>NC_133406.1:151321500-151978500 GCF_049350105.2 Macaca mulatta | reverse complement strand
ATCCATGCACATTTCCTTAAACCATACTTAATTGCCAAATAAAGATAATTTAAAAGGCATAACTCCACCTAACATGATACAACAACCCTATATATAGCCAAAACCTCACTGACCCTTCCCCAGGAGTGGAGTTAAAGCCCTTGAGTAATTTGAGTAATGTTTATTCTTCTTTTTGACATCTCATAACTTAAATACTATGATGAAATATTAACAATATTTAGATACTGTTAAATAAAGCCAATACATCCTAGTTATAAATATGTGTATATGTATAAATATGTATTAAACATAGACTTTTTCTTTTTCTCTTAATCCCTTGTCATATAACAAAATAAAAAGGAAATGCTCATGACAATTACCATCTTCCTTTCTGTAACTAATTACATGGTCATAGGTTTTTGTTGTTGCTGTTGTTGTTGTTGTTGTTGTTTTGAGACAGGGTCTCGCTCTCTCACCCAGGCTGGCGTGCAGTGGCACATCTTGGCTCACTGCAAGCTCCACCTCCTGGGTTCATGTCATTCTCCTGTCTCAGCCTCCCCAGTACCTGGGACTACAGGAGTACGCTGCTACACCCAGTTAATTTTTTGTATTTTTAGTAGAGACAAGGTTTCGCCGTGTTAGCCAGGATGGTCTCGATCTCCTGACCTCGTGATCCACCTGCCTCGGCCTCCCAAAGTGTTGGGATTACAGGCGTGAGCTGGATTACCGCGCCCGGCTGGTCATATGTATCTTTAACTACATTTTTCTGCTACCATTTGCCTTTAGAAAAAAATCTTCGCTGGTCATGGTTGTTTACCTGGTGGTAAAGAACTCAGTGTTCATTTATGCTGCTAACAGATTGCACATTCAGCAGTTGCCATAACCAGGTCAGCCTTGGTGAGTTGAAGTGCATGTTGCTGGGCCCATGCATACCTTCCATCCCTGCCACCATGGTGAATTTATCCATGAGTCCACTGGACAATGGCAGGGGTATCCGGGGAAAGAGACTGACTAGTATCTACAGAATGGGTCATTCTATCCATTTGATTATTAGAATCCTCTTTTGCTAGTGCGAAAGAACCCAAACTTTCATTCCTGAAGGGTCTGGGCCATTAGTAGTTCAGTTAAATTAGGTTGTTACAGTTTTTCATTGACCTTAATCACAGGGCATGGTAATACTACAAAATTCCCTGAGGGATCTCCTGTATTCCACACATAGTCTTCCCTATCTCCTTTGTGGAGTAGTAGTCAAAGTTCTTCCTTGGTTAGTTAGGATCAATTACCCTAGCCAGCACAGTAACTGCCTTTTTTGCCTGTTGATTCAGAGGCATGAGAAGTGCCAATGTGGCCAGGTGACATTCTTAACTTCCAGGTCAATGGAATCATTGTTGTGCCTTTTCTGGGAGCATGCCTCTCTTTGGAACTAGAACCCCTAGGCCAACAGAGCCTAAGGTCATAGAAACAGGAGGCAAAATTTTGCTAATGTGTCATTAGGGATAATAGTGTCTGGTGTTATTCCCATTTCCACCCATTGCTTCTGGGACCCACAAATCTTGGCTAAGGGAAAAAGAGCACTATATATTGGATGCTGATTCAGAGAATATACATCCTTCATATACAGCCTTCTAGAGAAACTTGTCTCAGTTTTGCAAGGTATTGCCATTAGCTGGTGCTGGAACTGAGTGTCCAAAAGATCATTCCATTGTTCTGTCAAGCTAAATGCTTTAGGATGGTGGATAACATGGTAAGACCAGTGAACTGCGTGAGCACAGAACAATTGCAATACTTCATTTGTTGTGAAGTGAGTTCCTTGATTAAAAACAATGCAGTGTGAAATACCACGACAGCAGATAAGGCGTTTTGTGAGTTCACAGATAGTAATTTGACAGAAGCATTGCATGCAGAGAAGGCAAATCTGTATCCTGTCAGAGTCTATTCCAATAAGAACTAAATGCTGCTCTTTTACGCTGGAAGTGGTCCAATGTCATTAACCTGCCACCAGGTAGCTAACTGATCACTCCAGGAATTGTTGCCATATCAAGTACTCAGTGTTCATTTATGCTGCTAGCAGATTGGACATTCAGCAGTGGCCACAACCGGGTCACCCTTGGTGAGTTGAAATTCATGTTGCTGAGCCCATGCATACCCTCCATCCTTGCCACCCTAGTCAATTTATCCATGAGTCCATTGGAAAATGGCAGGGGTGGCTGGGAAAAAAGACTTACTGGTATCCACAAAATGGGTCATTGTGTCCATTTGCTTATTAAAATCCTCTTTTGCCTAGGTCACCCTTCGATGAGCATTCACATGAGACACAAATATCTTCATGTTGTTTGCACAATGTTGAGATGACTATCTACAAATCTCTTCCCCCAAATTTTCTTGTCACCAATTTTCCAATCATGTTCCTCACAACCCCCTGATCATCCAGCAAAACTATTGGCCACAGCCTATAAATCAGCATATAATCACACGTCGGGCCACTTCCTCCAAGTGAACAACTTGGTGCACTGCTTGATGTTCTTCCCACAGGGAGGATTTCCCTTCACTGTCCATCACGGATATCTCAGGGAAGGGTTGTAGTGCTGCAGCTGTCCACTTCCAGGTAGTGCCTGCATATCATGCAGAACCATATGTAAACAAGGCCTAATTCTTTTCTTCTTCTGTCAGTTAATAATAGGGTACTACTCTCTGCAAGGTCATAGGTGCAGGCTGGAAGACAGAAAGGAGTGTAACCGGAGTAGGAACTATGGGCATTTGGGCCACTTTGTCAGGTAACTTACTTGTGCCTTTAGGGTCTGCTCAGGCCCAATCAATATATACCAGTTCCATTTGATAATGAAATGTTGCTGTGCATGCCTTACTTTATGGCTTGGTAGGTGAGATAACACCCAGTTTTTGATGGACACCTCAGATCACATAGTAGTTCAATAACTTGGCCCATAGTTAAGCATTTAATCTCTACTGAGGCCAGACAGCAGACCAAAAGTGATTTCTCAAAAGAAGAGTGGTTATCTGAGAATGATGGCAGGGCCTTGCTCTGAAATCCTAAAGTACTGAGCTGCAATTTATCTATAAGGGTCTGCCAAAGACTTCAAACAACGTCCCTATCTTCCACCAACACTTCAAACACATTGGATCTGCTGGATCATATGGCCCAAGTGCCAGAGAAACTTGCAAACTAGCCTGGATCTATTGCAGAATCTTGTTTTGTTCTGGCCCCACTCAAAACTTGCAGCTTTCCAGCTCACCCAGGAGTAACACCTGAATGAGAAATATGTTGCCTCCAAAATACAGAGAGTCCCACTAGAGGGGGAGGTGCCACATACTTTAAACAACCAGATTGCATAAGAACTCACTATTGTGATGACAGAACCAAGACGGAGATGGTGTTAAACCATGAGAAACTGCCCCCATGATCCAATCACTTCCTACCAGGTGCCACCTCCAGCCTTGAAGATTACAATTTCACCTGAAATTTGGATGGGGACACAGATCCATATCATATCACTCTCCCTTTCCAATCAATGCTCTGACTTTAACAACAGACACTCTACAAAGCTGGGAGTTCAAATTGTCTTGTAATTCAGCCAGTCACAGGATAGAGGTTCTGGGTTTGATTTTCAATAATCTCAGCCCTGCCAATATAGGAGATAAGGCTGTCCTTTGGGGCACATATGGAAGCTTTCAGGTCATTTATGCAGTACTTGAGCTGGTAATTCAAATGCCTGACCTCATCGTTTTCTTTCCCCAGTTTATCTAGTGACATTAGAAGCAATCAGCCAATCTCATTATACTCATTAGTTTGCCAAAAATATTCAAAAGTAGCACATACACAGTCACCGAAACCCTTGCATTTTATAAGTAGTTGATTAGGAGTATCCAATGGTGATATTTTAGGTATCTTTATTGCTAGACCTTGTTATGAACTATCAGTTCTCTCTTTACTTCTGGAAATAAAGTTATTAGCACCTTTAAATCTAATCAGATTAGACAGCCAATTCCAGAAATCCTCAGACTAATTTACAAAATCCATTTTTTAAAATTCTGTTCCTCTAAAAACACTCTCAGTACCAAAATCTGTACTAGTTAGGGATCTCCAAAGGAGCAGAACCAACAGGACATACACACACATATATATAGGAATACATACAGACAAGTACCCCAAATATTCATAAGTATATATATACATATATATACAGAGAGAAAGAAAGAAAGAAAGAAAGAAAGAAAGAAAGAAAGAAAGAAAGAAAGAAAGAAAGAAAGAAAGAAAGAAAGAAAGAAAGAGAAAAGAAAGAAAGCTGGAAAGGAGTTATAACTAGTTGGGTTGGTTCACACAATTATGGAGCCTAAGAAGTTTCAAGATCTGCAGTTGACAAGATGGAGACCCAGGAAAATTGTGTAGTTCCAGTCCAAAACCCAGTAGGCTTAAGATCTATGAAGATCCAGTTCTTTAGTTTCATTCTGAAGGCAGGAAAAGACAGATGTTCCAGTCCAAGAAGTCATACCGAACTTTCCTCGCACTTAAGGAATGGTCAGATTTTTTTGTTCTATTCAGGACTTCAACTGATTAAATGAGGGCCACTTACATTAGGAAAAGCAATCTGCTTTACTCAGGCTACCAACTCAAATGTCAATACCATCCACAAACCAGGCCAGCCACAGTGGCTCACACCTGTAATCACAATACTTTGGGAGGCCAAGGCAGAAGGATAACTTGAAGCCAGGAGTTGGATACCAATCTGGAAAACATAGTGAGACCCCATCTCCAAAAAAATAAAAATTAAATTAAAAAATTTAAAATGTCAGCAACATCCTCATAGACATATCCAGAATAATGTTTGACAAAATATCTGGGTATCCCATGGCCCAGTCAAGTTGACACATAAAATTAATCATCAGTGGAAGTCAAACCAGAATGACCTAGTGATCTTAATAAATTGCAGTTAACTTATCTTACTTTTTCAAATATCATTTATACGTATGACCATATGAGCATACTAAAAGGCCCATGCAAGTGAGAAGCCCAGTTTATTCATCAGTTTCAAAGCACTGGTAAGCAACCTAGATGGTGAACTTACATAAACGCATATCCCCAATACACGCTGTCAAAAGAAAGCACCACCAACACCACCAGACAGCACTTTACTCAGGTAAAGCAGTTTTGTCCAATATTCCCAATCCTTGTGATAGTCCATCCCAAGAATCATTGCTGTGGCCCCAGAGCCTATGACTGCCATATCCATGTGGATCATGGGAATGGATATTTGACTATTTTAACTGTTCTTCATTTTGTATAATCCATCAAAGCAATTCCCTCCATTCCACTTGAAATAAATAGCACCTCTTGAGGTTTTGGACAATACTATATTCCTTATCTTTATCAGAAAAAAATAGCAACAAAAGATAACTTCATTGTCCCTCGAGACTGTAACTGGTTGAATAATTTTCTGCTACACCATGGGATACATTTCAGTCCTTTCAACTGTTTAGTTAAGCCTTATTTTATTCTTAAAGCAAAATAATTCATCATTTTATATCTTTCTTTTTCAAGAAATAAGCATATACTATTTCCACAGGATCAGTTACCACAGTACCTGAAGTTTTGGTTCCCAAGATGCAAAGTCCTATATGAATCAGTACCAAGTACAGCATTAAACTAGGAAAGTCTTACTTTCTGAAGGTTTCCAAGGGTCCTAACTAAACTCATGGAGGAAGTTGGGACAGGGATATGTTTTTTTATTTATATACGTTAAGGAGGACTAGAGGGAGATTTTTTCCTTGTTCTTTTTGTTTGTTTGTTTGTTTGTTTGTTTTTGAGACAGAGTCTCGCTCTGTTACCCAGGCTGTAGTATAGTGCTGTGATCTTGGCTCGCTGCAGCCGCCACCTCCAGGCTCAAGTGATTCTCCTGCCTCAGCCTCCCCAGTAGCTGGGATTACAGACGTGCACCATCACTCCCAGCTGATTTTTGTATTTTTAGTAGACATGGGTTTTCACCATGTTGGCCAAGCTGGTCTTGAACTCTTGACCTCAGGTAATCCGCCTGCCTCGGCCTCCCAAAGTGCTGGGATTACAAGTGTAAACCACCGCACCTGGCCATTTTTTTTTCCTTTTAAATTTCACCGGATTGGCCGGGGGCGGTGGTTTACACCTATAATCCCAACACTTTGGGAGGCCGAGCTAGGTGGATTGTTTGACTTGAGGAGTTCTAGACCAGCCAGGCAACATGACAAAAACCCTTCTGCAAAAAATTAGCCAGGTGTAGTGGTGTGTGCCTGTAGTTCCAGCTACACAAGAGGCTGAGGTGGGAAGATCACCCAGGAGGCAGAGGCTGCAGTGAGCCTTGATCATACCGCTTTGCTCTAGCTTGGGCAACAGATTGAGACTCTGTCTCAAAAAAAAGAAAGAAAGAAAAATCCACTAGATGGAGATGTTGATGACCTAGTTATCCCAGGAGCTCTGTAAGAAAAGTCAAAAACTCTGAATTGCAAAAAAAAAAAAAAAAAAAAACAAAAAACAAAAAACAAGCAAACAAACAAACTCTGAATTGCTTTCTAACCCTCATATTCCCACTAGTAAGTGTGATCTAGAAAACAATAAAAAAGGATTACAAGATAAAGTCTCTTGAGGAGATTCCAATCCAAGACACAAAATAATCTCTCTTTTAATCCTCTGTAATCTGTATAATAAAACCTTCTCCCTTTGTCAACAATGTTTTCATCCCAGAGGAAAGTACTACCTACGGCATTGAAATATTGTCATCCTCTTTTCCCCTTTATGCTCCAGAATCTTAAGAAAAAAAAATATTACAAATTGAATGTGTATGAAATGCAAAAAGAAGGGTAGAAGTGTAATATAATAAAGGTAGTATGTCAGACTCACATAGAGGCACCAAAAAAATGAACTTTTTTTTTGATGAAAAACTCTCAAAACTAGATTCCAATCTTCTTTTCTCTTTCTCTAAGCTCTTCTAATTGGCTTGCCAAATTAACCAATGTTCTCCATTTTCTCTCTAAAATATAAGACTTAAGTCCAAGTACACTGAATAGTTTATATCATATTAATCCTGGTTAGTAGGCTATATTCCACTACATCCCCATACTTCTCTTTCCATTGGCTAGGCTGTATGCTTATCAATAATTACTTCTAGGTACATTTTCACTATTCTAATTGCTTTTTTGAGGTAAAAATTTTGTAAACTGATGAAGCATGTATGAGAAAAGAAAGTTGTGTTTATAAAACTTAAGCTAAATGCTTTGATGAAGTCTAGGTAAAAGCAGTGGCTAAAAAATTTGCTGTCAAAGTAAGTGTAGGTGAGACAAGCATAAAAGAATGGGGAAAAGCATTACAAATCTCAGTGAATATTATATTAAGATTGCAAGACAGAGTCTCACTGCTGCACAGGCTGGAAAGCAGTGGCCCGATCTTGGCTCACTGCAACCTCTGCCTCCCTGGTTCAAGTTTTTCTCACGCCTTAGCCTCCTGAGTAGCTAGGATAACAAGTGTGCACCACTACAGCCAGCTAATTTTTTGTATTTTTAGTAGAGACAGGGGTTTCACTATTTTGGCCAGGCTGATCTCGAACTCCTGGCCTCAAGTGATCCAACCGCCTCAGCCTCCCAAAGTCCTGGAATTACAGGCATGAGCTACTGCACCTGGCCTGCTTTACAAATATTAAAGTTTTGTTCAGCTTTCAAGAAACCAAAACTAAAATTGTAGGCAACGCATCATGGTTATGATTGAACCAAAAAAGACAACTTAGAACATCAATAACTGTATCCACATTAAAAAAAAAAATTAAACAAGGCCTTAACCCAACTTCAAAATAGGGCTGTATGCATGTACACTTTCAGGTGTTCATCTAAAATAAAATGTTAATGTAACATTTGGAATGATTCCCCACTTTGACTTTTTAAACTATCTGTTAACAATTCTCAAGAGCCTTTCACTACACACCATTTACATGCTCATCCTCCAAATGTTATGTTCATTAATTTTTCAATGTCTACTTAATGAACTCTAAACTTTGTGGTCTAGCAAATCCACACATTTTTACCTAACTCCATGTTCTATTTTTATTTTTTATTCATATACCTTATCTTTAGTCCAATTAGACTCATTCTCTGAGCACATGCTTTAATTTTAAGTTCATGTTATACTATTTAGGAAAGGAAGGAAGGAAGGAAGGAAGGAAGGAAGGAAGGAAGGAAGGAAGGAAGGAAGGAAGGAAGGAAGGAAGGGAGGGAGGGAGGGAGGGAGGGAGGGACCTGGATGGGCCTTTGGAGAATAGGATGAGGAGGCTCCAGTTATAGGTTGAGGCAGCAGCAATGTCATCTCATCATGGGTGGGATAGTTGCAAAGCGAATTAGGAAAAACTAAAGGACTCTGGGCTGGGAAGGAAAAGACAGGACCCTCTATTAGTTGACCATCAGTTGAGTCCCAACCAAGAGGTTCTAGAACAACCAACTACGTGATTTCAAAACAATTTCCAAAATAACAAATCTTGAAGACTTGAATCTCTTCACTTCTCACATTCCTGATTCAAGAGGGAATAGTTAATTTGATTATTTTTCCACTTTGGGCATTACTTTTCTGCCCCTAATTTTATTTTTTTATCCATTTTATACAGTTTTCCTAAAAATCGACAGTGTCCCAAAGGAACGGAAAGCTTATGTCCATGCAAAAAAGCTGCACAGGGACATTTATAGCAGCTTTATTCATAATTGCCCAAACTTGGAAGCAACCAAGAAGTTCTCCGATAGGTGAATGGATAAATGAACTGTGGTACCTCCAAACAATGAAATAATGTTCAATACTAAAAAGAAATGAGACATTAAGTTATGAAAAGACATGGAGGAAATTTAAATGCATATTACTAAGTGAAAGAAAAAATCTGAAAAGTTACATGCTGTTTGATTACAACTATGTAACATTCTGGAAAGGGCAAAACTATGGAGACAGTAAAAATATCAGTAGTTGCCAAGGGTTGAGGGGAGGGAAGGAGGAATAAGCAAAACACAGGATTTTTAGGACAGTGAAATATTCTATAGGATACTATAATAGTGGATACATGTCATTATACATTTGTTCAAACTTACAGAATGTACAACACCAAGAGTGAACCCCCATGTAAACTATGAATTTGGGGTGATACTTATGTCAAGGCAGGTCTGTCAGTTGTAAGAAATGTACCATGCTGGTGGGAGATATGGATAACGGCGGAGGCTGTGCAAGTGGGGGCAGAGGGTACATGGGAAATTTCCGTATCTTACTCTCAGCTTTGCTTGAACCTAAAACTGCTTTTTAAGAAGTCTTTTTTTTTTTTTCAAATGACAGTGTTATAAAAATTTCTAAGCTAGAAAAGACTTTGAGTGATTATCTTCCATCTCCCTATTTTAGACAGCATCACAATAACATCATCCCAGGCAGATGAAGAGCTATTACTTTTCAAACCTCCAGAAGAGAAGATTCTACAACCTCCCAACGTTAACAACTCTCACTGTCAGGAAATGCTTCCATCTGTAATCTAAATCTCTCATGCTGCTGTTCAAATCAGTTTTCACTCTGCAGAGCTGAGTTGATATTGAGAACAGCTGGTCTTCAGTTTCTACGTAGAAATTCTTCATTTGTTACCACTGTAATGTAATGAGATTATATTTTCTGTGTAGCTTTGATTTAGTTTTTAGCTTACATCCTTGTCCAAGCTGATTAACCCCATTTCCCCAACCTACACAAAGAGTTCATTTGTACCCTTATCTGTACTCCCACATCACTTTGCAAGTATCTCTACTTTAGTATTATCACAACTTAATGGAATTGTAGGTAGGTGTGACTATCCTCACACCTCCTTCTATCTTATTCGTGTGCCTGTCTCTGTAACTGATATGTAATAGGCCCTCAATAAATGACTGTCAAATGAATGAATGAATGAAATAGCACCCAGATAAACCATTTTCTTCTGACTATTCAGCCATGGATGTGGGTATCCTCTGTCAGGTAAGTTTCTCTTGATAACAAGTAACAACAACTAACTCTACTAGTTTTGAAAAAAACAGAGAATGTACTGGAAGAATACTAGAACAGCTTACAGGATCAAAGGAAAACTTGGATCAGAAAGGTTAGGAACTAGGGTGTTTGCTCTGCAGGAGGTTGTGGGCCTTCTTTCCAGCGTTTTACAATGTGTCTCAACCGCCAACGACTTTCAAATTATGCTGTTTCTCTTCTTGCAACACTTCCAGTACACAAAAGAGACAAACTGATTGGCCCAGCTTAGGTCAGGTGACAGACCTGAGCCAATTAGTCATGGTCCAGGGAATAAAGATGGCTAATGTAGACACAGCTATCAGGGCAAAGGTCATCAGAGGACATGTCTGTGCATGATGGCAGCTCCTCAGAAAAGGGGAACCCTGCATTGTAGAGCCACCTCAAGAGACGACTACTACAAACAAGCACTGAGCCCTTGAGCCCATTGTCATTGTTGAGTTTTGAGAGGACATCACAGAGCTAAATAAACAAGGTAATTAAACATATTTTCTCTCTTCTTCTTCTTTTTTTTTTTTTTGGTTCTGTTATTTATCTTTAGGCCCTCTGGTACGAAAATTTAAGAAGACAAAAACCTATCTTACTTAGTTAAAATATAAATTTCCTTGGAACTAGACATTTAGAGATCAGTACTTGAGCTAGTGATAAATACTATCACAAGATTTACAGCACACGGAAAACTCTTTCAGAAATTCAGTACATTTTACACATCATTGAATTAGTAGCAGACACATGCCTAAGCTACTGAATCGCAAAGAGCAAAAAGATGGAGGTGTTGCATGGCCTAATACCCTGCCAATAGGCTCAGCATGTCTGCAGTATCCTGTCCTGAAGTTCCTCATGAGTACATATGCCAAGAAGACACTATAAAAGGAGAGGAGGAACAATTGGTCAGCTATGTAATAATAATACTTTGCAATGATTTAGAAGTTTTCAGTTTAATTCAAATTGTTTCACATCTCTTGTCTGATTTTGTAATTGAGTTAAACACCTACGATAGATTAAAATAGCCACAAAAGAAATTCTTTGCAGCTCTTTCCATGAAGAGGAGGAGTCAATTTTCCCACCCCATGAATGTGAGCTGATAGAGACTTGGTTTGACTGAATGAAAGAAAATGACTGTGTGTGAATTCCAAGCCTAGGCCTTGAGAGACCTCATGAACAAGCAAATTAAAAAAAAATAAGAAACCATGTGGAGACACTTAAATTTGAAGGCGTTTGTTGCATTGAAGTAGATAATCTATACATCACCCAAATGCAGTGGCCCATTGCCTTTTATTTAGTTTGGCACAAAACTATAATCTTCTTTCAAAAAACTTTTGTTTGGCATCTCTATATATCTCTCTCTATTCATCTATCTGTCTGTGAATCCCCCAAGTTTATAGGCAAAGCAAGCTTGGTTTCCTAACATTTTGGAAAAAAATTCACACTTAGAATTTGGCTAATCCAGAAATGCTATTCTCCAGGTTAAGACATTCAGGCAGTCTATAAAATCTTCCTAAATGTAAGATCATTTTCAAAATTCTTGCTATTTTTTTTTTTGCATCATTTACTGAGAGAATTAAACTTATGTTTTATGTGTTTCCAGTTCTGTTCTCCTGTGTGAGTTACCTGAAAGTTAACAGGGTAGTTATAATCTACGGGCCATCTCCCTGGATGTGGAGATTTGGCTCTACTTCACTTCATCTTCTCTGACTTCCTGATTTGAAGATCTGTCACAGGCCCCTGCTGTGAGATCTTCTTTATTCTGTTTTCCTTTTATCTTTACCCAGAGACTTCCAAGAATTCTTCTTTGTTCCTCCCATTTCCATAGTTACTTTGGTATTTGAATATCTTCCTATGCTTCATCCTGCTAGAGTTTACGGATGCTTGGTTTGAATATAGGATGGGAGCTGGGATACTTAATAATTAGCACAGAAGCCAGCCTAGAAATTCCCACAGCTGGCTGTATCATACACCCCTCTGTACTCATTATTTTTACTATGGTTTTGGTAATATTACACTTCACAAAAACTAAACAAGCCACAGTTTCTTGACTAAAGGAAATCATATTCATCTTACATGACTCCCCCATTTAATTTATTTTTAATCTAATACAGTTATTGTTCTTATGTCAGTTTCCTGTTCTGATTTTCTTTTCTCCCATGATAATATTTGGTTTTCTATACCTCATTATTCTATTCCCCTTCCCCTAAATCTAGCATCTCTTTTTACTCTGAAAAAGGATTGTGATCATTCTGATAAACAGCAGGCAAAAAATCCTAAACCCTTTGGAATAAGAGTTAAAACATATTATTTTAAGAGATGTCTTCAGTCTATACGATTTCTCCAGGCACCAACACACCATAGAACCAGCTGCCTGAATTCACAGTCACTACCTGCCACTCTAAAAGAAACAATGATGCCCTGGAATGAAAGGAGGGAGGGGCTTCACGAGAAAATTGGGACACTATTGATGAAAAACATCAAAAAGAAATTCTTCTAATTCACTTTAAATGGAGTTTACATTGGAAAAAAATAAAGACAGTGGAGCATTTGATCCCATTCATCAAAAAGCACTTACTGAGCACCTTGGTAATACAGGTTACATCTGCATGCCTCAATTTCCAGCGTGCTTACATAAATTATCTCATATGTGAGGTAGGTAGGCAGATAATCAATGAGTTATTGTCTATGAAACACTTTAACTGAATACACAATATAAACATTAAGAAAAAAATATTTCTATTTTACACATAAGCAAATGGGGTCTCAAAGAAGTGGAGAGACCTGCCTAATCTGACAGGCCTGGTGTCTTGACTACCACAAAGCTTTGCATCACACTGCTTTTCTGTGAGTCTCCTATGTGCAAAGCAGAGGGATATGTGGAAACTTCTGATTTGAAAGGGTTTACAAATCAGTTATGGAGAAATGACATACACATAAAAGAATAACATCATGATGATAGTGAAGATGATGATGATAGTTGACACTTTTATGGTACTTATCCTGGGCTAGGCATTGTTATACATGCAGTGACCCATTTAATTCTCTTAGCAATCTTTCAAAATAGGCATCATGAGATAATTAAGGCACAGAGAGATTTAGTTACTTGCCCGAAGTCACCGCGATAGTGTGTGGTAGGATTGAAATCATTTGAAGTCAGCTGCCTGGCTCCAGGGGCTATGTTTGACTACTATACTCTACTGCCTTTCTATAAAACAGTATATGGAATACATCCTATATTCATGATCTAATTAGTGTGCTAGAATGTCAGGGAGATTTATATTGGGGAAAAAAAAAGACAAGCATTTGTCTCACCAAAAAACTAGTATAGAACAGAAATTTGGGGAAAGATTTATTTAACCAGAAGAAGCTAAGGAAATATGAAATGTAAAAAAGAAAAAGAAAATCTCTGCTCAGTGTTTTCAGGAACTACTCATGGAACCAGTGTGACTAAAAGAGAGGATTTGTGTGGTGGCATAATGGATATTAAGACTGGTGTGTTAAGTATGAATAAATTGTGACTTGTCTGCAATGAAAAGCTAAGTCTAGACTCAGTAATAAATAATGGGAAACCCCAAAGGCTAAAGTCCTCAAAAATTTGTTTTCCTGTGATAAACATATTAGGGAGAGGAAGGCATAAAACTGAGGAGAGCAGTTAAGCAACGACTGCACTGGTCCCTGTGGCATGAGGTCACGGGTGGCTTAGGCTAGAGTGACGTGGACAGGGAAGGGAAGGATAGCGAGGATATAACCGACATTACTCACTGAGGATTAACAGGACCTGGCGACTGACAGGAAGAGGAAAACAAGGGATTTCCAAGGTGACTCGAAGCTTCCAAGCTTGCATGAATAAGAAAATAACAATGCCATTTATAGAAACCCGGAGGTCCAGAAGGGAGCTGATTTGGAGACATTCAGATTTGAACATACTAAATTTAGGGTGACAGGATATCATCTAAGTTGAAAGGCTGAGAGTTAACAAATATTTATTGAACCCCTACATTGTATTAAGACAACGTACTAGAGCCTGGGGATACTGCTGTGGCAAGACAAGGCCCCTCCCATCATGAAGCATGGAGTCAGACAACTAGAGGATTATGTAGATTAGAAGAAAGCCAATCTGCTAGACTTGGTGGCTAGAACGGGAATGGTGGTGTATATCCTCTCTCTCTCTCTCTCTGTTTCAGTGGGGCTCTTTTTATATTTAACCTTCTAAGTGATTCAATGATTTATATTCAGTCTCTCGCCCCATTGAATGAATTACTATGCACAGTTGTTTTTCTTCACAGATAATTAAAATAAAAAATGCTTATTTAGGAAACCTAAGGAGACAGGGAGGTATTCCAAGTCAAGCACTTGCTTGAGTTTGCTAACAGTAGGAATTATCAAGTTCCCAGTCAAGAGACAGCATCAAAAAGAAGAAAAAAAAACTGCACAACAACCTATTTGCTGATGGGGAAGCCTCTGCTCCTCATATGCACATGCATCCCCTAGACTGATGACAACTATTTGCAGCTCATGCTTGTCCCTGTCATTGGGCCTGGAGCTTACTTAGTTTCAGAGTAGAGGAACCAGGGCCTCCACTGTTTTTAGTGTATAGGTGCCCAAGGGCTAGATATGGCCTACGGGCCTATTCTGTGTGGCCTATATAAGATTCTTTCTTTGAGACAATACTTAAATTTCAGGTGTGGAATTCAGAGGTTACACATAAAACTCAAGATTTCCAGCTGCTCTTGAAAAATCAGAATGTATGTCAACATTGGATCTGCTTTTCTGCTGACAATTTTGGGTTGGAGTTAAGTTAGAACTGCTCCCATGTAGACACAGTCCATACCCCTCATACAACAAATACTTGGTATACCTCACTCCTGATGTTCTCTGTATGACTCCCATAGTATTTGAACTTGCAACCTCTCAAATGTGTAGTTCTCTAGGGAAGTTCAGCAAACGTGCTTGCCTGGCAAGAGATAGTAGACCAAAAAACTATAGCTGCATCCAACATATTAAGAGGAATAAAAAAATGAAGGCACTCTCCAATAACAAATAGGGGGCTCTTTCAGAAGAAAGATGCTTTGGTCATTAGCAAATGACACTCTGGGCATGTAATTTATATTTTCTGAAACTCAACTTCCTGATTTGTAAATTGAAACTAATAGGGATCCAGCAATCCCACTACTTGTTATGTACCCAAAGGAAATGAAATCAGTATATTGAAGGGCTAGTTGCACTTCCATGTTCATTGCAGTATTATTTATAATAGCTAAGATAGGGAATAAGCCTAAGAAATATCTGTATTCCCATGTTCACTGAAGCATTGTTTATAATAACTAAAAGAATCAGCCTAAATGTCCATCAACAGATGAATATACCAAAAAAATGTGGTACATATACACAATGTAATCCTATTCAGCCTTTTAAAAGAAGGAAATCCTGTCATTTGCCACAACATGGAAAAATAAACCTGGAGAACATTAAGTGAAATAAGCCAGGCAATCAGAGACAAATAGCATATGATCTCATATGTAGAATGTAAAAAAGTTGAAATCATAGAAGTAGACAGTGTAATGGTGGTTACCAAAGGCTGGGGGTAGGGAGTAGTGGGGAAGATGTTAGTCAAAGGATATAAAATTTCAGTTAGACAGCAGGAATAAGTTCAGAAGATTTATTGTACAATATGATGACTATAGTTAATAACAAAGTATTGTATTCTTGAAAATTGCTTAAAGGGTAGCTTTTAAGTGTTCTCACCACACACACACAAAGAATGTGTGATGTAATGCATATGTTAATTAGCTTGATTTAGTCATTTCAATGTATACATATTTCAGAATGATGTTGTACATGATAAATACATAGTTTTTGTCAATTAAAATGTTTTTAAAAGAAACTTACAGGATTTCCCCCCCACCCTAAAAATTGCCATTAAATGAGATCATGCTACATGAAATCCTTACTACAGTGCCTGGCATTTATGATTGCTAAGTAAATAAAAATAATTGTTGTAATTGTAGGTATACTTTTCAGAGACAATCACAAACTTCAGGTGCAAATGCAAGCTGGTTTTAATTTTTTGTTGTTGTTTGTTTGTTTTTGTTTGTTTTCAAGACTAAGTCTCACTCTGTCTCCCAGGCTGAAGTGCAGTAGTGCGATCTTGGCTCACTGCAACCTCTGCTTCCCGGGCTCAAGCAATTCTCTGCCTCAGCCTCCTGAGTAGCTGGGATTACAGGTACCCACCACCATGGCCAGCTAATTTTTGTATTTTTAGTAGAGACGGGGTTTCACCATCTTGTCCAGGGTGGTCTTGAACTCCTGACCTTGTGATCTGCCCACCTTGACCTCTCAAAGTGCTGGGATTACAGGCGTGAGCCAATGGCTGCAAGCTGGGTTTTCTGTATACTTCACTCATGTGTGTCTATTGAGCACCTACTATAACTCCATGCAAGGCATTCGAAACACGTATAGAACAAACATACTTCATGTCCTTGACATGACCAGGGAACCTTGAGTTTCCCTGGTAAGAATTGAAAAGGTTAGAGAAAAGTGTATGAATAGGAGAAAAGAGTTTCTGAAGTCAACAGTACCATCTAAGAAGAAAAACTGGAAGTAAAAGGCTGGGAAGAGGCAAAGAAAATTCAAGACCAGAGTCAAGAAAAGAGTATAGGCCGGGCGCGGTGGCTCACACCTGTAATCCCAACACTTTGAGAGGCAGAGACAGGTGGATCACCTGAGGTCAGGCATTCAAGAACCAGCCTGGCCAACATGGTGAAACTCCGTCTCTACAAAAACACAAAAATTAGCTGCACATGATGGCGGGTGCCTGTAATCCCAGATACTCTGGAGACTGAGGCGAGAGAATCACTTGAATGTGGGAGGCAGAGGTTGCAGTGAGCTGAGATCATGCCATTGCACTCCAGCCTGGACAACAGAGCAAGACTCCATCTCGAAAAAGAAAAAGAAAGAAAAAAGTATATAGAAAGATATCACAAAAAGATGAAAGGCAAAGAGTAAGTCTCTTCCTATGTTGAATTTGGATACAATATTTCATCCTCCACAGAATAATGACCATCCACAAATAATGACTCTGTAACAAGTAACGCTTACACAGTACTTACTACACGCCACACAGTATTCCGGCTATTAATACTTTAGACATATTAGTTCATATAATTTGCAGAACAACTTTTAAGATAGGTTCTTTTATTTAGCTTTTATAAGTGCATAAAAACTGGCTCATAGAAGTCAATAATTTGCCCAAAGTTATTCAACTAACAAATTGGTAGAGATAAGCTTCAAAACTAGGAATTCTGGCTCCACAGTCAGTGTTTTTAAGCACTTTCAGATATGTACAAGGTAACTTGCAATTAGATCCTGGAAAAAAAGGTATTTTCATGGCTCACACCCTTCCAAAAAATGTAGTCTAACGTGCTCAACCCAGCATGCTATTTTCTCCAGATTCTAATGGAATCTGTCATTCCATGTTTTCTGATCGAACTTTTGCTTTGCTGTCAGAAAAGACTAAAATCAAATCATGGTTTTGAAGTACTGAGGAGGAAATAAACAGACGTCGGGGCATGCCCAGGAGCAAGCACACTATTTCTGCTTTCCAGTGAGTGCTGAAATTCTGAGAAAGAGAGCTGAATTTGGAAAAGGAATGACTGACCATATCAATAATGTTTACGTCGGGCATGGTGGCAGGTGCCTGTAGTCCCAGCTACTCGGGAGGCTGAGATGGGAAGACTGTGTGAGCCCAGAAGTTTGAGTCCAGCCTGGGCAACACAGGGAGACCCCATTTCTAAAATAATAACAATAATGTGTAAAAAAATCAATGTGGTAGAATGGGATTTGGACTGCTGTCTCTCCTAGGGTGGGAACACTTCACTGAGTCAGAGAAGCAGGAGATTCCCAATGTCTTGACAAACTGTCTGAGTACTTGGCACAGTTCAATTACATACCAAAAAAAAAAATCACAAATACAGAAAATGAAGTCAATAACGATACTAGAAATTTTTTTATTGGAGTACTTATTCTGTGTCAGGTGCAATTCCAAGTGCCTTCCAGGCAGTATCTAACTTTATAACTCTGTGAGAGAGGTAGTAGTATTTTCATTTCATAAATGAAGAAACCAAGGCACAAAGGTCACACAGCTAATCAGCACTTTCCAGAATTTGAACTCAAGTAGCCTGGCTTAGAGCCCATTGTTAACCACAGCAACATATTCCATTCAGGTAAACATGTAATCTTGATTTCTAAATATCTTTTGGCTAGGTTGATATTTTTATACAACTTAGAACATTTCTCAGGCCTTATTAAGGCCTGAATCAAAAAGCCCATGATCTTAACTGTAGAGGGGTTGATCTCCCTATTAACATTTCTCTCCTATTAACTCGGGCTAGGCCTAAACTTTCAGGGTGATATATAATTTTAGGTTGAGTATAGATACAGATATAAATGTTGAAGCTCGTTCCTAGACTGATTGAGAAAGAAATAATTGTATGAAATTTGAGTTGGTTACAGATGTGTCTTTACGTTTATTTAGATTCATTAAGTAGTGGTTTTCTTTTCATGTTGGGTAAATTTTGTTATTTTAAGTGGCAAAATAAGATAGTAAGTCCATTAAATACTTTTTTTCTACCTACCAGAACAAAATTTGAATAGAATCTTCAACATGAAAAACTAAAATCTTTTCACTAAAGTCATATAACAGTTCACCACTAGATGGAGCAACTAAATTTTAAATTTTTTCGTTCACGGCAAACCTTTAAGCTTGTTTTGAATTTAGTCCTGATTTTAGGTCACTTATTTAACTGCTCCCTTTTCTTTTTCTTTTATCAGATGTTCAGAAGCATATTATAATCTCTAATACAGAAAATGTAATAAAAACAATGCCACTATTAGTGCCTTGAATGCTTGTAAACAAAGTTTACTGAGACAAAAGTAACCTAAAAAAGATTGACCATAGGCAAATAAAAGTTCAGGAATTAAAGCAAAATAAAAAATTTTAACTTAAATGAATTTTAACATGTTTAACAATGATATTCACTGCTTTCCTGTCTGCAATCTACTATCTCACAATGTTACCCATCCAGTTAAACCAAGCAAAAAGACCTCTTACCTACCAGAACAAGTATCACACAGCTTGTGAATATATAGCCTTGTGCACATATGATTTCATGCATGCACCAAACAATACAAGTCCTGGCTGAAAGACTCAGGATGATGTTTAATAGTGTGACACAAGAAACACAACAGTTTAGGCTTAGTGATTCCTGTGCAATTCAGGGAGTTTTTATAGATCATGTGTATTATTCTCTTTCCACTGAAAACCAAAGCAATCATTCATTCATTTAATAAGTATTTATTGAGAGACTTCTATGTGCTGAGCCTCATAATCTTCAGTCACTTTCATCACAGAGACAAAAGATATTGTCTCAGAATTAGTTCAAGGTTGATCATGCCCTGAAATTTGCAGCCTTGCATAGGTCTGCTGGGGACCAACAAGGAGGAAGGATAGCTAGAATTAATAACTGCTGAAGCTTGTGAAAATCAGGATGACGAAAGAAAAGAATCTACACTGAACGATGACAGAGATGTTTCCTTTATCCTCTATTGACTAAAGTTGACACCAGTTGCTATCCATAGAACATTAGAAATCAACATGAGAACCACACAGAACATTATTTAAAATTTATTCTGAGCATCACTGTATTTAATATAGCTACTTGCAAGTTATATGCTCATATTTCAGGCCAAGTCATTTTCATCTTTTTGTCACTTTTTGTCACTATTATAAAGACTTAAATTAATACTACTTTGTATAACATTAAAATTATTTGTCTAGGCCAGGCATGGTGGCTCACACCTGTAATCCCAGCACTTTGGGAGGCCAAGGCGGGTGGACCACGAGTTCAGGAGATCGAGACCATCCTGGCTAAAACGGTGAAACCCCGTCTCTACTAAAAATACAAAAACAAAATTAGCTGGGCGAGGTGGCGGGCGCGCCTGTAGTTCCAGCTACTCAGGAGGCTGAGGAAGGAGAATGGCGTGAACCCAGGAGGCGGAGCTTGCACTGAGCAGAGATCATGCCACTGCTCTCCAGCCTGGGCAACAGAGCGAGACTCTCTTTCAAAACAAAAACAAACAAACAAAAAATAATTTGTCTAGACTGATAATTGGGGTCAAGATTCTGTTAATCAGAAGGACTGGTGAGGTGAGCAGCATTTAAAAAAAAAAAAAAAAAAAGAAGGTTCTTCATTAAAGCTTTTTCCTGCCTGAATGGGACAGCCACATTAATGCTCAAACACTTTACTAATTAGGCTTTTTTGTTATGCACTCAAAGACTATGCAATTTTATCTTATTTATTTTTTAAAATTAATTATTACTTTTTTCTTTCAAGACAGAGAGTCTGTCTGTCACCCAGGCAGGAGTGCAGTGGCACAATCTTAGCTCACTGCAGCCTCCAACTCCTGGCCTCAAGTGATCCTTCTACCTTAGTCTCCTGAGTAGCTGTGACTACAAGTACATGCCACAACACTTGGCTGAATTTGTATCTTATTTAGAGTTCAAAGGAGTTGATTGTCTGTTTTCCAAGTCCTTAGGAGATTCAAAACAACAAATGAGAAAGAGGATGACAATAACAGACATTTATTGAGCACCTATTATTTTCAGGGCATTGTTTTAAGCATTTTATTTCCCTTAATCTTCATAGCAACCTTAAGACATAGGTACTATTATTTTCTGCCACTTCATACATGAGAAAACTGAAGAGCAGAAAGGTTAAGTAACTTCCCCACAGTTACATGGCTTTTTTTTTAAAATTAATTAATTTATTATTATTATTATACTTTAAGTTCTAGGGTACATGTGCATAACGTGCAGGTTTGTTACATATGTATACTTGTGCCATGTTGCTGTGCTGCACCCATCAACTCGTCAGCACCCATCAACTTGTCATTTACATCAGGTATAACTCCCAATGCAATCCCTCCCCCCTCCCCCCTCCCCATGATAGGCCCCGGTGTGTGATGTTCCCCTTCCCGAGTCCAAGTGATCTCATTGTTCAGTTCCCATCTATGAGTGAGAACATGCGGTGTTTGGTTTTCTGTTCTTGTGATAGTTTGCTAAGAATGATGGTTTCCAGCTGCATCCATGTCCCTACAAAGGACACAAACTCATCCTTTTTTATGGCTTCATAGTATTCCATGGTGTATATGTGCCACATTTTCTTAATCCAGTCTGTCACTGATGGACATTTGGGTTGATTCCAAGTCTTTGCTATTGTGAATAGTGCCGCAATAAATATACGTGTGCATGTGTCTTTATGGCAGATCTGAGATTTCCACCCAAACAGCCTGGCTCCAGACTCACTGTGAAAACCACTACCTATACTATGAAGAAAGACTTAACTGGCAGACTCATAGACAGCAGCAAGAAATGATCATTACTAACCTGACAGCAAGGAAGAGATGAAACATGAAGAACAGCTAAAGGAATTCAAAGTGCACAGCAACCTAGGGTCATTTTAAACACCAGTAAACTGCTCTTTAAATACATGTTTTTCCAGATTTTCTAGGACAATTCATATTTTACATATTTCTATAACCCCTACAAAGACACTCAAAAATTTCCCGCTGTTTTTCTGTTTTCAACTCAGAAAATATAGTTATTACCCAAAGCTTACTCGGCATGTAGGACAGTCTAGCAATGATTACAATGCAGCTCAGATACTATGAGAGTCTATGTGTGAATCCAACTGCATCCTGGTAGGAAACATCATGGATTCCTAAGTTCTCTGAGAGTCATTTGTGTGCCTCTCCTCCCCAAACTAGGGACCCTGAGATAATAGCCCTGCTTTCTCCTAACAAGAGGCTGGAGTCTAAAGAGTACACGCAGATAGCCTCCACTAAGGGGAAGGCTTATAGAGAAGATACTATTATCTTGCTAAGATGGCAGGGCATGTGCGCCACCGGACCAGGTGAACTAGAGTTACTGGATTTGTGGGTATGCATAGCATACTAAGGAGTCAGTCCTCACAGACAGTAATGTGGCTTAGACCCGATCATATGTCTCAGAAGAGGAAAGGTAAAAGCTGTGAAAACACAGTCCCACTCCTACAAGACAAGCGGAAGCATGAGAACATTGGTATACTACTGTCTGGATTCACTGGGATCAACACCCTGAGCCAACTTTTCAGGGTGAGTCCCCCTTTCTCGTAAGACAGAAAGAACTAGAGAGCCTTTGGGGAGCTGTATAAACTCTCTAGAGAAAGACAAATAGTTCAGTATACAAATGATGCCAAGATAATGGGGTGGGTACATGCATGGGTCGAGGTTTTATGATCCCTAAAGCCAATATAATTTAGGAATACATTTTTTAAGAAAACTCAAAACGATGAATACAAGCAATTAGGTTCAAAAATGAAAACTCATAGACAAGGAGAAAAGAAATCACAACAAATTACAAGTCTTGAAAAACTGATATTTACCACAAGCATCCAGAAAAATAACATAATATTTTACTAATTAATTTTAAAACATAATCTGCAATGCTTTTTTCCATATTTTAGGACTGTTATCACATTTGGAAAATATTGTAAGATTTCAGGAAAATTCAAGTTTTCTTGGCAAGGACTAAAGAATTCTTTGAATTCACAACACTCTAATCGTATTGCTGGGATCTTAGAAGCAGCCCAGACAGGTGGTGAGCCTAAAAACTTAAGCTTTGATAACTTCATGATAAACCCACTTCTCTGTGAGCAGACAATTTCCAATGCAGATTTCAGAACCAGTAGAAAGCTCAGTAGTGAATATTTCTGTGTGGGCAACAGAAGCTAGCTGCCTACCGGAAGACTTCCACAGATAGCCATTTGGAGACTTTGGGAATCACTTCATGTCTCAACAAAGTAAGCCACACAGTATCAGCAGCAATTCAGAGGCTTTAGCTGGGTGAATAAATCTCTTCATCTGCAAAGTAAAAGAGGAACTGCATGAATTTAGACGATGTCAGTCAGTAGTGAGAGTGGCCTGAGATGCTACAGAGTGCTACCCAGAGGGAAAGCATACACTCAAATGCAGAAGATGGGAAGAGTGCATCATCGTTGGTGGTTTTCAAAAATCACTACTTTACTTCATTTAGAAAAGACCTAGATACACAGTGCTGTAATTGATGGTATTTAGGGGCTACACCTGACAACAATGTTTAGGCTTTGAAATCAAGTAGATTTAGATTTCATCACCCAGTTTCAAAATTTATTAACTCATGCTAGTCTTGTTTCATCTGTACCCTCAAACCATACACAATCCCCTTCACCTCCAAGCAATTTTAAAACAAACTCTGGACATCATTTACTGCTCAATCATAAGTATTCTAGACTGTATCTCTAAAAGAAAGGACTCTAGAAAATATTAACCATAATATCACTATCACACTTTTGAAATTAATACTAACTCTATCATATCAAGAAATGTGCAGTTATATACTTTCTTCTAGTGATGCAAAAACTGAAAAAAAAAATCCTCCAATAAACTGACAAGTGAAAATATTATATTTAAATCTCAGTTTTGATGAGTATGTGACCATGGCAAATTCAAATAATCCTTCTGGACCTTGATTTACCCCTCAAAAATGAATAAAATGCCTGACCCACTTAGTTCTAAATCTCTCATCATTGTTTGCAAATAGCAGGTTACTCAGCTTTTCTAAGCTTTCATATCTCAATGATTGACAAAATGAGAATAATACCTACCTTATAAAGTTGTTATGAATATTAAAGAAGATAAAACGTGTGAAGTGCCTGGCATAAAAGTATCACTCAAAAAAAAGTTAGTTATCTTTTCTTTTGAATCCCAAACTTAACTTGAACCAATACTGCTATATGTAGTTGTGTATAATCTATGCTCTGATTTTCTCCCTCATGAGAACCTGGCAAAGTAAACAACTCACTTTGTGTGTAATACAAGGATCAGAGAGATTTATTGACTTGCCCAAAGTGCACAGCTGTTGAATGGCTGGACAGAATTTGCATTGAAAGCTCCTTACTTCCCCTGTTCTTCTTAACCTGTGATATCCAAAGAAATTTAATGTGTGCTTGGAATATTCTGTTCAGAGACAGGGAGATATAATCACCTCAAGGAAAAATTTCATTTAGGTTATTTAAAAAATTTTTTTGAAACTTGTAGAAAATCAAACTACCTTAAGAATTATTTCTTGGGTGTTCAGTATGCCAGAAAGTTTCAGTTTTACTCTCTCCCAAAAAAAGTCATGTAAAGGTTTTTTAAAAACGAACCATATTGAAGCTAAAATGTCCAATTTGTTATGTAAAGTTTGACCTTTTAATGCCAAGTGTTTATTGACCTTCAATAAATAATCACATTTAAAATCTGTCAATGAGAGTTTGCAATGATTTTTAAATACTAAACAAAAATGGCCATATTTTCTCATAAAATGAAATTAGAAAATATTACCTAGAAAAAACACTGTAGCTTGACCAAATGCTAATTGCAATCAGTGTTCCTATTGTAACTTGGGTTGCAGGTGGTGTAATACTCACCAAGCTTTCTTGATTTTGGTCTATTTAGAAAGCCAAAGTCACAAAGTGGCTATGGCTTCCCAGCAGCAGGTCCTCCAGCAGCAGCACAGACTCTTCAGACTCTGGCATTCATTTCCTTAACTCACTCACTTTAAGGCCTTCTGGGTGAATGCTAGGTCTTTCTCAGCTACAAAATCTATTTTTAAAACTTTCTTTTTATCTCAGTGGTTTTGTATTTTTTTTCCTTTGTAATGAATCTCACATTTCCTCTTAAGATTGTTTCTAGGTATTTTACGTGGTTTGTTGCTATGTGGGTGAAATTCTCTTCCTTGAATTTTCTTACAGGTATTTGTTGGTATATAAGTAAATTTTCATGGGCCTAGGGTTTAATATTCCTGTGAGACCTGTACGAGAAGATAGAAGTGATGCCCCCAAACATCTCCGGTCACGGGTAACCATTAACTGTAATGGTTGGGATTCACAATGACTTTAGACAATTAGAGAAATGTTCAAAACAAAGAATATAGTATTGGCCGGGCGCGGTGGCTCAAGCCTGTAATCCCAGCACTTTGGGAGGCCGAGACGGGCGGATCACGAGGTCAGGAGTTCGAGACCATCCTGGCTAACACGGTGAAACCCCTTCTCTACTAAAAAAAATACAAAAAACTAGCCGGGCGAGGTGACGGGCGCCTGTAGTCCCAGCTACTTGGGAGGCTGAGGCAGGAGAATGGCGTAAACCCGGGAGGCGGAGCTTGCAGTGAGCTGAGATCCGGCCACTGTACTCCAGCCCCGGCGACAGAGCAAGACTCCGTCTCAAAAAAAAAAAAAAAAAAAAAAAAAAAAAAAAAAAAAAAAGGATATAGTATTGAGTGGTGGCAGGTATGACAGAAAACAACAACAAAACAGATTATCAAAAAGAAAAGAATAATTAGCTGACCATGAGTGAGCACAAGGCACTGCACTTTTTTCTGACTGATAAAATTGAAATCTGGAGTATAAGGACCATCAAGCAAGCTTCCTTGTGTTTTCAGTGACAGTGAAACCTCTAACACGACACCCTCTAACTCTGACAACCACCACTTGAAAAGAAATATAGAGATCTTAGAACCTAAGTGATACGAACACTGTAAAAATGAGTATAAGTGTTTAAAAAAAAAAAAAAGATTAGAAGATGGACTTACAAAAAGGATAAAGGAAATGTCCTTTAATGCCCAACATTGTCCATGTACACTGACAACAAAACAAGATGAAACAGCCTTAACCCACGACATGAAGTCATGCCTTCAAGGTCAGTGTTTTCAGACAGCAGGTTTATTAATCATTAAAACAAACTGACACATGAGGTTGTGGCAGTGTTATTAATTTTTTAATGTGCTACTGGATTCTAAGAATGCGGACAACTTAAGTGATCTCAGGCTGTTTTTAAAGATCCTAGTGGCTAAGCTATTCACAGCTAAGAAAGTAAATCAGTCACCTTACTTCTGAATGCAAACAAAAGGACTTTATAGTGGCTGGGAAAAATCAGAACCTTTTTTACAGTGCTTAGTGGAAGAGGGACACAGGATGTTTACACCCAGCAACCTTCCAGGCCTAGTCTCTGGTGCCTGCTGTGCTTTATAAAGGATAGATAAGAAGCAACTTGGAAATAAGGTAGGATCTTGTAGGATCAAATACAAACGTATCTCTTAACTAGCCCAAAGAATAAGCAAGGAAGAGACTTTCAGCAGCTGAGAAATAAACCTTTAGGATTTTCAGATGGATGCTGGTATAGAGGGATAAATTAACTTAAAGAGATTTTGGATCAAAGGACTTGCATTAAGGTTAGTGTAATCTCTTAAAGAAAATATTAAGAATGCGTCAGGAAAGACAACTGCAGTGAAAAGTAGATTTTTTTTTTTTTTAATGATATATTCAGCATTGAGATGTTGCCCCTTGAACTGCCCAGGGTCAGTACTGAAAAGTGAAATCAGATCACAAATGGCCTTGTGTGCCATGCAAATGAATTGGACCTTATCTGGCAGGTAATGAGGAACTATCTTAGGAGTGGCAAAATCTGATTTGCATTTTGAATTTATTTTCAATAGTAATGTGAATGATGGACTACAGAAAGCTTGAGACTAGAGACAGGGAAGCCTTCTAGGAGGCATTTTAAAAGCCCAGAAGAGATGATAAACCTCTAAGGGAAGGCCTTATGGCAATGGCAATAAGGCTTATGAGAAAAAAAACAATCCGAGCAAGAGATGTTTGAAAAGTAGGTTCAACAACACGACTACGTGTCTAATTAGATGAGAAACATAGACATGAGGACCACTCTGAGTTTTCTGGCTTGATTAGACAGGTGATTCATAGTACAATTAACTTAAGTAGATAATGTAGAAGTAAAAGCAGATTTCGGGAAAACAATAATAATGAGTTTAGTTGAAGATACATGCATAGGGTCTGAGCCACAAACACTCAATTGTTCTTCAGAAACATTATGTTGTTAGGACAAAGAGTTGAGCAATATAGACATCCTTGTGTAGGTGATAAGCTAATTAATAGGAGCTGCTGAGTTGCCCCACGTGTGGAATCACTTCCCACTCAATACACCTGAGTCCTACATCATAGTCTATTGATAAGTGTGGCAATGTAGTCATTTTAAAGGGATGTGTTCTCAACATTCTCACCTTCCAGTGTAAAGAAGCATATTAAGTGACAGAATCCCTGAGAATGGCAATACTTAAGACGCTACTGCTTAAACTTGAGTGTATAAGAACCCCTCGTGAACTTGTTAAAGGGCAGAATGAGGTGGCTCATGCCTGTAATCCCAGTACTTCAGGAGGC
Source organism: Macaca mulatta (assembly GCF_049350105.2). Taxonomy (NCBI): domain Eukaryota; kingdom Metazoa; phylum Chordata; class Mammalia; order Primates; family Cercopithecidae; genus Macaca; species Macaca mulatta. The sequence goes on along the minus strand of NC_133406.1, from coordinate 151,951,146 downwards.
TAAGGCATGAGGATCTCTGGAGGTCAGAAGTTCAAGACCAGCCTGGGCAGTATAGTAAGCTCTCCATCTCTACATGGGGTAAAAAAAAAGAAGGTGCTTATGCCCATCCCCAAAGACTAAGTTAGTGGTCTGAGTGGGGCTCAGGAACCTGCATGTTGAAAAAGCAACTCCAGTTATTTCTTATAAACACAGAAGTTTGTGACATTCCTTGGAAGATCTAATTAAAAGGAAAAAATATACTAGTCAGAATTTTGCATATGTGAATTTTGCCTTTAAAATGACCATGCGTTTAACTCGTGTCAGGTTATTTCTTTTGGTTTTAAAGTTCATGATACTAGTCAAAATCTATCAATTATTTCTCCTGGAAAAGTTTGTAACAAGTAAATCTGTCTGCCTTGAGTCATACAGCATATTTCCCTTTCCCTAGGCTTAACAAAGAAGAAAATAATCTAAATTTAAAATAAAACAAGTGGTGAAGAGCAACTGGTTTATGAAATTTGAAAGTGACTAGTTTAAAATTTTAGACTCATTATGCTTAATGGACAGGGTCCTAGACTGAAATTCAGAAAACCTGCATTAGTACTAACCTTTAGCTACTCTTTTGACATTTCTAGGCCTTCATTTTCCCATTTATCTCAAGAAAGTCTTGAGCTGGAAATCACTATTATTAAGTGATTAATCTCTATTATTAAGATTCTGGATAATATTGCATGTTAGATTGAGCCAAATGAAAATGATATTTAGCCATTTTTGACCTACAAAAAAAATGGTAATTTCATATGGTTCAATATACATAGGATGAAGCTGACCTATTTGGCGTGATCAGTCTGGGGCTCTATATCTTTATACATCACAATTGGCTTGCCTTATTTTTCTCCAACTACAATACTCTTCCTCCATGGCCATAAACAGACCACACTCACTTTCCATTCTTCTACTCCGAAATTTGAAAGGACAATAACCCTTTTTACCTCTAAATTGAAAAATTCTCCAGGACTAAAATTGGAATAGTTTGGAGTACTATTATGGGCTTGAAATGGATCATTTTCATACTCCAGTGACCAGAAGCATAGAATAGTATGAATGGCAGCATTTGGTCCCCTAAAGGAGGTGTGGTGCTGAGCAGACAAACCAATAGATAGCCTCTATATCTCTGTATGTCTCTGGGTGTGTAGTGATTTAAAATATACTTTACTCATAGAAGGGAAGCATTGTGACTAGACTAAACTAAAACAGAAGGAAGAAGATTTGGATTCAAAATCTTTGTGACTTGGAAAGTCATTTTCCTCTTTTAAATCTATTTTCTCATCTGAAAAATGTATTATAAATACCTCAAAGGGCTATTATAGTATTATACAAAATCATGTGTATGAAACTACTTTGGAATTTGTAAAGTACTACAGAAGTTAAGGAATCTTTCACTCAGTAAGCATCTATTGAGTGTCTACTGTGGGGCTGTAGACTTTATTAGGTTTTGGAAATACAGAGATGAATATACAATGAATACAATATGATATTTTTGCCCTCTGTAACATCATATAGGATCTGGATAACATCTAGTATAAAAATAAGCTCAGTGCATCTTAATTTTTTTAATTCTTAAAATAAACCAAATACTTAAGAACTGAGTAAGAAGGTATACTCATTTAACAAATGCCAGGATAGTCTATATATTATAGAATAGAGATATTACTCAAAATCTGAGCATAAAATTGCATCTTTAAAGCAAATCTTTCACTCATTTTACCTCTATCCTTTTCACAAGGCTATATTTTATTCTGCTCACCTCCTCAACAAATGATTTCTTCCTAAGATTAACACTGATGGCCCCTGTCTGGCTTCTTTCCTCAAAAGTGATCCTGTGGCTAATTCTCTGTGGAATGTTTCTCATCCTTCTATACACACATAACCCTGAATACAGCAATTCTTACCACAAGTCTCCCTCCCATGCTATCTCATCTCAATTTCCCAAAGAAGCCAATTTTGAACCTCACTCATGTTCGTTTTTATTTTTATATCTTTTCTTATCTTGGCACAATTCTCTTATTAAATTACGTGGTCCTACCTGAACTAATGCTTTGGGAAGGCATTAATAAAACCGAGACTTGTCTACTATGAAATGATCTTGTAGTTCCCCAGCCATTCTGAATCTAAAATTATCCCTTATCATTTGTGTCAGTCAAACTGATTTCTCTGATAGTGGTTTACATTTCTATCATCCTGACCCATATTTGCAAATATGACATTTTAAAATTTTTAACAAGATTAAACAACAAATTATAAGAGACTTTCAGGAACTTCTTGCAAAAAAAAATACTTGCTTGCCTAGGCATACAAGTTTATATGCCAATTACACATTTATTCAGTCTAAACTGGTTACATTATAGTAAGTTCCTGTCTCTGCCGGAACTGTATAAAATTCCCAGACCTGAGGCTACCTTAGTGGTCACAATGCCGTTACTTATTGCTGGTATTTTTACCTATTGCTTATAGTTTTGTCATGGGTTCCTAACCCACTCCTACTGAAATTCTTTGCCTGCATTTTTTTGTTCATTTTTTTCTTCAGCAACTATTTGCTGAAGGTCTACTATATGCCAGGTCCTAGTCTTGACTGGGTGGGTACAAAATTAATAAGGTGCAGTCTTTGCCCTCAAGGCCCTACAAAGGAGTAGAGGAGATGGAGAACTCGAAAGATAATTGCAATACAGGAGATGCAATCGATTATGGAAAGTATAGTTTTTGTCTGCCTCCTCCCAGTTCTTTCAGGAAATAATTCATCTACTCAATTGAAAGGCCAATGTCTGAAAGGCCAATCATACTAGTTCAGGGATGGGCATGTACCTGTCCCAGGCCCATCCAATGACCCAGAACTTTCAGCTAGAGGTATAAGGGAGGAGTATCCTGGTATTGCTTTAGGATCACAAGCTCCAAGTATAGAGCCTGAAGCATGCAGATGTTGTCACTATTCATGTGAAGTGCCAAATGAAAAGTTGCTGGTGGCACTTTTCCAACCACGTGGAGAGATTCTATTCAAGAGAGATAGAAGCTAGCATGCTAGGAGCAGCAGAGGCAAGTAAGACCTGAAAGACAGAAAGAGCCCTGCTGATCCTTGGGTCTGAAATGCTGAAGCTACCGCTTCCCTGGACTTACCAATTTTGTGTGGAGGTAGTAGTCCTGGTTTGGTATGGTCCACAATTATCAGAGATCTAAGTTTCTCCTGTCTTTCCACTCTGCCATCCCTAGCACTGAATTCCATCCCATGTAGCAACTTCGTTTCTGAGATAAAGCTTGTCTCAGTCTACTCAGGTTGCTATAATATCATAAACTGGGTGCTCCCAAACAGAATAAATTAATTTCTCATAGTTCTGGAGGCTGGGAAGTTCAAGATCAAGGAGCCAGTAGGTTCAGTGTCTGCTGAAGGCCAGTTTTCTGGTTCATAAATGGCCCCTTCTCATTATGTTCTCACGTGGTGGATGATATGATAGGTCTCTCTTGGGCTTCTTCTAAGGGCACTAATCTTATTCATGAGGGGATACTCTCATGACCTAATCACCTCCCAAAGGCCCCACCTTCTACTACCATCACCTTGTGGGGTAGAATTTCAACACTGGAATTTGTCAGGGAGGGGAACAAAATTCAGGCCATAGCAGGGCTGTACCATATTCTGGAGTCCCTATCATCCCTTAATATCTCCCAGACAGAGTTCAGTGTCAGTTGTCATTTATCCTCAAGCTTACAATATTGTTTTTCTTATATCCTGCACTTCACTCACATACATAATCCACCTACCTTATAGAGACTTTCCGAGTATGGTCTCTGATGAAAAGAAGGGGGATCTCTATTTAAATGTACCTTTGCGAGGTTAAGTAAGAAGTCTAACCTCTCCTTTCTTGTAAAGCTTTTGAAAAAAATAAAAGTAAACTCACTATTTTGGCAATGTTCTCAACTCCATGGTCATAGGAAAATAGTATATTTACCTGTTGTGAAGAATATGAGGTATATCCTAAGTAACACTTCTTCCTAGAAATAGATGTGCTTCTAACGTTTTCTAAAGTGCTCTTCTTTGTAAGAGATTTAAGGTCATCCCAATGATGAGATCATTCTCTCTCTGTCTCTCTCTCTCTCACACACACACATTCGTGAATCCTTTATAGAATGGGGGAAAAAGGCTCAGAACTACAGATTCATTCACATAATGTGAAGCCTATTTAAGTATACGTGTCACACATTTGAACTTCATCTTTTACGTGTAGCAACAGCAGATGTTGAAAGTGTAACCCCAATGCAGATAGACATTATGGTAAAGCTTTGAACAGGATAGGGAGTAGAGACTTATTGTCATCACTAAATATGCAAATGATTTCACCATTCATGTGAAGTGCTAAATGAGATTAATTTGTTGGTCAACTGGGGCCCTGTGTGTACTTTAGTATATATCAGTAGTCTCTTGGGAAAGGATGTTCCACCTTATGATTACAAAGAGAAGACTGAGGTTACATTTAGGGGATTAGGAATCATGGGTGGGAAGAGAGAACGATCTGTCTCTGAGATCATGGCTCATTCCTCTGGTAATTCAGGAGTGAGCTTCAAAACAAAGGCAATCTAAGGCTAAGAGTGAATTACAAATCAGTTGTATTGCCAGAGAAGTAGTCTCTGCTATGAGATGTGGTAAATAGAAAAACAAGGAATCTAGACTAGTGTAGGTGCTAGCTCCAAATGACTGGAAAACAAGAAAACCAGCCATGAAAAAGAAAAAAAATGCTGTAGAGAACTTACTGAAGAATTTGATGTTGTCAACAGTGAGCAGGTACCAGCAGCAGAAAATAGTACAATTGATTTTGCAGCAATAGCTCATCCAAACATCCTAAGTGATGTGGGAGAATACTTAGTACATTGTGAGCCTATGAAATATATTGAGGGCCTTAACTGGGGATGTGGCAGTAGAAAAAACAAGGGATGGATGTAAGAAACATTAATAAAGTAATAAACAGAAAAGACTTGCAATCAACAGTGGGTGAGGTAAAAAAAAAAAAAGAGTAGAGAGATAGGAGTCGAAAATCACTTAATTATTTTAGGTCTGGATAACTAGAAGAATGAAGATACTTTTCATAGAAATAAGGAAACTTGAAAGGGGAGACTTGCTTAAAGGTGATGTGTTCGGCTCTAAAAAATTTGAGTTTGAGGTGAAAGTGAAATGTGTAAGTGGAAATATTCAGACTATTCAATGTGAGGTTGAAGATAACAAGACAAGTCAAGGATAGAATTCTAAATTTGGGAGTTAGAGGAAGCTGGAAGAGTAGATGAGATCACCAAGGGAGGTGCTGAGATTCAAAGATGTGTGAGGCTGTCTTTTCCTTTGTTTTTACTTATTAATCTTAAATATGTAGATGGAAGATATACAATTATTGCCTTGAACTGGTGATCATTTATTGCCTACAATTGAGACACAATGCACCCAGGGATACTTGGTTTGAATTTGAATTTTGGAATTAGATTAGCTCAATTAAGAAATTTAAATACACAAAGTGAGACTATTTGAATAACAGAAAGTTGCTCCTAACTCTGTCATAGTGTTATAAACTAAATCTATTGCGAGGTACATTAAAATTTCAGAGTGCCAGCCAATACTGAAAGAATATGCAGTCTTCAAATAACATTTTTTTCCCTTAAATCTATTCACAGTATGTTTTTTAAAGAAGAATTTCAAGATCATTTCTGCATTTTCTGTTTTTTAGTTTTAAGTTAGACAAATGAGATATGTTTTTTCACATACAGTGTTAAATGATCTAGGAACACTGTGTAACCCAAAATACCTATGCAAATGCTTAATTGTATAAAGAACATTATGCAAATGTTTAACTGAATAAGGAATAAGATGTCATTATTAATAATGACTTGTGAATGTAATTAGAAATGAGTAATTAGGAAAACACCACAGTAATAAAGGGTGTATTTCAAAAGTAGTACACTGGGGATATGAGAATATGCCTTTTATATGTCCTTTACATGCCAGTAGAACATACATGTGGTGTTCCTGCCTAAGCACATGATTTGAAGTGAAAAGGTAGGGATAAAAGGGTCATAATGATCTCCTAACTCCTTTGAGTAGTTTTAACATAAAATACTATATTTACTTTGGAAAAGTTTTTAGAAAAAAAATTTTTATATAAAAATTTTATATATAAAATAGATACTCTATCTATTACACAGATTTGAATAGACTAGGGAATCAAGTAAAATATAATTCTATTTTGTTAATTTTGTTCTGCCTCAACCTATTAATCAATGGATTTCAGAGTTCATAGTTGCATAAGCGAGTGTTTGCATTGAGAGAACATAGACTCTAGTAGAGCCAGGCAATTTTGAGTTCTGGTTTTGCCTCCTGCATCTGTGAAGCTATGGGCAGTTCACTTAACCCTGCTAAGTCTCGGTTTCCTCACCTATAAAAGATAAGTACTAATAGTACTTACTTCGTAGGGTCATTGGGAGGATAAACTATAAAGCATTTAGAACAGTATTTGGCATAAATGTTTACTATATTATTATTATTGACATGAGAAATGTATTTGACCCATGTAAACACACACACACACATGCAACACATACAAGTTATCTTTTGTCATATGTAATGGTTGGGCCAATAAGTATACTAACCAAGGCAAATAGGTAGACAGAATCATCACTTCGGTCTCAGGCAGTTGAACTTAGAGCTGGTATAGGCTCCTCTGGAAAGAGGTAAAATTGAATGTGTTTTATTTAACTTCTAAATTCTACTGTTATTTCATTCTCCTTATCTCTTTGTTCTTTACTGTTTTACTGTTTGTGGTCTCATTAAACAGATGCCAATACAGCGAAACAGAGATATACTAAGTAGTGTATTAGGTAAAAATAACAACAGTAGAATTGTAGGGGCAATTTTACCTAAAGTTACAGCTCAAATCTTAATACTCTTGACTGCCTGCCTGAAATGAAAATAAAAATGTTTCTGTACTTTGGCTTATCATATTTTATTTTCTGTACCTTGGCTGATTCACAAGACAATTCAAATTAAGAAACAAATGGGACTCTAATGCAATCCCTTGATATTTAAGAAAATTGGATTTGGATTACATGTAAACAAATTGACAATTCCTGGACAGAGATTTGAAGTCATCCAGTTAATCTAATACATACTTATATCTGCAAATTATTTCTCCTATTTTCAATTGCTAAACGTAAAACTCAGCTATTCTATTTTCAAAGTTGATAGTGGAGAGCTCTCTGTATCCATGAATTTCCTATCTTTGAATTCGACCAACATCAGATTGAAAACATTTAAAAAATGGATGGTTGCATATGTACTGAACAGGTACAGACATTTTTACTTGTCATTATTCCCTGAACAGTACAGTATAACAATTAATTTACACAGCATTTACATTTTATTAGGTATTCTAAGTAATCTAGAGATAATTTAAAATATACAGGGTAGGGTATATGCAAATACTATGCCATTTTACACAAGGGATTTGAGCATCTGTGGATTTGGATACGAGGGGGTGGTCCTGAAAACAATCACTCATGAACAACTGTATATAGATTTGACAAAAGGGAGAATTTTAAGACTGTAACTGATAAGGAAGATATGGATTATTGAGGGAGGATATTAAAGTTAGAATTGTTTTGGGGGGATGAGTTAGGTTCAAAACACACAAGAATTACAGATTTCAGAAGTATATAGAGATAGAGAAAAAAATTCAAACCATAAAAAGAGTGGATGCTGTAGCTTGCGGAATATTACCCTTATTCTACACATCTTCACCAATCTGTTGAAAGTAATTTCTAACCACATGGGCTAGAGAAGGAGGTAAGTAGAGGAGAGCAGGAGAAAAAAATGATGGTATGCTGAAAAACATACTTTGCCAATTATAGATGTAACTATGATTTGTGTACAAGCTATATCTATCCAAAAGACCACGTCAATATCACAGCAAGTGTAGAGGGAATGAATATATAGAAAATCTTCACCATAACACCTCAAATCTCTGCCAGGAATGTCCTGAATTTCATCCATTAATACTGCCTTAGGCAAAGGATGTCCTGTAAACACTGCATACCAAACAAATCAAATCTAACACTTTGTGTACGCTTTTTATTTTCATAAAAGTCTTTATAGCTTCTGGCTTCATTTACCTTTCAAATAAAAACAAATGAGTTGAGTTTATCATTATAACTAAGAAATTTAAATTCTTTCAGCATTTAAGTGATAGGAAAAGGCCCAAATTGAGATCAACTTTCAGCATGGTACCTAGGGTAAGTAAAACAGGTACTAATGAAAAATGATTAATTCAGAGCTGCCATAACTAAAATGTTAGCCTACATCACGAATCAGTTGGAAGAGAAAAATGCATTTGAAGGTTAATGGTTTTAGAAAGATAGTTCAAAAGTGAAAAATTGAGTTAGGCTACAAAAAATTATTTGCTTTATTATTATTCTATTACTACACTACTCACACAATGCCAAGCCAAGAGGTTGAAATATAAGAAAATCTGGCTAATCAACAGTTATTTTAAACAAACGTAAGTGAACTTTAACATTGTACAGTTATACCCACACGATGTCTACATGGTGAGTTTCGACATATTAGTCATAGCCTAAATAACATCTTTAAAAATAACTGACGTAAAATAAGAATGAGGATTTACTTTCCCTTATTTTGATAAACCTGTGTCCATTTTCCTTTATCTTTATTCACATATTGATAAATATAGTGAATTTCAAATTTAAACATGGTTTGATCAGTATTAAAGATTATTGTATAGTTCATTAATGTAACATATTTTATTAACTCAGTGCAAAAAATATATTTGGAATGTTGGCCTCGTGAAGATGGCATGCATTTTTTAGGCATATAATTACTCCAAATACAGAGTTTATCAGCATGAGAAAACAGTGAAAAAATGATGTTAATAATATAGGTAGGATATATTAATGAAAAATTTATGGTAAGACAAATGTAACCCAGAATAAATTTAAAAGCAAGTCCTATTCTTTTGGGTAAAAGCCCTTACAATATGTTTATACCTACAATAGGTGATATAATATCATTATATCTACAATACTTCAGATTTAATACAAACTCAACTTATAAGCTTGATCATTTTCATTGTTTTAATAGTTCTTAGCTTTCCATTCTTAGCTCATAAGAAAATAGGAAGTATCTTTCTCTGAAGCAAGTGAACTCATGAGAAAAGTCTTGAATTTTCAAGTTATAGATTAAGTGTTCACATTGTTTGCAACTAAGTCACAGTTAAATTGCTTCAGAAATGTTTAGCAGATTGCTGTTTAGCAGGATAACACAGTTTGAACCATAGTTTCTTCAATACATCTTGCTGGGAGCTTATTTCATTCAAATGATGAAGGCAGCTGAAGCATGATATTTGAATCAGCCACATTTTGCTCTAATAAAGGAGAATTTTAGGAAGCTCTAGTTGTGATAGGCAACAAAGTAAAGCAATTGAAATGTGGATCTTATATTTTATACAATTCAGACTGCTTGCATATGTGTGTGTAGTGATAAGATACTTTAAAAATAAAATTTCTTTTGGCAAGAGGCTTACAGTTAAACTGTAAAAGCAATACACAGATCATGTGAATTACCAGCATATAAAAATAAATATGCAAATGACTGTAATACTGCCAAAATAGCATCTTTGATAGGAAACCCTTCATAAGAATCTTTATAAAGTGACATATTTTAAAATCGTTTTTATATTTTATAAGTACTTACAACTAGCAGTTGTTACTTTTAATTAGAAAACACACATTTTTCAGCCACACCTGAATAAGTAGTATGTATGCACATAAAGAATAGATATATATACACACTTCTATTATAAATTTTAAAAATCATCAAACAAGTTCTTATCAAGCACTTTCTACTCATATTAAACTTTATATTTTACTGGATGCTGTGAAGATTACAGAAGTAATATTGTTTTCACTCAAGAAGCTCAAAATCTACATGGGAAACACAGGACTGAATGTAACTGGGCCCTAATGTGTGTATGCAGGTATAATCCCAGTAAATTTTAGATACTCCATAAATTTTGTGAAATGAGTGAATGAATTATAAAAGCTAAACTGGTTTTTCGTTTTGTTTTGTTTTGTTTTTGAGATGGATTCTCAGTCTCTCTTCCAGGCTGGAGTGCAGTGGTGTGATCTAGGCTCCCTGCAACCTCTGCCTCCCAGGTTCAAGTGATTCTCCTGGCTCAGACTCCTGAGTAGCTGGGACTACAGGTGTGTGCCACCATGCCGGCTATTTTTTTTTTTTTTTTTTTTTTTTTTTGTATTTTTAGTAGAGACAGGGTTTCACCATGTTGGCCAGGCTGGTCTCAAACTCCTGACTTAAGGTGATCTGCTTGCTTCGCCCTCCTAAAGTGCTGGTATTACAGGTGTGAGTCACTCCTCCTGGCCAAGCTAACCTGTTTTTAATCACTCACTTTAGATAACTTAAATATTTCAAAAAATTCTATCATGGGAAATTTGAGAAGAGGGCCTATTTAAATATCTGACTTGGAATGTATGTTCTAGTTAAATATTGCCATGTATTTATTGCCATGTATATCTATTATTCTGTCTCCCCAACCCCCAACCAAACCAACCAACCGACCGTTTTATTATGCTTACAAATTCTATGATTTGGGAGTTTGTAAAGGGCATAGTGGGGATTGTCTCTTTCCATGATGTCTAGGACCTCAAATAGGATTCTTCTAACAGCTGGAAGCAACTTGAACTGATGGGGGCTGGAAGAGCTGACAATGGAAGATCTCTTACCAAGAAGAAAATAGGTCTTTACTCTCCTGTCTGGTGACTGGGCTGGGATGATTTGAAGGCTAGGCTCAGCTGGGACTATCGACCACAACACCTATATATATGGCTTTTCCATGAAGCTTTGACTTCTTACAGAACGGTGGCTGGGTTCTAAGAAGGTTCAAGCTAGGAGGGAGTTTTCTAAGAATTTGCTGTCTTTTTTTTTTTTATAACTGATACAAATAATACATTTTCTCTGAAGCTCGCATTTTAAAGCCTGAGAAGTAGAATGCTTTACCAATGGCAAAAATCAATGACTCAAATACCTATGAAGTGGATACTGTGAATTGTCCGTCAAACTCCACCCTGTCCCTGTTCTTAAGGAAGAGTTGTAGCAAGGTCCGTAACACACAGTTAGAGATGACATTTCTCATCCTCATTTGAAGGTAGGTGTGGCCACGTGACATTCTCAGACTGGAATATGAACAGAAATGTGTAATTTTTAGCCTGGGCCTCAAGACATTAGATATATGATCCTACAAGCTCCTTTTTCCTTCACATGAGGTAGATCATGGAGTTCCTTGACCCAGCTTCAACCATGCAGCTGAGAATAATGCCATAGTGGATGATAATAATTTAGAAAGTGCACAGCAATAAGAGAAAAAAACCTGGGTTCCTGGTACAGTCTTTGTGAGAAAGAAGCAAATTTCAGTGTTCTTTAAGCCATAGTATTTTGGGTCCTCTTTGATAGAAAAGTTTATGTTTACTCTAATTCAGATAGTACATACACATGATTGAATGATAGCTGGATGTTGAAGAAATGATGGTAGGGAAAGCAAGCTCCCCGTTTTCCACCTCCCCGAACCAAACCCTTTAAAATGTTTGCTATGGTCAATATTTTTGTATCTATTGACTTTTATTGCTATTTTTAAGTTGCAGAAGACATTTCTAATAAAGGAAGCACTAGTAGTAAAATGGTCATGTTTATCACGTAAATTTTTTCATACTTATATTCCTTTTCCATTTTGACATGGCCGGCCAAATTTTCCCACACATAGCACCAACATTTCACTTGAAAGGCCAAGAAGCTTGTACTTCAGCTCATAGAACTTCAGAAGCTTGTATTTTGGCACCATAGATCTTAAACTCTGGAAGCACAGAGAACACATTACCATATTTACAAGTAGAAAAATATTACTAATCCAGAATCATCAGAGGTAGCCTTATAGATTAGAGCAGCAGCTCTCAAAGTGTGGTCTGAGGACCACTAAAAAACCGTTTCAGAAAGTCTGTAAGGTTAAACCTATTTTCGTAATAATATTAAGATGTCGACAGTCGGAGGCGGAGGCTCGCGCCTGTAATCCTAGCACTCTGGAAGGCTGAGGCAGGCGGATTACCTGAGGTCAGTTTGAGACCAGCCTGGCCAACATGGTGAAACCCTGTCTCTACTAAAAATACAAAAATTAACTGGACGTGGTGGCGCATGCCTGTAATCCCAGTTACTCGGGAGGCTAAAATAGGAGAATCACTTGAACCCGGGAGGCGGAGGTTGCAGTGAGCCGAGATTATGCCACTGCACTCCAGCCTGGGCGACAGAGCAAGACTCCGTCTCAAAAATAAATAAATTAATTAATTAAGATATCACTTGTCTTTTTCACTTGTATTCTCCCATAGGGGTACAGTGGAATTTTTCAGAGGTTGTGTGACATAGAATGAGGCCATCACTCTGATGGCTAACGAAATGTGAGCTGGTATATTCTGGTTTTTAAAATTCTTCAGTTTTAACTTCTAATACAGTGAACATCACAATATATAGCCCACATAAAAACTCTTTAGGGTCTTCAGTAATTTTCAAAGCGTATAAAGAGATCCTTAGTGTCTTTGTTTGGGTTACTGTAATAAACCATAGACTGGATGGCTTATGACTAAAACAAATTTATTTCACACAGTTCTGGATCTAAAAGTCTGAGATCAGGGTGCAGCACGGTCAGGTTCTGGTGAGGGCCCTCTTCCACGCTGTAGACTGCTGACTTCTCATTGCATCCGCACATGGCAGAAAGAGAGCAGGAGAACTCTCTGGAGACTCTTTTATAAGGGCACTAATCTCATCCATGGGGTCTTCACCCTCATGACCTAATTACCTCCCAATGGCCCCCACCTCCTAATATTATCACATTGAAGGTTAGGATTTCAATATATGAATTTGGAGAGGACAATATTCAATATGTAACACCAAGGGTAAGAATAAAAAGTTCAACTTCTCAATAGTGATTAAAGCACAGTTTCTTTTCATTACTTCAAATACATACAACTCAGACAGTTAGCATTCATTCAGTTGATTATGTACCAAGTCAGAAAAAATGGTATTTTCTGGTACCCCTTTCAAAAGAACAGTTTATATTTTGAAGAAACGTCCAAATAATCTTATTTGGGATAACAGATAAGAATCAGAAAAACCTGAGTATGATCAAACTGTAGCAGGGAAAGGAGCAGGATTCGCTTGTTAATTTATTGTGGGTGGAAAAAGAGCAATGGACCCAACATCGGGGTGAAAGCCATCAGATCCTGTAGTGTGATCCCTCTTAAATGTCTGGTACAAAGTTAATGAACTCATGAAATGCTTAAGGACAGAGGGTTTGGGTAGTTAAAAGTTATAGGCTGAGCTTCTGGTCCCTATCAATATAGGCATAGTCAAAGAACAAAGGTGATAGAGGAGTGTTGTGGGAATATATGTGGAGGGAGAGAGAGGCAGGAAAGTATTTGTGAATAACCTTTCAGGGTTCAAATGGACTAGGAGAAAAGAGGCTCTTGACTTTAAAGGCTATGAAACTGGGCCTTCAAGGCAAGCTTACCTAATTTTCTGAGGGCCATGCAGTCCCTAGCTAACAACCTAAATTTCTGTAATACATACAGAAATGCACATATATATATACACACACAAATATTTACGACATAAGAGATACTATACTAGGCTATCTAAGACACATGGGCCTTTTCTAGCAGCTTAAAGTTTAGTGTGAGAGCAAGACTGTATCCAATAACTGTGTAGAGAAAAAACTGCCCAAATAGATGTATAAACAAACTACTATGGGAAGGTTCATATGAGATCTAATATGTACTCATTGTTTATAATTTGTACATTTGCTGGTGTCAGGATCCTTTGGGAACAATAAGCAGAATGGGTAGAGACGGAGTCACTGGAAGAAGAGATAACACCAGTTAAACTGTGTTGCTGGTCCTACTTACTTGTATCCTGTAGGCAGAACTGTGGTGTCATGCTTTCTCTGATGGTTATCTCCTTGGCTTAATAGCCTAGTTATGGCTGTTTGCTTAAGCACACACACGCACAACCACACGCAAGCTTAAGCAGGAAGGGAAATTCATGAGGAGAATACAAGGAACCCAAGAACAAAGAAGAGAGTAGCTGGACTTCCTGGAAGACTGGAGCCAGCAACTATTTAGACATCGAGAACCAAACCTGCTATATTTCCTCTGCCATCCTGCGACCACATATTCTCATCTCTGCTTCTCTGAACATGACTAGATTCTCCTATCTATTAAATCTATTGACTTCTCTCCATTTCTACTGCCATGACCCGACTTTAAAGTACTACCCACCCCTTTTCTGCCTAGAAAACTAACACAGCCCCCTAATTTTTCTCTCCAAATTGACTCTTGGCCATTTCAAAACTGTTTTCCTCATTACAGCCATTTTGACTTGTTTAAAATGAAAAATTCATTCAATGGTATTTCCATTACTGCTATGATAAACATCAAAATCTTTTTAAAATTTTATTTTTTGAGAGAGGGTCTTGCTGTGTTGCCAAGACTGGTCTCTAACTCCAAGCCTCAAATGATCCTCCTCCCTTAGCCTCCTGAGTTGCTGGGATTACAGGAACAAGCCACCCTCCCTGGCTTTCAAAATCTTAAACATGGAACTGGATTGCTATTCACCCATATTCAGTACCCTTCATTGTGGTACCGCTGTCTGTGCCCCCTTGTTGCTCTCAGGCATGGCAAAGGTTTGGCTGTTGAAAAGAGAAAAAAAATGTGAGCCTATACTTTAAGAACCATGCTTTACCACTTTTCCTTCTGCCATGACAATGATGTTAGATTGCTCAGTCAGCCTCAGTCCAGAGTGAAGATGACATGGAGCAGAGCCATGTTAAGCATGCAGGATGGGAGGTAAATAAACCTTCTTGTAGACTACTGACAAGCTTTTGGAGTATTTTGTTACACAGCATAACCTATCCTATACATAGGATAACCTATAGCATAGCCTATCCTGATACATATGGTCTACACACTCTTACTTATTCCCCCATCTCTTTGCTATAACCTACTTAACCTTGCAGTAATTACAATAAAGTTTCCCCCACCCACATTAGAACTATTTATCTATGTTATTCTCTCTCTCTGGAAGGCTGTTTACACCTTCCCCCCCCCCCCCCCCCCAGTTAACATTTACACACTTATGAGAACTCAGTTTAAGTGTGAAGTACTTAGGAAAAGATTCTCTGCCCTATGTTTAAAGTATTATGAATTTACCTTATCATTGTACCTGTTTTACCAAACTACAAGTTCCATGACAAAAGCGACCAGGTGGCCGGGCGCGGTGGCTCACGCCTATAATCCCAGCACTTTGGGAGGCCGAGACGGGCAGATCACGAGGTCAGGAGATCGAGACCATCCTGGCTAACCCGGTGAAACCCCGTCTCTACTAAAAAATACAAAAACTAGCCGGGCGAGGTGGCGGGCGCCTGTAGTCCCAGCTACTCGGGAGGCTGAGGCAGGAGAATGGCGGGAACCCGGGAGGCGGAGCTTGCAGTGAGCTGAGATCTGGCCACTGCACTCCAGCCTGGGCGACACAGCGAGACTCCGTCTCAAAAAAAAAAAAATTAAAAAAAAAAAAAAAAAGCGACCAGGTATGCTGCGGTAATCATTATATTCCCAGTGATAGGAAGAATTAAATTTTTTTCTCGTTCCAAAGAGCAGTTTTTCTGCATCGTTGTGTACCTGGCAGAAAATGGCTATCCAATCCATAGAACAACACCTTGCCACTCTAGACTGCCAATTGATCAGCATTCCAATGATCTGTTTCCAAAGTCTTAGAGGGAAAATCTGATCAGCTAAACCTGGATATGGTCTATCAGTGATCTAATCATAGTTTACTGGAAGAGGTATGTTAAGCAGAGTCAACATGGCTTCAGAGGTATCTCTGGGAATAGGAGGAATTCTCAGTCAAGTGGATGTGGACTGAGCTGACATTCTAAAAAGCAGCTACTGTAGTCACTATAGCTGACTACTCTTCTGTGTTCTTGACTTTATCTTAAGAACCCTGTTCTCAAAATTATCTTCAGAGCTCATACAAGAGAATGATTTCTATAAGGCGGTTTCTTAAGAAAAGGGTGGTGACCAAGTAATTCTTATTCTGTCCTCTGGAGTTTTGCCTTTCCTTAGGCACTCTTACTTTGATTACCACTGCTACTTCATTCTAATCTTTTGGAAGCAGGGGTGGGCTTTTTCTTCTAACACGAACATAGAAAACAACAACAACGAAAGGAAAACAAAACTCTCGTATTGATTCTCCGTCATACTGTAGGGACAAGTTTGAATTTGCACAGTTTACAAATATTAAGGAAGAGCAACAGGGAAATACACAACGGAAGGCAATAAAAAATGTGACTCACAAAATAAAGGTTTCTGGCCCTTTCCCTGGATATATGGTTCCTGTCTCATTTCACTTGAAATTTAAGGAAAAAGAGGGCCCATATTATCAGAATATCTGTTTCAAAAACACAGAAAAAGAAAAAAAAACAACAATTGTTAGCTTTTCTAGAATTTTTCCTGTAACATCTCATCTTTAAGAAAAAAAGATAACACTTTCTATTCAGTCTAGATTTTTGGTCATTTCTACTTCTTAAAGACCTTTAAAATATTTATGAAAAATTTAAAAAGGTACCCGCATAACTAGTGATACAATCCAGATAATTTTAAGGACTTTGCCCTCTTAAATGGATGCTAAAAAAACTCTTCTTTTTTTTTTTTTTTTATTGTTAACGTAAATTAGACCACAACTTCAGAACTATATTGAGGATTCCCTAAACACATTTGTAAACAGGGGCCCAATACAACCCATCTGAATCAAGCTGGTATGTGTTTCTATTAAAACTTTTTCAAGTGTGCTGCAGTCTGGTAAGTATGATCCATGTCCTATTACATTTTTTCCCCCTCAACAGAGAATGTTACCTGGGTAGTAAATTTCAGCTTAAATGAAACTAATTTGCTGTCTAAATCATCACATATTTCAGATTATCAAGTAGTTTTAATATTGTTGGCCTCCATTTTGTACTACTTTCCCTAGCACGGCTAATCTCAGAAATAATTCCATAACTTTTAAAACTTTGTATATTTGTTGCTTAAATTTATAGGTGAAATGTAAAATTATTATTCCTTATCAACAGTGGTGTGTACCTATAGTCCCAGCTATTTGGGAGGATGAGTCAGGAGGATCCCTTGTGCCCAGGAATTTGAGGTTGTGGTGAGCTATGATCATGCCACTGCAGTCAAGCCTGGGCAAAAGAGCAAGACTGTCTCAAAAAAATTTTTTTTAATTATTAACATTGTTTTAACATTAGAAGTATGTAAAATTTAAAGTCTTTTTCTATGGTAAAAATTTAAGAGAGTCTAATGCTTTCAGTTTAATATCAATTTAAAGTTATTATAGTGGCATGGTGAAGGTTAAAATAAGCATGAATGGCAATTAGGAGACTTAGGTAATAGTCCCCACCTCTGCCACTAAGTAATACTGTTGTCTTGTTCCTAAATAGCTAAGGAAGCTATTTGTTATTTTTTTCCTACCTATAATAGGAGTTAAGCTAAGTATTTCAAGTCACTTCTAGTTCTAAAATTACATGATGCTGAAATGTGAACATTTATATCTAAATTAATTTTTACAAAGACTGCTCATTGACTGTATTTCTAAGCCCTTGCACAGTTAACTTAGTTCCACCATTATTAATCACCTTCTATGTGTATGACAGCCATCTCAAATCCATTCTGCAGTAAGCTGTGACAAAAATCTGTAGGCCGGGCACGGTGGCTCATGCCTGTAATCCCAGCACTTTGGGAGGCCGAAGCGGGCAGATCACGAGGTCAAGAGATCGATACCATCCTGACCAACATGGTGAAACCCCGTCTCTACTAAAAATACAAAAATTAGCCAGGCGTGGTGGCACGTGCCTGTGGTCCCAGCTACTCAGGAGGCTGGGGCAGGAGAATCACTTGAACCTGGGAGGCGGAGGTTGCAGTGAGCTGAGATGGCACCACTGCACTCCAGCCTCGTGGCATAGCGAGACTCCGTCTCAAAAATAAATAAATAAATCTGTGTGCATTCAATGCCCCTGAATTGTACACTTAAAATGGTTACAATAAATTTGATTATGCATTTTACCACAATAAAACATGCACACACACACACACACACACACACACAAAAGCATGCAGTGCTCCCCTAACACTTTGTATCTATTACTTAAAATTATTGTTGTTTAGATGTAAGTTGGCTTCCCCAAAGAATTCTCCAGTCACTCCAAGGATAAGGACCTCTTTTTTTTTTTTTTTTGAGGCAGAGTCTCACTCCAACCTCTGCCTCCTAGATTCAAGCAATTCTCCTGCCTCAGCCTCCGGAGTAGCTGGGATTACAAGGCGCACGCCACCATGCCCAGCTAGTTTTTGTATTTTTAGTAGAGACAGAGTTTCACCATGTTGGCCAGGCTGGTCTCGAACTCCCGACCTCAGATTATCCGCCTGCCTTGGCCTCCCAAAGTCCTGGGATTATAGGCGTGAACCACCGCACCTGGCCGGATAAGAACTCTTAATCCTTGCTGTAACTCCAAAGCCTAGGACACCATCTGGCTTCTAGTTACCAGGAAAGGTAATCACATCCTGGCCTTTCCAAGTGTTCTTTCACGTAAATTTAATTATCACTTTCAACCAAGGCAATATATTAGATATATAAATAGTTGTAAGACTTGTGAAGTACACACCAGAAAAATTCTTTATCACACACATATGAGTTAGAATTCAGAAACTGTGGCCACAGAACTCCAGATCTTCAATAGATGTTTGCTGAATTGATATATGAGAGTTGAGAAGGCAAAAGGATAAACATAATTCCTTGCATCAGCCCAACAGATTTACACGGAGCGTGTGACCAGTACGTAATATTACGCTTCCTAAGAATTATGTCAACGAATGTCCTT
The DNA here is from genome assembly GCF_049350105.2 of Macaca mulatta. NCBI lineage: Eukaryota > Metazoa > Chordata > Mammalia > Primates > Cercopithecidae > Macaca > Macaca mulatta. Next base: position 151,932,091 of record NC_133406.1, on the reverse strand, counting down.
CCTAAGTAGCAACCTACCTAAATAACCCTTACCACTTTCTCCAGGTAGTTTTTAACAAAGGAATTGCACCGCAGCTTCAAAAAATTGAAAGTTACGTGTTTACCTATCCATTCACTGCTCAGACAAAACAAAAACAAAAGCTACCTGTGGGAGACTTCTAAATTCCTTAATACTACAGTGTCATTAAAAACAAACACCTAGATTTACTCTACTTAGCTATATGTTACTAAGTAGTCAGGTTAGCTTTAATGCTTACCACGACAAGGAGAGTTGGCTTTTTTCCTTTCCCGAGGGTAATCCCGTCCCACCTCCTCCCTCTTTAAATAAAGTTAAAACAATCCAAAAAACCAGCTAATTCTCAGCTCTAGAGTTCTCCAGCGCAAGAAACAGTAGTTCAGCTTCAAGAAAAAGGCATCTTAAAGGCTGTGCATTAAAAGTTGCCAGGGATCCAGCCGCTTACATTTCATGAAAAGTACAGACCAGACCCGTTTAGCAAGCTGCGCACCTTAACTGGTCCAGAAGGCGCGCTGTGGGCTGGGGAAGAGGGTGAGCAAAAGGCAAGATTATTAGTTTGGGTTGATGGGGATGGCCGGGCAAGGGAAGAACAGAGGAGTAATCTGTAAGATCTGAGTTCCGAAGCTTTTTGGGTTGTGGAGGTTACAAAAGTGCCTGTTAAAGTTAGGCCCAAGCTTCGGCAAGGTAGAACTGGGGGGAAAAAAAAAGAAAAAGAAAAAAAATAAAAAAAAAATAAAAAACCTAAAAAAACAACAGCGAGCAGGCTCCCGAGTTCTAGTGTTCACAGTGAGGCCGTTAACGCAGCAGGAAAGTAGGCGTGTGTTTTCTTCCTCTTCCCGCCTCCCCAGAGACTCCAGCCCAGTCCTTTCCCCTCATTTTCACCCCAGCCGAGTCCAATGGCTGCCCTCGCCGCGGAGTCGGGTCGGAAGCCGCCCCGCCCCCTCGCCTTGCTAGCCCTGGGGAACCCCTCTGCCCCACCTTCCCAGCCCGATGAGAGGCAGTGACTGCCGCCGTCACGTGTGCTGGCAGCCGCCAAGTGAGGCCGCTTTTGCGACGCGGTGACAGCCAAATGGTGCGACAGGAGGAGCTGCAGCCGCGGCCGCAGCGCCCCGCACGGAGAGACTTGAGGCGGCTCCTGGCGTCGCCCAGAGGGAGCGACTAGGCGAACAGTCCGGTGCGGGCGGCGGCGGCGGCGGGCGGGCGGCGAGAGGAAGCCCGCTACGAGTGCCCTCGCACCCCCGCCGCTCTCGATGAACCGGACGGAATAAGCCGCGCCTCCAGCAGGGGCTGCGCCTCCATGAATCCCTAGTTTTTGTGTGTTTTTTTCTTTCTCTCCCCGTTCCTCACCCCCCACCCTGAGCCCCGTCCCGCCTTCTCCCTTTGCCAGCGGCGGCCGCCTCCAGGTGCGGAGTCCATACCGGAGCGCAATGGCGTCCAACCCCGAACGGGGGGAGATTATGCTCACGGAACTGCAGGTAAGGGCCGCGGCCCTGGCGAGAGTCGCTGGCTGAGTAGACAGGGAAAGAGCCCCGCGCGGCGTCGGGGACCAAGGAAAGCCCTGCGGCCGCCGCGCCCCTAGCCCGCTAAGTGCGGAAAGTCCGGGATGTCACTCGGGAACTGCTTCCCTCGGGGAACCGCTTCCCTCGGGAGCCAGACCCTCTCCCCCGCCAAAGCCCTGGCCTGCCACCGCTTTGCTTTGATTCTGCCTACCAGAGGGAACCCCATCTCTGCAGCCCTGCTGCAGCTGGAGCCTGCTCTCGCCCGGTCCCTGGAGAGGCCGGCCCGTCGCCCCCTCCCGCGGTGTCAGAGCTGCCCGCGAACGCCCCTGTCGCCCCCTCCCTTCGCGCGGCTGGGCCCCGCCCCGCCTTTCCTCCGTACTCGGCTCCTTAAACTCTTTTGAATGACTCCCAAGCTGTTTTCTTGTCCCTCCCCCTCCCCTCAGACTCCGCACAAAGAGCGCCCCCATAACTTCCAGCCCCTAGACAAGTTTTTTTTAAAAAAACGAGTCTCACCAAATGCTTGCTTCACTTCGCCAGCCCTCTTCAGGTGACAGAATTTCTTTCCTCTATTTTGAGAGTTATCTTTTTCTTTTCCTTTTTTTTTTTTTTTTTTTAAACTAAGTGATAGATACACGGTGCCTTTCTCGGCTACCCCTGCCCAGATCCGGAAGCTCAGATGCTGATGCTTTTCAGACTTTCATTTTCCCTCTCATTTGAGCACCAGAGAAAGAGCTATATAAGTTGTTTACTAATGAGAAAGGGAAAACTTGGGCACCACATGTCTGCAAAAGATAAGAGCAAAATAGATCGCTTAGTTAAGTCCATGTCGAGTAGCAGTATTATTATTTTCCCATTTCCAGCTAAATATTTGATGATGTAGGCACGATTTTCGTTTTTAGATCTCTATGGTGTACATGGGGACTTAAGCTACCCTGTCGGGTTTTTCATTACTTGGCAGTGTTCCAGAAGTGTTTACATCTGAATTTTAACAAAGATGTTAAAATTTCATGTTTTTTTGACTTAAAAGTTATTTTGCTTTATTTTAATATAGTTATCTTTTAGCTACTCGAAGATTGTAGATGGGAATTAGGGAAAAAAATAGCATGCTTGCATGTCTTTTTGTGTGTTGGACAGTTAATTTTTTTAAAGAAAGACTAAATCTAGAAATTCTGAAACAGTTGATTCTTGATGTCAAAATTAAGTATTGCAACTGCATCTAAATTTCTTGTTTAAATACACTTTTTAAGAAATCTCTTTATAAGTTTGGTTTCTTGTGCAGTCAGACGTAAGGTTGAAAACGTTGGTATAATAGTTGATATTCCTCCACAAAAATAGAGATTGTAACAATGTATACCAATGCAGTGTTGCACATTTAGAATCCTTTGGTAATGCAAAGCTGAATTTCATATCATTGAAAATGTTGCTATGTAATATTTTAATTACAGTTAGCCTTTTATAAGCAGATCGTACAGCATACCACATTTGCTAAATGAATGTAATTTACTATTTTATTAATAGTAAATAATTTGCATCAGCTTTTAAAATGGAGATGATGTGAGGCAAGTGAGAAATACTTTACATTACCTGGTCTTGAACCATGAGAAACATACTTTGGTTTTGATTGAGAAGGATGATAGGGTCAGTTTTCTTTTGAATTGAGCAGTGTTCGAGTTATAATATATTTGGCATTGTTACTTGTATTTTATAGAAAGTTGGCATAAAAGACACCTACTTTGGCACTGGAACTGAAAATTATATTTTCATGTGTATTAAAATACAACATTTAGGATCTTTTAATTAAAAAGATCAATTTTGGTAATAACAAGGAAGCAAGCAAAGAAGGAAGAAATTTTCAATATGATGACTTAGAAATACGACCAAAATAGAGGAACACCTAAAGTTAAGCTTCTAGATAAACTGAAATATAACCCCTTCCAGAAAAAAGAATAGTTTTTATTAAGTGTTACCTTATAGGTTGTCATATATCCAAGTCATTTTCTTGGTTTATTTGACTCCCAGTTTTGATAAAAGTTATTGCATTTAAACTTTATCGTGTTTATTAAAATTTTTGAGAATATTACTTACATCAACACTAAAGATAGTCATAAAGTTTGCTTCACCAAATACTTCCATCCGTTCAAACATTTTATTTCATTGGGTCCTGAAACTTAGTGTACAGTAACCAAGTATTTATTAAACTTTCGTTTCAAGAATCAGTTTTTTTAAAAGCTTCTAAATTGTTTAAACTTAGACTGAAATACTGTTTAATATGACATTCTTAATTCTTTTCTGCCATACAGATTTTAAGTATTTAAGAAATTCTGTAGCCAGTTTTAAGATGTATTTAATGGTTAAAACTGTTACTTTGCTATGTATCCTGTCTCAGGAATACTTGTTTTACTCTGAAAGTTACATATTACAACCTACCTTTAATGAAATTGATATTTATTTAGAAATATATCCAGCTTTTCATTATTTTTTCAAATTGTAGAATTTGAAATACTCCACTGCTTGAGCTGGAATTAGCTTTTGGTCGTGGAAAGGCAAAGTAAGAAAATCTGAAACGACAGTATTCTGTCCTGTTAATTACTGTAATAGCATGGAGTAATGTTTTTAAGTATTGGTAGTAATTCAGGAGGCTTATTCAACAAGGAAGCGTTAATAAACTATGTAAACTTTGGTGGCTAGAGGTTTCAAGGTATAAGGAAGAATATTTACCGTAATAAAAATAAAAATTGGCTGTTTAAAATGGCCAATTTCTGATTTTTATCTCATAACTAATTTGTTGTGTTGTATTCTCTTTATTTTTTATTTGAAGTATAGCAGAAAACTTAGACATTTTTGCAATGCCAAAGAAGCTAAAGTTTATTTTCAAGGAACCTGGATTAATGAAAACTGTAAAGAATCTTAAAATGAAAGTGTTGGCTACAATGATAATTTTGTAGAATGCAGACCAAATATTGAGCAGTGTGCTAATAAAGCTATCTTGTTGATTATTGGAGATTCATTTTCTTCATCAAAATGCCCAATAAAGTGTTGGTCTGGGAATTTTAAATTCCATTCTCAGCAGATTTTATTTAGATAGAGGTAACTTGCTCAAGTGGAAAGTTGAGATAGTTACCCTTAAATTACGGGGGTTAATTTCACCAAACAGTTATGTAGTATCTACCAAAGCTATGTTGGAGGATATAAAGATGACAAGATAGGTTTTTGCTTTCCAGAAGAGAGTATAGATAATTGTACTAGAGGATAATTATAAGAGAGTACAAACAACATTTTAAAAATTATTTGCTACATATCAGACATTGTACTTAGTATCCTATACACCTCATTTGATCTTTACAGCGATCCAATAAGGTAGGTGTTATTTTCATGTTGTGGATCAGGAAACTTAAGTTCAAGAATATTAAGTAAATTGCTTATGGTTACATTGTGTGTCTGAGTTTGAACCCAGGTCTATATGTTTCCCATTACACTATTTCTTTTTTTTTTTTTTGAGATGGAGTCTCGCACTGTCACCCAGGCTAGAGTGCAGTGGTGCGATCTCTGCTCACTGCAATCTCCGCCTCCTAGGTTCAAGCGATTCTCCTGCCTCAGCCTCCCGAGTAGCTGGGATTACAGGCACCTGCCACCACGCCTGGCTAATTTTTTGTATTTTTAGTAGAGACGGGGTTTCACTGTGTTGGCCAGGCTGGTCTTGAACTCCTGACCTCATGATCTGCCTGCCTCGGCCTCCCAGAGCGCTGGGATTACAGGTGTGAGCCCCTGTGCCCGGCCCCACTGTACCATTCTTTAAATTGCCACAGTTCTGGGGAACTATAAATATTTTGCATCTAATGTTATAGTGGTGTGAACTTTCTACAGATTGGCCAAAAATGTAATTTACCAACATTAACTTAACTTGTTAGCTCCATCTGTAACAAGGAAAAATGATTTCTACATTCAACTTGGTAGTCTATAATGTAGCAGTGTTTTATTATTGTAAATACGGTCTAATATTTCACAAAGAATCATAGTACAAATAATCTTTTTACAGGATTTCTTCATTAAGAATTACTGTTTCTCATGAAAGGTGTCACATGCTTGCCCAAAACTTCCCAAAAGATTTGACATTACTCTGTAGACTGTCTGTGCTTTGCTTTAAAATTTTATACTCATATGTAACCTAGCTCTGTGTTTGACACTTAGTAGGAGCACAATACATTGATGAGAAGGCTCCATTTGTCACCTAGGATGAGGGATGTCTAGATTATTTTAAGAGAAGTTCATTATAATCTTTGACATATGAAATTACGTAGTTTTCTTTAATTTACGTTTCTAATCCCTTTTCCCAAAAATATTCCCTTTAAAAGTACTAAACGGATTTCTATAATAGTTACATCGTTCTTCCATATAGCACACTGGTAGTTTACTCATTTAATGGAAAATTAGAAGGTGGTGTCTAATTTTGCAGTGACACTGGAAAGTGGAAGGTCTGAGTTGGGAGGATTACAATTTTAGGGTGGTTTGGGGGATGTTAGTATGAGAAGGTAAGCCGGGTAGTTAAGACAGACTTTACATTGTTTTCAAATTAGAAATGTAATGCACATGTATTACAGAAAATCCAGAAAATGTGGAAAAGCACAAAAGAAAATAAAAGTTGCTCATAGTTCTGTCACTTAAAGACTGACAGACTTTTCCCACCTAAAAGTCCCATGGCCGTAGAGTCCATTTTTTCTTTTTTTTCATCTCATTTTACTTACTAGAATTTTGAAGAACAATGAAGCTCAGAGAGTTTTAAGATAGAAATCACAGTAGTTTAAAAAATTTTTTCTTGCCTCTGGTTCTAGATGAGTGGATCTAATTAGCTTTTTTTTTTTTTTTTTTTTTTTTTACTTTTTAAATCTCAGAATATTTCAATTATGAGTCACTGCTTTATTAAGAAAAAAAGTGCAGGCTGGGCGCGGTGGCTCACACCTGTAATTCCAGTGCTGTGGGAGGCTGAGACAGGTGGATCATGTGAGGTCAGGAGTTCGAGACCAACATGGCCAACATGGTGAACCCCTGTCTACTAAAAATACAAAAATTAGCCCGGTGTGGTGATATGCGCCTGTAGTCCCAGCTACTGGGGAGGCTGAGGCACAGGAATCGCTTGAACTTGGTAGGTGGAGGTTGCAGTGAGCCGAGATCATGTGGCTGCACCTCCAGCCTTGGTGATAGAGTGAGACCCTGTCTCAAAGAAAAGTGCAGTAGTATGGATTTAGTAATAGACAGTAATGAAGTATAGCAACAGTTTCTTTGAATATATCAATACCGTGTGTTTTTTCAGCTTAGGTTTGATGCTGCTCTTATAGACTACCACGATGTTTGTAAATTGCAGCGCATACTTTACTGAATTAAACTTGCTAAATAACTTTCTAAATATTTCTTGACTACCAAGTAAAAGTCTTGGTGTTAAACTAGTGTTACTAAATGATGGCTCTACCATGGTGGTTTTTTATTTATTTATTTTTTTTTTTGGTCATCTGTCATTAGTATTATAGAGATTAGGTCTAGTGTCTTGCAATTCCTACCATTTACATAGTGTTGAAATAGGGAGAAGTAGGGACACCTTCTAGACATCATCTCTTTATCCCAGAACTTAGCATCTGATTCCTTGGGCTCTCTTATTTCTGCTTTTTGAATTTGGCAGTGGTAAATTTTCATGCCATTCGTCAGAAGTATGTTTACTTTTAAACAAATAGAGTAGTAGTTTGTAAACATCACCTAAAATAATGTTACTTCCATATCATAAATGGTATTTGAATAAAACAGTTAATTATACATTATTCCCTCATAAAATACAGTGTGCTGATAATTGTCAAATGTCTATATTATTTCAAAAACCAGTTTTACTCTAGAGTATATGACATTTAATATGATTAACTTTTGATATACAGCAGAGTTCAAACTTGACAGCAAAGTTGAAAACTGGTTAAAAGCTTCAAAAAGATTTAAAATTGAGAGTGGGAAAAATATACTAATGAAAAAGTAATTCCTTAATAAAACAGAAATAGAGAACCTTTATCTTGATGCATGTCTAGCTTCTCTTAATTTTATCTGATGACATCTTGTTTGAAACTAGCTCTGTTACCATACTTGGCTTTTTTTGCAATCACAAAAATGAAATTTGTGTGACATTATATACATAAATATTGCCTGTAAAAAATGAAGATCAGGAAAGCATCGGACAGTGTACTTGATGACAGTAAACACCTTAGATGTGAAGGTAGTGTTGAAGTGCCTCATAAAGATGAGTGGATATACAAGACTTATATAATACTGTTAGGATTTATCTCTTTTGGAAATTTGACAGTGACTTATCAAATTGGTGAAAGTTTTACTGCCCTAGCTCATATATACCTTAATTTAATGGAATGTAGTTATGACAAAATTTGGAATTTATTTTTGATTATAGAATACATACCACACAATACATGTGCTGAAAGTTTTATATATATATATTTTTTATTTTTGAGACAGGATCTTGCTGTGTCACCTAGCTTGAAGTGCAGTGATGTGATCTCGGCTCACTGCAACCTCTGCTTCCTGGGCTCAAGTGATTTGCCCACCTTAGCCTCCCGAGTAGCTGGTACTACAGGTGTGAGCCACCATGCATGGCTGATTTTTATATTTTTTTGGAGAGACAGGGTTTTGCCATGTTGCCCAGGTTGGTTTTGAACTGCTGGACTCCAGCGATCCACCTGCCTTGGCCTCCCAAAGTGCCTGGATTACAGATGTGAGCTACTGTACCTGGCCTGAGTATCGTATATTTTATACATTAATCATGTCGTTTTCCCTTCCCTGTAGTTGCTACCTTAGGGATTCTCTAAGGAGATGTTTGTTCTCCCTGTTTCAGAATTGTCATTGAACAAATTTTATGCAACTTTTGGATTTTTAAAAAATGTATTAAACATCAGGCACACTGCTTGGATTAATCATCTGTCTATCAAACATTTTAATAAGTACTCATGGACCACCACTCCCCCTCTCTCAAAACAAGCTAGGAGCTTTAACCTACCTATAGTTTTCCTCTATTCTATCCCTCTATTTCCACCTTCTTGTCATCTAGGTCATCATTTTTGAGTCCTGTGTTCATTCTCTTCCTTATATAGTAGTCCCTCCTTATCCACGGTTTCAGTTACCCATGGTCAACTGTAGTCCAAAAATAGGTGAGTACAGTATAGTACTATAAGATATTTATAAGTACTAAGATACTTTGAGAGAGACCACACTCATAACTGTAATTACAGTATAGTTATAATTGTTCTATTTTATTATTAGTTGATTAACGCTTACTGTGCCTAATTTATAAATTAAACTTTAGCATCAGTGTGCATGTTAAAGGAAAAGTGTATATACAGTTAAGTACTGTTCATGGTTTTAGGCATTTACTGAGGGTCTCTCGGTGGATAAAAGGAGACTACTGTGTATAGGTTAGTTGGACATGTAAATCTAAACGTCTTTTAGTTGTTTGTATAGAATTGTGAATATAATCTTTTTGAACTTGATTTTTCACCTATTATAAATAAGATTGATCCACATTTTTGCATGGTGCTATAGTCATTCATTTAAATTGCTGTATAATATTTCATTGAGTGAAATATTCATTAACTCTCCTTTGGTGGATGTTTGGATATTTATCCACTCTCCCTTGTTGGGCAGTTATTTTCTGTTTTTTGTTTTGTTTTGTTTGTAATTATAAGCAAAGATCCTATGGACAGTCTGTGCATGTTTCCTACTGTGTATGTGCCACAGTTTCTATTATACACCTGGAGGTAGCATTGCTACCTCATAGGGTAGGTGAATGTTCAACTTAAGAGATGATGCAGAACTTTCAATATGGTTGCACCAATTTATATTCATATTAGCAGTATATGAAATAAAAGATCCTTTGGTTATCCATCCTCTCCTACACTTGATATTCTCTTCTTAAGTTTTACACATCAAAAGGGTGTAAAATGTTGCCTTATTTTTTATCTTGATGCACATTTTCCTGGTTGTCACTGATGTAGAACACTTCTTTTTAAGTTTGCCGGCCTTTCTCATGTGGCTTCTTCAGTGAAATTCCTATTTATGTCTCTTGCCTATTTTTGTTTTTCTTATTGGTTTATAAGAGTTCTTTATATTGCTTATGTTAATCCTGTGTGTACATTGTGAATGTCTTTCAGTTCCTAACTTTTTCACTTTCTTTTATTGGGGTTGTGTGGGAGGGACAGTTTTAAATGCTTTTACCTTCTTTGGCAAATACTTAGAATAATTTACATCATTATCATCAACAGGCTTGCATTTACTATCTATTGTACATTTGGAGTAGAAAGGGTAAAGTTATATTAATAGTTTATGGCCTGGGGATTTGTAAACTATCCAAATGAACAACTATAGGAAGTTGTATAAAATAGTGTATTGCTTCACACATACTAGGCGCTCAAATGCTAGGTTAATTTAGTTAACGAGTAAATTCAGAAGCAAAGAAATAGCAAAAATTATACAGTTCATCAATTGCTTATTTTCCAATTCCATATCTCTCCGTTGCAAACTAATTATTAGTCATTAATAATATTTTATTCTTTTGTTTAAAGGGCAGTATATTCCGTAAGATTATGTGAGCAGTTATTTAGGTATTTTCATAGCTTGCCATTAAAATGCTGGAGTTGATCAGATTTAATACTGGATATAAAGCAAAATATTAATCGTCTGCACAGTTTACTAGTATTTACAAACTCAGAATCCTAAATACAGTTTTTGTCATTGCTGTGCATCTTTCGATAAAAAAAATTCTTAAGTCAAATTTGTCCATTATTTATCATACAGTAAGTCCTCACTTGATGTCATTGATTGGTTCTTGGGAACTGACTTTAAGCAAAACAACGTATAATGAAACCAGTTTCTTTTTTCTCATCAATGTTATAAGGAAGTGATATTATAAACAAAGAAACATTAGCCAGAAGTGGTGATGCACACCTGTAGTCCCAGCTACTTGGGAGGTGGAGGTGAGAGGATGACTTGAGACCAAGAGTTAAGGCTGCAGTAAGCTGGAATCAGGTCATTGCACTCTAACCTGGGGAGCATAGTGAGACCCTGTCTCAAAGAAAAGAAATGATATTGACAAAACAGCTTTATTAAAGGACCTGCAGCACATTGTTACTCTTAAAGTCACAGTTCCAAGAACCCATCAACAGTGTTAAGTGAGGACTTACTGTAATTGCTTTTCATGCCCTTTTAAATAAATTATTCCCTATCCTGGGTTTAAAAGATAGTCACACAAGTTTGCTGCTAAGAATTTTGCAGTTTTATTTTTTAGATTTAAGTCAGCTTATCTGGAGTTGTTGTTTTTTAATAGACTTCATTTATTTAAAGCAGTTTTAGGTCCACAGCAAAATTGAGAGAAAGGTCTAGAGATTTCTCAAAAACCTGCGTCCCTACATATGTATGTATACATTATCGACATCCCCCACAAGAGTACATTTGTTACAGTTGATGAACCTTTATTGACACATCATCATCATCCAGAGCCCAGAGTGCACACATCTTGATGTTGTGCATTCTATGGGTTTGTACAAATGTATAATGACGTGTATCCAGCCTTATAGTATCATACAGAATAGTATCACTGCACTAAGCTTATTCTCTGTGCTCTACCTATTCATCCTTCCCTCTCCTACATCCCCTGGCAACCACTGATCTTTTTACAATTTCCATAGTTTTGCCTTTGGGAAAATCTCTTGCAGTTGGAATCATACAATGTGTAGCCATTTTACATTGGTTTCTTTCACTTAGAAATAAGCATTTAATTTTCCTCCACGTCTTTTCATAACTTGATAGCTTATTTCTTTTTAGTGCTGAATAATATCCCATTGTCTGTGTGTACCCCAGTTTATTCATTCACCTACTGAAGGACATCTTGCTTGCTTCTAAGTTTTGGCAGTTATGAATAAAATGCTATAAACATCCTATGTAAGTTTTTGTGTGAACGCAACTTTTCAGCTCCTTCGGTTAAATACCAGGGTGTCCAATTGTACGGTAAGAATAGATTTGTAAGAAACTCCCAAACTGCCCTCCAAAGTGGCTGAACTATTTTGTATTCCCGACAATAAGAGTTTTTGTTGTTCCACACCATCTCTAGTATTTGGTGTTGTCAGTGTTCTGGATTTTGGTTATTCTAATAAGTATATCGTGGCATCTCATTGCTGTTTATTTAATAGCTTTGATTTTTGAATATGGAGATAGGTCTGAGTTATTTTAATGTTTAAAAACATTATTTTGAAATGTCTACCAGACTTCTTTATAATGCAAATTTAAAATAGAGCACTTTTCAGCTTTTAGGATAGAAACATCTGCAAATAGCTTTATTAGCCTAACTCTGACTTGCAAATTTGATAAATTTTTGCCAGTTAGAGTTACATCATGCTAGGTTATGTATTGAACTGTACCTGAACTTATCCTTACCTAGCTCAGTAATACCTCACTTTTTCCTTATTATATCAATTTGTGGTTCTTTTGTTTTTTTTTTTTAATTTTATCTCCTGAAGCTTTGGGTCAGTAAAGGTCATCCTTGTCTTAGCTCTTGTTGACACCCATCCCATTCTCCAGTTGTGGCTCATACTTTTAATGTTGTTTTCTGTCATCCAACCTACTCCTGCTCCTTTCTTCTCAGCATATCACTCATCTCTATGTAGTGAGTGATATGTGCTCTTCAACCATGTGAGTTTCCTCAAGTTTTCTTGTCTTTACTTTCAAATTTCTTGGAATTTTAGCCATCCTTTTTATTTCTACTGAATTTTAAGAAAAAAATGCTTCTTCTTGCTAAGGTTATACTTTCCTGGACTTTTGCTTGCTCTGGAATATCATGTTTTACTCTTTTGCAGGATGGGGCTTTTCATTATCCACTAGCTTTTGGCTTAAAAATAAGTTCACATCTCATGTTTTTATTATACTCTTTAACACTGTTGTACCCTCAAATTTCTTTCTTTTTATAAGAAATTTCTTAGTTGCCTTGTCTACCATTTATTTAACTTACTCATATATGACTTCTGTCTCAGTTATTCTGTTGAAATAGTTTTCTTAAAGGTATCATGACATTCTGTTGCTTCTAGTCTTGAGAGGAAATTGGTACTTCCTGAAACTAATGTTAATTAAACTTTGAAGACCCTGCACAATATTGGTTACTTTTCTGTCATCATACCTGCCTCTGTTTGTTACTACTGCTTTTGTTTGGTAACTCCTTTTCTACCTTAAATGTTCCACCTATTTCTAGCCTATTTTTCTTTTAATTTATCCTTCAGATTAACCACCAGAATCTGATTAACCACCAAAACCTTGTTTAGTAACAGTTGTGGAAAATAGAAAACCACTTAAATTAGCTTAAGCAGAAATTGGATTTTTTGGAAAGCTATGGGGACGTTATCAGTTAAGGGTAAGACGTATAGCCAGATCCCATGGGTACTAAACGGGAAACTGGATGCTTTCTTTTTAGGGCTACATGTTCTCTTTTCTTTAAGTATGTGTACTGCTTTGTATCTCTGTTTACTGGTTCTCTTTGCTCTCTTCCCTGTGGTCCCCGAGTGGCACTCCTAACTTCTAAATTTACATTAATTCTACAAGTTCAGGGCACATAGACCACAGCTGACTGACTGAGTTGCTATATGTCACAATTCTAACTTCTTAGATGAGAAAATCTGAGTGGCCTTAGTCAGTGGAACATATGTCCCTGATCCATCTAACTATGGCAATCGAGGGATGAGATTCTCTGGTATCAGTATGGCTTCAAGAAACCTCTTGTGAGGTTGGGACAGACTATTTTCCTTTTTTTTTTTTTTTTTGCGACGGAGTCTCGCTCTGTCGCCCAGGCTGGAGTGCAGTGGCCAGATCTCAGCTCACTGCAAGCTCCGCCTCCCGGGTTCACGCCATTCTCCTGCCTCAGCCTCCGGAGTAGCTGGGACTACAGACGCCCGCCACCACGCCCGGCTAATTTCTTTTTGTATTTTTAGTAGAGACGGGGTTTCACCGTGTTAGCCAGGATGGTCTCGATCTCCTGACCTCGTGATCCGTCCGCCTCGGCCTCCCAGAGTGCTGGGATTACAGGCTTGAGCCACCGCGCCCGGCGGGACAGACTATTTTCTGAAAAGGGATTCTAGATTGAGAATTCTAGGGATTCTCCTGCTTGAAAGTTTCAGCAACTTTCCATCAATTATAGAATAAAATATATTTATACTTCTCATCATCTGACCCCAATGTTTTCTGATTTTTCTCCCTATTTATCTTACATTCTAGAATATTAAACTATTTACATTTCTCTGAACCATACTCCCTATCTTTGCAAATGCTGATTCTGACTTTAAGAATACTAATATTGCTTGTCTGAACAGCATTTGACAAATTGGACGATCCTTAAAATTCTGATAAGAAAATCATATTTATTGAATATATGAATATGTTTATATCTAATAAAAGTTTTACTGAAGATATATTTTTGATTAATAAATTTAGGGAATTGGTCATGCAGCATTTTGATACATTTGCAAATTAGCCTCCAATTTTACAGCTCTTGTTATTGAACATATCACTTAATATGATAATTGTTACATGTCTCTATTACTTTCAAGACAGGAACTAGGTCTTACTCCTCTTTATGTCCCTAGCAACTGACATATAGCTTATGCTTAATAAATGTGTGAATAAATAAATGAACAGATTTAAAAAAGAATTATATGACCAGCTAACCCGGTGAAACCCTGTCTCTACTAAAAAATACAAAAAACTAGCCGGGCGAGGTGGCGAGCGCCTGTAGTCACAGCTACTTGGGAGGCTGAGGCAGGAAAATGGCATGAACCCGGGAGGCGGAGCTTGCAGTGAGCTGAGATCCGGCCACTGCACTCCAGCCTGGGTGACAGAGCGAGACTCTGTCTCATTTAAAAAAAAAAAAAAAAAAAAAAAAAGAATTATATGACCAATCTGCCAGACCTGACTTCTCTAAATTTCCAAAAGCTATTCTTCCCCTGGCTGCTAGAAATCTGCTAGTCACTTTTATTTGACTATTGTTGCTTCAGCCCCTTCAGTTGTTTCTTCTACTTCTGTATCTTGAATTCGTTCATTCCTTTGCCATTGTCTAAGTATGGGCCTTCATTATCATTTGGATGATCATAATATCTTGATATTTTACCTCTACCTCTTTTGTCTTATTCTGCTTTTATTTAAACTATGTACAATTGCCAGATTCAGAATTTGTCCCTAGCATTCAGTGACTCTTTAATTCTTGTGGGATATAGTCCTAATTCCTTAGCTAGGCAATCCAAGCTGTCTTTGTTGTAGCCCCAAAATACTTTTCATTCTTAAGTCTTACTCATGTAAGCAGCTTACATTTTCAGGCATGCTATGATTAGTGATTTTTCCTCACCTGTATTTTTACTACATTCTATCAACTGGAATACTTCTTTAAGGCCAAATTCAAATTTTGCTTATTTATTTTTTTTCTTATTTTCCCCTACTCATGTCCAGTCTCTCCTCAAAACTTAAGGATATTTTCTATCTCATGACATTTATTATATATTGCATTGTACTGTAGTTGTTTATATCCTGCCTCATTTTCTCTTCTAGGCTTAATGCTTAAAATCTTTGAAGGAAAGGACTATGTTTTTTATCTTCATCTTTTATCCCTTTAGCCCTTTAGTCCTGAAGAAAGTAACTTGCACATAGCAGTGTTGAGACTCAGAAAACAATACTCTACAATGAAGCTCTTAGAAGTAGTCTCAGAAACAAAAGGGCTGTTTTATTTTTTAATCTTTTTTCGTCCTCTTGTCTCTCAGTTTCATTTTTCCTCCAAGGCTAGCCAGATAAATAAGAATCCATCTTTTTAAAGGTGGATCATAGAAACCAGAACCACCACCTCCCTTTTCTTTCTTCCCCAGCAGAAGCAAGCTTTATTTAGCACTGACCTTGAAAGAGATTCACCCAAGGACCCCCCCATACAGTGAACAATGACTCATGCATAAACAATGTCCTCAACAACAGTTTTACAGTAAACAAGAAAATATTGTTTATGGTGGTTTTAATACCAAATGTTAGCATTTAGTGATGTCAATTCTGGAAGGACCTAGATTTCACCAAGTACTTCGTTATATAATCTTTTAGAGGCATCAAAGACAGTATTCATAGACTCCTACATTGCCTAACTTTTTAAAAAATTTTGAAAATAATCCGTATATACATATGCACAGATAAATCAAAAGATACTGAAATGTATAAAATTAGAAGTAAAGATCTCTTCATTAGTACTTTCTCTTCAGTTAGTCCTACCCCCCAGAAGTAGTCACATTGCCCTTTATTATTTCTGGAATTGATGTTATAATTCTAAATTTTTGATTTATCAATTTTAGACCATATGCATTAACCCAGTAATTTATAAGTGGTTTACAAAAGACATTTAACCAAATTCTGTTTTTCTTTCTTCATTTCCTAAATGTGTTAGTTACATTATTATTTTTAGTTTTTTTCTGGTAGTTTCCTTTACAACTATGTTTTGATTTGTAGAGCCACAGCATCTATTAACTCTGCACAAAAATGAGAGTTTCAGTACACTTCCACTATTCACTTCCCTTGCACTGATTTTATTATTGTATTGTATTGTATTGTATTGTATTGTTTTTACATTGACAAGGTTTATATTTCTATTATATTCTTTCCTTCCTTCCTTTCCTGTTTCTCTCTTTTTCTCCCTGACCCCTCTTCTGCATAGTTCCTACAACATCTTTCTTAAACACTTCACGAACATAGGTTGGATCACCTGGACTGTTTTCTATGTCTTTAAACTTACCTTCGTATTTCCTATTTCTTTAAATTTTCTCTGTTTGGGGAGATTGCCTCTATTTTTCTTTCTGTTCACTAACTTCAGATGTATATATTTTATTGTGCAGCCCATTCACTGCCTTTGTGCAAATGTATTTTTAATTACATAAATATCTTGTTTTCTTTTTTGCATATAGGCTAGAATTATTTAATGTAATTTAAATTTTCTTCCCTTTTTTAAAAATTTCCAACTTTCAAGTTCTGGGGTGCATTAAGCCCAGCATCCATTAGCTAGTCTTCCTGATGCTCTCCCTGCCCTCATCCCCACCCTCCAGTAGGCCCCAGTGTGTATTGTTCCCCTCGATGAGTCCATGTGTTCTCATCGTTCAGCTCCCACTTAGAAGTGAGAACACAGCAGTATTTGGTTTTTTGTTCTTGCTTTAATTTGCTGAGAATAATGGCTTACAGCTCCATCCATGTCCCTGCAAAGGACATGACCTTGTTCCTTTTATTTATTTTTATTTTTTTGAGATGGAGTCTCGCTCTGTCGCCCAGGCTATAGTGCAGTGGCACAATCTTTGCTCACTGCAACCTCTGCCTCCTGGGTTCAAGCGATTATCCTGCCTCAGCTTTCCGAGTAGCTGGGTTTACAGGTATGTGCCACCACACCCAGCTAATTTTTGTATTTTTAGTAAAGACAGGGTTTCACTGTGTTGGCCAGGCTGGTCTTGAACTCCCAACCTCAGGTTATCCACCCTCCTTGGCCTCCCAAAGTGCTGGGATTACAGGCATGAGCCACTGCACCTGGCTGATCTCGTTCTTTTTCATGGCTGCATAGTATTCCATGGTGTATATGTACTACATTAACTAGTCTGTCATTGATGGGCGTTTAGGTGGATTCCATGTCTTTGCTATTGTGAATAGTGCTACAGTGAACATACACATGCATGTATCTTTATAATAGAACCAGTTATATTCCTTAGGGCGTATACCCAGTAATGGGATTTCTGGTTGAATGGTATTTCTGCCTCTAGGTCTTTGAGGAATCGCCACACTGTCTTCCACAATGCAGAACCCCTTTTAAAAAGTCGGTCATAAAACATAAGAATATTATTCTAACTTTTCCTTCTTCCCTTTTTTTTTTGTGTGTGTGTGTAACACCGGTCACAAAAAAAATTACCTGACCTGCTTTGTTTGACCATAGATCATGAGATCCCTATTTTAGAACCCTTCTCCATACCTGAAAGTAAAGAATACATACTCAGAGAGGCACACAAACACAAAAAAATGAGACAGGTCTTGCATGGTTTCCCACTCAGTCTATTAACATTAGATCTCAGTCTATTAACATTAGATCATTCCCTTTTTGTCCAATCACGTTTCTGCATGGCTGTCCGTACTTTGTTGAACCTGTGTGTAAAAAAGGACAATTTCCCCTGTATTTTTGGCTCTTCATTCTGAAGGCTTTTGTGTCACATAAAACTATGATGAAATAAATCTGTATGCCTTTTCTTCTATTTATCTGCCTCTTTTCAGTGATTTTCAACAAACCTTCCGAGGACAAAGGAAGTGGTCCCTTCTCTCTGACAGTGGCTGCTGATTAATGTTTGTTAAATAAATAACAGTCTCATGTCTGAAAATCTTCCATTTTTAATTCATTACTTAAACTTTTTCTGCTTTTGTTTTGGTATTTATGAGGGAGCAGAACTGCAGTATATCATTTTTCCCTTGGCAGGTACATAATTTTATTACCGTAAGTCGTATAATAATTGAATTCCCACATCTCAGACTGAGAATTTTTACCAACAGAAGGAGCTGTCACCAGACACAACAGAAGTAGGTAATAATAGTAATGTTTATTATGAAAAACAAATGATAATGAATACATATTGATGTTACTTAATCATTAAAACAGCTCAGTCGAGGCCGGGTGCAGTGGCTCATGCCTCTAATCCCAGCACTTTTGGAGGCCGAGGTGGGTGGATCACGTGAGGTCAGGAGTTTGACCCAGCCTGCCCAACATAGTGAAACCCCGTCTCTACTAAAAATACAAAAATTAGCCGGGCATGGTGGCAGGCACCTGTAATCCCAGCTACTCGGGAGGCTGAGGCAAGAGAATGGCTTGAATCCGGGAGGCGGAGGTTGCAGTGAGCCAAGATCACGCCACTGCACTCCAGCCTGGGCAACAGAGTGAGACTCTATCTCAAACACAACTCAGCTGAAGTAAGGCTCTTACCTCTACAGGCAAGAGAGCTGAAGATTAAAGAAGTTAAACTTTCTTTTTTCTTCTTCTTTCTTTAATTTTTTTTTTTTTTTTTTTTTTTTTTTTTTTGAGACAGTCTTGCTGTGTTGCCCAGGCTGGAGTGCAGTGGTACAATCTCAGCTTGCTGAAACCTCCACCTCCTGGCTTCAAGCAATTCTCATGTCTTGGCTTCCCGAGTAGATGCAAGTATGGGTGCGCACCACCATGCCTGGGTAATATTTTGCATTTTCAGTAGAGATGGGGTTTCGCCATGTTGCCCAGGCTAATACCGAACTCCTGAGCTCAGGCAGTCTACCCACCTTGGCCTCCCAAAGTGCTAGGATTACAGATGTGAGCCAGCGCACCTACATCAGAAACTAAACTTCCTTTTAAGTTAAATAACTTCTCCGTGGTCACGGAACTGGCTTGAACCAAGATACATATCCAAGATCTCTCTGTCTTGAGAACACAAATTCCTCTTAACCCTTATACTCTATTGCCTTTTTGGCATTTTGGAGCATTTTGTTCTGTCACTTTTCTCCATCCCTCATTCCTACCTCAGTAACCACATCCTATCTCCTGTCTCCTCAGGTTATTACCCTGGCCTTCACTGTGTGCAGCATTCCTTATTTTATATCTTGCCTTCTCCCTCAACAGTGCCAGTACTTGCTTTTTCACCAGAACCATTCTCAATGACTGGCCAGTTGATCTGAAGGACAAATTCATGCTGAAATCTTAGCTTCAAGTTTTAGATATGATAGGCTCAAACCCACAATTTTGTACCTTATGGGAATTCCAAATCTCCCCAAGAATTCTGTGTTTCTGGGGCAGGAGGCTGTAAGTTCTTATGGCAACCCCTGCTTCCTAGGTTTCTGTTTCTACACGTTTATAAACACATAACTGGTTTCAACAAGGATGCCCACAGTTCACTCAATGCTTCTCCCCATGGAATACCTAGTTCACTCTTCTTTATGTTCATATTTGTGCAACCCTTTCTTCCTTTTGTGCCCTAGAAACTCCAAATTCTTCTTTCCCTCTAAGGAAGAACAGTTCCCTCGAATTCCTCCTCTCAGACTACATAACCAAATTTATCGAGTGTTCAGCAAACAGAAGGAAACTTTAAAATGTTGATATAAAGTTGCCAAACCTTTATACCAACACATACAGAATATATAGTCATACAACATTATTCTTAGTGTGAAAATACCATCATGAGCAGCACTGATTCATGACCTGGTGGTTGTAAAATGCCTAAGCATTAACATCTCCCCTCATTTTTAAAAAAAATTTTTTAGACAGTAACTCCCTCTGTTGCCCAAGCCTGAGTGCAGTGGCAAAGTTACAGCTCACTTCAGCCTCAGGCGTGTGACACCACACCCAGCTAATTAAAAAAAATTTTTTTTTTAGAGATGGTGTCTCCCTATGTTGCGCAGGCTGGTGTTGATCTCCTGGGTTCAAGTGATCCTCCGTCCTTGGCCTCCCTAAGTGTTGGGATTACAGGCATGAACCACTGTGCCAAGCCCATTTCTGCCTCTCAACTTCTTTTCTTCATAGATATTAAAATGTGTATTTTTTAAAAATGACAAGAATTGATAGTAATATCCTAACTGGCAAAATTTTTAAAAAAGTAACCTTACATATATTTTCCAAATTTCCTTTTGGAATCTGATTAGTAATTTCAAAGCCTAGTTGAAATCATTCGTCTACTAAATAATTCAAGTTTTTTTGTTTGTTTTTGTTTTTGTTTTTGTTTTTGTTGAGAGGGAGTCTTGGTCTGTCGTCCAGGCTGGAGTGCAGTGGCGAGATCTCGGCTCACTGCAACCTCCGCTTCCAGGTTCAAGCGATTCTCTTGCCTCAGCCTTCTGAGTAGCTGGGATTACAGATGCACGCCACCACGCCTGGCTAATTCTTGTATTTTTAGTAGAGATGGGGTTTCACCATGTTAGGTTGGTCTTGAACTCCTGACGTCTTGATCCGCCTGCCTCGACCTCCCAAAGTGCTGGGATTATAGGCATGAGTCACTGTGGCTGACCTCAAGTTTTTTTTTTTTTTTTTTTGAGACGGAGTTTTGCTCTTGTTGCCCAGGCTGGAGTGCAATGGCTCAATCTCGGCTCACCACAACGTCTGCCTCCCAGGTTTAAGTGATTCTTCTGCCTCAGCCTCCCTAGTAGCTGGGATTACAGACATGTGCCATCATGCCCGGATAATTTTGTATTTTTAGTAGAGAAGGGGTTTCTCCATGCTGGTCAGGCTGGTCTCGAACTCCCGACCTCAGGTGATCTGCCCATCTCGGCCTCCCAAAGTGCTGGGATTACAGGCACAAGCCACTGCACCCGGCGGCCTCAAGTTTTAAAATCATACAGACCTAGGTTTAAATCCTATACTTGACACCCATTAGCTCTCTATGTATTATTTAGCTACATGAGGCACATCATTTTTTTAATAAAAATGAGGATAAATTCTGGCTCAAAAGACTATTATAAGTATTAAAAAATGATGTATATAAAGTGCCTGGTTATAGGAGACACTAAGTAATTCTTCCTTGTCTGGTTTAAATTTTAAGATTACTTCATTTTTTTTTTCAATACTTAATTTTTATAGTGGACAGGCTGGCCTGAGTTGGAAATTAAACACCTAGAGAACTGCTCATACTTCTTAGGTTCACTTCCCCCCCTGCTTTTTTTCCTCTTCTGCTTCATAGAGGGGACAGTAAGAATAACTTTCTTAAGGTGTAAATATTTCCATGATTATCATAATTTAAAATAATATGTTGAGATTATATGCAAGAATAAAGAAATCATAGGTTGATATATGATTATCTTCTAGGATTGAGTTTTTATATAAGAATCTATGGTGTGTTATTTGTGCATTATGCATTATAAATATTGAGCTATTATATCACCATTCAGTAACTTCATGGAGCAACTTAAAAAAATTCGGATCCTTATTTTGTCCTCTCAGAGGCTTTGGACGTTTTGTAAATTTGAACTAAGATTATATATCTGCAGAGCCAAAAACCTGTACTTTTCAATTATAGAAAAACAGATTTTTGGCAATACACTTCTGAATATTAGTAAATAATATCAACAGTGTAATTGCATATGCTTGAGCTTTGATTTGCGAATTATAGCAAGTGTCCAATTGTTTGTTGCTATTGCTTAGCATAATTTAATTTCCATTTTGTTGCTATGGAAACCTTATCTTTGGATTCCAGCATCAGGAGAATGTTCATTTTACTCTAAATTTTTGTTTTGGTGTATGTTTTCATTGTGTGGGAACCTCATAGAAGCCCTACAAAAATTCTACACTAAATTTTGGTTCATCCTTATAGTAAGTATCAACCTTATAGTAAGGATTTTCTTATAATCAATGGAGAACTTTAAATTTCAGATCTAAAACAACATTCTTGCTTTACCAAATCTCTAAAGATGGTGGACCTTTCTTCTTGTTTTCTTTGAGGTTTGCAACGATGGTGGATTATTATTTTATCATAGTACAGTGCTAATTATAGAGAAGGAACTGATATTGATTATAAAGGTATCTTAAACAAAATAAAAACTATGTTAAAATA
This sequence comes from Macaca mulatta, assembly GCF_049350105.2. Lineage (NCBI taxonomy): Eukaryota > Metazoa > Chordata > Mammalia > Primates > Cercopithecidae > Macaca > Macaca mulatta. The sequence goes on along the minus strand of NC_133406.1, from coordinate 151,909,962 downwards.
TAAATAGTATTACTAATAAGATCATTGTTTGTAGAGCATTTTTGAGTTATTAAGCACTTTTTCATGTAATTATTTCAATGTATGTATGTATGTATTTATGTATGTATGTATTTTGAGACAGTCTCACTCTGTCACCCAGGCTGGAGTGCAGTGATGTGATCTTGACTCACTTTAACCTCCACTTTCTGGTTCAAGCGATTCTAGTGCCTCAGCCTCGGGAGTAGCTGCTGGGACTACCAGAGCGTACCACCATGCCTGGCTAATTTTTGTATTTTTAGTAGAGACGGGTTTTCACCAAGTTGACCAGGCTGGTCTTGAACTTCTGGCTTAAAATGATCCACCTGCCTCAGCCTCCCAAAGTGCCGAGATTAGAGGCATGAGTCACTGTGCCCAGTCATTTTACTTTATTTTTATTTTTTAATTTTTTTTAGTTTTTGTTTTTGTTTTTGAGGTGGAGTCTCGCTGTGTCTCCCAGGCTGGAGTGCAGTGGCGCAATCTCGGCTCACTGGAAGCTCCGCCTCCCGGGTTCACGCCATTCTCCTGCCTCAGCCTCCCGAGTAGCTGTGACTACAGGCGCCTGCCACCACGCCCGGCTAATTTTTTCTATTTTTAGTAGAGTCGGGGTTTCACGGTGTTAGCCAGGATGGTCTTGATCTCCTGACCTCGTGATCTGGCCACCTTGGCCTCCCAATGTGCTGGGATTAGAGGCGTGAGCCACCGCACCTGGCCCTACTTTATTTTTAAAATGACCTGTTGAGTTAGGGATGGAAAGTGTTATTGTACCCAATATACAGATGTTCATGTTTCCTCAGCTAGTGTCTGCTTTAATCTGAATGCTTATCTTCTGACTCCTATCCCTCATTTTAGTTCTCTACACAGTTCTAGTATTGTCAGCTCTAATCGCTGTCCACATTTTAAGTGCTCAGTACCCGCATATGGGCAGTGGCTGCCATCCTGGACAGCATTGACATCAGACATTTTGATCACCTTAAAAGTTCTGTTGAACAGCTCTGGATAAGGAATACATAGGTCGATTTTAATACCTTGAATTTAGAGAACACAGAAAAGTTCATTGTGATAGATTATAGAAAGCTGTTTTTTTTAAGTGTACCTTTAAAACATGTTTTCAAAGCTATGTTAAAAGCAATTGTGAAAAATTTTTTTCCAAGAGAACCAATAATAAACTACACAAAGGAATATATGATTTGCAGCATAGTTGTGGGTTTTTATGGCAGTATCAAAATTCTTTGGCATACTTAATAGTAACGTGAAAACATTGTAGAGGTGTAGTGATTCCAGCAGCAGTATTGTGTAACTTCTGGAAAGTTTATCATGGTTTACAGTTATGTAAAATTTAAAAATCTTTAAATTATTGGCTGGGTGTGGTGGTTCACACCTGTAATCCCAGCACATTGGAAGGCTGAGGTGGGCAGATCACTGGAGGCCAGGAGTTCAAGATCAGTCTGACCAACATGGCGAAACCTCATCTCTACTAAACATATAAAAATTAGCCAGGCTTGCAGTCCAAGCTACTTGGGAGTCTGAGGCAGGATAATCCCTTGAACCTGAGAGGTGGGGGTTACTTGCAGTGAGCCGAGATCACCCTACTGCACTCCATCCTGGGCCACAGAGTGAGACTCTGTCTCCAAAAAAAAAAAAATATATATATATATATATTAAGTTATTACTAATGAAGTTGAGTGATGTTTTCAATTAAAATCAGTTAAATTATATGTAAGTTAAAAGAGACCAAAAATGTTACCCGCAGTAGAGACTTGCAAAGTAAATATTGTAGATCTGTGAGGTAGTTCAGTGCACTAAAAAAAATATATTTATGGCTTTAAAGGAATAATATACCTTTAATATTTTTCTGATATTAAATTTTATTTGTACTTATTTTCAATTTATGGCTGTTTGTGGGGGTAAAGAACTTATAGTGATAAATTGCTTTAAATAAAAAAGATTTTTTGAAGCCTTAGAGAGTAAATTCATTTTATCATCCCTTTTCACTCGATAACTTTCCTAAAGTATTTTGTGGTAATATGTTAACACTCCTAGTAATTATAGCAGTTGGAAACCAAATACATTTAGATTTCTGAGGAAAAGGATGATCTCTTTTGTTATTTACATTGATTTTTACCCTCCTTTCTTGCGCATGCATTTATTTCATATTAATAGTGGCATTCTTGTGTCTTATCCCCGGTATTTCCTTTACAGCTTGAGAGCTACACTTTTATTAAGCCCTTCTACTAGAGTTAGCCTTATCTTTTAAGGAAGTTAAAATAATTGTATACAGTTCCTTTTTTTGAGTTTTGTTTTTCTGGTTGCTTAATATGAGACTTGCTCAAGGCCAGCTCTATTGTCAGGGCCTATAAAAATGAAACAAAACAAAAAACAACAAAGTGTTAAGTATTCTGACTTTATTTTGTCTAGCCTTGTGACTTCTTAAAAGAGCTCCAATTTACTCTTTACAGTTAGATCCCATAAAGCCCAGCTCTTGGGTATGGTGTAGTAATGTGTAATAATACAATTTGATTTATTTTGAGATTACTGTAACTGGGTTTTGTTTTATTGTTTTTTCAATAAATTTGATTTTCCATCTCTGAGAAGCATCTATTTTATTTATTGATGACTGTAGATTTCTAGTTAGCTGTTATATCAGAAGTACTTATTTGACTGAATTGTGACGCTTTTAAAATATATATAATTTTAAATTGTAAATTTTAACTATTTTTAAGTGTACACTTCAGTGGCGTTAAGTACATTCACAGTTCTGTACAGTTTTCATTACTGTCTGCAGAATTCTTTTCATCCTGTAAAACTAAAACTCTACTCCTCTTCCCTCAGCTCCTGGCAATTACCGTTTTAGTTTATGTCTTTGAATTTGAGTAGGTACCTCATAAGTGGAATTATACAGTGTTTGTCCCTTTGTGACTGGCTTAATTCATGTGGCTCAGAATCCTTAAGGTTTATCTATGTTGTAGCATGTGTCAGAATTTTTTTTTAATGCTGAGTAATCCATCGTATGTATATACCACATTTTGTTTTCTATTCATCTGTCACTGGACACTTGGGTTGCCTTCTATGTTGTTTCTTTTAATAAATACAGCACTGTTGGAGGTTATCATACCTCGTCATGATCATTTGATAGTCTATAATTGTGTTTTCAGTGATAGCCACTAGCTATGTGTAGCTGTTCAATTCTAAATTAATTAAATTAAACTGAAAATTCAATCCTTTGGTCACTATCCACATGTTAAGTGCTCAGTAGCCATATATGGCTGGTGGTTGCCATATCAGACAGCATTGACGCAGAACGTTTTGATCATCTTAGAAAGTTCTGTTGAACAACTCTGGATAAGGAATACAGAGGTATATTGTTTAATATCTTGAATTTAGAGATGACAGAAAAGTCCCTTAGAAATTAATTATGTTTAAAGAATGCATTTTTTGCAGTGAGTCCAGAGGTTTTTGTTTACATCCTGAAGAGAAAGTGTTAAAATACTTTCTACTGGATGAGTTTTAAATAAACCTGGTTTTCAAGTGGAGTAAATGATAGGGTCTTAGAAGTTTAATACATTAAAAAGTTATAAACTGTCATTCGAAGATTCAGAGAAAAAGATAAGAGTTTGGAGTAATATTTTATATAATTCTCTTAGTTAAGGGTATATATATTAAATTACTTTTTTTTTTTAGGAGGTGAAGTGTAATTGATCTCAGGTGTAGAAAACAGCAAATGATGATTAGCAGTAATTTGTCCAGTTTTTTTGTGTGTTAATCTTAAAACATCTTATCCTAGAAATTCTGTACCCTTGAGCATTTTTACTGTTACTGAGATTAGATGAAGTATTGTTTTGCTGACAGCATCCAATGCCATCTTTAGGGAATTAGAGGGGCAGGGTGTGTGTGTGGTGTGTGTGTGGTGTGTCTAGTTTCCTTTGTTAGTATGGATTGTGTGTTTTAATACTAGTTGACCTATTAAAAGACTTTTCATGGCTCATGCCTGTAATCCCAGCACTTTGGGGGGTGGAGGTGGGTGGTTTACTTGAGGTCAGGAGTTTGAGATCTGCCTGGCAAACTATCTCTACTAAAAATACAAAAATTAGCCAGGCATGGTGGTGTGCACTTGTGATCCCAGCTACTTAGGAAGCTGAGGCAGGAGAATCGCTTGAACCTGAGAGGCAGAGGTTGCAGTGAGCCGAGATCGTGCGCTGCACTCCATCCTGGGCAACAGAGCAAGCCTCCATCTCAAAAAACAAAAACAAAAGAAAATTAAATTACTTTTCAGAAAATAATATATTTTTTAAATGCTTCAAGTTTTTAAAATTGCCGGCTATATGTAAAAATTATTTTAATTTGCTGAATAATCGCTCAAGCTTGAGAACTTATTTAAATCTAGCATTTGAAAATAATTTTACAAACTTATTACTTCCTTGAGCATGTTCCTTGAAAGATTTAAGCCAAAAGAATAAAATCCCTTATTTCTAAGAATATCATTTATCTATTTTTTTAAGAGTAGGAAGAAATTTATCCAATTTCATTTTTATCTATCTGATGAATTTCACCATATCTACACTTTTGGCTGTTACTTACTAATTTAAAAGCAATTTCCAGGCATAAAAAATATTAAGGAATAAAACCCTAGACTGTTGTTTGTCCCATATTCTGACCCTGTGGAAAGAGAAAGGAATGATATTGATAATAAGCACCTGTGCAGTAGGTATCCTTTTCAGCTTAATTATAGGAGTTGAGATAAATAAGGATACCAGTTCATAGTTTTAGCTCTTTGCAAAATGCAAAACAGAAACTTTTGTTTTTCTATTACTAACTTGGCCTAATATAGTTAAAATTGCTCAGCTGGTGTACTAATGAGGAGTGGCTGAAGCTGCTAATTTTTGAGTTTGAAAATTTTCAAAATCTAGTACATGTAGGTACCAAAAGGAAAATTATTCCCAGACTACAGACTTTCTACTATACAAATAGCAGAAATAAATAACAAAGATTGAGTTCACGAAAGTTACCAAACGAGATTTTCACAGTTCACTACTTGAATATTAACATTTTGTTTTTATCTGATACTTGCAGCAAGTTTTTTTTTTTTCCCCATATCTAGGCAAGAATGTAATCACAGTCATGCCTCACATAACATCTCTTCAGTTAACAGCAGACTGCACATATGACATTGGTCCCATAAGATTATAATAATGTATTTTTACTGTACTTTTTCAGTGTTTAGAAATGTTTAGATACACATTACAGTTTCCTACAGTAACATAGTGTAATGGTCTATAGCCTAGGAGCCATAGACTGTACTATATAGCCCAGATGTATGGTAGGCTATGCCATCTAGATTTGTGTAAATACACTTGATGAATAAAACTATGAAACTTCCTAATGACTCATTTCTCAAAATGTATCTCATGCCCTAGTTGTTAAGGGACTCATGACTAATTAATTCAGTCAATGTGAATACCTATTATCTACCTGCTACTGTAATCAAATATGAGCAAGTGAATTGTGGTAGTAATTGTCATGAAGTTAAAATAGACTCATTCATTCTCTTCATTTCAGTAGTCCCCAGCTAAACTTCTTACTAATTTCAAAGGTTGCATTATTAAGATAATAACTCAACTGTGTTAATAATGCAAATGTGTTTTTGAGAGTTACTCTGAAAGGCCATAAATTCCTTTTTTTTTTTTGAGACAGAGTCTCGCTCTGTTGCCTAGGCTGGCGTGCAGTGACGTGATCCGGACTCACTGCAAGCTCCGCCTCCTGGGTTCACGCCATTCTCCTGCCTCAGGCTCCCAAGTAGCTGGGACTACAGGTGCCCGCCGCCACATCCGGCTAATTTTTTTTTTGTATTTTTTATAGAGACAGGGTTTCACCATGTTAGCCAGGATGGTCTCGATCTCCTGACCTCATGATCCATCCACCTCGGCCTACTAAAGTGCTGGGATTACAGGTGTGAGCTACCGCGCCCAGCCGAAAGGCCATAAATTCTTATCATTTAGACTACTAGACACCAAATGAATTTTTTTTATTTTTTATTTTATTTTATTTATTTTTTTTGAGACAAGGTCTCACTTTGTCACCAAGGCTGGAGTGCAGTGGCACGATTTCAGCTCACTGCAGCCTTGACCTCCTGGGCTTAAGTGATCCTCCCGCCTTAGCCTCCCAAGTAGCTGGAACTACAGGTGCACACCACCATACCCAGCTAATTTTTTTTTTTTTTTTTTTTTTTTGAGATGGAGTCTTGTTCTGTCACCCAGGCTGGAGTACAGTGGCGCAGTCTTGGCTTTACTGCAACCTCCGCCTCCTGGGTTCAAGTGATTCTTCTGTCTCAGCCTCCTGAGTAGCTGGGACTGCAGGTGCGTGCCACCATGCCTGGCTAATTTTTGTATTTTTGATAGAGACGGGGGTTTCACCATATTGGCCAGACTGGTCTTGAACTCCTGACCATGTGATCCACCTGCGTCAGCTTCCCAAAGTGTTGGGATTACAGGTGTGAGCCACTGCGCCCAGCCAATTTTTGTATTTTTTAGTAGAGATGGGGTTTCACTATGCTGCCTGGGTTGGTCTTGAACTCCTGAGCTCAAGCGATCTCCTGCCAAGTGCTGAGATTATAGGTGTGTGCCTGGCCCAAATGATAATTTTTTATTTAGAACCTTTGTTTTGTATTAAAAAAAGCAGTTTACTTAATGGCCTGCATTATTAAAAGGCATTATGTATCAAAACAGAGCCATACTATTTTAAGTATACTACTTATGTTTTCATAAAACTTATCTGAATTAATCTTTATATTACTTAGCAAAACATTTAAGTGTCCATACAGTAGTAAGCCAAGGTCACAGCTAACTTGTCCTCAGGGTATCTAAGTAAGTAACATAAATTAGTGAAGCAGGTAAGTACAAGTGATATACATAATTGTGGGAATGACTGTGAGTCTGGGAACTGGTAAGTACATATAAAAGAAGCAGGTGGCAACCACTTTTTAGCTGTGGTCATTCGTTGCCATGCTATTGCCTTTTATTGGGGGATGGTCTTCCCAATGCCAAAATATTGGCTCAATTTTATAAAATATTACTGACTAAACAGGACATGTCTGTAGGGCTGTCTCTACCACTACAGTAATTTGTCTTTATTAAATCAAATATTTAAGTGCCTACCATATTCATGTACTATGTTAAGAACTATGTAGTATACACAAACTTTGGACCTGGCTCCTGCCTTTTATAATTGTTGAATAATATTTCCTACAATGATAGAACTGTTACAGATCCATTTGGTAACCATCCAGTATGGTAGCCACTAGCAACACGTGGCTAGCTACACTTAAATTGTGGCTAAGTATACCTGAGGAACTGACATTTTAATTAAATTTAAATTTAAATGTGTACAGCCACATGTGGCTAATGACTACTGAACTGGACGGTGGTACTCTAGAAACTAAATTCAGTTGCTGGGACAAATATGAAAAGTCAAAGTTTAAATTACATTTGGATAGCAATAGAAGAGATGGCTCAAAGTCACACACAATTAATTTCTAAGTGAATTGTACAACAGTTGTTGTAGGACTTTAGAGGAGGGAGTGGTCATTTGTTTTGTTTTGTTTTTTGTTTTTTTTGAGACAGAGTCTCACTCTGTAGCCCAAGCTGGAATGCAGTGGCGCAATCTGGGCTCACTGCAAACCTCCACCTCCCAGGCTCAAGCGATTCTCCTGCCTGAGCCTCCCGAGTAGCTGGGACTACAGGCGTATGCCACCACGCCCAGCTAATTTTTTGTATTTTAGTACAGATAGGGTTTCACCATGTTGCCGAAGGTGGTCTCGAACTCTTGAGCCCAGGCAATCTGCTGGCCTTGGCCTCTAAAAGTGCTGGGATTACAGACATGAGCAACTGTGCCCAGATTGGGCGCAGTTTTTATTTTAAGATAAGCTTAAAATGGGATGGTTGGAATTTTCTAACAGGAAAAGATGTTTAAGGGAGGGTAGGATAATAGGAACCAAATGCATGCAAGCAGAAAAATTAAAGAAAATTTTCTATTTTTCATTCAGAAGACTGCTCCAAATTATGTCCTTGTTATTTTTTCCTGCTTTGACAGGCAAATTATTTAATAACTAAATTTGGCCTTGATGTATTTGTTGGTTCTAAACTTTAGTCAGAAGCTTGAGAAGGAAGGCTTTGTGTTATTTTTATTCTTTGAGATCAACAGTGAAAAAGATGTAAAGAATGTAAACAAAGAATTGTTTTATTTTATCCCATATTTATTCTGTTTTACTTGGAATAATGCAGATTTCACTACTTAAAAAAGCTTTTTAGTCAGTTATGTGTTTTCTTTCTAGTATGATGAAAGATAATTTAAGTCAAGGAACTATAGAGAAAAGTAAATGAAAACTTTCAACTGCACATGTTTCATGAGGTGTTCTAGTTTCAGTTGAAAACTCTTTTTCTGTGTAATAGTTTCATCTTTGGGAGAATTAGATTTAATTTGCAACATTGTGTTTGAAGTATTTCATATTCTGTTGCGTGCTTAAAGAGGTAAATTTATTGTTATGGACAGGGAAGTCTTTAATGATGCAGTGATATTTTGTGTAAACTTTTTTTTTAATGAATTAAAATATACTAAAGTCCCCATTAAAGTGTCTCCTTATGAGAGAGCATTTCCCTGATGATCTTATTATATAAAAGTAGCAGTACTTCTGATTCTACCTTCCAGCACTCCCTGTCCCTTTTCTGCTTTCTTGGCTTATTCCATAGGTTCAATAAAATGCAGCAGTTATTTGTGTAAATGATACTTAATGTGCACTAAATAAATAGCCTTGCCTAACCTTCTTCATTCATGCTGAGCAACCATTTTTTTTTTTAATGTATAGTGAGAGATCCTTTTAAATTGGTGGTGATTTGTTTTATGTTAATTCTCTGACAAATTTTCATATATTACAATAAAGTCTAAAGCGTGCAGATATTTTTGTGATACAAAGCATACAGATATTTTTATGATGTAAAAGCACGATCTTATTAATAGACATTTTAATTACTGTTTATTAAATAACTTCCATATATCAAACATGTGCTGGTTTTATTTTATAATCTTAAGAGATACTGGTTTATTTTTGTTATTTATATATTTTTAAAGTGAGGCGTAGAGAGATAAAGTTACTTGCCTATGTTACATAGCAAGTTAGCCCAACTGGCATTTGAAACTAGGTCTGTCTAAATGCAGGCTAATCTTTTCTGTGGGGATTTTGTATTTTAATATTTCAAATAATTTTAGGGGTTTATTGATATATTTTGTAATAAGCATTTATTTGCCTCCCATCACATAATGTGACTTGGTTTATAGAATGACATTTTACTATAGAGTTCTAGGAACAATGTGGTAAAAAGCAAAGGCTACTTAGTTTATAGTTCCATGAAGTATTGAGATGGGCATATATCAGTTTAGCTTAATCTCATTTTACAGGTTAGAAAAATAAGACCCAGAGAGGGTTAAGGGATTTACTATCATTAAGTAGAGGAATTGAGTCTGGAACCAAGATATCCTAACTCTAATAGAAGATAATTTTTGATGAACATCCTTGGTATTAGTAAAGGGAGACTAATCCTGTGTACAGAAAAGGAATAAGAGATTTAAAAAGGCTTTTTTTTTTTAACGTCTTTATTTAAAGAGAGATAATTGACGTAAAGTTCGCACATTTAAATTATGCAATTTGATAAGTTTAACATGCTGATAATAACTGTAAAACTGTCAGTGCAAACAATATAATGAACATATTTATTACCCCAAAAGTTTCTTTGTGTCTCTTTCTAATCTCCTCCTGTCATTATTCCCCTTCTCCCAGTCCCTACTTTCTGTCACTGTAGATGAATTTGCCTTTTGTGAAGTTTTTATATAGGAAGAATTATACAGTGTGTACTTTGGAGAGGGGGAGCATGGCATCTTTCATTCAAATTGTGATTTTGATATTTCACCATGCTGCAGTATGTATCGTTAGTTCAATCATTTTTGTTGTTGAGTAGTATTTCATTATATGGATATATAATACCATAATTTATCTTTACCTGTTGATGGATATTTGGGTTATTGCCAGGTTTGAGATATTACAAATAAAGAAGTTTTAGTAGACTTAAGCTTTCATTATTCTTGGGTAAATTGCCTAAGAGAAAAATGGCTAAAGCATATAGCAGGTACATGTTTAAGTTTTTAATGATTTTCCAAAGTAGCTGTATCATTTTACTTTTCCACTAGTAGTGTTTAAGAGTTCTGGTTGTTAACCAGGTGTGGTGTTTTGCACATGTGGTCTCAGCCACTTGGGAAGCTGAGGCAGGATGATTAATTGCAGTGAGATGTGATTGTGCCTGCACACTCCAGCAAGACCCTGTCTCAAAAAAAAAAAAAAGAAAGAAAGAAAAAAGAGTTCCAGTTGCTCTACATTCTTACCAATACTTGGTACAGTTAATAGTTTTAATTTTAGCTATTCTAGTAGATTTGTAGTGACATCTCACTGGTTTTAATTTGCATATTTGCCTTTACTTAATGATGTTGAACCATCATGATCTTATCTGCTATCTATATATCTTCTTTGGTGAAGTATCTATTCAAATCTTTTCTCCATTTTTAAAAATTGAGTTTTCATATTGAATGTTGAGAATATTTATTCTGAATTTAATACCTTTATTAGATGTGCGAATAGCAAATATTTTCAATTCTGTAGCTTTTTTTTTTTTTAACAGTATCTTTCCAGGAGCAGAAGTTCTTAATTCTGATGGATCCAGTTTATCAACATTTTTCTTTTTCATACTGTGTTTTTGGTTTGGTATCCAAGATAAAGCTATTCTCCTGTTTTCTTCTAGAATTTTAGTTTTAGGTTTTACATTTAGTTTTATGATCCATTGTGAGGTAATTTTTGTTTATGGTGGTAGGTATAGATCAAAGTTCATATTTTTCATATGGGCATATATTTGTTTCAGCAACATTTATTTAAAAAATATATTCTTGGCTAGGCACGGTGACTCGCACCTGTAATCCCAGCACTTTGGGAGGCTGAGGCAGGCGGATTACGAGGTCAGAAGATCGAGACCATCCTGGCTAACACAGTGAAACCTCGTCTCTACTAAAAATACAAAAAAAAAATTAGCTGTAGTCCCAGCTACTGGAAAGGCTGAGGCAGGAGAATGGCTTGAACCCGGGAGGCAGAGCTTGCGGTGAGCAGAGATCGCACCACTGCATTCCAGCCTGGGTGCCTTAGAGTGAGACTCCGTCGCCAAAAAAAAAAAAGTGTGTGTGTGTGTATGTGTGTGTGTGTGTGTGTGTGTATTCTTTCTCCACTGAATTGCCTTTATATCTTTGTCAAAAAATCAGTTGTTCCTATATGTGTGGGACAGTTTCTGCTCTGTCCTGATCCATTGCTATGTTTATTATTACTATTTTTTGCCAGTCCCATGCTATATTTATTTTTATTTTTTTTGCCAGTCCCATGCTGTTTTGATTATTGGTGCTTTTTTATAAGTCTTAAAATCTGGCAGTATTAGTCTTCCAACTTGACTCTCCTTTTTCTAATTTGTTTTGACTATCTAGGTTCTATTTCCATATAATTTTTAAAACCGGCTTGCCAATTTGTAGAAAAAGTCTGTAGGGATTTTTGAATGGGGTTGCATTGAATCTTAGATTAACCTGAGGAGAACTGACTTCCTAACAATATTAAGTTGTCTGTTATATGATGTACAAAGTATGTCTTTCTATTTCTTTAGATTTCCTCTAATTTCTTTCAGCAGTATTTTGTAGTATTCATTGTATGGGTCTTGTACGTCTTTTGTTAGATATCACTGTAAGTACGACCTGTTTTTGATGCCATTTTAAATGGTATTTTAAAAGTTTCTTGGCCGGGCGCGGTGGCTCAAGCCTGTAATCCCAGCACTTTGGGAGGCCGAGACGGGCGGATCACGAGGTCAGGAGATCGAGACCATCCTGGCGAACACGGTGAAACCCCGTCTCTACTAAAAAATACAAAAAACTAGCCGGGCGAGGTGGCGGACGCCTGTAGTCCCGGCTACTCGGGAGGCTGAGGCAGGAGAATGGCGTAAACCCGGGAGGCGGAGCTTGCAGTGAGCTGAGATCTGGCCACTGCACTCCATCCTGGGCGACAGAGCCAGACTCCATCTCAAAAAAAAAAAAAAAAAAGTTTCTTTTTCTGATCATTCCTAGTATATAGAAGTACAACTGATTTTTGCATGTAGATCTTGTGTCCTGAACTTTGCTGACATTTATTTATTCTAGTAGCTTTTTTTTATAGTTTCCATAGTGTTTTTATGTAACAATAATGCTGTCTTTGCTTAAAGAGTTTTACTTCTTTGTAATCTGGAGTGCCTTTTATTTATTTATTTTTCTTGTTTGGTTGTACTGGCTATGACCTCCAATACGGTGTAGAAGTGGTGATAGTAGCCATCCTTATTTTGTTCCTGATATTAGGGGGAAAGCATGCAAGTCTTAAGTAATTAATGTAAGATTAGTTGTATGAGTTTTGTATTTGCCTTTTAATTACATTGGGGATGTTTGCTTCCTTTCCTGCTTAATGTTTATATGAGGGAGGAAATGTTGGATTTGTATCTAATTATTTTTTGTTTCTATTGAGACAACAATGGTTTTCCTTCTTTTTTTAGCATCATTGCACAATTTTTGATATGTTTTCATTTTCAAACAGTTCAGAATATGTGCTGATTTCTCTTTGACCCATAGGGTAATGAGCAGTACATCAGTTTCCAATTTGTGGACATTTGTTCAGATAGCTTCCTTTTATTCCTTTCTAATTTAGTTCCATTTTGGTCAAAGAACACCTCATTTTTTTCTCATCCCTAGTCTCACTGTCTTTATGTTTTGTCAGATATTTTGGGAACTGTTGTATATATCTTGTCTGTTTTCGGTTTTGTTTTGTTTCAGCTGGGAGGGTAAATCTGCCCACGGCTACTTAACCTTGGTCAGAAGTAGCAGTCTCCTCTCATACACTTTTTTTTTTTTTAAATTAGGAAATATTTCAAACATGTACCAAAGGGCTGAGAACAATTTATATCTCTTTTCCTTGAGTAAATGTTAGTTCTGCAAAATTTACATTGTATTTTTTTTTAAGTGTTTTATAGATGTAAGCCCTACTTTTTTGACATTCTTCATCTTACTGCCTACTACCTTTCCTCGTTGTGCACAGGAAAATGTGGTAGATGAAGTCTTCTTACATTCATTATATTCTTTTACAAGTTTTTTTAAATTTAATTCTTTTCCATATTTATTCAAGGGAGGTACATGTTAATAGATTGGTTTTATCAACAGTGTAGTGTCTCATAGCATTGCATACAGGATAAATCTGTTTTTTTTGTATAGATGGTTATATAATTTGGTTATGATTTTTCTCCTATCACAAACAATGGTATGACAAACGTCTTGCATTTAATATACATGTTTATAGTTTATATGCGTCTAGAAATGGAATTGCTTATTCTGAGTATCTTCAAGTTAGCCATATGTTGATTGCGAAGTTGTTTTCCATATTATAGTTCCTTTTCCTTACAGGTTATATTTTAATATTTTTCCAATCATTTTGGTAAGGAAATATACCTCATTATTTTAATTGTATTTTCCCGATTATAACAGAGGATTGGTATATTTTCATTTGCTTATTTTCCATTCTGGATCCCTTTTCTATGAATTACCCGATGATATTTTTCTAACCAGAATATTGAGAGAACGCAACTCAAATGACATTTTACATTTCTTTATCTCAGAGCACTCTTAGATAATGGTGAAAGTAATCCATGTATAACTTATATTCAAATTAATGTGGTTTTTGGGTCTATAATTGTTCTAGTATTTTTCTTTTGCATTTTTATTTATTTTGTGTATTTGAAGGAAATCCAGCTTATTGGACAGTATTAGTAGTATATGGGAACAAGACTGCTGTTTGGTTTTATTGAGTAGCATCACTAACACTAACGCAGATTGTTAACCTAGAGAAAAAATGTTGAAATTATTCGTTATTAAGGCTTTCCTTAATACATAAATATGTGGTGACATTGTGTAGATGTGCAGTGTTGGCCTGCCTGTTAAACTCTAATATGGTTTTGTGGCTGAACCTGTTAAACTTGTAGTTATTGTATTGTGTGAATAGAAATAAGGAAACTAGTTATGGGTATCAGCTGGTTCTCTATAGGATTTTGTTGTCCAACCCTTGCTCATAATGAAATAAGTCATTTTATAAACTTTATTCCATTTAGTAGTAAAGTATAAGATATTTCAAAGTCTTGTGACTATTTGTGTTTCTTTGGGGTACTGCTTATATCCATGGAAAAAAAAATGGTTCTTTATTTTGGAATATATGATTTGATGATACAATAAGTCATATTTCAACATGACTAATCCTAAATTGTGATTAAAATGTAGTTTTGTTTTATTATAGTCAACATAATGTAGTGCCTCATTGATGAGAAATGAAGTGTATTTTGCAAATAAATTAATCTCAGGCCTTTAAACATATAAAACATTGATTTTTTTTTTCTTTTTAAGTGGGGATGGGGTTTCACCATATTGACCAGGCTGGCCTTGAACTGCTGATCTCAGGTGATCCTCCTGTCTCGGCCTCCCAAAGTGCTGGGATTACAGGCGTGAACCACCATACCCGGCCCCTAAAGCATTGATTTTTAACATTGTTTTTGGAGATTACATTTATGTAATATACGTCACATTTTGCTGCCTGATTTACAGAATATAGGTAGATAATTTGACTTTTTCTTTAGGCAAGTAGCAGTCTTTATTTCTGTATCTAATGGCCTTTGTGGTTAGTGTGATTCTTTTTTTTTTTTCTTTTCTCCCAGTTGTATTTCAACTTTGAGCAGCTGTTTTTCCATTCATTCAGCAAATATTCACTGAGCTCTTGCTATATTCAAAGCATTATTCTGGGGCCTGGTTATATAATAATAATAAAGGTTTTTGTTTTTTGTTTTTTGTTTTTTGTTTTTTTTTTCGAAATGGAGTTTTGTTCTGTCACCCAGGATGGAGTGCAGTGGCATGATCTCGGCTCACTGCAACCTCCGCTTCCTGGGTACAAGTAATTCTCCTGCCTCCGCCTCCCGAGTAGCTAGGATTACAGGTGCACACCATCACATCCCACTAATTTTTATATTTTTAGTAGAGACGGGGTTTCACCATGTTGGCCAGGCTGGTTTCAAACTCCTGACCTCTAGTAATCCACCCATCTCAGCCTCCCAAACTGCTGGGACTACAATGAGCCTCTGCACCCAGCCCATCAAAATATTTAAGAGTAATCAAATACACTTCTTCTCTCATGAACCTTAAAATATGGCAGGGGAAGATAGACGTTAAGTGATGAAGCAAAGATACTGAGACTCCCTGGGGCAAGTGGATCACACGTTGAGAACTGCTGAATTGGGATAATGAAGGGAAAGAAGCATACAATCCCAAATCACCATTAAAGCAAAAGTTGTTTACAGGATTCAAAATGGACATAATATAAACTTAGGGTTAAAATTAGAACCATATTAGAAACATATAGATCATTCTAAAAATGTCACTGAGTAAAAAGATACAGGGTTAAGAAAATTAGTTGTACTTGGCTAGATGTAAACATATCACTTGAACAAAAGAACAGCCTACACGTTATTATTTATTAAAATTGTGTATTATTGCCTCTTATTCCAAGAACTGAAGAAAATTATGCTGGGTCTCCAGTTGAACAGTGCCACTTATCAGTTACACATTCTCCTTCTCCACACACATAGACTTGACTTTGAGAATGTATCAGAGACCTTGCAAAGGGAATGGAAAGTAGATATGTGGTGTTTGGCATCTGATTGGATGTGGAGGGCAAGGGAAGGGACAGGTAAAAAATGATCCTTAGGATTGAAGGTGGGTGGCTAGGGATTTTGGCATCATCGGAAGACATAGGGAGACTAGGAAGACAGATGAAGTGTTTGTTTTCAGGCATGCCGAGTTTGAAATCAATAGACTACCTCAAGTGGTGATGTGTAACAGTTAGAAATGTAAAACTGGTTCTGGGATTCAAGGTGGAGATGCACTTTGGGAAGTCATTAGGTAATATTTGAATCATGATATTAGATAAATTAGAATGTATTAAGTGCCATATTAGTATAGAACATAGGAATGATAAGTTTAAAGAAGAGATTAATTGAAGGAATCTTCCTGGAAGTGGGTTATGATTAAGATCTGTTAGAAACGAGAAAAATTTTCCAGGCCTATTTTTTCTCCTATTTTATACTTAATATATTGAGGAGAAATTTTGCATAAGAACTACTTTTATTATTTCTTTACATTCTATGGTATTTTTATGTTTAAAAGCTATCATAATAATTATTTGAAATTAGTGTAGCTGAATTTATCACTGTTTTAGAAAAGACACAATTGAAACACACAATTTAAGGATTTGCCGTAGATCTTGTAACAAACCAGTTTTCTAAAGCTCATCGTCACAGATCATTACAGAAATGCAAATCAAAACCATAATGAGGTACCATCTAGCACTAGTCAGAATAGCTATTACTAAAAAGTCAAAAAATCACAGATGCTGTCGAGGTTGTGGAGAAAAAGGAATGTTTATACACTGTTGGTGGAAATGTAAATTAGTTCAACCATTGTGGAAGACAGTGTGGCGATTCTTCAAAGACCTAAAGACAGAAATACCATTCAACTAGCAATCCCATTATTTTGTATATACCCAAAGGAATATAAATCACTCTGTTATAAAGACACATTCATGCATATGTTCATTGCAGCACTGTTCACAATAGCAAAGACATGGAATCAACATAAATGCCCATTAGTAATAGACTGGATACAGAAAAGGTAGTACATAGACATCATGGAATACTATGCAACCATAAGAAAGAATGAGATTATGTCTTCTGTGGGTACATGGATGGAACTGAAGGCCTTAGGAAACTAACACAGGAACAGTAAACCAAATACTACGTGTTCTGTCTTATAAGTGGGAGCTAAATCATGAGAACACGTGGACACACAGAGGAGAACAGCAGCCTTTTGGAGGGTGGGGAGTGACGGGAGAGGATCAGGAAAAATAACTAATGAGTACTAGGCTTAATTACCTGGGTGATGAAATAATCTGTACAACAAACCCCCGTGACACGTTTACCTATGTAACAAACCTGCACTTTTACCCTTGAAGTTAAAGAGAGAAATGAAAAAAAAAAGAACTTAAGGTTTTCTTATTTATCATTCTGCTTCCCGCCATTAATATTCCACCTTTGCTTAATCAGTCTGGACAGTTTGGGTTTTGATACATGTTTCTATGTTGGAATTGTGAGAACCTCAGATTTAGTACATGCTGTCAATTGGAGTAGATACGATTTTTAATTATTTTTTATTGAGATGTCATTTTGACCAATAGTAATCCTGGTAGTATTGATTAAATGTGAAATAAGATTGGGCTGAAAAAATTGACTTCATATTAATGAGGTGTTTACATTGTAGACATTAAATCATAGGTATTTAAGTTCTCATTTTGGATATATAATGCATTTTAATGAAATGTATATGTATTTGAAATGTTTGTACAATGCTTATAAAGAAAGTTTACAATTGTAGCTAGAAATGTGATCATTTATATTGCTCAATAAATAGACAGGTAAAATCTCTGGAAGTTTCAACGCTGGAGGGATAAATGATGCTTGGGGAACGGCAGTCAGAATTTCAGGAGGAAGGAACTGTATTTTATGTAATTTTCTTATATTGTCCTCTACAGTTCTAATATAAACATATATCGTTTGATCATAAATTATATTTGGTATGTGTGTGTGAGTGTACGTATATATATATGTCTATATATTGAATTGGCAAGAGAGATAGAAACATTATTTTTAATGTGGGGAAATTAATTTTGACTTTTTTCCCTCTAAGCCTTCAAATTCTAGTGCTAAGGTGAATAAACTTTAGTGATACATTATTGGTTTAAAAAATTATTTTTGTTTTCCATAAGATATTTTAGGAATATATTATGGGCTTAAAAGTCACAACTGTTTTCCAATATGGTATGAATACATTTTTAAAACAAGTTATATTAAATATGTTTCTGTAAACTTAGATCTATGCCACCAACTTATAGAAAGAGTAACTTGCTCTTTATATCACCACTGACTAGAATAGGATGTCACATATAATAGATATTTACTTTTTGCTAAATGAGATAATTTTTTTAGAAAAAAACCTGTATTCTAAGTATAGGACAGATGATTTATCACAGTACCTACATGCCAAAAACTGAATTATAATTTATATCTGATCAGACTATTTTAGGCCACTGTTACCTTTTCCCAGATTTGCTTTTATACTATCTATGGAATATGACTTCTGTAGGAGAAATGTACTTTCAATTATGATTTTCCATACTACAAGATGATTCTGCATACTTGAAGACAGTGAAGCATACTGTATTGTGAATTATTAAGAATGTAATGATGTATGTGATTCTTTCAGACAGAAAATAATTAGGGTGTGTTATAAATTATTAAAAACATTAATATACCATAAAATGTAAAATATTTTAAATTAAGGTTGTAAATGAGAATCCATTTAAGATACTAACTTGTGGGCCGGGCGCGGTGGCTCAAGCCTGTAATCCCAGCACTTTGGGAGGCCGAGACGGGCGGATCACGAGGCCAGGAGATCGAGACCATCCTGGCTAACACAGTGAAACCCCGTCTCTACTAAAAAAATACAAAAAACTAGCCGGGCGAGTTGGCGGGCGCCTATAGTCCCAGCTACTCGGGAGGCTGAGGCAGGAGAATGACGTAAACCCGGGAGGCGGAGCTTGCAGTGAGCTGAGAGCCGGCCACTGTACTCCAGCCCGGGCGACAGAGTGAGACTCCGTCTCAAAAAAAAAAAAAAAAAAAAAAAAAGATACTAACTTGTGAAGATTCCACTTGACTATTACTTAAATGATACATTTGTGACATCTTAGTAGTTTTGTTTATTTTATTTTTTATTATACTTTAAGTTCTAGGGTACATGTGCATAACGTGCAGATTTATTACATACGTATACATGTGCCATGTTGGTGTGCTGTACCCATTAACTCGTCATTTACATTAGGTATATCTCCTAATGCTATCCCTCCCCCCTCCCCCCCACGACAGACCCCAGTGTGTGATGTTCACCACCCTGTGTCCAAGCGTTCTCATTGTTCAATTCCCACCTATGAGTGAGAACATGCGGTGTTTGATTTTCTGTCCTTGCAATAGTGTGCTCAGAATGATGGTTTCCAGCTTCTTCCATATCCCTGCAAAGGACATGAACTCATCCTTTTTTATGGCTGCATAGTATTCCATAGTGTATATGTGTCACACTTTCTTAATCCAGTCTATGATTGATGTACATTTGGGTTGGTTCCAAGTCTTTGCTATTGTGAATAGTGCTGCATTGACAATTCATGTGCATGTGTCTTTATAGCAGCATGATTTATAATCCTTTGGGTATATACCTAGTAATGGGATCTCTGGGTCAAATGGTATTTCTAGTTCTAGATCCTTGAGGAATCGCCACACTGTCTTCCACAATGGTTGAACTAGTTTACACTCCCACCAACAGTGTATAAGTGTTCCTATTTCTCCACATCCTCTCCAGCACTTGTTGTTGCCTGACTTTTTAATGATCGCCAATCTAACTGGTGTGAGATGGTATCTTATTGTGGTTTTGATTTGCATTTCTCTGATGGCCAGTGATGATGAGCATTTTGTCATGTGTTCGTTGGCTGCATAAATGTCTTCTTTTGAGAAGTGTCTGTTCATACCCTTTGCCCATTTTTTGATGGAATTGTTTGATTTTTTTCTTGTAAATTTGTTTAAGTTCTTTGTAGATTCTGGGTATTAGCCCTTTGTCAGATGGATAGATTGCAAAAACTTTCTCCCATTCTGTCAGTTGTATGTTCACTCTGATGATAGTTGCTTTTGCTGTGCAGAAGCTCTTTAGTCTGATTAGATCCCATTTGTCAATTTTGGCTTTTGTTGCCATCGCTTTCGGTGTTTTAGTCATGAAGTCCTTGCCCATGCCTATGTCTTGAATGATATTGCCTAGGTTTTCTTCTAGGGTTTTTATGGTTTTAGGTCTAACATTTAAGTCTTTAATCCATCTTGAATTAATGTTTGTACAAGGTGTAAGGAAGGGATCCAGTTTTAGCTTTCTACATATGGCTAGCCAGTTTTCCCAGCACCATTTATTAAATATGGATTCCTTTCCCCATTTCTTGTTTTTGTTAGGTTTGTCAAAGATCAGATGGTTGTAGATGTGTGGTATTATTTCTGAGGGCTCTGTTCTGTTCCATTGGTCTATATCTGTTTTGGTACCAGTACCATCCCCGTGCCTTGTAGTATAGTTTGAAGTCAGGTAGCATGATGGCTCCAGCTTTGTTCTTTTGACTTAGGATTGTCTTGGCAATGCGGGGTCTTTTTGGTTCCATATGAACTTTAAAGTAGTTTTTTCCAATTCTGTGAAGAAAGTCATTGGTAGCTTGATGGGGATGGCATTGAATCTATAACTTGGGCAGTATGGCCATTTTCACCGTATTGATTCTTCCTATCCAAGAGCATGGAATGTTCTTCCATTTGTTTGTGTCCTCTTTTATTTCATTGAGCAATAAATTCTTTTATTTTATTTCATTGTGTCCTCTTTTATTCATTGTAATTCTTCTTGAAGAGGTCCTTCACATCCCTTGTAAGTTGGATTCCTAGGTATTTTATTCTCTTTGAAGCAATTGTGAAAGGGAGTTCACTCATGATTTGGCTCTCTTTTTGTCTGTTCTTGGTGTATAGGAATGCTTGTGATTTTTGCACATTGATTTTGTATCCTGAGACTTTGCTGAAGTTGCGTGTCAGCTGAAGGAGATTTTGGGCTGAGACGATGGCATTTTCTAAATATACAATCATGTCATCTGTAAACAGGGACAATTTGACTTCCTCTTTTCCTAATTGAATACCCTTTATTTCTTTCTCCTGCCTGATTGTCCTGGCCAGAACTTCCAACACTGTATTGAATAGGAGTGGTGAGAGAGGGCATCCCTGTCTTGTGCCAGTTTTCAAAGGGAATGCTTCCAGTTTTTGCCCATTCAGTATCATATTGGCTGTGGGTTTGTCATAAATAGCTCTTATTGTTTTGAGATACATCCCATCAATACCTAGTTTATTGAGTGTTTTTAGCATGAAGGGCTGTTCAGTTTTGTAGAAGGCCTTTTCTGCATCTATTGAGATAATCGTGGTTTTTGTCTTTGGTTCTGTTTATATGATGGATTATATTTATTGATTTGTGTATGTTGAACCAGTCTTGCATCCCAGGGATGAAGCCCACTTAATCATGGTGGATAAGCTTTTTGATGTGCTACTGGATTTGGTTTGCCAGTAGTTTATTGAGGATATTTGCATCGATGTTCATCAGGGATATTGGTCTAAAATTCCCTTTTTTTGTTGTTGTGTTTCTGCCAGGCTTTGGTATCAGGATGATGCTGGCCTCATAAAATGAGTTAGGGAGAATTCCCTGTTTTTCTATTGATTGGAATCGTTTCAGAAGGAATGGTACGAGCTCCTCTTTGTACCTGTGGTAGAATTTGGCTGTGAATCCATCTGGTCCTGGACTTTTTTTGGTTGGTAGGCTATTAATTATTGCCTCAATTTCAGAGCCTGTTATTGGTCTATTCATGGATTCAACTTCTTCCTGGTTTAGTCTTGGGAGGGTGTGTGTGTCCAGGAATTTATCCATTTCTTCTAGATTTTCTAGTTTATTTGCATAGAGGTGTTTATAGTATTCTGTGATGGTAGTTTGTATTTCTGTGGGATCGGTGGTGATCTCCCCTTTATCATTTTTTACTGCATCTATTTGATTCTTCTCTTTTTTCTTCTTTGTTAGTCTTGGTAGCGGTCTATCAATTTTGTTGATCTTTTCAAAAACCAGCTCCTGGATTCATTGATTTTTTTCAGAGATTTTGTGTCTCTGTCTCCTTCAGTTCTGCTCTGATCTTAGTTATTTCTTGCCTTCTGCTAGCTTTTGAATGTGTTTGCTCTTGCTTCTCTAGTTCTTTTAATTGTGATGTTAGGGTGTCAATTTTAGATCTTTCCTGCTTTGTCTTGTGGGCCTTAGTTCTATAAATTTCCCTCTACATACTGCTTTAAATGTGCCCCAGAGATTGTGCTCCGTTGTGTCTTTTTTCTTATTGGTTTCAAAGAACATCTTTATTTCTGCCTTCATTTCGTTATGTACCCAGTAGTCATTCAGGAGCAGGTTGTTCAGTTTCCATGTATTTGTGTGGTTTTGAGTGAGTTTCTTAATCCTGAGTTCTAGTTTGATTGCACTGTGGTCTGAGAGACAAGTTTGTTAAAATTTCTGTTCTTTTACATTTGCTGAGGACTACTTTATTTCCAACTATGTGGTCAGTTTTGGAATAAGTGGGATGTGGTGCTGAGAAAAAGTATATTCTGTTGATTTGGCGTGAAGACTTCTGTAGATGTCTATTAGGTCCTCTTGGTGCAGAGGTGAGTTCAAGTCCTGGATATCCTTGTTAACTTTCTGTCTTGTTGATCTGTCTAATGTTGACAGTGGGGTGTTAAAGTCTCCCATTATTATTGTGTAGGAGTCTAAGTCTCTTTGTAGGTCTGTAAGGACTTGTTTTATGAATCTGGGTGCTTCTGTATTGGGTGCATATATATTTAGGATAGTTAGCTTTTCTTGTTGAATTGATCCCTTTACTGTTATGTAATGGCCTTCTTTGTCCCTTTTGATCTTTGTTGGTTTAAAGTCTGTTTTATCAGAAAGTAGGATTGTAACCCCTGCTTTTTGTTTGTTTTCCATTTGCTTGGTAGATTTACCTCCATTCCTTCATTTTGAGCCTATATGTGTCTCTGCACATGAGATGGGTCTCCTGAATACAGCACACTGATGTGTCTTGACTCTTTATCCAGTTTGCCAGTCTGTGTCTTTTAATTGGGGCATTTAGCCCATTTACATTTAAGGTTAATATTGTTATATGTGAATTTGATCCCTTCATTATGATGTTAGCTGGTCATTTTGCTTGTTAGTTGATGTAGTTTCTTCCTAGCATCGATGGTCTTTACAATTTGGCATGTTTTTGCAATGGCTGGTACTGGTTGTTCCTTTCCATGTTTAGTGCTTCCTTTAGAAGCTCTTGTAAGGCAGGCCTGATGGTGACAAAATCTGTAAGCATTTGCTTATTTGTAAAGGATTTTATTTCTCCTTCACTTATGAAGCTTAGTTTGGCTGGATATGAAATTCTGGGTAGAAAATTCTTTTCTTTAAGAATGTTGAATATTGGCCCCCACTCTCTTCTGGCTTGTAGAGTTTCTGCCGAGAGATCTGCTATTAGTCTGATGGTCTTCCCTTTGTGGGTAACCTGACCTTTCTCTCTGGCTGCCCTTAACATTTTTTCCTTCATTGGTGAATCTGACAATTATGCTCTTCTCGAGGAGTATCTTTGTAGTGTTCTCTGTATTTCCTGAATTTGAATGTTGGCCTGCCTTGCTAGGTTGGGGAAGTTCTCCTGGATAATATCCTGAAGAGTGTTTTCCTGCTTGGTTCCAGTCTCCCCGTCACTTTCAGGTACACCAGTCAAACGTAGATTTGGTCTTTTCACATAGTCCTGTATTTCTTGGAGGCTTTGTTTGTTTCTTTTTACTCTTTTTTCTCTAAACTTCTCTTCTCACTTCATTTCATTTTATTTTATTTATTTATTATTATTACTATTTTGTATTTTAGTGGAGACGGGGTTTCACCGTGTTAGCCAGGATGGTCTCGATCTCCTGACCTCGTGATCCGCCTGTCTCGGCCTCCCAAAGTGCTGGGATTACAGGCGTGAGCCACCACGCCCGGCTTCTCACTTCATTTCATTCATTTGATCTTCAGTCACTGATATCCTTTCTTCTGCTTAATCGAATCAGCTACTGAAGCTTGTGCATGCGTCAGGTAGTTCTGGTGCCATGGTTTTCAGCTCCATCAAGTCATGTAATGTCTTCTCTATGCTGTTTTTTGTACTTAGCCATTCTTCTAATCTATTTTCAGGATTTTTACTTTCCTTGTGACGGGTCCAAACATCCTCCTTTAGCTCGGAGAAGTTTGTTATTACCAGTCTTCTGAAGCCTACTTCTGTCAACTCGTCAGTCATTCTCCGGCCATCTTTGTTCCGTTGCTGGCAAGGATCTGTGATCCTTTGGAGGAGAAGAGCCACTCTGAATTTTAGAATTTTCAGCTTTTCTGCTCTGGTTTCTCCCCATCTTTGTGGTTAACTGCCTTTGGTCTTTGATCATGGTGACCTACAGATGGAGTTGATGTTGATGCTATTCCTTTCTGTTTGCTAGTTTTCCTTCTTAACAGTCTGGACCCTCAACTGCAGGTCTCTTGGAGTTTGCTGGAGGTGGACTCCAGACCCTGTTTGCCTGGGTATCACCAGTGGAGACTGAAGAATAGCAAATATTGCAGAACAGTAAATGTTGCCGCCTCATCCTTCCTCTGGAAGCTTTGTCTCAGAGGAGCACTTGGCTGCATGAGGTGTCCGTTGGCCACTACTGGGAGGTATCTCCCAGTTAGGCTACTCGGGCTTCAGGGACCCACTTGAGGAGGCAGTCTGTCCATCCTCAGATCTCAAACTCTGTGCTGGAAGAAGCACTGCTGTCTTCAAAGCTGTCAGACAGAGACATTTAAGTCTGCAGAAGTTTCTGCTGCCTTTTGTTCAGCTATGCCCAGCCCCCAGAGGTGGAGTCTACAGAGGCAGGCAGGCCTCGTTCAATAGTTTTGTTTTGATGTATTAAAATTAGTGGAGACCAACTTTACAATGAGAAAAATGAATGAGACTAAAAAAGCTTATGTATTAGGTTGAGTATAAATTTAAATATATCCTAGTATTTCTCATATATTGAAATATACCATGTAACATGGCATTTGAACTGAAAATTTCTTAACATTTTTTCAAGGAAATGTGGTCTCAGAATAAAACAATTTTAAAAGGTTGAGAGGTCTTTGCCTTCACTTGCAGCATCTAAATTCCAGACAGAGGACTATCCTATATTTAATAACCTTCAGGGAATTCTGCAGTGTTTCACAACTACTTCCCCAGTAATGAAATCTAGTATTTGCTATTGGATAGCTTTCGCCTTTTAGTTTTTGTATCATTTCTTCCCTGTTTATTATAAAATATTATAGACATACTGAAGGTACATAGAGAGTAATAAAAACACTGTTGTATTGACCAGCCATCAAATAAATAAATAAATAAACATTACCAGTATAGTTGAATGAAACCTCCTGGATACCTCTCTCTTTCTTACCCTCCCCATTCCTAAACCCCCAGCTACTATGCTGAATGTGGTATTTATCATTTCCACATCAGAAGTTATTTCTTACAAACCCTTATGGTAATTTAAAAATATTTTTTCTTGTGTCATTAGCATATATGAAGACCAATATGATGACAATGGAAAGGTTGCACTTGTTTTCCTACATCACATTTATGTCAAATTGCCAGTAGAATATTTTATTGCTCACCAATTTTTAACTTGTTTCACCGAAGGCATTTGGATCTTTTATTGTTTCTATTTGTAAATATCTTTTACTTATGTTGTACTTAACTAATTAGTTTTATTTCCTCAGGGATGTAGTTTTATATTGTCCATATAGTTTCATTGTTCCTTTCTCTACCTTCCAGCTCGGAGTAACTGACAACTTGCTTTTATTTCTTCAATCTAATGAGTAAAATAAAACATTTAATGAGAAGCACAAATCTAATTCCCTCCCTCCTTCTGTCTCTTCCTATCTGTCCATCCATTCATCCATCTATTTATAATATTAGTTTGGTGGTTGTTTTATTATATACTTAAAACAACAAAGACATCTCTGGGCTTTTGTTTTATAATTTTTTCCTCTTACTATATATTTCTTTATTTAAGCCAAATACTTCTTATCATTATGCTTGAAATAGATATGCTACTGTGTTTTCTATTGTGTCTGTGCTTATTTAAAAAATAATCAACACTCTAGCACATTGCGGATGTTATGATAGATCTATTCTAAATTAAGCATATACATAAAAAATAATTTTAGTTTCATCTTTTCAACATTCTTATGTTTCATCTTTTCAACATTCTTATTCTTACTATCCGTTGGGCACTTTTTGGCTATATTTAGTAATATTGATAATAATGTTGTCTCTCTTGAAAATTGCATAAGTGATAAGTACTAGATACTGTGACTAAAATGTATATAAACTATTTAATCATTTTAATAATTCTTTGAGGTAAGAAAAATCTGAGATTATTGAGTGTGTAGTTTGCCAAAATTCACACAAGTAGTAAGTGATAGAGCTGGAATTTTGAACTAGCAGTCAAAATGTTTTTTGTTTTTTTGTGTGTTTTGTTCGTTTGTTTGTTTTGAGACAAAGTGCTGAGATTACAGGTGTGAGCCACTGTGTCTGAACCCCCTACCCCCCCCCCCGCCTTTTTTTTTTTTTTTTTTTTTGAGACAGTTTTGCTCTGTCACCCAGGCTGGAGTACAGTGGCACAATCCCAGCTCACTGCAATGTCCCCATCCCAGGTTCAAGCAGTTCTTGTGCTTCAGTCTCCCAAGTAGCTGGGATTACAGGCATATGCCTGTAAGTAGTTACTTTTTATTGCTTAGTAGCATGCTGTTTTGTGGATATGCCACAATATGTTTATCCTTTTCCCTATGTACGCGTTGAAGAACATTGGGTTATTTCCAGCTTTGGGGTTAATACAAATGAAGTTATTCTGAGCATTTTTGTATAGTTTTGTTTTCCTTTCTTTAGGGTAAATATCCAAGAATGTAACTGCTAAGTCATGTTAAGTGTTACTGTTTATATATATATGGTATAAAAATATATATATTTAAATTTATAAGAAAATGCCAAACTGTTTTTCATAGTGGCAGTACCATCTTACATTCCGTAGGGCAATGTAAGAGAGATCCAGTTGGTGCTGCATTTTCACAAGAATCTTTGTATTGTCAGTGTTTTTTTTATTTTAGCCACTTTAATAGGTGTTTATTAGACATCTGTTATCGTGGTTTTAACTTGCAGTTGCCTAATAGTTAATGATGTTGGCAATCTTTTTATGTGCTTGTTTGCTGTTGTGTATCCTCTTTGGTGAAGTATCTGTTCAAGCCTGTTTTCTAAATTGGTTGTTTTATTACTGTTGAGTACAGTTATTTATATAGTCCAGATACGAATCTTCTCTTACATATGTGATTTGCAAATATTTTCTTCGATTATGGTGTGCACTTATCAGCACCTTTTGAAGAGCAAAAGTTTTACATTTTGGTAAGTCCAATTGATCTTTTTTGATTGCTTATTTTATGGATCATGCTTTTGGTGTCCTAAGAACTCTTTGCTTAACCCCAGGTTATGATTTTCTCCTACATTTTTTTCTAAAAGATAAAGGAGAAAACACAGATTTTCTCATGGATTTTACATTTAGATCTATGATTCATTTGAGCATATCAATTCTATATATATTTTGTTAGGTTTTAATCTATGTTTTAAGTTTTTAGACAGATTGTAACTGGTATTGTGTTTTTAACTTTGTTGTCTACACGATCATTGTTAGT
The DNA here is from genome assembly GCF_049350105.2 of Macaca mulatta. Taxonomy (NCBI): domain Eukaryota; kingdom Metazoa; phylum Chordata; class Mammalia; order Primates; family Cercopithecidae; genus Macaca; species Macaca mulatta. Next base: position 151,882,320 of record NC_133406.1, on the reverse strand, counting down.
ATATAGAAGAATGATTATTTTTGTGTATAGCTCTTGTATTCTGTGGTTTTGCGAACTCACTTATTGTAGATGTTTTCTAGTACATTCCTTGGGATTTTCTATATACATGACCCTATTATCTGCTAATAGGGGGAATTTTATTTCTTCCTTCCCAGTTTATATGCTTTTTATTAACTTACTGTAGTAGATACAATGTCTAATATTGCATTGAATAAGAGTGCTGAGAGCAGACATCCTTGTCCTAATGCCGATCTTGGGGAAAAGCATTTAGTTTTTCACCATTACATATGATGTTAGCTGTAAGTTTTTTTGTAGATGCTCTTTGTCAAGTTGAAGTTCTATTTCTAGTTTGCTTAGAGTTTTTGCCATGTATAGCTCTTGAAATTTGTTACATAATGTTTCTGCATAAGTTGGCATGATCATGTGATTTTTTTAAATCTTTATTCTCCTGATATATGGTGGATTATATTGGTGGATTTTTGCATATTGAACCAGTCCTATATACTTGGAGTAAACCCTACTGTGTTGTACTGTATAATTCTTTTTCTTCAGTACTCAATTCAATTTGAGTATATTTTATTGAGGATTATTACATCTAAATTCATAGGAGAAATTAGTTTTTGTGTTTATTTCTTCTGTCAGGGTAACACCAACCTTATAAGAGCAATTGGAAGTATTCCCTCTGATTTTCTGGAAAATATTGTATAATACAGGACTATGCAAATTATTTCATATTGGGTGAGTTTTGGTGGTATTTTTTTGGAGAATTGGTTCATTTCATCTAAGTTATTGATTCATACTCTGTATGCTTATGTTTCTTTATATTTCTTTAGGTTTTATGATGCAGGCTGTGATCATGGTGAGCATTTTGTGGGTGCTTACAGAAAATATGTATTACTGTTATTGTTAGGTGAAACATTTCTATAAATGTTACTTAAATTCCCTTTTTGATGGTGGTGTTTAGTTCTTTTGTATTCTTCCTGGTTTTCTATTACTACTTCTGTCTTTCTGAGAGGGATGTTGAAGTCCCCAACTATAATTGTCTGTTTTTCAATTTCTCCTTATAGTTCTGTCAGTTTTTGCTTCCTGTGTTTTGAAGCTGTGTTGTTTCCAGAATTAGTATTGTTATGTCATCTTGGTGGATAGACTTTTTTATCATTTTTAATGACGACTTTTTTTTTCATTTTGTTTGCTTTGAAGTCTGCTTTTTCCTGGTAGTAATATGGATACTTTTTTTTTTAAATTAATGTTTATATGGTATATTATTCCCCATCCTTTTTAGCCTACCTATGTCATGATATTTTGAAACGATGTTCCTTTAGGTAACATATGTTTTGTTTGTTTGTTTTAGTGATGGTGTCTCACTATATTGCCCAGTCTGGTCTTGAACTCCTGAGCTCAAGCAGTCCTTTCACCTTGGCCTCCCAAAATGCTGGGATTACAGGCAGGAGCCACTGCACTTGGCCCAAGGCCATATTTTTTTAATCCACTGCACCAATCTGTGTTTTAAATTTTTGTGTGTAGACCATTTGTATTTAAAGTGATTATTGGTATGTGAGGGCTTAAGTTTGCTATTTTATTGTTTGTTTTCTGTTCATTCCCATTTCCCTTTTCTTGGCTACATATGTATTTTTTTAGTTTTCCATTTTGATTTCTTATAGTACTTCTCTGTATATCACTCTTTTTTTATTTGTTTTGTGGTTCCTTTGGGTATTATAATATGCATGTGTAATTTATCAGATTATTAGTATTGACATTCTCCACATAGGTCAAGTGTAGAAATCTTCCAGTTTACTCTACACTTTTTTCTTCCAACTTGAAAATACTAACCTGGACCACAGACTGGTGCCAAATGGGAAGTCCAGATCCCCACTCAATACCCTCTAACACAGCAAGGTAGGAGGCATCTGAGATGCCTGGCTGGGGTAGGGTTGGTATTCTGTCCTACTGGGCTGCCCTGTTTTGCAGTTATTTGGCTAAAGAAAGAAGGTTTTTCTTGGGACTTTTTTTTTTTTTTTTTTTTTTTAATTCTTTGGTTTTGGGTTACAGACTTCTGGCACAATCCAGAGAAATCTGTTAAAGGAAAACCCAGAGAATTCATATCTTGTCTTCCTCAAGACCTGAAGTTCCTAACTGGTCTGTTTTTTCCTTTCTGCCTTCTCTGCTGTATTAAGTCCAGGGTGTTTAGTTGAATTTACGTGAGCTGGAGTGAAGAGATACAAGCCTATTCAATCTTGTCAAGAACCAGAAATTTTACAGTTCTAATTTTTGTTTTGGTTCTTCAAGCAGGCACATGTTTCTTTTTCTCCTTTTGGATAACTCAGTCATCTCTCAGGTCTCAATAACTACTACTTTCCTGGAGAAGGAAAATAAATACTACTTTTCTTGATATCTTAACCTAAATTACAAGCAGGCTTTTCATTCTTTGCAATTATCAAAATTTTTAATTGTGGTTTGCTTATCTAATGTCTGTCTTCTCACTAGACATACACTCCTGAGTGTAAGGGTTATTTTGTTTTTGTTTTTTAATGGACTTTATTCTTGAACAGGTTTAAATTTACAGAAAAATAGATAACCATGTAATTACTGTACTTTAGTTGATAAAGTTGTTTCCCATGGGGGCATGGGTTAACAATTCTGATCCTTCTATGCATTTTACTGGAACTGAATGATTTAAATGATGTAAATGGATGGTAGATGGTAGGAGCCAGGTTTCTCACTGTTGGAGTTGGGATTTACAGAAAAGCAAAAGGAGGAGGCTGGAATGATCTGTGTTCTGATAGATTCAAGTTGGAGACATCATTATGAACTCATATTTAGCTTAATATAGATCATGTCTTTTTTCCCCCAGCAAGTCTATATCCAATGTCCAGTGATAATGTTATTAACATCCCATCTTTTTTTTTTTTTTTTAGACGGAGTTTCACTCTTGTGCCCAGGCTGGAGTGCAGTGACACGATCTTCGCTCACCACAACTTCCGCCTCCTGGGTTCAAGTGATTCTCCTGCGTTAGCCTACCAAGTAGCTGGGATTACAGGCATATGCCACCATGCCCAGCTAATTTTGTATTTTTAGTAGAGATGGGGTTTCTCCATGTTGGCCAGGCTGGTCTTGAACTTCTGACCTCAGGTGATCCACCCGCCTCGTCCTCCCAGAGTGTTGGGATTACACGCATGAGCCACTGCTCACAGCCAACATCACCATCTTTTAAATTCAGTTGTTACAGTTGTTATCCAGTAGAAGTCCACAGAAAGTAATTGATAATGATTGTATTTGAAAAGACTGCTTAAAGCTATCATCATTTCTTGCCTGGATTAGTACAATAGCCTCTTTATTATGTGTCTGTTGCAGCATAGCAAACTCATCTCAAGAGTCTTTGGGTATACTAGGTGTTTCTTTTCCTGGTCTCAACTGGACTCACTTACGCAGCTGTATTCAGCTGGTGGCTAAGCTGGACTGGAATGCCTACTGTGGCTTCACTCACATGTCTGGTGCCTCGGCTGGAAAGGCTAGAATAGCTGGAAAGCTTTTGTTCTCATACACATGGTCTCTTTCCATATGGTTTCTCTCATCTTCCATGTTGTCTCTCTTTCAAGCAGAATAGTTTGGACTTCTTTACATAGCAGTTGGTTTTTAAGAGCAAAAACAAGCTGTGAGCTCTCTTGAAGCCTGTACTTGGAACTCCTATACATCAGTAGAATATCACTTCAGTCAGAGTCCTCAGAAGACTACCCCAGAGTCAATGTGGAAGGGTATGAATGCAGAGAGGCAGGATTCACTTGAGGCCATTTTGTAACAATCTACCATAGCTTCACAACATGTTTCCCTGCCTTCTTTGAATCTATTATTTCTTAACACAGGTCGGACTATATCATTTCTTTGCTGAAACCCTGCCTTGAGTTTCCATTTCATTCAAAATAAAAACCAAAGTCTTTATATTGGCCTATAGGGCCCTATATGATCTTGCCTTAATCAAATAGGGATTTATTTTCCATCTGAAACAAGAAGTATAAAGGTAGCCAGTCTAGGGCTTGTGTAGCAGTGCCCAGTAAGGCCATCAGGGACCCAGACTCTCTCTCTTTCTGCTCTGCCATCCTTAGTGTATTGGGTTTTGTCCTCTTTGTTTCTCACTGTTACAAGATGACTGCTGTACTTTCAGGCCTTGGGTCTGCATTCCAGGCAAAAAGAAAAGGAGAAGTAAAAGCTTGTATCAAAATCCTCCGCTTAGTTCTCTTTGATGAAAGGTGGTAATATGGTTACTTCTAGCTGCAGGAGAGCCTGGTGAAGTGAGAATTTTAGCTGTACACATTGTTGCATCTAACAAAATGGGAGGTTTTCTTTGTTGTTGTTGTTTTTTAAGTGGGGATAATAGGAGGATGGTATTACATAGGCACCCAGCACTATCTGCTTCAGTACCAACTATGTGCCAGAAACTGTACTGTTGCTATGAAAGCATATTTTTTCAGTGGACATGGACATTATGAGACTTAAAAATAATATGGTCAGGCAGTTATAATAATTCCATTTCACAGATGAGGAAATCGAAGCTTTAGCATGATTGCAGTATCAGAATTTATACATGGTAATTCTGATGCCAAATGCTTCATTTTTTCCATAACATAACATTCTAACTGAGCCTTCTGTTCAAAACAAAGAAACAAAAAACACAATATGGCCTACGTTTGTGTGAAGCCTTTGCTGCTCTTTTAAATTATATTTGGTTTTCTTGTCTGTCTTCTTTAATAAATTGAATATCAGAAAGAAAGAAGGATCAGGTCATTTTTATCTTTATATTTCGTTGCCTAGAACTCAATGCATGTTTTGAATAAATAAATAAAGTTTTTTTTTTTTTTTAAACCCTGTATGATAGGAAAACCAAAAGATAGATGAGCAAACAGGTACAGATAGACAGGATAATATGCTTGAATTGCATAGCCAGTGCACTGGGCTTGTGTTTGAATTGGTTTCTTGCTTTCTAGTTGAGAGCATTCTCCTTTTGAGGCACAGAATGTTGGATTAGGGTGAAATTAGAGAAGAAGAAATATTTTCTGCCAATATCCCTGACTTAAGGCAGGTAATATCTATTAATTAATGCAAATCAGTCTGGTCAAGATGTAGTTCAAATATAGATAAGTGGGTGTTTCAGGGGGCCCCTCTAAGAAGGTGGTATGGAGTAAATAAGAAAGCAATTTACCAGGAGTCAGAAGACTAGTAAGCTGAACCCAGCCAGGTCTCTGACAGTTCATTGCTTAGCTCTTTTAAGCATGCTTTCCCCAAAACTAAAATCAAGAAAGTTAGACTAAATGGTTTTTGAAATTCCTTCTAGCTAACATAGTATATGAATCATTGTATCCAGTGAGTTTTTATGGGTACTCTGACATTTCTTGGCATCTATCAGGTCAGACTGTTTTATATTTCTGAAATGTAGAGTAACAGCTTTTTAACTTCTCTGGGAACTGGACCAATGAGGAGTAAACATCCTCTCCTGTCTCTCCCTAAATGAAGTACTTGGTCACGAGTGATAGTCCATTTTCATTTTGTTCTTTGAATCCGGTCTTATTCTTATTTCAGTGTTTTTCTTAACTTTACTTTGAGTTTGTTGAAGTATATTAAATTGAAAATATCTGTTTATGTTTGGGTCTAAAAATAAGAATTTCATTATTTTATAAAGTAAAAGTTGTATTTACAAAATACATATTATCACATTTGTGTATTTGAAATACTTGACTGGCACATGAGGTAATTTAATTACAATGTACTGTGTAGTCTGTAGTTTGGTCCCTTATAGTAGAAAATTGTGTTGAATGAAAGTGGCAAGGTTAAGTAGCAGATATAATGTAGTATAAGATATGATTATAAGCTTTTACATTTTCCAAAATTGAAATAAAGTTAATATTACTTTTGGTTCTTTTGGTCTCTTTTAAATAATGTCTTTTCCCTTATTAGACAAGATAAAAAAGAAAGTGGAGAAAATTTTATTGCCAAAAAAAAGAGAGAAAACATGGAAAACTTTGAAAAATAAAATAGAAATCCCTCCTAATTTATCTTTCCCTCTACTTTTAAAGTTCTTATTTTTAACATAACTTGAAATAAAAGTATGTTTACACAGCAATGTATCAGCTGCATATACTACTGTTAACTAATCAAGGGCATAAATAAGGAAAACCTTTCTTTATTCCCTAGCCGACTTGAAATTCTTTTGTTATGACACTTAAGTAGCATCCTGAACTTTCTCTTTTCTAAAGTTGGTTTAAAGCCCTGATATTTGTAAGCTTTGTAAGGAAGTCTGTCTGTGCCCAATACAGTGCATTGCACATATTATTGATTAATTTTTAAATGATCGAATTGACCATTTTATATAACAAAAATTTCTGATTTTTATCTTAGGTTAGATTTCTAGAATTAGAATGCTAGGTCAAAGAGAAACACTATTTTTAAATTTCTTGTTTTATATTCCCAACTTTTTAAATGAAGTCTGGTAAGTGGATAAAGAAAATATAGTATATATACACAATGGAATATTATTCAGTCATAAATAATGTAATCTTGTCATTTCAGATGACATGAATGTACCTAGAAGACACTAAGCCAGGCACAGAAAGACATATACTACATGATCTCACTTATCGGTGGAATCTAAACGGTTGTTCTCACCGAGACAGAGAGTAGAATGGTAGTTATGAGAGGACAAGAGGGGAGCGGGGATAAAGGGGTAGGGAAAGATGGGCTAATGGGTACGAAAAAGTTGGGAATATGTAACAAGAAACAAAAATAGTTATTCTCTTTGATAGACATTTAGGTTGATTCCATATCTTGGCTATTGTGAATAATGCTGTAATAAACATAGGAGTGTAGATATCTCTAAAACATACTGATTTCATTTTCTTTGGATATATATACCCAGTAGTGGGATTACTGGATCATATGGTAGTTCTGTTTAAAATATTTTGAGCATCCTTCCATGCTGTTTTCCATAATGGCTGTACATTCCCACCAGCAGTGTATAAGGATTCCCTTTTATCCATACCCTCATCAACACCTGCTATCTTTTGATTTTTTTGAGAGTACCTATTCTAACTAGAGTGAGGTGATATCTCCTTGTAGTTTTGACTTGTATCTTTTGATGATTAGTGATGTTGAACGTTTTTTCTTACACTTGTGGGCTGTTTGTATGTTCTTTTTTGGAGAAATGTCTAGCAGGCCTTTTGCCCATTTTTTGATCAGGTTATTTTTTGTTACTAAGTGCTTGAGTTCTTTATATTTGAGTATTAACCCTTTATCAGTTGTGTAGTTTGTAAATGTATTCTTCCAATCTATGACTGGCATCCTTGCTCTGTTGATTGTCACCTTAATTATGCAGAAGATTTTTAGTTTGATACAATACAATTTGTCTGTACAGGTTAAGTATCCTGTATCTGAAATGCTTACAACCAGAGGATTTTGGATTTGGGATTATTTCAGGTTCCTGAATATTTGCATTATAATTACTGGTTGAGCATTCCAAATTGAAATATTGAAAATTCAAAATGTTCCAGTAAGCATTTAGTTTGAGTATCATGTTGGCAATCAAAAGGTTTCATGACTCACACCTGTAATCCTAACAATTTGCGGGGGTTAAGGCAGGAGGATCACTTGATGCCATCAGTTCAAGACCAGCCTGGGCAACGTAGCAAGACCCTGTCTTTACAAAAAATAAAAATTAGCTAGGCATAGTGGAGCACACCTGTAGTCTTAGCTACTTGGGAGGCTAAGGTGGGAGGATCACTTGAGTCCAGTATTTCAAGGTTGCTAATGAGCAATGATTGTACCACTGCACTCAAGCCTGAGTAACAGAGTAAGACCCTATCTTTAAAAAAAAAAAAAAAAAAAAAAAGATTTTGGAGCATTTTAGAGTCTTGGATTTAGAATGCTCAAACTGTTTTTGCTTTTGTTGCCTGTGCATTTCAGGTTTTGTCCAAAATATACTTGCCTAGACCAGTGACATGGAGCTTTCCCCTATATTTCCCCCATGTTTTCTTCTTGTGATTTTGTAGTTCGGGGTCTTAACATTTAAGTCTTTAATCCATTTTGAGTTGAGTTTTGACTGTGGTGAGAGGTAAGAATCTAATTTCATTCTTCTGATGTGGATATCCAGTTTTCCCAACACCACTTATTGCGCTTTCCCCATTGAGTGTACTTGGCACCTTTGTCAAGAATTAATAAACTGTAGATGGGTGGATTTATTTCTGGGCTGTCTTCTGTTCCATTGATCTCTGTGTCTTTTTTATACCAGTACCATGCTGTTTTGATTACTATAGCTATGTAGTGTGTTTTGAAGTCAAGGAGTATGATGCCTCCAGCTTTGTTCTTTTTGCTCTGGATTGCTTTAGCTGTTTATGGTCTCTAGCTGTCTTTCTTTATGGTTAGGCGATTTTCTCTAGTAATGTGTTTTGGTGGTTTGCCTGTTATTTTTGGTGTATTTCTTACAGGTTTTTGCTTTGCAGTTACCATGAAGCTTATGAAAAAAATCTTAAAATGAGATATTTTAAACTGATAATAACTCAACTTTGATTATAAAGATAGGAAAAGAAATAAAAAACAAGCCCTACATTTTAACTCCATTTTCTCCCACATTTGTAATTTTTGATGTCTCATTTTATATCTTAAATTGCCCGTCTCTTGGCAGATTAAAATTACTGTTTTAATAGTTTTATCTTCAGCCTTCATAATTAAAGATGTAAGTGGTTTATGTACCACATTTATAGTATTACAGTATTCTGTCTTCCAGTATACTTACTAGTGAGTTTTATACCTTTAAGATGTTTTCTTGTTACACGTCAGAGTCCCTTTCTTCATTTGAAGAACTGTTTTTAGCATTTTTTGTTTGCTTGTATGTTTGAGACAGGGTCTCACTCTGTCCTTCAGGCTAGAGGGCAGTGTGTGATCATGGCTCACTGCAGTCTTGATCTTGATCTCCTGGACTTGAATGATCCTCCCACCCCAGCCTCCCAAGTATCTGGAACTACAGCCACACGCCACCACACCCAGCTGATTTTTTAATTTTCATTTTTAGTAGGGTCAAAGTCTTGGTATGCCACCCAAGGCCTTAAGCTCCTGAGCTCAAGCAGTCCTTCCACCTTGGCCACTGAAAGTGCTGAGATTACAGGTGTGAACCATTGTTCCTGGCCTTTTTTTTTTTTTTTTTTTTTTGACATTTCTTGTAAGACATATCTGATGATGATAAATTCTTTTAGCTTTCATTTGTCTGGCAAAGTCTTTATCTCTGCTTTATTTCTAAAGGATAACTGTCCTGGGTACAGTATTCTTGGTTGACATCCCATTTCCCCTCCCCCAACCCAACCTTTTCTTTTCTTTAGCAATTTGAATATATCATCTTACTCATCCTGACTTACAAGGTTTCTGCTGAGAAATCTATTGCTAGACAGATTGGAACTTCCGTATATGTTACTTGCTTCTTTTGTTGCTTTCAAAATCTTTTTGTCTTTGATCTTTGAGAATTTGATTGTAGTATTTCTTGGGGTAGACTTATTTGGGTTGTATCTGATTGGTAACTTTTGACCTTTCTATACCTGGATATTTGTATCTTTCTCTAGTTTTGGGAAGTTTTGTGTTAGTATCTCTTTGAATAAGCTTTCTACCGCTTTGTCATTCTCAATTCCCTCTTGAAGCCCAGTAACCCAAATATTTGCTCTTTTGATACTTTCGCATGGTTATGTAAGTTTTCTTCATTCCCTTTTGCCCTTTTTAAAATTGTTTCTCCTCTAGCTATGTGTTTTCAAACAGCTTGTCTTCAAGCTCAGATTTTTCTATTTGATAGATTCTGCTGTTGATATTCTCTATTGCATTTTTCATTTTGTTCATTGTATTTTTCAACTCCAGGATTTCAGTTTGTTTAATCTCTCAAGTCATCTCTGATAAATTACTGAATTCTTCCCCTGTGTTTTATTGAAGTTCATTGAGTTTCCTTGAAACAGCTATTTTGAATTCTCTGAGACATCACACATTTCCATCACTTGAGGGTTGTTTCCTGGTGCCTTATTTTGTTTGTTTCATGAAATTATGGTTCCTAAATACTTCCTTAAAATTTTTCTTTGAGACAGAGTCTCACTCAATCTGTTGCCCAGACTCAAGTGCAGTGGAGCGATCTTGGCTCACTGCAGCCTCTGCCTCCCAGGTTCAAGCAGTTCTCCAGCCTCAGCCTCCTGAGTAGCTGAGATTACAGGCATGTACTATCACTGCTGGCTAATTTTTATATTTTTAGTAGAGACAGGGTTTTACCATGTTAGACAGACTGGTCTTAAACTCCTGACCTCAGGTGATCCACCTACCTCAGCCTCCCAGTTGTTGGCGTGAGCCACTGGGCCCGATCCCTGAGTATTCTTCATGCCTTTGGCCTGCCACAACATCTGAACATTGAGGGATTAGCTGTTTATTCCCCGTTCACAGTCTGGTGGTGGTTTGTTCCTGTTCTTCCAGAAATTCTAAGCAGGGCAATTATTGTGTTCTCCAAGCCCTTGGCCACTATCACTGTTTCAGCACTAGATGGCACCGTAAGCCCAGGTTTGCAGTGAATTCACAGTTGGTTTGTGTTCTGGCCCAGATCAACTAGGGGAGAGATTGGAGGGTAGTTTGTCTCTCTGGGTGTGTGAGTTTCCACCTGGGGCCAGGACACGTTAGGCACTGTGTCACTCTGCTCAGTGCTTGGGCCTCACCACGGCATGCTCCAAAACAACATTGTGTACCTGTTCGCTTCACCTCCTCACACTGTGCTGCCTGGGGTTGAGGGAAGAGGTGGAGCAGGCAGTATTGTAGCCAGATGGCCACTGTAATGCTAGGTCACGAAAACCACAGCTGCCAAGACAAGCACAGCACAGGGGTATGCTCAAGACCCATGCAACTATGGCCTGCCTGCTGCTGAGGTTTATTTGTGGCTCAAGGCTACTGCAGACATAGTGATGTAGCCCAGAGTCCATTCCACTGAGGCCATGTCTCTCTGCCTGACACTGAAGTGAGTTCAGAGGCACAGTCTTTGGGTGCCAGCTTGGGGTCAGTGGGCCATCAGATTTTGCCCAGTGCGGAGTTTTACCATGGCAGACTTGTCACCAAGTCAAGATCAAAGTCCTGCTTTTATATCCCTCTTTTTCCCCCAGTAGATGTAGTCAGTCTCCAAGCTGTGCTGCCTAGGGTTGGAAGAAGGATAATGGGGTCCCAGTCCTGCCACCAGGACTACTACATCCCTGGGGCACCAGCCAGGCCCATACCACTATAGCCTTCCTGCTGCTGAAGTTCACTCATGGCCTGAGGCTACTGTAGATGCCAGGACACAAGTCTGTCACACTAAGGCCACAGGTTTCCACATAGTAGCAGGATGGGTCCTTGTCTGCGTACCTTGGTCTGTGGTTAAGGGCCATGGGGTTCTGCCTGGTGTTGGGTTTTACCGCGGCAGGCCCAGTACTGAGCAACAAGTCAAAAGTCCTGCAGTCACTTCCTCTCCTTACCCCAAGTGGGCTGTATCTCTCTCTCTGTGTGCTGTGCTTATAGTTGGGGGAGAGGTGATTCAGGCATTGCACCTCTGTCTTTCCTCCCCGCTTCAGTTGATCTTTTCTTAGTAATGCTAAAGCCAGATACAGTAATCTCTGATCTGGTTCCTTGGATCTTGTGAAGTTACTTTCATGCATAGATCACGTTCAAAATGATGTTTCTGTGGGGAGTCAGTCACTTGAGAGTCTTATTCTGCCATCTTGACTCTGCCTCTTCTCCAAATTCTATTTATCAGATAGAGGAAAGCATGAGTTCCTCAGCAGTGACAGGTTTTCCTTAATTCGAAAGGGAGAATATTAAATAACATAATGGACAAGTCATTAAAAAACAAACAAACAAAAAAACTAATCTGGCAAGCATAAGCCCTGCCCTCAAATTGCTCATAGTCTTTGAAGAGTGATCAGATAAAAAAGGGGGTAATTGTTTCAATAAGATACACAATATCAGAGCACACAGAAGAGGCATTCAACTAAATTCTAAAGAAAGGCATTGGACAGGAAATTGTTTCCCAGGAAGAGTTGTTCTTGATCTTTGAAACAAAGTAAAAGTTAACAGGGCCAAGAAGAGACTTGAAAGAGATAAACTGAAGGAGAAAGGAGAGATGGTGCATACCAAAGGTGCAGCATGCTTAGTGGCTGAGCCAAGAGAGATGATTTCTTGAAGTAAAGTTTTATAATTTGATACAATTGGAGTTTAAGGAACAAAGTGCAAAGAAATGGGAGTTGAAGTAGGCAGTAAACGAAACTGTTAGGTATTTCTTCTGGCCTGTCAGAAATAAGGAATAATTTCCTGAGATACTAAGAGTACCATGAACAAAGAAATTTTGCAGACCTCTGGCTTTGTACATAATATTAAAGAACAAATCTGTGAAAGCGGTTCATAAAGTGTTTTCTGATGAATGTGTAAGGATTGAAACAAAAATATTTGGAGGAATGGAACTGGCTTAAACTAAACACTTTTTGCCTCAGTCCACTTCACCTGAAACTAGACAATAGGAATTTGGGATTTTATTCTTTGACAATAGGTATGTGCTAGTGTTTTTAACAACTAGCCAAGGGTAGACACTTAAACTTTGGAAGCCAAATGGATCGTACGACTTATATTCCATTATAAATACTGAAAAATCTAGACAGTATTTTGGCTCAGGTAGAAGATCATTGTTTATCTGTAGAGTGACAGATCAGAAATATAATTTCTAACAGGTGCAGGTGCAGATTACCTATTTTAGGAATTCTTAACCTAGGATCCATGGAACCTGGTAATTATACATAACAACATTAAATTTTCTTTGTACTGTTTTTTGTTTGAGTTTCAAAGGAATTCTTAGCTAGAAACAGGCGGGGCATGTGATTCATGCCTATAAACCCAGCACTTTGGGAGGTCAAGGTGGGAGGATCACTTAGGCCAGGAGTTTGAGATCAGCCTGGACAACATGACAAAATCCCATCTCTACCAAAAAAAAAAAAAAGAGAGAGAGAGAGATGTTTATAGAAATCAACTAATTAACTGCTTCATATTTTGCATAATACACCTGCAGGCATAAGGTAAATTGATATGAGAACAAAGACTAGATCCCATATCACCCATTGGCTCACTTTTTTCACTATTTTGCATGATACATAATTTTTAGAAATTAAGAATGAATGTAGAAAGTATTCACATCAACTTATTTATATGGGTGTGAGGAATTCTCAAAAAATTAAAGAGTATCTTTGAATTAATGAGGTCTGTGATTCAAAGGTACAAAAAGGCTGCAGTGTTTCTTTTTCTTTTCCATGTCCTTCATAAACTCAAGTCCCCTCCCCAGAGGTAACCATTATCTGTGGTTTCTTGTGTTTCAGAATTTAAACATTTTAAATCCAATGGTATTATAGTAATGGACTTTGAAACAGTAAATGATACAGAAATAGCTAGAACATAACTTTGGTTGTTGTAAATGTAGATTAGCTGTGCTTAACTAATTGGATTTTCATTTTAAGGTGACTGTACTGTGTATTGTCTTAGCTTCCATCAATAGAACACAGTTTAGAGGTGTTCTCAAGTAATGATGCTTTTGTAGTGAGTCAACCAAATTACCAATTGGCATACTTAGTCTTGAAATAGACAGATGGCCGTTCATGTCTGTGGATTCTTCATCTGCAGATTCAACCAATTGCAGATTGAAGTATTAGGGAAAAATAACAAATTAACTAAAAATAATACAAATAATACAGCATAGCAACTATTTACTTACCACTTGTATTGTGTATGATAAATAATTAGAGAATAAAGTATGGGGTGTGTATTTAGATTATATGCAAATACTAAACCATTTTATATAAGTGATTTGGGCATCTTTAGATTGTGGTATATAGTGGGATCCTGGAACCAGCCTTCCACACATACCAAATGACAACTGTATAAATGGAGTTCTGAATATAGTTTTCCCAAGCCCTAGTACATTTAATTTTTTAACTAAAAAGTGGTCATAAGGATATCTATTTTGCCAGTATTATTTTTAAGAAGTTTCTTACAGAAGATAAAATTACTCACCTATTGAATTTTTTTATTTGTATAAATTTAAGGGATACAAGTGCAGTTTTGTTACATGAATATATTGTGTAGTGATGAAGTCTGGGCTTTTAGTGTTTACCTATAGAATTTAATAATACTTTTTATTTATTAAGTGACTACAGTGATCCAGTACTTGTATTTAGAACTTCATTTACAGCATTTGTGAATTATCACAATATCTCTAAAAGGTGGCCACTATTATTATTTAGATTTTGTAGACTATTAAAACTGAGTATTTGAAAAGTTAAGTAACTTGCCCAAGGTTCACAGTGTAGGGGCTGGGATCTAACGTGGGTTCTTAAGATACCAAAATCCGCTATCTTTATACAGCCTTTGTGTGTAGATGTGTTGTGTTCACTTTATTTTAATATAAATCTATTTGTCAAGTAATGCTACTTAGTGAGTGGCCAGTGAGTTCTTGAATTTATTATTTTGTGTGGTTATAAAAAAAGTCAATAAGTAGTTGGTCTGTTGCTTATTAAGGAGATAAATATAGTTCACTGTAATGTAATCAAGAAAGACTCCCTTAGGCTGAAAACACTGCATATTTACTGAGCAGCCAACTCTCCTAAACTCCCACGTTTGTATGTTTGTTTTTTTCTGTAGGGGGATTCCCGAAGTCTTCCGTTTTCTGAGAATGTGAGTGCTGTTCAAAAATTAGACTTTTCAGATACAGTGGTGCAACAGAAATTGGATGATATCAAGGATCGAATTAAAAGAGAAATAAGGAAAGAACTGAAAATCAAAGAAGGAGCTGAAAATCTGAGGAAAGTCACAACAGATAAAAAAAGTTTGGCTTATGTAGACAACATTTTGAAAAAATCAAATAAAAAATTAGAAGAACTTCATCACAAGCTACAGGAATTAAATGCACATATTGTTGTATCAGATCCAGAAGATATTACAGGTATAGTAGTGCTTTATTTGATGTTTATATGGTATATTTTTTAAAAAATGTATCTTTTTAGAAAATAGTTTTGGCACATGAATAGTTTTTAGCTTTTCTGAAAGTACACAGACTTTTCTCTTTTGGTTAAGGTCTTATTTATATTCTGTTCAGAAGGGCAGAAGTTGATAGGTATGGAAATTGAAATGTTTAGTTAGAATTTAATAACCCTAATGTATTCTCTCTTACTCTCTGTTGGTAGGACATTACTTAGAGTGAGTCTCATATTGTTTCATACATTAATGTTTCATATTGAGTCAATCACATGCTCTTACCTGATTCATCCTGTAATCAACAGCGCAAGTTTGCCAGCTGACTTAAAACTGTGTTATTTGAACAAGAGATGGTTTTATTCTTTGCAGATATAATTAATCAGACCTATGGCCTTCATTCTTTGTGCTCTAAGCAACTGAATTAACAACTAAACTACTAGGCATAGTGTTCAAAAAGAAAAACACTATATGTGTTCACAAAGAAAAACAATAGAAAAAACTGTTACACGTTACTTTTATTTTAAGTATAGAAAATAAAAGGGAAAATATAACCTATGATTTCAATGTAAAAACATAATTTTTAAACAATAGAATTAATATTTATGTTGGAATTTTTTTAATGGTACAGAAAGTAAAAATTAAAAAAACCACCTCTTTCTTTCTTAGACCGTCTCCTTAAAGGTAACATTACTTTTTGTTGTATATCCTTCCAGATAAAAAAATTCTATGTTTGTGCCAGTATTCACCCACCAGTATGTATAGTCTTTCTTTAACTTTTTATACAAAAACTTATGTAAGATACATTTGGTCTTATCCTTGCAATAATAATTGCAAGGATATTTGCATTTGGTTCAAGGTCTCAAGACATTATCAATCTCTATAACTGTCAATTTTTTTATTTGCAAAGAAAAAGAGTATGAGAGTGTATAGAGTAATATAGCTATAGCATGGTAGAAAATTTAGAAGAACCTGTGTGATTAGCTAATAAATAATAGATGTAAGTAGTTTTGATTTTGATTAAGAAAATACATAAATTTGGCTAAGAACCTTAAATATTTACCATCTCAAAAGTTGCAGAAAACGCTACTGATATTTAGTGTTCTTGTTAAAACTTGGTTTTCAACATCACTTTCAACATCTGGGATTTAGGGCTTTTATTAGGAGGCTCTCTATGTAGAGATTTCAACCTTGTAAGAATAATTGAAACTTTAAAATGAAAGAAGTAATAGGAAACCCAGCTTCTAATTTTAGATTGAAATAATCCCAAAGATGCAAATTAATTTTTTCAGAATCACCAATCTAGTTAAAAAGAACCCTTCAGCTCTTCATCTAGTATTCTTACACACTCAATAATTATGTTATAAATGGAAATAATGTATTACGAAAATGCTGTTTTTAGTAATATTACATAAACTCAGAAATAGCCTGTTCCATGGAACTCTGCCAAAGTAGGGTTTTTTTTGGGTTTTTTTGTTTTGTTTTGTTTTTGCCTGTTACATCTTTAAGAGCAGTCTAAAATAAGAAACAGCACTGGAGCTTTAAACTCTGTTTATTTAGAGAAATTTTCCTCCTCACAGAATACTGATAACTACCTTGTGATTCACTGGAATATAGAAGAGTTTTATCAACACGAGGAGCCCATTTGGTTTCCCCATTCATTTTGTAAAAGTTAACTTTACTGTGGCCGGGCACGGTGGCTCATGCCTGTAATCCTAGCACTTTGGGAAGCCAAGGCAGGCAGATCACTTGAGGCCAGGAGTTCAAGACTAGCCAGGCCAACATGGTGAAACCCTGTCTCTACTAAAAATGTAAAAATTAGTTGACGTGGTGGCGTGTGCCTGTAGTTCCAGCTACTCAGGAGGCTGAGGCCTGAAAATTGCTTGAACCCAGGAAGCGGAGGTTGTGTTGAGCCAAGATCGTGCCACTGCACTCCAGCCTGGGCAACAGAGAGCAATTCTGTCTCAAAAAAAAAAAAAAATTAAGTTTATTGAAGTATAAATTACATATGACAAAATGCACATATTTTAAGTACATGATTTAATGATTTTTAATAAATGTGTGTGTGCACCCAGCTAACCATCTCTACAATCGATCCAGAACATTTTCATCACTTCAGTGGTTCTCGTATATTCCTTCCCAGCTAAACCATGATCCCCAACCCTGGCCATAGGAACCCACTGATCCATCTTCTATCACTTTAGATTGAATTTGTCTTTTCTAGTGTTTTATATAAAGAAATTACCTCCTTTAAGTCCTATCAAATTCCTGATCACCCTTAAAAACCAATTTTTAGGTATTATGATAAAACCTTCCATGACATTTTCTGCTCTATCTTCTCTGTGCTACTTTATCCATTCATTGTTGCATTGTAACGTATTTCTGTACATGTTTATATCACTTACTAAACTGTCTTCTCCTTGAGGGGAGGGACATGTGTTCACTCATCTATTTTAAAGGCTTATTACAGAAACTGAAACATAGTAGGTGTTCACTTGTGAATATTATATCTCAAAATAGAAAAATACCCAGCAAATCCACATCTTATATTAGTCTTTAGAATTAGTATCAAAGCCTAATTATTATGACACTTGAAACATTAAATAACTTAGAAAACAAAGACTTAAGCCAGAAACTTATACTGACCATTTTTAATACTGACATTTCAGATAATTGGAGGGCAGATGATATATGAAATACAACTTTATACTGTGACTTCTTAATACTTCAGTTTGTTTAGACTTGATGAGTTCATCAGATTTTTATTTTATTTTAAAAAATTCTGTTTGCAAATGGCACATTTACACAACTTGGTAATAAGTTATTTTTTTCTTTTTCCCATTTTACTAACTTAACAACATAAAAAGCAACAACCACAACATAGAGGATTAAAATTAATGTCATTAATTTTAGGCCAGTTTGCCATAAAATTTTAGATGTTTTACCTTGCACACTAAGGTAAACTTATTTTAGATTAGGTCTGGCAAGAAGATTCAAGGACATTGTACTTTGCTTTCAGTTCTGAAAGGTATGAGTGGATTTATAACAGAAGTGTTTGACTAATTCCTGTTGTCTTGTGGGTACATAAGCTTAGTAAGCAGGACAAATGACTTAAGGAAAGAGTGACAGAATTTAAATCTGCATTGTATAAGTCATTACTAAGTGGCAGGGGACTTGTTCTTTTTTTTTTTTTTTTTTTTTTAATTGAGATGGAATCTCCCTCCGTCACTAGGCTGGAGTGCAGTGGTGCAATCTCGGCTCACTGCAACCTCCGCCTCCCGCATTCAAGTGATCCTCCTGCCTCAGCCTCCCAAGTAGCTGGTACTACAGGCTCCACGCCACCACCCCCAGCTAATTTTTGTATTTTTAGTAGAGGCAGGGTTTCATCATGTTGGCCAGGATAGTCTTGATCTCTTGACCTTGTGATTCGCCCACCTTGGCTTCCCAAAGTGCTGAGATTACAGGCGTGAGCCAACCCGCCCGGCCAGGGACTTGCTCTTAATTCACCTCTGTAATAATGATCTCTTTGAATCTTTAGTTTATTGTTTGTAAAATAAGGATTTTTATCAGGTGAACTTTTAAACTATAAAACTCTGAAATATTCCTTATTGTAATGTCAAGGTCTGATTGTTTGAGAAAGTTATTTGTATAATAAATGTATTCATTCTTAATAGTAGTAGGAAATGAATTATTTATTTTCTCATCATGCCCATGATACTCTGAGCTTCTTGTTCATCTTCTATATACTTTAAAGATGATCATATGATTTTTGCCCATAAGATTATCCCCATAGGAGCAGAAAAATCATTTAAGAAAATTCAGCATTGTTTCATGATAAAAAATTCTGTGAACAAATTAGGTATAGAAGAAATGTTTCTCAACACAAGAAGATCTATGTATGACAAGCCCACAATTAACATTGTACTTAATGGTGAAAAGCTGAAAGCTTTTCTTCTAAGATCAGGAACAAGATCAGGATGCCCACTCTCAACACTTCTTTTCAGCATAGTCTCTAATCCCTAGCTAGAGCACTTAGGCAAGAAAAAGAAATAAAAGATACACAAATAGGAAAGGAAGAAGTGAAATTGTCTGTTTGTGAACAACACAATCTTACATATATGTATAAAATTCTAACACCATAAAGCTGTTAGATCTAATAAAGGAATTCATTCAAGTTGCAGGATATAAAATCAGCATACAAAAGTCAGTATCATTTCTATATACTAACTATATAATATCAGAACAAAATTAAAACAATCTCATTAATAGCATAAAACATACCTAGTAAATTTAACCAAGAATTGAAAGATCTCTGTATAGAAAACTATAAAACATTGATGAAAGAAATTGAAGATGGTACAAATAAATGGAAAAATCTCCTGTGTTCATGAATTGGAAGAATTAATATTGTTAAAATGTCCAGACTACCCAGTGTGATCTACAGATTCAAGGTAATTTGTATCAAAATCCCAACATCATTCTTCACAGAACTAGAAAAAAAAAAATCCTAAAATTTGTATGGAATCAGAAAAGACTCTGCACCATCTTGAGCAAAAAGAACAAAACTAGAAGCATCACATTACCAAATTGCAAAATATTACAAAGCTATAATAATCCAAACAGCATGGTAATGACATAAAAAATAGACTCATTAACTAATGGAATAGAAAAGAGAGCCCAGAAATAAACCCATGCAATTCAAGTCAATTGATTTTTGACAAATCTGCCGAGAACACATGGTGGGGACTAGAGAGTCTTCAATAAATGGTGTTGGGAAGACTGGATACCCACCTGCAGAAGAATGAAAATGGACCTTTATCTTACCCTTATACGTAATACCTTTATATCTTATACCTTTAAACCTTATACCTTTATACTTTATACCTTTATCTTACCTTATACATTTATAAGACTTAAATGTCAGTCATTAAACTATAAAACTGCTAGAAGAAAATATAGAGGGTAAACTCTTTGACATTGATCAAGGCAGTGATTTCTTGGATAAAAGCAGAGGCAACCAAAGCAAAAACAGATAAATGGGTTTGCATCAAACTGGATACTTCTGTACAGCAAAGGAAACAATTAACAGAGTGAAGAGACAACCCAAAGAATAGGAGAAAATATTTATAAATTGTATATTGGATAAGGGGCCAATAAGGAGCTCAGACTACTGAATTCAAGGAAAAGAAATAATCTTATTTAAAAAATGGACAAAGGACCTGAGTAGACATTTATCAAAAGAAGTCATACAAATGGCCAACAGATAATATGAAAAAATGATCAGTATCTCTAGCCATCAGAGAAATGCAGATTAAAACCACCATGAGATACCACCTCATGCCTATTAGATTGGCTATTGTCAAAAAAATGGAAGATAAGTGTTGGCAAGGATATGGAGAAAAGGAAGCCTGGTGCATTGTTGGTGGTATTGTAAAATTAGTATGGCCACTTGGGAAGATAGTGTGGAGGTTTCTGAGAAAACTAAAAATAGGATTATTATATAATCCAGCAATTCCTCTTCTGGTTATATATTTAAAGAAATTGAAATCAGCATGTCAAAGAGATGTCTGCACTCCTATGTTCATTCCAGCATTATATAGCCAAGATATCCAAACAACTGAAGTGCCCATCAACAGACAAATATATTTTTAAGACATGGTATAAACACAGTACGATATTATTCAGCCTTAAAGATGTAGGAAATTCTGCCATTTGCAACATGAATGAACCTAGAGGACCTTATGCTAAATGAAATAAACCAGACACAGAAAGACAAATAGCTAATGACCTCACTTATGTGTGAAATCTTAAAAAGATAAACTCATCAAAGTAGAAGAGAATGCTGATTACCAGAGGCTTGAGCTGGGGAGGGGGAGGATGGGTAAATGGGAAAGAGGAAGATGTTGGTCACAGGTTAAAAAGTTTTAGACAGGAGGAATAAGTTGTGATCTATTACACAGCATGGTGACTATAGTTAATAGCGATGTATACTTCAAAATAGCTAAAAGAAAGGTTGTTAAATCTCACTGCGAATAAATAAATATTTGAGGTGATAGATACCTTAGCCTAATTTGATCATTCTACAATGTATAAATGTAATGAAACATCACATTGTACCCCATAAATATTTAATTTGTTGATTAGAAATAAAAATAGTTTAAAGGGGTATTGTTGTCATCCTATGTGGAAATTAGAGTGATGGTTAGCTGAGGCTAAATGTACCTTATGAAAAAAGATTACTCATCTCTGTAAAATGGAGTGGTAATCTAAGCCTTAGTTGGAACCTGACACTCATTTGGGAAAGAGTCAGTTTCCTGAATCTTGGTTTCTTTAAGTATATAATCACTGAAGAAGACTATAAGAACATTTTTTTATATTTTATTAAGTATAGATAGTAATTTGGGTAGTGTATAGTCTCTGTTTTCATCTCAGTTTTCTTCTGCCATTCTTATATTTTCAAACTCCACCAAGCTTAGATTGGTTTCTACTTACTAATTTGGTGAATGTTTTCTTTAATATTTAAAATATTCAGAAGGGAAATACTAATTTAGTAATATAATATACCTAATATTATATTGGGATTTTGTGGGGTTAATCTTAGCAAATTCTTCTAAATTCCTAAAATATATCTGTATTGAGGGAACTTTGTTCATGACTAAAGACCAGTTTATGGTCTCGGATGAATAGAAATGAAGATTTAATTTTCTTTTTATCTGTTGCCCTGCCCACTTCAATAGTGTGATCATTAGTAAGTTGCTCTTTTCAACTCCTGGATTTGTTTCCTCATCTTTAAAATCATGAGATTAAATGTATAGATTCCCTAATACTTGAATTCTTTTTATGATGTATTTTCTAAAACAGTTAATATGTAGTAAAATTGTATATATATTTTTAGTATACCTCTCCATGAATTTTAAGATAAATTCATCTAACTGCCACCACATTCAGAAAAAGGAATACTTCCAATGCCCTATAAATCTCCCTCGTATTCTTTCTTTGTAGTCACACCCTTCCTCACCTCTGTATGCCCTGACAACCACTGATCTGTTCTGTCACTATAGTTCTCTTTTGAAGAATGTCATGTACATAGAATTATAAAGTACATAAGTTTCTGAGACTTCTTTCCCTCCGCATATTGCCTTTGAGACTCCTTCAAGTTGTTGTGTGTATCAGTAGTTCATTTTTTTTTTTATTCCTGAGCAATAGTTGATTGTATAAGTGTATTATAATTTATCCATTCACAAAGAACATTAGGGTGGTTTTCCAATTTTTGGCAATTATCAGTAAAGCTGCTATAAATATTCATGTGCAGGTTTTTGTGTGAATAAAGTTTTTGGTTCACTGTAGTAAATACTGAAGAGTAGGATTGCTGAGTCATATGGAAGCATATGTTTAACATTATAAGAAGATGGCTGGGCACAGTGGCTCATGTCTAAAATCTCAGCACTTTGGGAGGTGGAGGTGGGGGAATCATTTGAGCTCAGGAGTTTGAGACCAGTCTGGGCAACATAGTGAGACTTCATCTCCACGAAAAATTTAAAAATTAGTCAAGTATGGTGGTGTGCACCTGTAATCCCAGCTACTTGGGAGGCTGAGGTGGGAGGATTATTTGAGCCTGAGAGTTTGAGGCAACATTGAGCCATGGTCGTGCCACTGCACTCCAGCCTGGGCAACAGAGCAAGACCTGGTCTTTAAAAAGAAAGAAATAAACTGCCAAATATATTCTAGAGTAGTGATATTTTTCATTCCCACCATCAGTGAATGAGAGTTCCAGTTGTTCCACATTCTCTCCAGCACTTGGTATTGTTCATATATTTTTAAACCAGTCTAACAAGTATGTAGTAGTTAATACACATTATCGTCATAGAGGAAATTAAGAAAAATAGAGCAGCACCATCTTAAGGAGAATTTATGAAAGAACAGTGCATGCCCTAGGTACAGAGTTATATGCAGAATGAAGAAGTCTCCTCTAATGATAGGTGCAGTTTTCAAACATTAAGATATTGCAGATAGAGGCAGTTCTGTAATTTTTATACCTAGGTTGCTTGTTTTACCTTAAAAAATTATTCTAACTCAATCACGTGAACCCAGGAGGCGGAGGTTGCAGTGAGCCAAGATTGAGCCATTGCACTCCAGCCCAGGCGACAGTGCGAGACTCCGTCTCAAAAAAAAAAAAAAATTCTAACTCACAGTGTTACCCTTGCCTATTTTTGTAACATATTAAGAAAGCTTAAACCAGAGGTTGTATTAGTTATAAAATATTTAACCAAAATTAGTTCAGTTGGTGATATATGACAAGGGTTATCCCAAGTATATAAAATAGCCAATTAAGCCTCCTTTAATAATTGAGCATTCATTACAACCTGAGCAGGTTCCAGATGGCTATAAAAGGTAAAGTATCTTTCTTTAAATAAGAAAGTTGGACTTTAGGAGATGTATAAAGTTAATGTAATGGTAACACATGGCAAGATTCTGGAGCAGTTTATTTTTAAGATAGTAACTTAGAGACTTACAGGAGAAAGTATGTTAAGAATATAGATAAATAGTAAGCTAGTGATTTTGTTTAATATTGGCCTTATTAATTTAGATTTGGCTAAGTTTATTTCAACTATTAATATCTTTCCCTTTAATTGTTTAATGCAGTAAACAGTGTTTCATAAGCAGACATCCTGGCTATACAAGTACCACTTTATGAATATTGGACATAGAGAGCCAGCTTGCTATAAAATAAAGACTAAAGGTTATATTATCTGAGATATCATCCGGCTGCACTATTAAATGGTTGTGTGGTGTATACCACTTGGAACCTGTCGAGACCTTGGTTTTCTCATTTGTAGAATAAGAGGAACAGACAATATGTACCCTCTCTAGGGTGTTTTGTGAACGCAGTATTTTGATAGCTTGAAGAAAAGCATGAGACATCCAAGGCCATCTAAGTCTGAACATGAAACCCCATTTGGATGTAAAATAAAGTCTGAGGAGGCTTTCCTGGGTCTGGGAAGTAAAGACTCAAGAATTCAACCATATTCCTAATCTCCAAGACAATCAAGGAATCAGGGTAAGGCTAGACCTTAAGTAGTCAGAAGTCCTCTAAGACGGATCAGGATTGCTCCTGTGTTCTAGAACTCTGTTTCATCTTGTAAGCCAACTGCTCAGTTGTGGTTTTAAAGAAAATATGAAAAGCACCAGAAACAGCAATCTATTGCTCTACACATTTTGGGGGAATCTAACAAATTCAGTATTTACTCGTTATTCTGGCATTGGGAAATCTTATCCTTAAGGAAATTTTAATCATACCTTTTTTCT
The DNA here is from genome assembly GCF_049350105.2 of Macaca mulatta. Classification (NCBI taxonomy): domain Eukaryota; kingdom Metazoa; phylum Chordata; class Mammalia; order Primates; family Cercopithecidae; genus Macaca; species Macaca mulatta. The sequence continues at coordinate 151,857,984 of NC_133406.1, read as the reverse complement.
GGTGACTTCCAAAGCTGTATCTCCAGCTAGGCTGTGTTTTCTGGGCTTCATCTGATAGTTTATAGCCACCCTTTTGGATTATTACCTGGATGTCCTGTTGGCTTTGCCTCTCATCATGTCTAAAATTGAACTCTTCCTTTCTTGGACCGCTATCTCTGAATCTTTCTCTGTGTTTTCTGCCCTGTTAGTGGCGTGACCCAGTAATCTATAACTAAAACCTGACTTTTTAAAACCTTTTTCCCCACCTTCAACCTTCATTGTAAGTTTGTAAGTCGCCAAACCTTATAGATTCTACCTCTGATAACAGGACTGAAATCTGTATCTCCTCTCCATCTTTATTGCCACAGAGTACAAATTCAGTATTTCTTTAATTCAACATAAACACTACTGTCAGCATTTTTTAAAATCTAGAATTCAGATTCAGTCCTGCTAGTTACTTGATTTAAACTTTTCAGTGGATCTTCATTTGCTACAGAATACAGTACAAATTTGCAGCACGGTAGAGATGCCTTTCAAATGGTCTGGCATCTGCCTCTATTATTTCAACGTTTTCTGCTACTAATCCCAGCTCTAATTTTTTTCTCCTATCCCTATGTTTTCTCTTTTTTACCTCTTTTTTTTACCTCTCTATACTTATGCACATGTGTGTGTGTAGATTAGCAGAATCTAGGTAATGGGTATATGGGTGCTCACTGTAAAATTCAACTTTGCAGTATGTTTGAAAATGTTCATATATACACACATACACTCTGGTATGTATAGACACACACATATACATACAGGTACATACAAAGTGTCCCTTTTATATATACATACGTTATATTTTTACACACATATACATAAACACACACACACACACCTGACTCTAACCTCTTTGAGAAGAGGAATTTTGCCACCTGTACACAGGGTTGTCCTTTGCATAATACTTGGCAACATATAATATAACTAGTTCCCTGTATTAAGTTCCCTCTGTCCAAAATAACTTGCATAGTTTGTCAACTAGATTCTTCAATGGCAAAACCTTTCTATACTATACAATAAACTTAGAATAATTACATGCTGTTGTTGGCCATGTTCTGTTTATATCGTTTTAGCTTCAATTCCACAAATTAGATCTAAACATTATTGTTCTATATAGTCATTGTTGATTTATAGTTACCCACGTGCTGACCATTTTCTTTGTTCATGCTTCTCAGACATACCTTCTAGAATGATCTTTTCTTGTACTTCCTAAAGTACAGTAGATACTTTAGAAAGACGATTTCCCCTTTATATACAATGCTAAGTTGACATTTATTTTCTTTCAGCACTTAGAAACTATTATTTCGTGGTTGTCTGGATTCTACTCTTGTTGAGGAAACAGCTGCCAGTCTCATGTTTGAAGCCATGTAGATCATCTAGTTTCTATTAAGATATCCTTTGTCTTCAGTGTTCTAGACTTAAAGTATAATGGCATAGATTTCATTTCATTTGATTTGCTTGGGATTTGTTGGGTTTCCTAAATCTGAGATTTATATATTTCATCAATTTATGGGAAATTGTTAGCCTCTGTCCCTTCGATTGTTGTACCTCCTGTTTTCCTTCTACGTAGTTTTTCAGGAACTTTAGATACATATTAATTTCTTCAAATCTATCTCCATTTCTCTAATAGTTTCTTCACCTGTATCAAACTTACTCTTTATCAGATATTGTGTTTCTAATTTTGTTATTACGTATTTTTTTAATGCTAGAGGTTCTATTTTGTTAATCTTGGTAATTTTGATAGTCTCTTGTCCCAGTTGATACCCCTTGCATTTAGCTTTACATATTTAACATACTTATTTCACAGTCTCTATAGGATAAATACAATAAGTGAAATCTTTACAAGGCTAATCCTGTAATTTTTTTCTCATGGTGAATTGTTTTCTGATTGAGATTTGTGATTTGTAATTATGTGCTGGAACTGTCTGTGTTATAATTTGGTGGAATGCAGATTTGCTATATTTTTTTAAAATTTGCCAGTTTTTTATTTATTTTGTTGCCACATAATTGAACACCTACATATTTAGAATTGATGCATATTTCTGATGAATTGAACCTTCTATTATAATGAAATGACTTATCTGTAATCTTTCTGTCTTGAAGTATTTTTTGCCTTAAAGTATCTTTTGTCTGTTATCAATACAGGTTGTGGGTTGAGGTTAGTGATTGTGTGGAATACCTTTCTTCCATTTCCTTACTTTCAGCTTTTCTGTATCATGTTTTAGATATGTTTCTTAAAATAGCATATAGTTGGATTTATTTTATTCATTTGTTTTTACCTAATCTAATAATCTCTTTTACCTGGATCATTTAGCCTATTTAAATGATTGCTGTTACATTTGGGTTTATATTTAGTATCTTATTTTGTGCCTTTAATGTTTCTTTTTCTTTCTTTTCTTGCCATTTTCAGACTATTTTTTAAGAATCAATTATTAAAAGTTTGATTGTTTTGGAAATTGATTCATTTAGATAGTACATCATGCATACTTGTCAAAGGCAGTAGTCTGATTGCTGTTTTTATCTCTTGGACAATTCAAAGGCTTTAGAATGCTTTTATTTACTTATACCCTAGCTTATATTTTACTGTCTTACTAGGTTGGTGCAAAATTAATTGCAGTTTTTGCCATTGTAATTCTATTTTTTAAAAACCCCCTCATGACTTTTTTTATTGGTTTATATGGTGGTCCTTTAAAATCACTCACATCTAAGCCACTTTATCTGTTCTTTGTTATTTCTTTTTTGACCTACCAATTAGAATCACTTTTCTTCTTCCCAGAGTACATCCTTTAGCATTTTTAAATTTTTAATGAGTCTGTGAAAAACTGTTTTCATCTTTGTCTGATAATATTTTTATTTTGTCTTCACTGTTGAAAGATATTTTCATTGGATATATACAACCTTTATTAGTTCATTCTGACACTACTGTAAAGAAATACCCAAGACTGGGTAATTTATGAAGAGCTTTAATTGGCTTATGGTTGCACAGGCTGTACAGGAAGCATGCTGGCATCTGCTAGGCTTCTGGGGAGGCCTCAGAAAACTTTCAATCATGGTGGAAGGCGAAAGGGAAGCAAACACGTCTTACATGGTCAGAGCAGGAGCAAGAGAGAGAGTGGGAGGAGCTACACACTTTTAAAAAACCAGATCTCACTATCGTGAGAACAGCACCAAGGGGATGGTGCTAAACCACTCATTAAAGACCCACACCCATGATCCAGTCATCTCCCACAAGGCCCCACGTTCAATATTGGGGATCCCAGTTTGACATGAGATTGGGGCAGGGACACAGATCCAAACCGTATCACAGTCTAAGGAGGTAGTTGTATCCTTTAACATAAAGAAGCTGTCATTTCACCTTCTTCCACCTTTCAGTGTTGTTGCTGAAAACTGCCATAAATTTAACTGTAATTCCTTTGAAGGTACCCTTTCTCTGACTGCTGTGAACACTTTGTCTTTGATGTTCTGAAGTTTCACCGTGATATGTCCAAGTATGAACTTTTTTTCCCCTATATGTTTGTGCTTGGGGTTGATTGGGTATCCTGAATCTGTGGATTGGCATTTTTATTAGTTCTTAAAAGGTGATAGTCATTATCTCTTTATATATTGTCTTCAAGTCACTATTTTTCTTCTGAAGCACCATAAGATATATTGGAGCTTTTTTTTTCCCCTCTGTGTCTCTTTATGTCTCATTTTTCCTTTCTTTCTCTTTTTAAAAAACTTAGCTATTTTTCAGTATTAATCTGCTATTTTTCTGTGTCTGGTCTGCTGTTAAACTCAGTCATTAAAATAGCTAAGAACACAGCACTCAAGATGCTTGTAGTCTCAGAGGAAAAACAGATGTGAAAACAGATTATAATACTGTGTAGTACACATTTCAATGGAGGGACGAAAGTATACTTTGAAGATATATTAGACTGGAGAATGGTTAGGGAAGGTTTTCTGGAGAAAGTAATGCCTAAACTAACAATAGTATTTAAGAAAGCAATTGCATTTTATTAGAAAGGTTTTGAACACAGAATTTGACAAGGAAAAATAGTAGTGGAGAATTAGCTTGGAGCTAGATAGCATAAGACCTTTAATGCCTAACCGTGAAGTTGGGACTGTATTTGGTAGACATGGCTATTAAAAATATTTTAGTGGAGGAATTAATCTTGTCTACTTTCCATCTTAAAGCACAACAATTTATATTGGCTAAATGTGTGTAAACGTGTGACTTTATGGGCTTATCTCCAGTGCATTGTCTACTGTAACTTACACATGCCTAAAATCTCTTTGATCTAATATGTAAACATTAAAGCAAGTTTATTGAATTTGTATAACATACAGTTTGAATTGTATAATGTTTAGAAGGTTAGAAGCATGCATTATTTCTTATAATACCCCCGAGAAAACTTTTTCAGTAATATTAGCAATATATGTAGCAAATAGAAATTTGTTTTTTGTTGTAATCATGGGGTTTAGTTTCTTTAGCCAGCAAAGTATGTATTTAAGAGCAGATTCACCTCTTTTTAAATGTAAAGGCAGTTGTTAAGAGTAGAAAAATGATAACCATTTTATAAAGTTTTTAATTTTTTTTTTTGAATGGTGAGAGTATTAATGGGGAGTATGAAGTTCTAATTATCCTTGTTTTAAAATATGTTTCACTATGAGAAGAAGAGTTTAAGAAATATACTGGCAACTGTATGTTTTATCGTGCTCAAATTTACTATAAAGTACAAGGAAGAAAATTGGAGAGAAGAAAGGTAGCGTGTAGGAAAGCAGGTTCAAGGGGAAAATAGATGAAATCCAAGGGTGAGGACAGTGTTACTCTGATTTCTAAATGGGAAAAATAGTGAACTTTATAAAGTTTACTTCATATAAGACATATTTAAGGTTAAATTTCTGCCTTGGTGTACACTTTTGTGACCTTTGCAAATAAATTCTCTAAGTTTCAGATTTTTTATTTTTTTATTTTTTTGAGACGGAGTCTTGCTCTGTCATCCAGGCTGGAGTGCAGTGGCGCGCGATCTCCGCTCACTGCAAGCTCCGCCTCCCGGGTTCACGCCATTCTCCCGCCTCAGCCTCCAAGTAGCTGGGACTACAGGCGCCCGCCACCACGCCCGGCTAATTTTTTTTTGTATTTTTAGTAGAGACGGGGTTTCACCGTGTTAGCCAGGATGGTCTCGATCTCCTGACCTCATGATCCGCCCGTCTCAGCCTCCCAAAGTGCTGGGATTACAGGCGTGACCCACCCCGCCCGACCCAGATTTTTTTATTTGTAAAATGAAGTTATATTGCAAACCTTTATGAGTTCTTGGGAAGATTAAATGAGCAGAAATACTGGCTACTTAGCTGAGCCCTGACTTGTAATATTACTGAGCCCTTATTACATTTTAAGCGTCAACCTAAGCACTATATAGGCTTTGTTTTTACAGTAATCCTCAATTTGTGGCTAAGGAAACTGTAGCACAGAGATGTTAAGTAAGTATATAATCAAGACCATACCAATGAGTAGCAACCACAGGATTTTAACCCAGGCGTTCTGACCTCAGAGCCCTGGTTCTTAACCATTTTCTCATTTCTTATATTCCTGTAATCATTATTAAAACTGAGGATATACTTTTCCTTAAGAACAGTGTTATGTAGTATTTTTACAAATTCACAGACTATCAGATCAATGGATATATCTTTTTTTTTTTTTTTTGAGACGGAGTCTTGCTCTGTCACCAGGCTGGAGTGCAGTGGCGCAATCTCGGCTAACAGTAACCTCTGCCTCCTGGGTTCAAGCGATTTGCCTGCTCAGCTTCCTGAATAGCCGGGACTACAGACGTGCACCACCATGCCCACCTAATTTTTGTATTTTTAGTGGAGACGGGGTTTCAGCATGGATGGTCTTGATCTCTTGACCTCGTGATCCACCTGCCTTGGCCTCCCAAAATGCTGGGATTACAGACATAAACCACCGTGCCCAGCCGAATATTTCAATATCTTAGTACAACCTGCTGTAATGTTTAAGAGTCTATTATATAGTATCTCTAACAAATTGTAATCTGTCTTTTGTATAAGTGCTTCCAGGGACGAGACTTTATTACATTTTAAGACAAGCCATTTTATTGTTAGATAACCCAAAACATAAGGAATTTATGTTGTGACAAAAATTTTGCCCTTACTACCTTTTTACTCATTGGTTCTAATTCTCTGTCTTGTGGGGAAGTAGTAAGTGGACAGCTTTCATAGACAAATATTTAAATGTTTAGACAGGAATCATTTTTCCTTCTCATCCTAGGCTAAACACACAATCAACTGTTTTACAGACAACACATTTTCATACTCAACTAAGGGCCTTCTATTCTGAATGCATTCCAGTTCTGTAAAAAATGTGCTTACTATAAGCTATCTTTATATACCAAATTCTGTGTAATTTACACTTCTTACAAGATTCTGATATCATTTATACAAAAAGAAGAAAATTAAAATGTTCCCAGATCTGTTCAGTCATTGTTATAATGTGTAGTTCATTTATGGACTCAACAGAGATACTCTTTCTACGGTGGGTACTGCTGGTTAATATTTATTGCATATTTACTATGTACCACACCTGTTTCTAAGCTCTGTACATATAATTTATTTAATCTTCACTATAATCTTGTGAGGTACATGCTGTTTTCACTATTTAACACATGAAGAAAATAAGGCACAGAACTGTGAAGTACCTTACCCTATATTACATGGTTTGTACTGAATCTCAGTATCAAAACTGAGACTCAAACCTGGGCAGTCTTAACCACTATACTAGATATATACTAAGTTGCTCTTTTGTGATTTGATTTGAAAACTTACCTACATTTTATATCAGTTTTTTTGGGCAGCCCATTTGTAATTTGGGGACTTCAGTTAGAACAGAAACCTTTTCTGAATTAATTGTGTGGCTTTGCCTGTTTCCTGATGTATAAAGTATGGATAATATCTGTCTCAAAAGGTTATTCTAAGGATTTATATGCACACATACACGTGTTCGGGCAGATATCGTTAAAGCACTATTATTTTACATCCTAGCCTAGTATCTCATTTATTTATTTATTTATTTATTTATCTATTTATTTTAGAAACAGCATCTGACTTGGTTGCCCAGGCTGGTCTCAGACTCCTGGCCTTAAGTGATTCTGCTGCCTCAGCCTTAATATCTATATTTTTATATTAATAAATTATAATTGCATGTGTTTGAATTAGTGATTTTTTAAAGGGAATATAAAACTTAATATGAAATACATTCATTAAAATGGTTAGTCACACCATCTTATATTGTAGAGGAGTGAAGGGAACCTTGAAGCACAAAGGTAAAGTAACTTGGAGCTTAGGCAGTTTTCCAGTGATGACCAAGTTACTTATCACCCAGAACAGGGTAGTACCCTAGTCTTCTAGCTTTTTTAGAAGTAAAGGGACCTAGTGTGGATAAAAATACAAATACTAAATTTAAAATATGAAGAATTTTGATTGAAGGTAAGTGTTCCAACCGGCCGGGCGCATACCTGTAATCCCAGCACTTTGGGAGGCTGAGGCAGGTGGATTATGAGGTCAGAAGTTCAAGACCAGCCTGGCCAAGATGGTGAAACCCTGTCTCTACTAAAAATACAAAAAATTAGCCAGGCATGGTGGCAGGCGCCTGTAATACTAGCTACTCGAGAGGCTGAGGCAGAGAATTGCTTGCATCCAGGAGGCGGAGGTTGCAGTGAGCCGAGATCACACCACTGCACTACAACCTGGGCGACAGAGTGAGACTGTCTCAAAAAAAAAAAAAAAAAAAAAAAAAAAAGAAGTGTTTCAATAATAATGGATTATCCAGAATAAGATGGTTCTTTTTGAAGTTTTATTTGTTTTTGCAAAATGAAAATTATTTACTTGGAAAATTATAATTTTCAAAATCTGCAGGCATTGATTTTTTATGCATTAATAGTTCCCATTTTTATTTTATTCTAGGACAAATTTATTTCCATGAAGCTCATCTTTAAATGGCACATGTTTTGAATTTTTAGGGACTTTACTAACACAGAGATTTTGAAAATATTCCCATTCCTAAAATCATAGAAATCTGTAAAGCAACATATTATGCTTTTTTTTTTTTAACTTTTATTTTAAGTTTAAGGGTACCCGTGAAGATTTGTTATATAAGTAAACTTGTGTCTTGGGGGTTTATTATACAGATTATTTTGTCACTCAGATATTAAGCCTAGTACTCAATAGTTGTTTTTCATGTTCCTCTCCCTCCTCCCACCCTCCACACTCCAATAGGCCTCAGTGTCTGTTGTTCTCCTCTATGTGTCCATGTGTTCTCATCATTTAGCTCCCACTTATAAGAAAGAACATGTGGTATTTGGTTTTGTGTTCCTGCATTAGTTTGCTAAGGATAATGGCCTCTAGCTCCATCCATGTTCCTGCAGAGGACATGATCTCTCTCTCTCTCTTTTTTTTTAATGGCTATATAGTAGTCCATGGTGTGTGTGTGTGTGTGTGTGTGTGTGTGTGTGTGTGTGTGTTTATATATATACACACACACACATTTTCTTTATTCAGTCTGTCATTGCTGGGCATTTAGGTTGATTCCATGTCTTTGCTACAATGAATATACACATGTATGTATCCTTATGATAGAACCATTTATATTGCTTTGGGTATATACCCACTAACGGGATTGCTGGGTCGAATGGTATTTCTGTCTTTGGTCTTTGCAGAATCTCCACACTGTCTTCCACAACAGTTGAACTAACTTACACTCCCACAAACAGTGTATAAGCATTGCTTTTTCTCTGCATCCTCAGTAGCCTCTGTAATTTTTTGACTTTTTAATAATAGCCATTCTGAGCCGGGTACAGTGGCTCACGTCTGTAATCCCAGCACTTTGGGAGGCCGCGGCAGGCAGATCAAGAGGTCAGGAGTTCGAGAGCAGCCTGACCAACATGGTGAAACACCGCCTATACTAAAAATACAAAAATAAGCCCGACATGATGGCGTACGCCTGTAATCCCAGCTACTCAGGAGGCTGAGGCAGGAGAATGGCTTGAACCTGGGAGGCAGAGGTTGCAGTGAGCCAAGATGGCGCCACTGCACTCCAGCCTGAGTGACAGAGCAAGACGCCGTCTCAAAAAAAGAAAACAAAAAAAGCCATTCTGACTGGTGTGAGATAGTATCTCATTGTGATTTTGATTTGCATTTCTCTAATGATCAGTGATGTTGAGCTTTTTTTAATGTGCGTGTTGGCCACATGTATGTCTTTTCAAAAGTATCTGTTCATATCCTTTGCCCACTTTTCAGTGTGGTTATTTTTTCCTTGTTAAGTTCATCATGGATGCTGATGTTAGACCTTTGTCAAATGTGTAGTTTGTGCAAATACTTTTTCTCCCATTCTGTAGGTTGTCTCTTTACTCTGTTGATAGTTTCTTTTGCTGTGTAGAACCTCTTTAATTTAATTAGATCCCGTTTGTCAATTTTTGCTTTTGTTGCAATTGCTTCAGAGAATATTATGAACACCTCTATGCATATAAACTAGAAAATCTAGAAGAAATGGATGAATTCCTGGACACATACACCCTCCCAAGACTGAGCCAGGAAGAAATAGAACCCTTGAACTGACTAAAAACAAGTTCCAAAACTGAATAACCTACCGACCAAAAAAGCCCAGAACCAGATGGATTCATAAACAAATTCTACCAGATGTGCAAATAAGAGCTGGTACCATTTCACAGAAACTATCCAAGAAAATTGAGAAGGGACTCCTCCCTAACTTATTCTGCGAAGTTTTGTTTTTGTTTTTTAAATAGAAGCAACACAGTATCCTTTATGAGAGGCTATGAACTTGAATTTTTCATCCCTCTGTAACCTCCTTCTGCCCTGCATCAATTTGATATTGATGGATCAATATTTTTGAAGCATTGCTACACTGTAGATAACCTTAGTTCTCTTTAAAAAGAATTACCTTAATTGAATTTGTATCATGTTTGAATATGCTTTATTCTCCAGCTAATGAGGTTATAGTAGGAAATTTAGTTTAATTATTGAATAAACTAGTCAAGTTGATTTAAAAATAATAGTGTTGGCCGGGCGCGGTGGCTCACGCCTGTAATCCCAGCACTTTGGGAGGCCGAGACGGGCGGATCACAAAGTCAGGAGATCGAGACCATCCTGGCTAACACGGTGAAGCCCCGTCTCTACTAAAAAAATACAAAAATTAGCCGGGCGTGGTGGCAGGCACCTGTAGTCCCAGCTATACAGGAGGCTGAGGCAGGAGAATGGCTTGAACCTGGGAGGCGGAGCTTGCAGTGAGTGGAGATGGCGCCACTGCACTCCAGCCTGGGCAACACAGCGAGACTCCATCTCAAAAAAAATAATAATAATAATAATGGTGTTGGAGAAACCATGGACAATCTTCTAACTGAGTTTCAGACTTAATATAATCACTTTTATGTTTTAAGTGGAATCTACCCTGGGAAGTAGTCTTGCAACTCAAATACTTTTTTTTTTTTTTTTGCATGAATTGGTTGAATTCATGGATTGTCTATAAGCATAAGGAGATTTCATTTAGGCTCATCTCAAAGTTTGAAAAATGCTGTTTATTTGAAAAATATTAACTTCCAATTTTAAGCAGCATTCATTCTAATAAGTAATTTTAACAATATTTTATTTACAGATTGCCCAAGGACTCCAGATACTCCAAATAGTGACCCTCGTTGTTCTACTAGCAACAATAGATTAAAGGCTCTACAAAAACAATTGGATATAGAACTTAAAGTAAAACAAGGTGCAGAGAATATGATACAGATGTATTCAAATGGATCTTCAAAGGTAAGTGTAGTAAATAAATGTAACTACTTAGTCATTATTTGCAGATTCCATAGTTATAAATTTATCTACTCAATAAAATTTATTTGTAACTTCAACATCAGTACTGGTGGCATGGCACTTTGGCAGTCATTTGTGTACATGCCTGGAGCGGGGGAAATTTGAATTATCTGACATGCTTATTTCCAGCTGAGGTCTAACAAGGTGATTTTGCCTTCTTAAGCTATGGTACACTAAAAAGTATCCTTTTTGAGATCTGTTTAGTGCTGTGTTTGTCACATTTTTGTGCTTTTAATTGGTAATTTCACTGTTTAAACACTATATTATGACATCTGAGATCATTTTTACCTCAAAATTTGAAAGAGTAAATAAAAGAATTTGGAAACATGTTTTGTTTCGTGGGTTTTTTTTTTTAAGGTAACATTTTAAAAATTGTTTATTCCTACCAAGACCTAGTTAATCAAAAATTTGACCTTATGGGTAGAGGATACACAGAGCTTTCCATATCTGCAAGTTTTCTGTAAATCTAAAATTATTTAAAAAGAAATTATCTTTAAAAATTTAGTCTATAATGAGTTTTCCACATTATAGACCACTCTCCCAAGTTTTCGGGAGAGGGCAAATGAAAAGATGGTACATTTTGGCATCATCAATAATTGCTTGGCCTAGACCTGTGCATTCTTGGGAATCTGGTATGGGCATATAACTCCTAACTGAAAATCAGTGTTATGTGGAGCAATTCTTAGTAATAAGAACATGTCCTTGTTATTAGGTATAATGCAGCCAAAAAAAAAAAAAAAAAAAAAGAAATTGTTGTGAGCCACTGAACCAGATTATCCTCAAGGTTCTCTTCAGCCTAAGGTTCTATAGTTTTAATAATTTCCAAAAATTCTAAGAAGGATATAAAATTATAAAATATACCTTTTTACTTTCAACTCATGTATTTTAAATATTTTTATCTCTGCAAATCAGTTTTTTATATTTTAATAGATATTTTAAAAATAATTTCATAATAAAAGTTCTTATGTATTTTGTTTGTTTCAGTTTAAAAATAATTTGAAATCAGAGGGAAATTTTTTTTTCTTAGTCGTGCATCCTAGCTATTCACCCCAAATGAAATTTGAGGCTAAGCCTGGTGGCTCACACCTGTATACGTAGCACTCTGGGAGGCTGAGGCAGGAGGATTCCTTGAGGCCAGGAGTTTGAAACCAGCCTGGTCAATATAGCAAGACCCTGTCTCAAAAAAAAAAAAAAAATTGTTTAAAGAGAAAGAAAAAAAGACATTAGGGAAGATATCAAAAAGAAAGAAATGTGTACTTTTCATAAAAAATGTTTTAACGTTAATTATGAGCATTAGATTTTATGTTCAAAAGAATTTTTTGTTACTTTTAGAGAAAGGTATTTGTTCCTATTTACTTATGTGATATTTGATAGGATATTATTTCACTAACTTTGAACATTTCTTATTGGATGATAGAGTTATTGTTTGTGCTGTTATTTTTAGCACTGACATTTAGTTTTAGGGATTTTATATTTTTATAAAATGTTATTTTGACCTTTTTTTTTCTTTGTTCCTGGAACTGCGATTTTAGCACATTATGCTGAGCATTTTCAAATTAACCCAGCTACTACCTTTGGAGTAAAGTTTTTAAATCTGGGGTGGAGGGATTAGTTTGAGGGGTTTATGAACCCTTTGAAGTTATAGGAAAAGCAAGTGTCTGTGTTGATAGTTGTATGGATGAAAGGGCTGTAGGTTACACCTTATTCTCAAAGTGGTATTTAATCCACAAAAGATTACTAACCACTGCTCTAAGTTGAACAGTTATGGACATATTAAAAGTAAAACAAATAGATAACCTAAAACAACCACAGATCCAAAGTGAACAAGGCTGTGAGCATCCTGTTAAAACAGATATGTCAATTTTGCATAGGTTTTTATTTTGAATTAGATTTATTAATTTGAGAGGGACTCAAATGGATGTCCAAAGCCCATTTGCAACTACTATTGTCTCTGAGATAGGCCTGCCAGTTATTTCTGTCTAGATTCCACCTTAACTGTTTTTATTTTTCATCTTTAAACTTCTCAAAGGGTCAGAGTACATCGTTTTAGATTAGGGAAAATTATAAATTTTAATTATGTGGAATATTAATTTATTCACTAAGGATTTAGTTAAAAGTTTGATAGCCATTATGCTAGGCTGTGGGGTATAAGTGTAATAAAGATGGTCCTTATTACATACTAGGTACTCAATAGATAATATCCTGCTTTTAAGAGACCCGCTATCTTAAAACGAGATATATCGTGTGTGAATAGTTACAGTGTGTAACAGTGATTTGTTTGACTGACTTTGGAAGCACAATGGAGAATAATCATTTAACTGCCAGAATGAAATCTTTTAAGTTTTAGTATGATATTTGAAGGATGATTTGGCATTTAATAAAAAATTACTTTTTAGGGATGGTGGTGTGGTTGAATGCAGTATATACACAGTAAGGAACTGTGAAATAGCCTGGCTTATTCTAAGGAATGAAAGTGATTTGGTGTGGCTGTAGCACAAGTTCTTAGCATATTTCTTACCTAACATATCTGAGGGTAGCTAAAATGTACTTCTGATATTAAGAGTTGTCAACTCTAGCAGTCGTTTTCAATTAAAAGCCATAGGGAAACAAATCTGAATCTCCAGAAAGACATTCATTTTGTTTGGGAAAAGTCCTCCAGGTGATTCCATTAGGGCTTCTTTCCCTTCCCCACCAGTGGAGTTTTAAGTGGGTGAGGCATAGTGAGAGATATAACAAAACTGAAAGAAAAGCCAGGTTATATGGTAGTTTGCACAGAATTAAGCAGTTGTGATTATCTTACAAGATAGATGGAGCTGCTGAAAGCAGGGAGCTCCTTTTAGCAGGGAAAATACACAATCAGATTTCAAGTTTAGAAATTTCACATCCATCCGGTCAGGTGTGGTGGCTCACGCCTGTAATCCCAGCACTTTGGGAGGCCAAGGTGGGCGGATCACCCAAGGTTGGGAGTTAGAGAACAGCCTGACTAACATGGATAAAGAAACCCTGTCTCTACTAAAAATACAAAATTAACTGGGCATGGTGTTGCATGCCTGTAATCCTGCTACTTGGGAGGCTGAGGCAAGAGAATCACTTGAACCTGGGAGGTGGAGGTTGTGGTGAGCCGAGATCACGCCATTGCACTCCAGCCTGGGCAACGACAAAAGGAAAACTCCATCTCAAAAAAAAAAAAAAAGTTCACATCCATCCTCCTCAGACTTAAAGAATTAATTAAAGAAGGTCTTATATGCAGGCAGTAAGTTTAAGTAGTGTTTTGCAGTAGTACAGGTTAAATAGCTTCCTTTCTCTTGTAACAGCAGTGAAAACAGTGAAGATAAGAGTCATACTTTTGGTATCTTAGATATGAGGAAGGAGGCAGAGTCAAAGATTGTTCTTAGATTGGTTATGTGGATAGACTGATAAATTATGGTGCCCTTCACAATGACAGAGAATTCATGAGGGGGAGCAAATTTAGGGACAGGGATGATTAATTCAGTTTGGCAGTAAAAATTGTCAGCAGGACTCTGGTTATGGGATTCTACATGATTAAATTATTACCCTTGTGCATGTTATGATCGGAGCTGTCCTTTTTAAATTTGTCAGATATTTTCACCCTCCTGCTTCAGAACCCTCCAGTGGTTTTCCCTCATACTTAAAATCCAAAATTCTTATTCTGACTCTGAAAACCTATAGCTTCTGATCTCATCTTCTAAAACACCTTCATCTCTCATTACTCTCTAGCTACACTAGCTTCTTTTCTATCCCTTAAACATAGCAAGCACACTCTTACCTCAGGGCTTTTGCACTTGCTATATCTTTGCCTAGGTATCTGTTCTCCCAAGTACTTTTGTGGCTTTCTCCCTTCATTAAGTCATCTACTTGGATGCTACCACCTCAGCAAGCTCTTCACTACTTATCCTAAGATAAATAGCAACCTCTGTCTCTTCTTATACCTTTATTGCATTACCACTACCTTAAATTACAATTTATGTGATCAGTTTCTTTACCATCAGTTTTCAGCATTAGAAAATAAATTTCATGGCCGGGCGCGGTGGCTCAAGCCTGTAATCCCAGCACTTTGGGAGGCCGAGGCGGGCGGATCACGAGGTCAGGAGATCGAGACCATCCTGGCTAACACGGTGAAACCCCGTCTCTACTAAAAATACGAAAAGAAATTAGCCGGGCCTGGTGGCGGGCGCCTGTAGTCCCAGCTACTCCGGAGGCTGAGGCAGGAGAATGGCGTGAACCCGGGAGGCGGAGCTTGCAGTGAGCCGAGATCGCGCCACTGCACTCCAGCCTGGGCGACAGAGCGAGACTCCGTCTCAAAAAAAAAAAAAAAAAAAAGAAAAGAAAATAAATTTCATGCAGGCAGAGACATTATCTTGGTTATTACCATATCTTCAATACCTAAAACAATACTACATTGAAGTAATTTGCTACAAATACTCAATAAGTATCTGTTAAAACAATTGATACCACTTCACTGCCCATTCCATTTATCTTCCTCTGGCCCATAATTTACACATTGTTCTTTTTCTTATTTCATACTGTGTGTACTGTAATTATTTTCTTATTATCCCTTTTATGACTAACATGTTTTTATTGTCAGCACAAGGATCTGAGAAATGGGATGCAGTTATTTTACCCCGTTACATAAGTAGTTTAGCTTGCCATTTTCTTATTTGGTAGTGTGGCTTTAAGCAGCATCATTGTTTTTTGTTTTTTGTTTTTTTATCCTTTGAAACTATCTCTGGGGGCTTCATGAGATATGTTAAAGACATACCTCCTGTTTTTTGTTGTTGTTGTTTTGAGACAGAGGCTCGCTCTCTCGCCCAGGCCCAAGTGCAGTGGTGCAATCTCAGCTCACTGCTACCTCCCCCTCCCAAATTCAAGCGATTCTCCTCCCTCAGCCTGCCTCCTGTGTACCCGGAATTATAGGCACACACCACTATGCCTGGCTAATTTTTTGTATGGCTAGTAGAGATGGGGTTTCACCATGTTGGCCAGACTGGTCTCGAACTCCTGACCTCAAGTGATCCCCCTGCCTGGCCCTCCCAAAGTGCTGAGATTACAGTCGTGAGCCACCGTGCCCAGCCATGTCTCCTGTTTATAGAATCACTTGAACCTGGGAGTTTTTGAGACTTCATCTCAAAAAAATAATAAATAATAAAAATAAAGACATGTCTCCTGTATATATATTCAGGTGGTAAACCAAGGTATTTATTAAAATTTGGGGTTCTTACCAGCATCTTGCATTGGTTTTAAGTGTTCCCCAATCCTCCACATATGGATATACCAGACTGTCCATCCAGGTCTCCCCAACCGCCAGTCCTCCAGTTTTGTTTGTTTAAGCTTTGAGATCTAATTTAGATAGAAAAAAGTTGCAGATATTTAGTTATACATTTCGATTAATTTGGATGTTTCTATACATATGTATGCATATGTGATACCACCATGACAACCAGGTTACTTCCAAAAGTACCCTTGGGTTCTTTAGTGGAAGTTTGTTTTTGTTTTTTTTGTTGTTGTTGTTGTCGTTGTAAAAGCACTTAACATGAGAAAATCTCCAGTCTTGACATATTCCACACTTATTTATTATAATGACTCGGGAAGCCTTTCTGGATTCCCTCAACTACAATTGATTCCACCTTTTTTTTTTTTTTGAGACAGGGTTTCACTCTGTCACCCAGGCTGGAGTGCAGTGGGGCAGTCTTGGCTCACTGCAGCCTCCACCTCCCAGATTCAAGTGATTCTCGTGCCTCAGCCTCCTGAGTAGCTGGAATTACAAGTGGGCACTACCATGCCTGGCTAATTTTTTGTATTTTTGGTAGAGGCAGGGTTTCACCATGTTGGCCAGGCTGGTCTTGAACTCCTGACCTCATATGATCCGCCCGCCTCAGCCTCCCAAAGTGCTGGGATTACAGGCGTGAGCCACCATCCCTGGCCTGATTCCATATTTCTTGGGAATTTTCTTCAGCTACTTTTAACTTCCTAGTGCATATAATAATCATTTGTATGTCTTCTAGCAAATTATAAGCTTCATCGGGTAACATTCTGATTGATTAATATTTGTATTTTCACTGGTCTGGCATGTAATTTATGGCTTACTTCCTGTATGTTACTTTAACATAAATACATGATGAAAAAATAAGAATGATTGGCCTATTTATTACCTAGATGGTACTAATAAGAACAATGATTGGCTTTTTTGAAAGTTTTCTGTGTGATGTAATGTGTTGTAATGTCCCTCTGTAACTTGCAAAACAAGATGTTATTTTTTTTGTAAAATAAAAAACATATAATTTGAAAATAGTATAAATGTTTAGTTAGTCTTATAATTGTAAAATATTTATTCCAAATATAATTACCAGCATTATAGAGTACCAATTACTAATAGTTCATTACTTTAGTCTATTAGGTTGAGCCATATAAAATTGCTGTTTTTTTAGTTCAAAATCAGTCAGACATTGGCATTTTCATGTAGTTCAACCTCATATATGTAAAAACTTTCCCAAAGTTTTTATCAACATAAGTCAGATTTCTCCAATATGTAAACCAGTTCATATACTCCAGCCTTATCTCTTCCCTTGTACGTATTATGTGCTCAATAAAAATTCCGTTGAATGCCTGAAAACGTAAAACTGATATGTAATAACTATGTATTGCCTGTGATAGATAATATCCAAAGTCCATTTTAAAAGTTTCATCATATGTTGACATCCTGCAGATCCTCCAGAAATTTCTGTGGGAAAATTCACCGATTTTGAAAATAAAATACAAGTGCTGTTTCTTGCTTGTTGAATTGAAATAGTGAAGAAAGGAGTATTTCCAAAGAAGTAAAATGATGGAACTACTGTCATTTTGCATGACAATAAAATAATAAAAGAAGTAGCTTAATTGAAGAGGGTAATATTATATGGTTTACTTAATATTTATACTTTTACATTAGAACTTCAAGACACTTAATCATTATTTTTATTGTCCTAAAAGAGAACATTTTAATGCCAATTATGTGCTAGACAATATAATTTTAGTTTAATGCTAACAAAAGTTTTATATTGAAGAGAATGGTATCACAATTTACATAGTTTATGCAAGAAACCTAAGGCTTTCAGAAAATAGATAATTTGTCCAAGTTTATATATAATAAGATTTGGGCTCAAGTCTGTCTGACTGCAAAGTACGGTTGTCCCATTAAATTATGAGCTTTGGAATACTTTTACTCTAGTCTGATCTCAAAGAAATTCAGTCATGCATTGCATTACAACAGGGATACATTCTGAAAAAAGCATCAGTGAGTGATTTCATCATTGTGTGGATATCATAGAGTGTACTTACACAATTCTAGAAGGTACTAGACTATATGGTATAGCCTATTGCACTTAGGCTGTAGTAACAGCATGTAACTATACTGAATACTGTAGGCAATTGTAACACAATGGTAAGTACTTGTATATCTAAATATATCTAAACATAGGTATATGTATTCCATTGTTGACCTAAATGTCATTATGCAGCAGTCTGGCCAGAAGCTATTTTCTAAATGACTGACTTTGGGAATATGAAAGAAATAGAAGAAAAATTTATAAATTTCGTAAATATGCAATGTTTTTTCCTCCATGGTATATTAACCTGAGTTTGGTATTCAGCAGAGTATATCTCAGCTCACTTTTATTCCCCTTATCTCCAATCTTTTTCTTCTTTATTCAGTGTCAAATAGTGTGTGTTTGATTTATTGAAATAATACTGCCATCATCAAGCGTGTCTCTTGGGTTCTAAGAGACATGAATCTCCGGGAGGATACAGGTTGATTGTGTGCTATTTTATTTCCAAATTAGTACTGATTGCCTTAGTGATTAAAAATAGAGATGCTTAAATAAAATGCAAAGCTTGTCCTTTCTTATGAGTAAGTACTTTCTAACTTGATGTTTAATCAATTTCTGTGTGTATGTGTGTGTGGATACCAGTCTTTAACAACTGATGCAACTCTAAAAACAGGAGGTGGCATTAACTTCTAATATTTCTTTTTATAATTTCTTAGTTTTCTACAGTTGCTGTAACAAAGTATCACTAATTTAGTGGTATAAAACAACAGAAATGTATTATGTTATAATTTTGTAGTTATTTTGTCTGAAGTGAACCTTACTGAGCTTAAATCAAGGTGTTGGCAGGACTGCATTCCCTTCTGGAGGATGTAGGGCAGAATGTTTCCCTGTTTTTTCCAGCTGCTGGACGCTACTCACACTTCTTGGCTCCTGGCTTCTTCTAAGCCAGCAATAGCAGGTCCAGTTTTTCTCACATCACATCACTCTGACCTTTTCTTCCTCCCTTTTCTACATTTAAGGACCCTTGTGATTACATTGGGCCTATCTGGATAATCAAGGACAGTCTCTGTATTTTAAGGTCAAATGATTAACAACATTAATTCTATTTGCTATCTTAAATCTCCTTTGCCATGTAAGGTAACTTACTAACAAGGTTCTGAGGCTTAGGACATTGACATCTTTGAGTAGGTCATTATTTGGCGTACAGTTCCTTCTGTCACTCACATTCAGTGTTACTGGAACTAAGCAATGGTATGCTATTGCATTGGTTCATTTGTGTTACTGTAAAGGAATATCTGAGACTGAGTAATTTGTAAAGAAAAAGGTTTATTTTTGGCTCACGGTACTACAGACTGTACAAGAAGGATGGTGCTGGCATGTGCTTCTGTTGAGGGCCTCAGGAAGCTTACAGTCATGATGGAAGATGAAGGGCAGCCAACATGTCACCTGGTGAGAGGAAGCAAGAGAGAGAGGAGGAAGTACCAGGCTCTTTTGAACGAACAGCTCAACAACCAACGTGAACTCATAGAATGAGAACGTACTCATACTGTGAGGGTGGCACCAAGCAATTCATGAGGGATCTGTCCCTGTGACCCAAATACCTCCCAGTAGGCCTCGATTCAGACACTGAGGACTTACATTTCAAAATGAGATTTGGAGGGACAAACACCAAATCGTATCAGGCATTAACATTATTTCACTTAATTCAGAGCTTTTATTGAAATCTTAAGAAATGACAGAAGTCTATTCTCCAGCTTTATTAAGAAGGTCTCATTTTTTGACATTAAAGTCTTTCTAGGGACCTTTCTCATTTTCACCAGGGTTGACAAATGCTGTTTTCTACCTCTCTCAGCATAATTAACTGGAACACAAATGCTATCTGATTAGGTTTTTATTTTAGGTTTAATCATGGAGGCATTCATTTCATACTATGTTTCTGAATCTTAGAGTTATTGATCATAGTAAAGAAAAATTCTTTATTTTTTGTGTATAGCAAAAATAAGAAAATTACAAATGTGAATTTGGATTTTGATTTTCTAAAAAATAGTAACAAGATTCAAACCTACAGTATCTGTTAGCAGATAAATGCATTGTGCTGTGTGTGTATATATATATGTATATACATAATGAAATATTGTTCAGCCTTGAAAAAGGGAATACTGCCATATATGACAACATGGGTGAGCCCAGAGGACATTATGCAAAGTGAAATAAGCCAGACACAGGAAGAAAAATACTGCATGATCTCACTTCCCTGTGGAATCCAAAAAAAAGAGCTGAATAAATAGAAACACAGTAGAATACAGTTACCAGCAATAGGGAGGAAGAAGAAATGGGGAGAAGTAGGTCAAAAGGTACATATTTAGAGTTAGGTAGGATGAATAAGTCCAGAGATCTAATATATAGCATGAACTACAGTTAATATTATATACCGAAAATATGCTAAGAGAGTAGATTTTAGATACACGTAATACATATACACATGAAAAGGGGTAACCGTAGAAGTAAATTTGTTTGACTGTAATAATCATTTCACTGTGTGTATGCATACCAAAACATCATGTACACTGCAAGTATATGCAATAAAAAATAAATTTTAAAAACACAGCCATAATAAGATTTACTTCTCTCCCAAACTGTCTTAACTAATGGAGTTGTTTTTCACAATTATCACTCTGTAAGTTTGATGGCTCTTTTTTTGTAAATTTATCAATAAGATATATTATAGCGCTAACAGCATTCTTTTAACTGTTTTTCACTTGCTGATACATCACTTGATCTGTTTAGAAGATATGAAAATGTTTCATTTTCCCCTTTATTTGCTTAATTTTTCAAACTTTTTTTTTTAATAGGATCGGAAACTCCATGGTACAGCTCAGCAACTGCTCCAGGATAGCAAGACAAAAATAGAAGTCATACGAATGCAGATTCTTCAGGCAGTCCAGACTAATGAATTGGCTTTTGATAATGGTGATGGAATAAATTGTCCTCCTTCTTATGAGCATAATGGTGCTAAATAATCTTATGTAGGAACAGGGCAGTGGTTCAAAGTTAAGGAGGAGGAAGCATTATTATTACTATCTTTTTTTTTTTAATCTTGAGTTTTAGACTCTTCACTTGGATAGATGCTTTTAGATATTTGGCCCTTATATTTCAAGAAGATATTGACCTAGAATATATCTCTTCATTTAAATAGATTATCAAATACTTACAATCAGTCTCTATTTTTAAAACAATCTGTTACCTGTTTAAGAGTATGATTTTGTTTTCTTTTGTTTTTTTGGTTTTGTTTTATTTATTTATTTTTAATTCCAGAAGAAATCTTTAACAGCTAGTTGCTAAGAGTAGGAGTAGAAACTTTCAGTCTCCCAGTGTTACAATATTTGGATATCTTTCACCTCTAAAATCTTTTTTCCAGATTTGTAATTTTGATGTATAATGAAAAAAATGAAAGACTGAATTTCAGTATCATATCAAATACTTTTATTTCAGTGTTTATTGATGTAAGGACTAAATTACTGTAATGTCACGGGAATTCATTTCTTTTCATGATTTTAATCACTGCAAATTGGAAAGTCAAATAAATGGTGCAATTAAAATTTCTTTTTTCCCTTCTAGCAAAACCTGTGATAAGTCCTCTTGAACTTCGGATGGAAGAATTAAGGCATCATTTTAGGATAGAGTTTGCAGTAGCAGAAGGTGCAAAGAATGTAATGAAATTACTTGGCTCAGGAAAAGTAACAGACAGAAAAGCACTTTCAGAAGTAATTCTAAATAAAATTTTTATTTGATTTAATAAATACATTATTCAAAGTACGTGATTATTTGAGTGACAACAATTGTCTTTTCCCTGTGCAAGGCTCAAGCAAGATTTAATGAATCAAGTCAGAAGTTGGACCTTTTAAAGTATTCATTAGAGCAGAGATTAAATGAACTTCCCAAGAATCATCCCAAAAGCAGTATTATTATTGAAGAACTGTCACTTGTTGCATCACCAACACTAAGTCCACGTCAAAGTATGATATCTACACAAAATCAATATAGTACACTATCCAAACCAGCAGCATTAACAGGTATGTAGTGTATATCCGTTGTTTGTTGTGTATATTTTTGTCTATAACTGGTTCTGATTTAATAATTGAAAAACTTGTGCATAGATTTTTTTCAATTGTGATAAGATACACATAGAATAAAATTTGTTGTATTAACCATTTTAATTTTATTCAATTTGGAAGCATTTAGTATATTCACAATATTGTGTGACCATCACCACTACCTAGTTTCAAAGCATTTGCATCACCCCAAAAGGAAACGCATACCCGTTAAGCAGTCACTCCTCATTCCCCCTTCCTCCCAGCTGCCAGCAACTACTAATTGTCTGTCTCTACAGATTTGTTTATTCTAGATATTTCATATGATAGAAATTATATAATTTGTGACCTTTTTTGCCTGGCTTCTTTTACTTAGCATATTGTTTTCAAGGTGCATTCATGTTATGTATGAGTACTTCACTCACTTTTAATGTCTGAATAGTATTCCACTTGCGGGAATATTCCAAAATTCAAAACTTTTTGTGCACCCAACATGATGCTCATTGGAGCATTTTGGATTTGGGATTTCAGATTTCCAGATTAGGGATGCTTAATCGGTAAGTATAATATAATATAAACATTCCAAAATCTGAGATATTTCTGGTCCCAAGCATTTCGGATAAGGAATACTCAACCTATATACCATATTTGATTGACCTGTTTGTCAGAGCATATGGGTTCTTTCTACCTTTTGACTGTTGTGAGTAGTGTTGCTATGAACATTTATGTGCAGGTTTTTACTTGAACATCTGTTTTCAATTTGGGGGTATATTCCTAGGAGTATAATTGCTAGGTCATATGGTAGCTATATCTAAGATTTTGAGGAACTGTCAAACTGTTCTTCACAGCATTTACATTATTTTATACTTCTAACAGTAATGTATAAAGTGGGTTTCAGTATCTCCAGATCCTCACCAATAGTTATTTTTCTTTCATTCTTCTTTGATCATGTTCTAATAGGTCCATTATTGGAAGTATGGTAATATGTCTAACTATTTCTGTAGAACCGTCTCTGTTTCTCCCTTCAGTTATGTAAATTTTTGTTTCCTATATTTGTGGGCTCTGTTGCTAGGTCATGTATGTTTATAATTTTTATATCTTTTAGATGGCTTGACTCCTTTACCTTTACCTTAACTCCTTTATAATGTCCTTCTTTCTCTCCTGTAATAATATTTAATTTAAAGTCTGTTTTGTCTGATTTTAGAACAGCTACCCCTACTTTGTTTTGATTTTGTCTTTGGGTTCAAATGAGTGTCTTTTAGATTATATATTATTGTGTCCTGTTTTATAAGATCCATTCTGTCAGTCTGTGCTTTTTTTTTTTTTTTTTAATTCATTTTTACTGGGACAGTCTCACTCTGTCATTATAGCCTCCCACTCCCAGGTTCAAGCAATTCTTGTGCCTCAGCCTCCCGAATTACAGGCATGTGCTACTGCACCTGGCTAGTTTTTGTATTTTTAGTAGAGATGGGATTTCACCATGATGGCCACACTGGTCTCAAACTCCTGGCCTCAAGTGATCTGCCTGCCTTGGCATCCCAAAGTGCTGGGATTACTGGTGTGAGCCACCGCATCTGACCAGTGTCTGCTATTTAATTTAATAGTTTAAGACAATTATCCAGGTGAGGTTGCATGCACCTGTAGTTCCAGCTTCTTGGGAGGCAGAGGCAGGAGAATTGCATGAGCCCAGAAGTTTGAGGCTACAGTGAGTTGTGATTCTATCACTGCACTCCAGCCTGGGTGACCGAGCAAGACTCCATCTCTAAGAAAGAAAGAAAGAAAGAAAGAGAGAGAAACATTTAAAGTAATTACCAATAGGATGTAATAATCCTGGTGGTAACTACTGAGAGGTAGGTTAAATTTAATAGGTTTATAGCACAGTCCCCCACAAAACTGCCATCACTTCATAAGCAAGCAGCAAACTTAGAGTTTCCAAGGCCACATGCACTCCTGACCAACTGTCTACAGATTCCAGAATTTCTACTAGCATCTCAGCTCAGTAATTTGCTGGAACAAATCATAGAACTCAGGGAAGCACTATACTTAGGATTACATTTTTATTATAAAGGATACAAATTAGGACCTTCATGGCTCACTGCAGCGAAAAGAAAATAAACATAAAGGGGAAGATCTTAGAGGATCTCAAACACAAACCTTATGCGTCCTTAGGATATATCACCCTCCTAACACATCAGTGTCTGTCACTGATCAGGAAGTTCACTTGAGCATTGAGTGTGCAGAATTTTCACTGGGGCTTTGTTACATAGGTGTGATTGAGTGAATCATTGGCCACATGATTGAATTCAATCTCCAGCCTTGTGCCCCTCCCTAGGTCAGGAGGTCAGACTGATTGATGTGTGGCTCAAAGCCTCCACCTCCTAAAGATATGATCATTCTTTCTGGCATGGCCAGCCCCCCATCCTGAAACTGTCCAGAGGCCAACCATGAGTCACCTTATCAGGTGTGGTCTGAGGTATCCACTATGAATAACAAAGGCACTCCTATCACTGGGGGACAGTCCAGAGGTTTAGACTTAGAGGCTGTCTTCCAGAAACCAGGGACAAAAACCAGCTAAATTATTATACAACAAAAGGGCTTCTGGCATTTTGCAGGTTTTTTTGTTTTTGTTTTTGTTTTTTGCAAGTGTTTATCTTTTTTTCTCTGAGTTCTATTACTACCTTCTTTTGGTTTTAATTGAATTTTTCTACTGCATTTTTATTTATTTATTTTCGAGACAGGATCTC
This sequence comes from Macaca mulatta, assembly GCF_049350105.2. Classification (NCBI taxonomy): domain Eukaryota; kingdom Metazoa; phylum Chordata; class Mammalia; order Primates; family Cercopithecidae; genus Macaca; species Macaca mulatta. Next base: position 151,832,934 of record NC_133406.1, on the reverse strand, counting down.
TGTCTGTTGCCAAGGCTGGAGTAAGGTGGTGTGATCATAGCTCACTGTAACCTCAAACATCTGGGCTCAAGCAGTCCTCCTGCCTCAACCTCCTGAGTAGCTAGGAGTACAGGAACGTGCCACCACACCTAGCTAATTTTTAATTTTTTGCTAGGAGTGGGGTCTCACCGTGTTGCTCAGGCTAGTCTCAAACTCCCAACCTCAAGCAATCTTCCCACCTCAGACTCCCAAAGTGTTGGGATTACAGGCATGAGCCACTATGCCCAGCTTCTACTCTACTTTTCTTATTCTCTTCTTGCTCCCTTTTCTGAGATAAATATATATATTTTTTTTTTCTCCTACCTCAGCCTCCCTAGTAGCTGGGAGTACAGGTGCACACCACTACACTCAGTTTATTTTTTTTGTAGAGACGGGCTTTCTCTATGTTGCCCAGCCTGGTCTTCAACTCCTGGGCTCAAGTGATCTGTCCGCCTTGGCCTCCCAAAGTGCTGGGATTACAGGCATGAGCTACTATGCCTGGTCTTTCACTAAATCTTGAACTCCTCACAACCACTCACCTTACTGCCTCCGTAGTTTTTGCCTTTTCCAGAATGGTCATATAGTTGGAATCTTACAGTATGTAGCCTTTTCACATTGGTTTCTTTCACTTAGTAATACACATTTAAGTTTCCTCCATGTCTTTCCATGGTTTAATAGCTCATTTTTGGTTTTGTGCTGAATAATACTCTATTGTGTGTATGTACCATAATTTATTTATTCATTCATTTACTGAAGGACTTCTTGGTTGCTTCTAGGTTTTGGCAGTTATGTATAAAGCTGTTATAAACATCTGTGTGCAGGTTTATTATTTTCTTAGTGATTACCCCAGTGATTGTAACTAATGTCCTAAATTTATTATTATCCTATCTTTAGTAGCCTACAAAACTCCTTCACTGTGCCCTTGTTATATTGTCACAAACTGTCTTTATGCACCATATACCCATTAACATAGGCTATAAATATTGTTTTATGCATTAGTCTTTTAAATCATAAAGGAAACAAAAGAAGAGTTACTTAAATTATAGAAATACTGGCTTCTGGCCGGGCGCGGTGGCTCATGTCTGTAATCCCAGCACTTTGGGAGGCCGAGGCGGGCGGATCATGAGGTCAGGAGATCGAGACCATCCTGGCTAACACGTTGAAACCCCATCTCTACTAAAAATACAAAAAAAAAAAAAAATTAGCCAGGCGTGGTGGCGGGCGCCTGTAGTCCTAGCTATTCTGGAGGCTGAGGCAGGAGAATGGCGTGAACCCGGGAGACGGAGCTTGCAGTAAGTCAAAATCGCGCCACTGCACTCCAGCCTGGGTGGCAGAGCAAGACTCCATCTCAAAAAAAAAAAAATACTGGCTTCTATATTTACTTATGTAGTTAATTTTACCTGCATTTGTCTTCCTTTCTTCCTTTCTCTCTCCCTTCCTCCTCTCCCTCCCTCCCTCCCTCCCTGCTTCTCTTCCCTCCCTGCCTCCCTTCCCTCCCTCCCCTTCCTGACTGCCCCCCCTTCTCCTCCCACATCCTTCATTTCAATCTAAAAGGCTTTTTTAGCATTTCTTATGGGCGGGTCTCCTAGTGTCTACCTCCCTTAGCTTTTGTTATCTAGGAACCTTTTTATTTTTTTTCTTTTTTGAATGATAGTTTGCTATATATATAGAATTCTTGGCTGGCAATTTTGGTTTTTTCCAGCACTTAAAAAATGTCCAACTGGGCACAGTGGCTCACACCTATAATCCCAGCACTTTGGGAGGCCGAGACGGGTGGATCACTTTAGGTCAGGAGTTTGAGACTAGACCGGCCAGCATGGTGAAACCCCATCTATAGTAAGAATGCAAAAATTAGCCAGGCATGATTATGCCTGTAATCCCAGCTACACAGAAGGCTGAGGGAGGAGAATCGTTTGAACCCGGGAGGCAGAGGTTGCAGTGAGCCGGGTGGTGCCACTGCATTCCAGCCTGGGTGACAGAGTGAGACTCCGTCTCAAACAAAAAAAGTCCTCCTGCTCCCTCCAGGCCTTTATGCTTTGTAATGAGAAATCAACCGTTAATGTTACTGAGGATCCCTTGTAAGTGATGAGTTATTTTTGTCTTGTTGCTTTCAAGATTTTCTTTGTTTTTTCACAGTTTAATTATAATGTGTCTTAGAGTGGATGTTTTTGAATTCTGCTTAGATTCTTTGAGCTTGATGAGTGGGTTCGTGTCTGTCTTCAGATTTGGGAAGTTTCCAATCATTTCTTCAAATGTTCTTTCTTCTCCTTCTGAGATTTTGATTTTTGCCTACATTGGTGTGCTTTATGGTATTTCTCTTAGACTCTTATTTCTTCATTATTTTTTCTTTCTGCTCTTAAGACTAGACAAGTTCAATTGATCTGCCTTCAAGTTGGCTCACTTTTTCTTCTGCCTGCTCAAATCTTGTATCGAACCTCTCTAGTAAATTTTTTTCATTTTTGTTGTTATACTTTTCAATTCCAGAATTTCCGTTTGGTTCTTTTTTATAATTTTTTTTTTTTCCGTATTGATGTTCTCTTACTTGTTGACACATCACTTTTCTTGTTTCCCCTAGATATTTGTCCGTGGTTTCTTTTAGATTTTTGAGCAATTTAATTTAGTAAGTCCAACATCTTGGCTTCCCCAGGGACAGTTTCTGTTAATTTCTTTTTTCTGTGAACTGACCATATTCTGTTACTGTGCTTGCTTCATAATTCAAGTACTTCCTTTCCCTAGTATACTTACTCACAAATCAGATTCTACTCCCAAAGATTTCGTTTTTCTGCTATATGTTGAATGTAGTTGTTTGCTTAGCAACTTTTATAATCTATTTTGTAGAGACTGTCTTCTTTCTCATGTATTATCCCTGAGGTGTCTATTTCATTAATACATTGTAAACCAAAATAAAATTCTAAGCCACCCAACCGAATGCATGGACCCCTCCTCTCAGCCAAAGGCATTCTAAAGTAAACCTGAAACATTAGTTCAGGTCATGCTGGGAATGGGTGGTTGGACATGCCTCATTATGCCTTCCTCCCTTTGGAATTCGGGCATAGCAGACCAGCAGTAACATCAAAACAGAGACCTTAAGACTGACAGAACAGACTTTTTCAGTAGATAAGAAACATTTACAGTCTCTTCTTTCTGAAGCCTGCTGTCCGGAGGTTTCATCTACAAAATGAGAACCTGGGTCTCCACAACCCCTTATCTTAACGACACTCTTGCAATACTCCCTTGTATTGATTCCAGGTCTTTAGATAAAGTCTTTCTATCAATTGCCAATCAGAAAATCTTTGAGTCCACCTGTGACCTGAAAAATCTCCACTTTGAGTTGTCCCTCTTTTCTGGACCCAACTAATGTACATTTTACATGTATTGATAGATGCCTTATGTCTCCCTAAAATATATAAAACCAAGCTGTAACCCGACCACCTTGGGCACGTGTTGTCAGGACCTACTGAGACTATGTCATGTATGTCCTTAATCTTGGCAAAATAAACTTCTAAATTGAGACCTGTCTCAGATATTTTTTGGCTTACTGTGTAGTGGTCATCGGGTGTTTCAACAGACATTTCCTTTAATTCCTGAAGAAGAAAAGATTGCCCAGTCTTTGCAGCTGGGCCCTGTGCTTGAGCACTCACTCAGACACTGTACAACTCTGCATTTGCTTTGTGCAGAGCTTGAGAGTCAATCATAGGTGAGAGCTTAGGGTGTTCTCAGATCTCTTCCGAGGATGCCTCTTCCTTGCACGTAGCCTTCTAGTATCCCAATAATATGTACAAGCATTGCAAAGTCTTTTATTCTCCAAAGCATTTCCTCTGCTAGCTGTTGCTCCCAGGTTCTTTGGCTTTTCTATTGTTTACCCCAACTGATCTTCTTTTTTCCTTAGTTTGCAGAGACTGTTTCATTTGCCTTCCATTGTTTTTGACAGATGCTCTCCACTTAGCTGTTTCTCTGCCTTCAAAGATTTTCTTTCTTTTTTTTTGAGATGGAGTCTCGCTCTGCTGTCCAGGCTGGAGTGCAGTGGCACGATCTCAGCTCACTGCAAGCTCCGCCTCCCGGGTTCATGCCATTCTCCTACCTCAGCCTCCAGAGTAGCTGGGACTACAAGTGCCCACCACCATGCCCGGCTAATTTTTTGTATTTTTAGTAGAGATGGGGTTTCACCGTGTTAGCCAGGATGGTCTCGATCTCCTGACCTCGTGATCCACCCGCCTTGGCCTCCCGAAGTGCTGGGATTACAGGCGTGAGCCACTGTGCCCAGCCAAAGATTTTCTAGTTATGTGAAATAATGGCAAGCTGTTGGTGTTAGTATTTTAAGGAGCCCTCAGACAGGTCAAAGTAGGTGATCACAATTATTTTAGAAAAAGATCTCTGCCCCCTCCTTACAGCAGGCTGCCATCTTCAATACTGCCCCCAAGCTGTTGGGAGTTAAGAGAAGGATGAGGCAAAGGTAAGTGAAAACTCCACAGAGCTCTCCGGAGTGTCACTTGCTTTTTGGATTTTGATTAAACATTTGCTTATTTGTGGTAAACCTTTGAATGTTTTCCAGAGTTGTGATAAACTCAATTCTGAAAGTTTCTGTCAGTTTCTTTTTCTATTTCTGTAAAGAGACTGTCTTTGTACTTTTTTTTTTAGGATTCATTACATATATCTTTTTAAAAAACAATTTCACAAGGCCAGATTTATTAAAGGAATATACTTTATTCTGCAATTATGTCCATCTTAAATACTAGATGCTATGTGATCTGATCTGTACCACATGAGGACTTTCTTACTCCATCATTTTCTCTGACATCACCCACAAAGGCTTCTTTTTTATGGGCCATGTGAATATGACATATTTTTGTTACATGACTTTCCAGAATCATTTAATTTTCTTATGAATATTAATATCAACAAACCTTAAAAATTTTGAAGTTATGAAAGTGTTCTTCAATGTTGCATAGCATACTATCACATTCTGGTTGTTAAGAGTATCATTATTCAGTTTTACTCTGTGTCAAACTTATACATCAAAACAGGAAGGACAAATTTACAGGTAAACTTCGCTGTTGCCACTAATTAGGATCAGTCTAAAGGTGCAGTTCACAAATTGAGTGCTTAAATCTGAGGCAACCTGGGATACCAAAGTGAATTCACAGGGCCACATCAGGATATTTTTTTTTTTTTTTTTTTTTTTTTTTTTTTTTTTTGAGACGGAGTCTCGCTTTGTCGCCCAGGCTGGAGTGCAGTGGCCGGATCTCAGCTCACTGCAAGCTCCGCCTCCCGGGTTTACGCCATTCTCCGGCCTCAGCCTCCCGAGTAGCTGGGACTACAGGCGCCCACCACCTCGCCCGGCTAGTTTTTTTTTTGTATTTTTTAGTAGAGACGGGGTTTCACCATATTAGCCAGGATGGTCTCGATCTCCTGACCTCGTGATCCGCCCGTCTCGGCCTCCCAAAGTGCTGGGATTACAGGCTTGAGCCACCGCGCCCGGCCACATCAGGATATTTTAAGTTTTTGAGGGAAGCACAGCATTAACTTCCTATAGTCACCATTCAGACTACTAGCTCAAGGTAGTTACAGTTTCAGCGTTAGGTGGAGCTACATTCCTTTCAGTGATGTCTTGTATTTATGAAGCTGGGTTTTCCTCGATTGCTGTGATTTTGGTTTTTTTAAAGTGCTATGCGAAATCAGTGTGAAATAGGAAATCAGTGTGGTAGTTTCCAAACTGATTCCAAAGCTTTAGAAGTTATACAGTTTCCAAAAGGAAGTAATCTTGCTTAAGAATGAAAATGCTTTTTCTTTTAGTTATATGTATGTTTTTTCAAATAGCTATTAATTTGTTAGGAAAGCAATCATATCCTATGTTTGGACCTAACTGTTTAATAAGCAGAACTATTAGATATATCTTTGGGCCTTGGGACACAGTTAAAAATAGTTTAAAATATTAGGGCACCATGAACTGAGAAAGCTTGGGAACCTCTGATCTAATTCTTTCATATTTGATACCTATTTATCTTTCCAGTCATATCTCTGTAACTCCTACCATGAATCTTCTGTCACAAACTGGTTGGTGCCACAAACTGGTTTGTGCCCGGTGCCTCCTCTACACTGCTTAAATGTCTTTACCTTAGTATTCATCTTCTTCTTATATGTATTTTTAAATCAAAACTGGAATATAGACCTATAAAGAACAAAGACCTTGTCGTCTACCTACATCATATCCTCGCCTCCAGCATGGGATATTTGATACATTCAACAAGTACTTGGTAAATAGTATCTGACAATTAGGCAAGGACTATACTTCAGGCAAGGACTGTACTTATTGTCTACTAAGTTTCACCACCTTTTGGCTCAATACTGAACACATTGTTGATACTCAAGCACTTCTGAATGATGCATTGATTAAAATATGGTTGTCAAATATTTGGAAATTAACCATATTTCTAGAAAAGTAATAAAGTCACATTTTAGAAACTCAGCTGGAGCTGACTGGAATTGTTTTCCTTTTCTAGTCTCCTGTTCCCTCTTTTCAGTTCCTTCTTCCCCTGTTCGTCATTCCATTACTAAACTTTACTCACAGTTATATAAGTCACCAACCAAAAAAGAAGTATCTTACAATTCTTAAGACATTTAAAAAAAAATTCTTTAAGCTTCTAAGGGACCATAAACTAAATTTTAAGTAACTAGGGAAATAGTACTGACATTAATAGAAGACTCCACATGACGAAAGATGAACATGGATGAATAGTAAGAGCATTTGCTGTTCTTAAGTTTTTACTGCATGCTATTATTTGTGGTTCATCTCATACTCCGGTTTCTTTTGTGGTTGCATGATAATACTACTGAAATTTGCAAATTTGTTGCTACTTCAAATAAGGTAAAGTTGATTTTTTTTGGGGGGGGGCTTCACGTTTTGAGAAATTTACTAGTTTTTATAAGAGGATATTTCTACAGAATTTTAAAAAGTTGCCTAATCATACCACGATGAAATACCAAATTAGTGAAATAGGTATAAAATAGTTTTCCAGAAAGCTGAACGAAAAATGTTAAAGCATTTACTTGTTCTAATGCAATTCATAGTTATTACTTCTGAATACCAACATTTACTTCTTGGATTTGCTTGTTTTGAAAATTTCATACTGTGCTTTATGAATGTAGTTTTAAACTATTTCTAATGTGTTTATATGCAATTGTGTCACCTCATAAAGAAACTTCTAGATGTTTAATAAAGAACTCCCTCTAGATTTTTTTTCCTAAATGAAAGCAGGTGTTGAGCATTGTCATGTTCTGATATACTGAAATTACTAAAATATTTAATAAGCTACCATAGTTTGAAGTAGTAGCCAGATGTTTTCAGTTTCCCCAGGATGCATTTTACAGCTGAGCATTTGCAGTGGAAATTAGCTAAATTTGCCAGTTTAACAACAAAACAAGAAACACAACAAATTTTTTGAACTCAAAATGATATTCTACTTAATGTGTTAATACTATACAGTAAGATAAGATTTCCACAGTCTAACAAAACATTATTGACACTCCACCTCCCAATGTTAATAGCCTTATTGAGATATAGTTTACATACCATAGAATTCATTCATTTTAAATATACAAAGTATTTTTTTTAGTAAATGTATATGCCTATTTCACCATCATCAGTATCCAGTTTATAGAGCAGTTTTATTGCGGAATAATTGACATACAAAAACTATACATATGTTAAGTGTATGGTCTTGCTTTCATTGTTTTGCATAAGAGATCTCCTGCCATCTTAATCTTTGTTCCTCTTTATGTAACATGATTTTTTCTGGCTACTTTTAGTGTTTTTTGTTCATGACTGGTTTGGAGAAATTGGATTATGGTGTGCTTTAGTATGGCTTGCTTCTGTTTCTTTTGTTTAGTGTTCATTGAACTTCTTGTATACTTCTTGGGTTTATAGTTTTCATCAAATGTGGAGAATTCATGGCCTTTTTTTTTTTTTTTTTTTTCCTAATACATTTTGTGTCTCCAATTCTTTCTGCTCTCTCTTCATGAGAAATTTCAATTACACATATATGGCCACTTGAAATTAAACTCACAGTTAATATATGCTCTCTTCTTTTTTTATTCCCAAGTCTTTCCTTAGTGTCTTCTATTTTTGATCATTTCTTTACTATGTCTTCAAGAACAATAATCTTTCTTTTGCAATGTTTAATCTGCCTGCAGTCCCATCCAGTGTATTTTTTTTTTTTTAATCTCAGATGTTGCCGTTTTTTAATCACTAGAAATTTGGTTTAGGTCTTTTTCATTTCTTCCATGTGTCTGTGCCACATTTTCAGTAGATTGACTGTTTTGATGTCCTTGCCTTCTAACCCTAACATTTATGTTAAGCCACTAAGCTTGTAATAATTTGTAATGCAACCATAGAAAACAAATACAGCTGTTAATCTTTGAGTAGATGGCAGACATTGTGAATTTTCCCTTGTTGGATGCTGAGTATTTTTGTATTTCTATAAATATTCTTGAACTTTATACTAGGACACAGTTACTTGGAAACAATATGGCCCTTTTGGGTACTGCTTTAAAGATTTGTTATGTGAAATCATTTAGTTTAGGGGTAATTATTCTCTACTGCTGGGGCAAGACTCTTTTGGATATTTTCTTCAGTACCTCATGAGTTGAGATTTTCAAGCCTGGTTGGTGGTGGCAAACACTATTCCTGCCTTTATGCCCTGAGTATTGTTCTTTCTAACTTTTTCAGTTGGTTCTTTACCCTGCCTCAGATCTTTTCTTCATAGGCAGGTGCTGATTAGTACTTTTTCTTTTTTTGAGACGGAGTCTCGCTTTGTCGCCCAGGCTGGAGTGCAGTGGCGCAATCTCGGCTCACTGCAAGCTCCGCCTCCCGGGTTCACGCCATTCTCCTGCCTCAGCCTCCAAGTAGCTGGGACTACAGGCGCGCACCACCACGCCCGGCTAATTTTTTGTATTTTTAGTAGAGACGGGGTTTCACCATGTTAGCCAGGATGGTCTCGATCTCCTGACCTCGTGATCCGCCCGCCTCGGCCTCCCAAAGTGCTGGGATTACAGGCGTGAGCCACCGCGCCCGATTAGTACTTTGATGAATACTTGAAAACCCTCTGACCATCTCAGGAGTTCTTTCTATGAACAGCTGTCTCCTTTATTCTGCCTTGTGAACTCTAGCTGCTTTGATTTCCTTGTACTCTCATTTCTGTTTCTTCAACTTGGCTCCCCTGAGTTTCCCCCCTCCCTGCGCTGTGTCCTAGAAATTCTTAAGACAGTAAGCTGGAGCAATCTTAGGGCTTATCTCATTTGTTTCCCGTCTCGGGGATCACTATTCTTCATTGCCTGATGTCCAGTGTCTTTAACCCTTTTTATCATATATTTTGTCTGAATTATTATTATTATTATTTTTTTTTTTTGGTATTTTGGATTGGGAGGCTTTGTTACTTACCTGGACAGAAATATATAAGTACTTAAGTATTATTAAAAACAATTTAAAACTTTAAGTAAAATTAAGTAGTTATTTAAATTAATGGGACAACTTTTACCAGAAATACTCCTCCTAAAATGTTATTTAGTGTACAGTATCTAAAATGTTAATACTGAAGCATTATTTAAATTCTAGTATATTGTGCCTAGCCCAAATAATGACAAAGCCATATATCCAGAGGACCTAACGCATAGTTCTTTGTTTTCATTTTGAACATCTTTAGTATTTTTTTGCCTAATAAATTGAAGTTATTTTATGCTTAATTACAACCCATAATTTTTTGGCTAATTAAACTAACAGAATGGAAAGATAATGTCATTTTACATCAAATAGAACACAAATTTATTTAGTTACACAAAAACCTTGTAAAGTTCTTTTCTGTGTTAACTACGTAACTATTAAACGTAGTTCCTTTTCACATAGTGAGACTTCCTTATTTCCAATTTTCATGTACCATTTTAATGGCATATTATTTAGCTTTATGTTTCTCCTCCCATACCTCTACCAACATAGTTTATGTAACTTGTTTTGTTTTATGCCCTACAGACAGACAGCTTTTGGGAGATGCTGTTCTTTTTTTTTTTTTTTTTTTTTTTTTTGGGAGAGAGAGTCTTGGTGGAATACAGTGGCGCAGTCTCAGCTCACTGCACCCTCTGCCTCCTGTGTTCAAGCAATTCTCGTGCCTCAGCCTTCCGGGTAGCTGGGACTACAGGCGCACACTGCCGCATCCAGCTATTTTTTGTATTTTTAGTAGAGACAGAGTCTTACCATGTTGCCCAGGCTGGTCTCAAACTGCTAAATTCAGGCAGTCCACCCACTTCGGCCTCCCGAAGTGCTAGGATTATAGGCAAGAGAGCTACCATGCACAGCCAGGAGGTGCTGTTCTTTTCTATAAAATTTCTTCTAATTGTCTAAGGAATTTGTAATGGTTTCTCTAATTAAAATAGGAAAGATGATAACTACCTCACAAATCCTCTGGGAGAAGAGTTTTTGTTACCAGATTATTTTTTTCTTTTTTTGAATAGATAACAGATTTAGTTTAAGGATTCCATGGATTAAGGATTGATGTTCTTATTTGATATTTATGTATGCTAACAGGTACTTTGGAAGTTCGTCTTATGGGCTGCCAAGATATCCTAGAGAATGTCCCTGGACGGTCAAAAGCAACATCAGTTGCACTGCCTGGTTGGAGTCCAAGTGAAACCAGATCATCTTTCATGAGCAGAACGAGTAAAAGTAAAAGCGGAAGTAGTCGAAATCTTCTAAAAACCGATGACTTGTCCAGTTCAGTAACCAGATTTTTAAAAATCATGTAACAAACTAAAGTGCTTATAGAAGGGATTTCTGAATGGGGATAGAGAAGAATATGAAGTGTTCAAGTTGGACAAAGTACTTTAAAATTATGGTTTTTATGATTTAATTTTAAAATATTAAAAGCTTTGATGACAGGAAACAAAAAGGCAACAAATTCTATTTTGTTAAAAATACATTAGAAAACTGAATGACAAATAACATTAGTTCTTGTGGAAGAATGAACTATTGAGCATCACTCTTATGCCAAACTGAAGGTATACAGAAGCTATGAGACTGGTCCTTCTTGTAGAATCATATCTTGATTCCTTTATTTTTCTTTGTTTTTTGAGACAGCATTTTGCTGTTGCCCAGGCTAGGTACAGTGGTACAATCATGTCTCACTGCAGCCTCAACCTCCTGGGCTTAAGTGATCCTCCTACCTCAGCATCCTAAGTAGCTGGGACTATAGACACGTGCCACCATGCCTGGCTATTTTTTTTTTTTCAGAGACAGGATCTCACTATGTTGCGGAGGCTGGTCTCGAACTCAGGGGCTCTAACTTTCCTTCCACCTCAGCCTCCCAAAGTGCTGGGATTGTAGGTGTGAGCCACCATCTCCAGCCTTGATTCTTTTAATGGTTTACTGACACTTTAATAGTAACATTGAAATTTTGGTAATCTAACTGCTGATCCAGATGTGTTTACTGAGATAATAGCCTGGTAGTCACTGAGATGGGGGATGGTAGGGGTGTCGTTCGAGGAGAGTAAAATGCAAGAGGTTTGGAAAGCACTGGGGAGAAATTCTGAAGTATAAGCATAAACTACATATAGATATATAACAGGGGAAAAGCATGTGACAGTTCAACCTACCGTAGAATACAAAAGTGAATTTGCCTGTGCTTTCCTGTGTATAGAGAGAGGCTTTAAGAAAAATGTGAAAATAAAGAATTGTTTAAGGCAACAAGCTCTGTAAATATCAGATAGAGAAAGAAAAACTGATTGATATTCACACAAACACAGTGTGGCAAACAACTATTTATCTGTTCTTTCAGTCACATGCCAATGTAAACAAAAGAGATAGCAGTCACTATTTGTGTTTTTGTCAAACACAAACAATTTGGGAGTGTTTAGTAGGAGTATATGTATATATAAAACTAGCCATTTAGATTCAAAAGTTTTAATATTGATTATGAAAAACTTTATTTTCAAAGGGTCTTAAGACTTTTATTGCTAATTAAACAGCAGTACTTCTATTTTTTATAAAGGTTTAAGGTTTTTAAGCTAGTTTGTAAATTTTAATTACAGATGATGTCTGTGCTGTTTTGAAGCTTGATAATACTGTGGTTGGCCAAACTAGCTGGAAGCCCATTTCCAATCAATCATGGGACCAGAAGTTTACACTGGAACTAGACAGGGTAAGAGGACTAACATTTTTACTTGAATTTTAATTACATTATAATTCATTTTAAATGTGAGTTATATTTTTAAGAAGGTTTCAACAAGTTGTATTCTTAACAAGAATAAAAATAGAACTTAAGTTGTTTTTTATATTTCTTATTCAATGAGTTATAAAGTCTACCTTAATATAGAGATGAATATCAGATAGCTATAAGATCTTTCATTTGTGTAGTAATTTGAAAATGTTTCATTCATAGCAACCTGAAAGATCAGTAAGGTGTAATATTGAAGCATATAGGTGATCTTAATAATGCACTGTCTAACAACTAAGGCAATTCTTCTGGCTCACCATGTGTAGGATATCTTACTCAAGCTATATTTGAAATGAGCTATTAGGCTTGGTCACCCAGCCTTCTATGTGTTTCAGTGTCTTTCAAGAATAATTTGAATAACTAGAATTCAGTCTGTGGCCATAGAACCCAACAGAGGTTAACTTGGTCCACAGTAGATTTAAATCCATAGTGATAACTTTTAGATTCAAATCCATTCATTGGGTTGTGAGAGGAAAATTACGTAATCGTAATTTTATCTAAAAACTAAGTAAAAGATACTAAACTTTTTTATTATTTGGTATTTAGGTTGATGGTATATGTTATTCTAAAAATTAATTATGTTAATGAAAGCAGATTTACAATGCTTAACGATGTATGCTGTGAAAATGTTTTGGGGATTACTATTCTAAGCCTCTACTTTTAAAACTGGGAAAGCATTAAATTTTAATTATTTCCCAGTTTTAAAAGTAGTGGCTAGAACGGTAATCCCCAAAACATTTTAAAAGCATTCAATGTTTTACCGACTCTAAAGTGGAGTTAAGAATGTAATACTCACAGAACTGTTACAATGAAAAACCAGGGTAGTATATGTAAAATACCTTGCATTGCCTGGTACATTTAAGCCATTCAGGGGTATTCTTTCTTTTAGCCTAGGGTTTGAAGTATGGCTATGAATTTGAATATAATGAAAGTGGATTTGAGAATGGAGAACTAACTGGTTGAATGTCATTTTCTTTCATTTCAGAGCCTATTTAAGGTAATTATCAAGTAATATAGAAAGGAAACTTAAAGAATTGTTATTAGAAGGAAAATGACTAGGAGATTTTTCTTATGAAAAGGTTATTGTTAATAAAGTTTTATATTGAAAAGATAAATTACAAGTAATTCAGAATCTTGCCATTATTTTGTAGTTGAGGAAACCAAGATCCAGGTTAGTTACATACCAATAAATTTCAGGACTGGTACTAGACCTTCAGTGTCTTAACTTTTAATTGGATGCTCTTTTTCTGTCTGGTGATTTGAATGAGATAGAAAGATAACAGTAGCACAGAGGAGGAAACAGCAGAAGATGATGAGTGCCTGGAATAGATAATATGGTTTTAAATTACCTAAACTACAAGCTTAGAACAATAAAAGACTGTGATAACTGTTGTTTGTTCTTTACCTACCATTGTAATGTTCACCTAAAAATGTTTTTCACCTCAGTGGCATCAGGCATTTTTCCCACTTTGGAGTAATGCTCCATTTAAAACTTGGAAAACACTGCATGTTAAGCAGATCCTCTAGGTTCTTGATAGGCTGTTTCTTACCCCTAATTTGATTATAAACTTTTCCTAGGCAGAGACCACATTCCCTGTTAAAATAGCTCCTTCTGTTTACATAGGATATTTTACATTTTCATGTGCTTTCTATTCTTTTATCCCTTATATTTATAGACTATTTATAGAAAATGTTTATAAAATCATGTACCGATGGAAACATTTCAAGCGGTCTTAGTAATAAAAGAAGAAAAAATTTATAGGAAATATTGCTTTAAACTGACATGTTTGTTTCCAGCATTTTGTCTCATGTGTCAACTTTGTCTTCTATGGCATTCCGGAACTCAGTTGTCTGTAATGTTTCGAGATAAAAAATTCATAGTTTTTTTTAGACTTGTAGGATAGTTCTGGAAATGATCTAGATCTAGAATGATCTAGGAAAATTCAAATTATGTTCTGTGGAGCTTCAGTGTTCTGCGGAATTGTCTCAAGAGGCAACACAGTCTTTTTTGTTGTTGTTTTGGGATTTTATGTAAAATATCATTTGGATTTTGCTATTAGAAAAAACATTTTTAAATTGTTGGTATAATTTAGCTCCATTTTACAAACTAAGGAAATTTTGGCCCTCAGGCTAAATAACTAGTCTAGGGTATAATCCAGGATTTTTTTTTTTTTTTTTCCTCGTTCTTGAGATGGAGTTTTGCTCTTATTGCCCAGGCTGGAGTGCAATGGCGCGATCTCAGCTCATCTCTACCTCTGCCTCCCAGGTTCAAGCGCTTCTCCTGCCTCAACCTCCCGAGTAGCTGGGATTACAGGCATGCACCACTCCTGTCTAATTTTGTATTTTTAGGAGAAATGGGGTTTCTCCATGTTGGTCAGGTTGGTCTTGAACTCCTGACCTCAGGTTATCCGCCCACCTCAGCCTCCCAAAGTGCTGGGATTACACTCTTGAGCCTGGCCTAATCCAGTTACACTCTTGAGACTGTGCCTGGCCTAATCCAGGATTATTAATGAAGTCTACTGACTACCAACTCTGTGTTCTTTCTATTCTGTCGGGTTACTCTTTTATATTTTCTTGTAGCTATGCAATTTTTCATTTTCCCTGAATTCCCTCAGCCTTCCTGTTATAAAAAGCTTAAACTCCCATGAGAGATTGAAATAAAAGACAAAATGTTACACTAAGCCCTGTTAACTTTTTGCACCTTTCCTTTAGAGTAACTTTACTAATGTAGTAGTAAAAGTTCTTTATCAATATTAGAAACAGAGAAGAGCCCTGTCCTTAGAAACAAAACTTAGAACAATTTTAATAGATTTCAGTGTTGTTAACAGCAGAGCTGTAGAAAATGTTGACGGATCACTGGGAAAGGAGGGAAGAGAGTATCGAAGCAGTTAAGACAAGTAAAAAGATGGTAGGATTCATGGATTGGGACTAACAGTGGGATTGTCGTATCAGTGGATGTTGAGGTATTAGAGTGAACTAGAATGTTAGGAGATAATGTTCAGAGAGAAGTATGCAGACAGTTGAGATTGTGAAAGGATTATAGTTACTGGTATGACAGTATGATGACAGGAGTGAAAGGGCAAGGTGAGGTAAATAACAAGATTTTAAGAAGTTAGCTGTGTGCAGTAGCTCATGCCTGTAATCCCAGCACTTTGGGGAGGCCAAGGCAAGCGGGTCACCCAAGTTCAGGAGTTCAAGACCAGCCTGACCAACATAGTGAAACCCTATCTCTATTAAAAATACAAAAATTAGCTGGGTGCAGTGGCAGATGCCTGTAATCCCAGCTACTTCGGAGACTGAGGCTGAGGCTCTGCTTGAACCCCCGAAGCGGAGGTTGCAGTGAGCCGAGATCACACCGCTGCACTCCAGCCTGGGCGACAGAGCAAGACTCCATCTCAAAATAATAATAATAATAACAAAATAAGATTATAAGAACCCAAGAGACTTTTCATTTATTTTTTCTAATTTTCAGAAATTTTTGACTCACTACATGAAAGAAGGTTGGAATTTAACTTTTAAACCACCACACTCCTATTCTCATTCTCCCAAATAATTATGTTAAATCAATAATCTAGTGTTTATTATAACTATAAAGATTGTCCATAGATGAACCATGTTCTGTACTGTGATTATATTTCCTTTTTAATACCTTTCCTCCCCTTAGGGCCACTAAATACCTCTTTGTTTTGTTTTGCTTAGTTTTCTGCATACCTATTATTTATCCCCAAAAGCTCCAGAAGGACTCTAAAACAACTGTATGTAAGCAGGTATACTTGGTTATCTATTAGTCCACATTTCTTCCCCATTAGAAACATCCTTTCTAGGGCCTTACATCTTTCTGCTCCAATTTAAATAGTTGCTACACAGCTTTCATCTTGAGACTTTGTTTTACTGTCATCTTGAGAACTGTCTTCTACATTGGATCACTTGAGTCTTGGATCACTCCATCTTCTTGCTTTACTTCCTCGTGTTGGTGAATCATATCCTCTATTTTCATGCTGAGAAAAGGGTGAATGAAATAAAGTTTTAGAGATGATATATGTCTGAAAATATGTATATTCTACTATCATACCTGGGGTATAGAATTCTATTAGGTTGCTGCAAAAGTAATAGCGGTTTTGCTATTACTTTCTATTGCAAAAACCACGATAACTTTTGCACCAACCTAATAGGTTGGAAATTACTTTCATTAATTTTGAGTTGTGTAATTATTATTTAGCCTCAGTATTACAGTCGAGAATTCTGTGTCTCCCTTGATTTTCAGCATTTGATCATGATCTGTTAGATCTGCTAGATCTCTAAAAACTTTTAAGATTTTATCTTTTTTTCCCTGGTATTCTGAAATTTCACAGTAGTGTATCTTACTAGGGTATCTTTCATTCTTTTTGGTGGATATTGTTTGGCACTTTCAGTTTGAAAGCTTATTTGTTTCAGATCCATGAAACAAAAAAAAAATGGAAAGCTTATTTTTTTTTTCAGAAAGCTTATTTGTTTCCTTGACTTACTTATTTGATAATTTTCTCATCTCCATTTTTAGTGTTTTCTCTTGGTAATTAAACCTCTTAGATTAATCCTGTGATTTTCTTTTTTTGTGGTTTCTCTGTCTTTTTTTCCACTTTCTAGGAAATTTTTACAACTGAAAAATTTACATTTGATGTCATATTTTTAATTTTTAAAAGTTCATTTTTGTTCTTTAGTTTTTGAAAAACATCCTGTTTTTCTCTCATGGAGATAATATCATCTCTTAAAACTGAGAATATGTTTTAAATTTTTTTCTTGAATTGTCTATACTACTTCTGAGATCTCTTTTAAGATCTCTGTTTGTCATATTGTATATTTGGGCAAATGTGTGGCCATCCATGGCTTTCTTAAGAATGAGACACTAAAGTAACCAATTTAAAGCTGTGTGTGGGCCGGTTGTGGTGGTTCATGCCTGTAAACCCAGCACTTTGGGAGGCCGAAGTGGGCAGATCACTAGATCAGGTGTTTGAGACTAGCCTGGGCAGCACAGCAAGACTTTATATCTATTCTATAAATAAATGCAAACAAAAAAGAAAACAATTTTAAAAATAATGAAATTTTAAGAAAAATTTTTAAAAAGAAATGCAAAAGAATGCAAAAGTGCCAGAGGTATTCCTTGCATAAAGGACCCTAAGGCCTGGTAGGTTAAAAATAAATTGTTTGAGATAAAATAAAAAACTATTACATTGTATTTCAGAAGCTTAGGGAATAATAATTCTACCAACATGAGCTTGCATCCAAAATTTTAAAATATATGAGGATATAGCCACCATGACCAAGCAGAAGCAGATAATGGGATTATTAAATATATAATATAAAATATTTTAAAGTTTGTGTTTAAATATTTAAATGATTATAGTATTTAAAGAATAGAAGAATTTGAAAACATGAGCAAAGGATAGGTAATGAGCCAAAAAGACAAAGCAGAGTTTTAAAATAAATAAATAAAATGAAATTATAGATGTCTGAAATTTGCTTCAAATAATTATGGGGGAAAGGTGGAGATGAAACATTATTGACCTTTATTGATAAATTGTTGATGCCGATAACAAAGAGAACCAAGTAGAAGTAAAAAATAGGAAACACAACTTCTGAAATGGAAAACTAAGAGCATATGTTAAAGAAGAGAGAGTTAGTGGCCTGAAAGAGCTAAAGAAGTTGCCCAGAATACAACACAAAAAGACAAAGAGATGAAAAATATGAAAGAAAGGTTAAGAAACATGAAGGATAAACTAAGAATGACTAACACGTGGAGTGGAGTTCCAGAAGTAGGGATTAGAAGGAATGGGGCAGAGGCCATGTCTGAAGGAATAATAGCCAGTAATTTCTAGAATGATGACAACCATGAGTCCTCAGATTTGAAAACATAAGTTCCTATAAGGATGCATAAAAAGATAGCTGCATCTAAAAAACCCTGGGGGAAAAATGTGGGCTGGATTTAAAGGATGCCTTTGTAGAAGAGATGGATGTTTAACTTGCCCTTGATGAGAAGAGAAAATTTGGACTGGTATGGGGGAAAGAATAGTAGGAAAATCTTATATAACAATATAGGTTTGAGTTGGAGAATAAGATATAAGATTAGAAATAGAAAGTATATATGTAAAGACATGGAGGCAGAAAAGTATACAATAGGTTTGGAATAATTAGGAGTTTTTGGAACTTGTTATATGATGTGGATTGACATAGGAAGCAGTTGTGCATAGTTGATACAGCATAGTAGTTTCTATCGTAGTTGTTTGTGTCTTTCCTATAAAGGGAGCAGAGGCAGTAACCCACATCTATAGCAGGCTGACTTTTCCTGGCAAGATCATGGCCTTATATTCTCCATTATCTCTGTCTCCTACTTTTCTCTCTGTATTTCTCATCCTCCCAAATGATCCCAAAGTTTCCCTCTTTTTGTCACATTTGTTCCAGCTGGAGAATCACTCTCATTGGACTGCTGAACTGAAAACATATATTATTGTTTCTTGAGGTGGTGGTTTTCTGTTTTTCCCCAGTGGATTCCAGTCTCCTTCCTTCCCCGTCCTACCCTGTTTGTGGGCTGATGACTACAAAGTTTACTCAGATGACTTGGCTATGACTTAGAATGAGAGACACTGTTAGGAGATGCAAGAGCAAGAGGAAAGGAAAGTCGCAGTGTGTATTTCCCTTTCTCCTTCCTTGCCTTGCCTTGCTTTTCACAACAGCATTCATCTATGGCCACAACTCCTGTTGGATAGTTCCTTTTTCAAAATTTAGTCTAAATCAGATTCTGGCAATGATTAATAGTTCCTCTTGCCCCCTCAGGTGAAGAGTGATAATGGATTTCTACTGTTGCTTGTCCTCAGATTCTTTTCATTCCTTGTCGGTTTAACTTTTGTCACATCTCCATAAGTAGCCAATTTTAAAAACTCTATTTACTTAAACTCTTTCAGTGTACTCTCTGCATGCTGCTAGGACGCTAACTGATAAATTTCCAAAGCCTATGTTGTCCTCAGAAGCACATTGAAGACCAGTGAGTATCATCTCACATTTGCAGAAATCTCACCTTTCTTCAGCTCTTGAATTTTCCAGGCATTGAGTTTATTCTCTTTTTAAGTGGCAACAGAAAGCTTTTTTGAGCTTTCTTTTCTTTTTGGCAGTGGAGCCTGGTTCACATTTTCTTCTTTTGCCCTTTTCATTTCAGTAGTAGAGCCCAGCTCTCCATTACTTCTATCAAAGTTCCTAAACTTTCTCAGTTCAGTGTCCTCAGTGTCCTTGTAATGTTTCTGCAGTGTGTCCCTAGACCTAAAGAAATACCCAACAGTTCCATGTATTAAGAAGGGCTTACTAGTTAGTATTTAAGTCTTAAAACAGGTGTTTTTGAAAAATACAAATACTGAGAGAAAACATAATATTTTTATTCCATCAGTACATACTTAAAATTAACTAATGGGACATGTCTGCCTGTTCTCACTATGTAACTTCCCAAACCATGGGATCATAAGGATAACTGCAATCTATTCTCTTCTTCCACAATGATTCCTCATAGGAAGTTGCTTTTTATTATTGTTGAAAACCCACCTTAGCAAAGATATTGTTGGAACCGAACTGTCAATTCCCTCCTGGGCAGGGGTCGCCGCGAAGGATCACCGACACGAGATTCACAGCAGAGAGTTATTTATTACTAGCGCGCTAGGGTCCCAAGCTCTAAGTTGGCCCTGGGACCCCGAGTGCTTGTTACAGGTTGTTTATATAGGCAAACACAAGTTCAAACACAGCTTAAGGCGCGAAATTCAAACAAAGCTTTAGGCGCGTGGTAATTGGGTCTAGCTATGGCCTGAGCAAGGTGTCTTGTTCTAATTGGTTAGAGCAGGACCTTATGAGGTTTTTTCTTGGAGTTGCTGATTCCGGGAACTTCGAGGCAGGGTGGGACCCTATCGAGGCAGGGTGGTACCCTATCCAGAGCCACCTGGTGTTAATTTTTTCTATATGAGGCCTAGTTTCTAAATTTTATGAGGCCTAGTTTCATTCCCTCCTCTTTTTGTGTCAGAGGCTCAATCTTGAGCCTCTTCTTCAGTCCTGAGGGTCTAGTATTGTTGGGTCAGAACCATAGCATGTACTATGTTTAATCTATTTTTAATAAGGGTGAGTAAGCGGTTGAGTATGCATGGCCCGAAAGTCAGGATGAGCGTGAGCAGGATGAGGGGTCCTAAGATGGTGGAGATTAGGGTGCTAAGCCAAGGGGATTGGTTGTACCAATTTTCAAACTAATTTTGCTGAGATTCTCTCTCTTTTTTTCTCTTGTCTAATCTTTCTCTCAGTTTTGCCATAGAATCTTTAACTACTCCTGAATGATCTGCATAAAAACAACATTGCTCTTTCAGGGCTGCCCAGAGCCCGCCCTCTTTCAGAAAGACAATTTCTAGTCCTCGTCGGTTTTGTAATACAACTTCAGACAGAGAAGTCAAGGACTCTTCAAGTTTTGTGATGGATTGTTCTATGGCTCTAAGGTCTTCATCTATGGCTACTCTAAGTTGTTGCAGATGATGGTTACCATGCACTAGGGCTGCTGTCCCGGTCCCAACTCCAGCCGCTACCCCAATTCCTAACATTACGGCGAGGGTGAGGGAGATAGGTTCTTTCTTTGGTCTAGTATGAGTTTTTTGCTCATACCGGAGATCAAAGGAGTCTCCAGAGTGATAGTATACTCGGGGAACAACTTGTACCAACACGCAATAGTGGGTGCCACTGCTAAAAACGGCTGTGGATATACAGGGGGTGAGCCCAGTGTTGCAAGCCCACCAGTCCGTCTCGGAGGGGACCAAATAGTGATTGGAGCTGGGTACTGTCAAGGTTACATTACAAAGATGCTGATGACTAGGGGGCACCTGGCCTATGCAGGTTCCTGACCCAGAAACTTCAGCCAGGGTTAGTTTTCTTTGTTGTCCCCATGCGCATCCAGTAGGATTGGCGGAGTTAGTGAAATTATTAGTGGAGGCAATGCCTTCATAGTAAGGGGGGCCTGTTGCCAGACATAGCCAGCAAGAGGATGTAAATTCTGGCTTTGGTTTAAAGCGAAGTAGGAGCCCTTTATGAGATTTAGGAGCCTGTCACCTATTCCCAGGTCAAGGGGCCCGCAGGTGACGTTTTGGGCTGAAGGGGTGTATTTAGAGGAGGTGGAGATTAGAGGCGGGGAAGTGCTTTTAGGAGCTCTTAGTTGGGGCTCTCTTGGTGCAGGAACCAGGGGCTTCCTTGTTTCTGATAAAACTTGGTTTGGTCCTACTGCGACAGGGGCTGTGATAGGGTTGACTATTAATTTGATTTGGATAGGGATTCCATACAGTGGCTTTTGGTATAAATATAGGCCCCATATTAACCCGGATATCTAACGGTTATCAGATTTTGCTGCATCTTCAAACTTGGTGCGGACCAGATTGCAAGTTTTTGAATATCGGGTTCTGGTGCAGCGCTGGACAAAGGACATGGTTATGTACCAGGGTTTCGTGGCCCATTTCCATTCTCCATCATTAGTAGTTATACAGGACCAACTAGCGCAAAACAGGGCATCTATTTCTCCACAAGTTTTTTTCATTTCTCCTGTCCTGAATCCGGGACAGGCATAGAACCCGTTCCGGCTTACGGACACCCTTCTAGCCTGTTTTCTCCATTCTCCCCCTTCCATGTCATCTATTTTTGCTATTTTGTCTAGGTTGAAATAGAGGTCAGGGAACCAAGTCCCCACAGGAGCAATTTTTGAGGTTTTATCTAAGACCTCATGAGTACTAAAATCAATCACCTGCCAGGTCAGGTTATATGGCCGGTGGGGGTTATTACTGCCAGCGACGCAGGGAAGGAGGGCTAGTAACAAGCAAGGGGCTAGATACGAGAGAGTCTTATCTTGAGCGGGTCCTCGGAGCGTCGGAGTCTCCATGTCTCAGGTGGTGTTGGTCCAGGCGTCCCTGGAGCAGCCTTGGCGTGGGATGCGTGGATCCAAGTGGAGATTCCGTCAACCTTTATGGCTGTGGGTGTGGTCAGGAGAACAATGTAGGGTCCTTTCCACCGAGGCTCTAGTCCTTGAGTGCGATGCCGTCTAACGTAGACAGAGTCTCCCACCTGGAAGGGGTGACTGGTCTGTGGATGTCCTGGTTGGTACAGTTCTGCCAAGGGGGTCCAGATTTGGGCCTGTACTGCTTGGAGTCCTTTTAGCCGGGCCTGTAGGTCAGTCTTAGGATCGGAGGGGGAGAAGGAATTAAGCAAGGTTGACAAAGGGGGAGGTCCTCCGTAGAGGATTTCATATGGAGTGAGCCCAAAACGGTTAGGTGTATTCCGGGCCCTTAACAGAGCTAAGGATAGGAGGCGTCTCCAATCTTTTAAACCAGTCTCTAAGGTCAATTTAGTAAGGGTCTCTTTTATTGTTCTATTCATTCTTTCTACCTGTCCTGAGCTCTGGGGTCTATAGGCACAATGTAATTTCCAATTAATCCCCAATATCCTGGCGAGCCCCTGACTTACCTGAGAAACGAAGGCCGGCCCGTTATCTGACCCAATTACCTTGGGAAGTCCGAATCTAGGAAAGATTTCTTCCAAAATTTTCTTGGCTACTATGTGTGCCGTTTCTTGCTGGGTGGGGTAGGCTTCTACCCATCCTGAAAAGGTATCTACAAACACCAGTAAGTACTTATATCCAGCATAGTGAGGTTTTACTTCAGTGAAGTCTATTTCCCAATAGACTCCTGGGCGGTTACCACGAGTTCGTTTCCCTTCTGGCACTCGGGTAGCCCCAGCGTTTACCTGCTGACAGACCTTACAGGCAGATGTCACTTGTTCTACGAGGGTACTTGCCTTTGGGATTAGAAAGTCAGTTTTTTCAATCAGTAATTTTAGCTTTCGATTACTCAAGTGTGTCCAGGCATGCATCTGCTGGATCATTGCCAGGGCCTCCTTTTGGGGAAGGACTATTTTCCCTCCTTTTTCCCAGTTTTTAGTGTCTTTGTTTTCTATAGCCCCTATGGCCTTTGCTTCTTCCTGGTCTTCTGGGGTATAAGTATGTTCAATAGTTATGTGGCTGGTTTCGTCAGGTTCTGTGGCTAGGGTCAGTACTTCCACCATGGCGGCTTACCTGGCTACTTGGTCAGCCTGTCTGTTTCCTACTGCGAATGGATCCTGTCCTTTCTGATGCCCGGGGCAGTGAATTATAGCCACTTCTTGAGGAAGAAAAAGGGCTTTCAATAAGGCAATTATTTCAGCTTTGTTCTTGATTTCCTTTCCTTCTGAGGTCAGGAGACCTCTTCTTTCATAGATACTTCCATGAGTATGAGCCGTTGCAAAGGCATACCGGCTATCAGTATAAATGTTAGCTTTTTTCTCCTTCGACAGCTCTAGGGCCTTGGTTAGTGCTATTAACTCAGCCTTCTGTGCAGACGTGCCAGGAGGTAGTGATTGTGCCCAAATGGTGTTGTGGCCATCTACTACCGCCGCTCCCGCCCTCCGGGTACCTGAGTCAAGGTAACTGCTGCCGTCTGTGTACCAGGTGTGATCCGCGTCTGGGAGTTCTTGGTCTTTAAGGTCTTCCCGTGTTCCATGGGTCTCAGCCAGTACTTGCCGACAATCGTGTGGGCTTGGTTGGTCTTCCGGTACCGGCAGCAGCGTAGCAGGGTTTAGGGTGACCGGAGGGCCAAACTGGACGCGGTCCGTGTCCAGTAGGAGGGCCTGGTAGTGGGTTAGGCGTGCGTTGGTTATCCACCGGTCCGGGGGCTGCCGCACTATGGCCTCTAGAGCATGTGGGGTAATAATAGTCAGTCGCTGCCCAAGGGTTAACTTAGCAGAGTCCTTGACCAGCATAGCGGTGGCTGCCATGATACGGAGACACGGGGGCCAGCCGGCCGCCACAGGGTCTAGCTTCTTAGACAGGTATGCTACCGGTCTTTTCCAAGGCCCTAATTTTTGGGTCAAGACCCCTTTGGCAATTCCTTGCCTTTCGTCCAGGAAGAGGGTAAAGGGCTTTGAGGTGTCCGGTAACCCAAGGGCCGGGGCACACAAGAGTGCTTGTTTTAGTGCCTCAAAAGCCAATTGATGCTCTGTCTGCCAGGTGAAAGGGGTGCTCTCCTTGGTGAGTGCATAAAGGGGGGCGGCCAGTTCAGCAAAACCGGGTATCCACAAGCGACAGAACCCAGCAGTTCCCAAGAATTCACGTACCTCCCTGGGATTTCGTGGTGGTGGAAGGCGAGCCACTGTCTCTATGCGCCCAGGGGTGAGCCACCTTTTCCCTTCACTCAGGATATACCCCAGATATGTTACCTTGGTCTGACAGAGCTGTGCCTTCTTGGCGGATGCCCGGTATCCTTTTTTACCCAGTGCCTGGAGTAGATGCCTGGTACCTTGTATACAGATTTCCTTTGTAGGATCAGCCAAGAGGAGATCATCCACATACTGGAGTAGAGTCACTTCTGGATTTTGGGTCCGGAAGTCGGTCAGGTCTCGATGAAGAGCCTCATCGAAGAGAGTGGGAGAGTTCTTGAATCCTTGGGGAAGCTGGGTCCAGGTCAATTGGCCCGAAATTCCTTTCTCAGGATTCTTCCACTCAAAGGCAAAGAGTTCTTGGCTTTGGGGGGCCAGAGGTAAACAGAAGAAAGCATCTTTTAAATCTAATACTGTATACCAGTCATAGCCTGGTTTTAAGGTGCTGAGTAAGTTGTAAGGATTGGGGACCGTGGGATGGATGTCCATGGTTCTTTTGTTGATTTCTCTCAAGTCTTGGACAGGCCTGTAATCCTGAATACCAGGCTTTTTTACTGGCAGAAGAGGAGTGTTCCAGGGCGAGCGACAAGGTCGCAACACTCCGAGTTCTAGAAATTTGTTAATGTGCTGCCGAATTCCTATATGAGCCTCTCAGCTCATGGGATATTGCTTGATAGACACGGGCACCGCCGTGGGCTTTAGATCAATTATGATTGGGGCTTGATACTTAGCTAGCCCGAGTCCTCCCGTTTCCGCCCAAGCTTGGGGAAAATCTTGCAACCAAATATCAGGGAGGCTAGTGATAACCGGAGCGTCGAAAAGCCGATGCTCATCTTGCAGAGACACAGTTAAGATTTGGATGGGCTGACCGTCCCGATTTAATACCTGGGCCCCTGTCTCGGAGAAATGGATTTGGGCTCCGAGCTTGGTCAGAAGATCTCGCCCTAGGAGGGGGTAGGGGCATTCAGGTACCACCAAGAAGGAATGTGTCACCATTCCTTGTCCAAGGTTAACTGTCCGGTGGTTAGTCCACTTGTGCAATTTTCCCCCTGTTGCCCCCTGGACCCAGGATGTGCGGGAAGACAGGGGCCCATCTGCCTTTGTCAAAACTGAATGTTGGGCGCCTGTGTCCACCAAGAAGGTGGTGGGTTGCCCCCCTACAGAGAGAGTTAGCCGGGGCTCGGCGGGGGGCTCCAGAGCTTTGACACCCCTATTCGCTATCTTCACCTAGGGTGAGGACAGCGGCAGGTTTCTTTTGGTCTTTAGGACGCTTGGGGCAATCTTTAATCCAATGTCCCTGTTCTTTGCAGTAGGCACACTGGTCTTTTTCCACTTTTGGCCGCCTCCGCTTCTCTCCCTCTCTCCCTGGTCCTTTCTCTCTCACAACTGCCGCCAGGATTTTTGTTAAATGCTTATCCCTCACTCGGTCCCTATGATCTTCTCGCTCCATCTGTTCCTTCGCTAACCTGGCTTCCCTTTCCTCAGGGGTTTCTCTCTTATTATACACTTTTTCTGCCTCCCTAACCAATTCCTGTAATCCATAGGTTTGGATTCCATCTAGCCTTTGGAGTTTTCCTTTTATATCTAATGCAGCTTGGTCTATGAATGCCATAGCTACGGTAGCCTTATGTTCTAGGGCCTCTGGATCGAATGGGGTATACATTCGGAATCCTTCCAGAAGCCTTTCCATGAAGGCTGCCGGGCTTTCATCCCTTTCCTGAGTTATGGTCCTTACCTTGGCCAAATTTGTGGGGCTCTTTCCTGCCCCTTTGAGACCCGCCAACAGAGCCTGGCGATAGATTCGGAGACTCTCCCTACCTGGTGCCGTTTCATAGTCCCAGTCTGGGCGGGTGAGGGGAAATCCCTCGTCTATTTCATTGGGAAGTTGGGTTGGGAGGCCTCCTGGTCCTGGCACATTTTTCCGGGCCTCCAGGAGGACTCGCTGCCTTTCTTCAGTGGTTAGGAGGACCTGCAAAAGTTGCTGGCAATTATCCTAGGTGGGCTGGTGGGTGAGGAGAATGGATTCTATTAATGAGGTTAGGGCCTGAGAGTCTTGGGAAAAGGAAGGGTTATGGGTCTTCCAGTTATAGAGGTCAGAGGCAGAGAAGGGCCAGTACTGGACTGTGTGACTGACAGTATGGAGGGGAAAAAGGGAGGATTGCTAAGTGGAAGGGCCTTCTGGGTCCTCAGTCCGCCGCAAGCGGAGACGAGGAGGTGTCGGCGGCGGCGTCCGAGGGGTGAGTTTGGGCGGGGCTGGAGGAGGAGACGGGGTGGAGGGAGGGGCCGAGGGAGAAGTTGGAGAAAGGGTAGGGGTCGAGGCGGTAGAGGAAAGAGCTGGGGACAAGACAGGGGGCAAGGGTGAAGCGTAAGGTGGAGGTCCCCGAAGGGGGTTTTGAGGTGGAGGAGGCAGGGGGTCGAGAAGGAGGAGGTCCCTCTGGGGTTCATCTGGGAGGACTGGCTTATGCGGGTCCGGATTCCGATTCTTTGGGGCTTCTAAGGCAAGGAGGGTAGATTGGGATGGGGAAGGGGAATGGAGGAAGGGTTTCACCCAAGAGGGAGGATTTCGGACCAGATCCTCCCAAATAATTATGTAGGCCACCAGGTCCGGGTGTCCGAGTGGCCCAGGATCCATCACTGTTGCTTTAACCTGTAAGATAATTGGGAGGTCAAATGTTCCGTCCCAGGGCCACCCAACATGGAGGGTAGGCCACTTGGACGAGCAGAATTTTCGCCATCATCCCTTACGGACTTCTCTGGAGAGGTTGTGGGCTCGAGCCCGAACGTCAGGGAAGTGAGTCAGGGTCAGAGACAAAGGAGTCGTCAACGTCTGTCTTATTTCGTCCACGTATAACAAGGACAAAACAAAAGTAACAAAAACAAAGACCAGACAAGTAAGGAGAAGCCGCGCGGCCAGAGAGTAGCGCCACAAGATTACAAAATATTCAGACGGCAGGGGCGACCTGCCTACAGATTTGAGGAGGCTGACCGAGTCATCAGCCTTCTCCCAGACTACCGCCAGGGCGTCCCCCAAGGCGTGAGTGGGAAGGTGCCGGACACGTCTGTCCCCCTTCCCCACTTAATTCAGAAGGAGTACTCCCCAGAGTTCAGAGTTAGCCGGCAAGACAGACAGAACGAAACGAAAGTACCTGGTAGGTCCGTTCAGTCAGCAGTCCGTGGCCCGGGCCAGATAGGTCTCCGCCGGATGGGTTGGGAGTCCTCGGATGACCCCACTTCCCGGCCAACGCACCAAATGTTGGAACCGAACTGTCGATTCCCTCCTGGGCAGGGGTCGCCGCGAAGGATCACCGACACGAGATTCACAGCAGAGAGTTATTTATTACTAGCGCGCTAGGGTCCCAAGCTCTAAGTTGGCCCTGGGACCCCGAGTGCTTGTTACAGGTTGTTTATATAGGCAAACACAAGTTCAAACACAGCTTAAGGCGCGAAATTCAAACAAAGCTTTAGGCGCGTGGTAATTGGGTCTAGCTATGGCCTGAGCAAGGTGTCTTGTTCTAATTGGTTAGAGCAGGACCTTATGAGGTTTTTTCTTGGAGTTGCTGATTCCGGGAACTTCGAGGCAGGGTGGGACCCTATCGAGGCAGGGTGGTACCCTATCCAGAGCCACCTGGTGTTAATTTTTTCTATATGAGGCCTAGTTTCTAAATTTTATGAGGCCTAGTTTCAATATGACATCACCGGAAGAAATATGGAGTATTCTAATGTTGAAACTATGAACTACCTTGTGCTAGTAGTTCTCACAGTGTCCCATAGATGTTGCTGTGTTTCCTATGAAAAGTGAAAATACTCTCTGGCACCCCAGGGCTCCTCAGCGAACAATTTGGGAACCTCAGCATTCTTTGTGCTAATTCTTTTGTGATAGATGTGTACTGTTCTTTTTTCATTGCACCACATGTTTTAATTTGTTGCTTTCCACCACACATAAGGCTGATGCAGTGTCTCTTACCTTGTTTGTTTACTTTCAGATCTTAGACTTCAGATAAGACACGCAGATTCCTTAGGTCTACACCAAGCAGTTTTCTTTTTGATCCTAGATTCAATTCATAATAAGACAAAATGAAACACAAGTTGGGACAGTACCTATCTCAACTCATACTGCTCAGCTTTTTTTGGTGGTAGTTTTACTCCATCTAGAATATTGTTGCTCCTAGACTTTGAAATTATCTAACAGCACGCCCTTGCCTTATAGAACTGACCTGCTTCATCTAGAAAATTGCCAGCATACCAGCAATCACACTTGCATTTTAAATTCTAAACGTTGGGCCGGGCACAGTGGCTCACGCCTGTAATCCCAGCACTTTGGGAGGCCAAGGCAGGTGGATCACCTGAGGTCAGGAGTTTGAGACCAGCCTAGCCTACATGGCAAAACCCAGTCTCTACTAAAAATACAAAAATTAGCCGTGTGTGGTGGCGGGTGCCTGTAATCTCAGCTACTTGGGAGGCTGAGGCAGGAGAATCACTTGAAGCTGGGAGGCGGAGGTTGCAGTGAGCTGAGATTGCATCGTTACACTCCAGCCTGGGCAGCGAGTGAAACAAAAAACAAAAAATAATAAAAAATAAATTATAAACATTAGTGACATCTTATGTAGAAGCTTTAGTCTATCTATATGGTACCTTGTTTTTCAGATACCATGTGACTGGTTTACTTATTCAAACCATGCTGGATGTTAGAATTTAAAGTGGGATTGGACACAAATGATGGAGTACTGACATAAAATATCTCTAGATCACAGCCACTCTCCCACTTATGTTTTGAAGAAAGTAACGCTCACTGGGAACAGTGCAAAGTAACAAAAAGTGAAGAGCTTTGTATGTAAAATGTTAGAAACAGATAATCGGTGCCGTGAAGAAAACTCAGCATGGAGACAAAGGATCTCTCAGCAAGGCCATCTTTACTTTCTGCAGAAAGGGTGCCCCTCGCAGATGGGACAATGGCAAGAGCACACCAGAACAAAGGAAAAGCAGACATATATATATATATCCCTTATGCATTTGAGTCATCCTCACTGCTGTGTCCTGCATCCGTTGGCTGGAGCTGGACCTCACAGTCTTAAACTGATTACCGATTTGCTAATAACCTAAAACTTTCCTAAATAGGTAAGTGCAAAGGAGAACAAAGAGGAAGAAGAAGTTGCTTCTGAAAGGTTTAAGGAAGCAACAACATTTCCAAATAAGGAAGGGGCATAAGCTATGAACTAAGACTTGCCTGGGCCTGTCCAGACATGCCTGAGTAAGCCAAAGCAACTAACTGGGCTAAAGTGTAATAACTAATAGTTGATAGGAGGCTTTAGAGTAAGGAGTGATTATTCCTAGTGTCTTTTATTTTTAACCCAAGATGAGCTTTGAAGAGGAACTTTTCTACTTTCTACATAAAACTTCAATGTATAATTCTAGGAAAGCTAGCTTAAGGTCTATGAGGTGACTTATCCTAAATCTCAGATCATTTTAATTTTTATTTTTCTGAGACAGGGTCTTGCTGTGTTGCCCAGGCTGGAGTGTAGTGGCATGATCTTGACTTACTGCAACCTCTGCCTCCCGGGTTTAAGTGATTTTCATGCCTTAGCCTCCCAAGAGGCTGAGACCACAGGCACATGGCACCACACCTGGCTAGCTTTTGTATTTTTAGTAGAAATGGGGTCTCACCATGTTGGCCAGGCTAGTCTCGAACCCCTGACCTCAAGTAATTCACCCACCTCAGCCTCCCAAAGTGCTGGGATTACAGGCATAAGCCACCTTGCCCAGCCTGAAATGTACTTTAGTTTGAAGCATGGAATGAAGATACAGAGGAAAGAAAAATTAGTCAATATGTTAATTTTACCAGAGCGTCTGTAATAAATAGCAAATGAGGTGATTGGATCTTCTCTTATTCACAGTAAGACAAAATCTTACCATTTCAGCCAGTGTAAAAGTGTAATAAGAACTTCTAACAAGTACTAATTCTGTCTCTAGCATATGTGCATCTTGCATCTTCCCGATTCATAACGAGTCTTCCTTGCAACAGTGGAAGAAGGCAGGAGAAAGTAGACCTCTCTTCCTCCAATCTAAAAAAATGGAGTCTAAATTACCAATCCTGACATGATTCTTCCAGTTTATTTCCCAAAATAGCTGCTTCCAAAATACTTACACTTCTAACTTGAATAGAATATTACAGCCTTAGTACCCCATCCCTTCTGTATGCCATTTGCTAGTCTTAAAATAATTATATTCTCCTCATACTTCTTTCATGACAATTCTCTCCCATATTAATTATGAGTCAGAGAGAAGAAATGAGGTGGGAGTCCCTGAGATCACATTCTCACTGCCATAGATGTACTTTTCTAATTGTTTTCCTGTTTGGCTATAAAACCCTCTGGCCCATTGTGTTTTGATTCATTTCTTTTCATGTTGCATTTTTTATAGGTGTTTTTCGTGTTCATTAGCATCAACTAGATTTATAATTTAAGGTCAATAGATTTTTTTTACTGTATATACCAAGACCTTACATAATAAGATGCATAAGTTTATAAATTGAAATTTGTTATATAAAGTAAGTAATTTACTGCTTTGTAGAGCCTTAAAAGGAGAAACATTTATCTCTTTATGTGGATGGTGTACAGAAGCCTAAAAAACAAAATAATAGAAAAGTCCAGTACTTTATGATTAAAATATATATACATTAAAACATATAGGTAGTGGTCAGTATATGGATTGACCCCAGCTTAGGAACTATGTTCTACAGGTGCATTTAAACACTGATTATTAAAACCTTAAATATATTTCCCCACATGAGCATTTTCAATGTCTACTGTGTATTCTCTCATATAGCTTTGGTATAATTAACTTGTCCCTGGTTTTTGAACATTCAAATTCTTGCTAATTTGCTTTTTAAATTATGTTTTATTGTTATAATAAGCGAATATCTTTGTGTATAAAGCTTGGTCTGAATTTCCCCTTTCTGCCCTACGTACACAAAATGGGTCTTGCTACCCAGTGGTATTTTGAAAATTAAATGACCTAATATTCTTAAAGTGCTTATTAGCACAATATGTGGCACATTGTGAGTACAGAATAAATGCTATTTGCAGAACTTTTTCTGACTCAGCAATGAGACAAAGAAATAAAAAGGTTTCAAATGAGTTCTTTGAAGCAAGCAAGCATTGGGGTAGTAACATAGCATGTGATGACAAACAGAGGAGGGAAATCCAAAAGATTGAAGCTGTAAGAGAAGGAGTTTTGGTGGTTATTCATATGTACTGGTTGTTCCCAGTTGTGTATTCTTTAAGTATACTTTAGGAATACCTTAGCTGGAAAGTGTCACAGTGTAAGTTTTGTTCCTTTGAATTAAAATGTGTAAGTTTGATAAAGTAATATACAGTTGAGAAACATTACAAATCTCTTTAAAACAGTGTGACCTTTGTGTCTGTAATTTTTGTTCATTGTATTTGTATTTCATATTTTTGTGATATTTTATTCAAGTGTGTGTCCAATGATGTCTTTTCTGTTTTCTTTATTATTTTTTTTAATTATCCTAGTCACGTGAACTGGAAATTTCAGTTTATTGGCGTGATTGGCGGTCTCTGTGTGCTGTAAAATTTCTGAGGTTAGAAGATTTTTTAGACAACCAGCGGCATGGCATGTGTCTCTATTTGGAACCACAGGGTACTTTATTTGCAGAGGTAATAAATGTATTTTATTAATGTGCATAACTACAATTGAAATTACGTATGTAGGCAGCATAATATAGAAGTGGAAAGAGTGTTAGGCTGAGAGACAGATGACTTGAGTTTTGGCTGAGCTATGCCACTGAATAGGTATGTGACCTTGAGACAAACCAATTATTCTTTCTATGTCTGTTTTCTCAGCTAGAAAATGAGGGGCTGGACTAAACTATAACTAAGATTCTCTTAAGCTTTCAAATTTTATAAGTTTAGTGGATTTCATGAACCATAAATCCAATGCTATTTTCATGTCAACTTGAATTTTCTTCACTGCAGGTTACCTTTTTTAACCCAGTTATTGAAAGAAGACCAAAACTTCAAAGACAAAAGAAAATTTTTTCAAAGCAACAAGGTAATTACTAACAATCAAATACATAGCATTTTGATATTTTCTTAAACATCTAATTACCATTTTAAAAGTAATAGCCATCTGTGGTTTTTTTTGTTGTTGTTTATTCATTTATTTCTAATTTCTTATTAAGGAATATTGTAAATGTATCCACAAGTGAAGAGACTAGTGAAATGTACAATCATCCAATTTCAACAATAGTCAACTCATTTTATTTTATCCATATGCCATCCTCTCACTACTTTCTCAAATTTGAAGCAAACCCAGACATCCTACTGATTTATTCATAAATATTATAGTTTAGATCTGTAAAAGATAAGATTTCTTTTTAAAACCTTAATCACATATTACTACTAGACTTAAAGAGAAAAAAAAATTTCTTACCTATTTATTTTTAAAACTACTTATGCTATTTTGCACCAGCCTTTACTAGCAAATAGTAAAAAACTAGTTTTTTTAAGTGACAAATTTTGTTTGTTCTTCATAGATTATAAACTGACGAGTAAGAATTTTTAAATTATGACTTTTGGTTATACATAAATTACTTGTTCTATTTTTGTTATTTTCAATATATACAGGCAAAACATTTCTCAGAGCTCCTCAAATGAATATTAATATTGCCACTTGGGGAAGGCTAGTAAGAAGAGCTATTCCTACAGTAAATCATTCTGGCACCTTCAGCCCTCAAGCTCCTGTGCCTACTACAGTGCCAGTGGTTGATGTACGCATCCCTGAACTAGCACCTCCAGCTAGGTATGTGTCTGAGATTTTAAGCATCTTATGCAAAGTTATTGGGACAATTACGTACCGATTATAGCAGGTGTACTGAGTCTTGTTTTTTTCCCCAAGTAGTATTTTGAAAGTAGTGTTCTGTGTACTTAAAAAGTAAATTGTTTGCTTTAATTTTAAAGTGGTTTAAAATACAGACTTTCTATTACTGTTTTGGTGAGTTACTTTATCTTCTATAAGTGATTCTACAGTAACCAAATTGGACTTTGATCTTGAGCCTGAACCTCCTCCAGCCCCACCACGAGCTTCTTCCCTTGGAGAAATAGATGAATCTTCTGAATTAAGAGTTTTGGATACACCAGGACAGGCAAGCCATTTTAAACCTTGCATAATTCCTTTTCACCGAATGAATTAGCAGTGAAAGCATCATAGTGAATAAGGCGTGTATTTCCATTTAAAATTGCCACTGTGAATTTATTGTTTTTTGTTTGTTTTTTGTTTTTGTTTTTTGAGACGGAGTTTCACTCTTGTTGCTCAGGCTGGAGTGCAATGGCATGATCTTGGCTTACTGCAGCCTCTGCCTCCCAGGTTCAAGTCATCCTCCTGCAAGCAATTCTCCTATCTCAGCCTCCCAAGTAACTAGGGTTACAGGCACATGCCACCATGACCAGCTAATTTTTGTATTTTTAGTAGAGATGGGGTTTCATCATATTGGTCAGGCTGGTCCTGACCTCAAGTGATCTGCCCGCCTCTGCCTTCCAAAGTGCTGGCATTACAGGCATGAGCCACTGCGCCCAGCCGAATTTGTGTTTCTTATGGTCTAGTCTCAGCTAAATTAGACTGAGTTGATAGGAGATAACCAACTTCTTAATGTTGGCATGAAATTGTCGTTAGCCTCTGGATGCTCATGGTCCAGAAGAGATAGAATAAGCTGCTTAAGCTATAGGTAACATAGGAGTGAGTTTGATACTACATGACATACTGCCTGAAATACTATTCTTCTTCTAGCATGATTAACATACATAATAATGTGTTAGTTTTTTGTTGTTTTGGTTTTGTTTTGTTTTGGTTTGGTTTTAAGATAGAGTTTTGCTCTTGTTGCCCAGGCTGGAGTGCAATGGCACTATCTTGGCTCACTGCAACCTCCACCTCCTGGGTTCAAGTGATTCCCCTGCCTCAGCCTCCCAAGTAGCTGGGATTACAGGCATGCACCACCACGCCGGCTAGTTTTGTATTTTTAGTGGAGACAGGGTTTCTCCATGTTGGTGAGGCTGGTCACGAACTCCTGACCTCAGGTGAGCCGCCCGCCTTGGCCCCCAAAGTGCTGAGATTACAACCATGAGCCACCGCGCCCAGCCCAGTTTTTCAACTTTTTTTTTTTTTTTTTTTTTTTGAGACGGAGTCTTGCTCTGTCGCCCAGGCTGGGGTGCAGTGGCCGGATCTCAGCTCACTGCAAGCTCCGCCTCCTGGGTTTACCTGCCTCAGCTTCCCGAGTAGCTGAGACTACAGGCACCTGCCACCTCGCCTGGCTAGTTTTTTGTATTTTTTAGTAGAGATGGGGTTTCACCGTGCACCGTGTTAGCCAGGATGGTCTCGATCTCTTGACCTCGTGATCCGTCCGTCTCAGCCTCCCAAAGTGCTGGGATTACAGGCTTGAGCCACCGCACCCGGCTCAAATTTTTTTAGATAAGTTTAATATAAAAGTAATGGCTCCAGCTACTTGGGAGGCTGAGGTAGGAGGATTGCTTGAGGCCAGGAATTCAAGAGCTCTCTAGGCAAACATAGTGAGACCCACCTCTAAAAAAAGAAAAAAAAATTTTGAAGAATGAGTATCTGAATTTTACTTTTCACTCCAACATTTATATTGACTTTTGAAATGTTTTTCCTTAGTTTTATTATTACCAAATAAGTTGTTTTCTGGGTGTTTCTATGGTTTAATGTGTATTTAATATTTTACAGGATTCAGAGACTGTTTTTGATATTGAGAATGACAGAAATAGTATACTTCCAAAATCTCAATCTGAATACAAGCCTGATACTCCTCAGTCAGGCCTAGAATATAGTGGTATTCAAGAACTTGAGGATAAAAGGTAAAGAATATATACCAAGTTTTGCTACTACATGTTTGGTACCATAATTTGTTGTCTTATTATTAATTGACACTTCTCTTTTCAGATCTCAGCAAAGGTTTCAGTTTAATCTACAAGATTTCAGGTGTTGTGCTGTCTTGGGAAGAGGACATTTTGGAAAGGTAATCTTTTTGGAATTTTTTGGAATATCTACAACATTAACTCAAATGGAAAATAATTATTTTAATTTTATTTCAGGTGCTTTTAGCTGAATATAAACACACAAATGAGATGTTTGCTATAAAAGCCTTAAAGAAAGGTGATATTGTGGCTCGAGATGAAGTAGACAGGTTAGTTTTTAAAAATGAAATTGTTTATTTTTCTGAATTTGTAAGTTAAGAGAAATGATGTATATATTACAACAGCAAAATTATCACGATTTTACAGTAATATGTGAAGAAATTAAATATAATGTATCTATATTTGACATAAGGTAGACATTAGTTTTTCTTTTTTGCCCCTTCCTTTTTACCCTTCCTGTGACAATTAACTGGTTAATGGATACCAAAAAAGATAGTG
Organism: Macaca mulatta; assembly: GCF_049350105.2. Taxonomy (NCBI): domain Eukaryota; kingdom Metazoa; phylum Chordata; class Mammalia; order Primates; family Cercopithecidae; genus Macaca; species Macaca mulatta. Next base: position 151,796,999 of record NC_133406.1, on the reverse strand, counting down.
AAATGTTTAAACTAATTCTGTTAAGGTTTTTATATATGAAAATGTTAAAGTGTTTATATGGAATAGAAACTGTTATTCATCTGTTGTTTGGTGGGGCTATATTTCATTCTATCTTAATGGAAATGATAAAAAGTCATTTACAAATAATCTACAGTTAATGGAATGTTTTAAAGTATTTTACAAAGCAGAATATGTTATCTTATTTTTTCCCTCTATTTTTCTTAAAAACATGTTTTTTGACCCTAACGTCTGGGTCTAATTAAGTTGTAGATACATCTTTTTGTACAATTATTTATTTATTTATTTATTTAAGACAGAGTCTCATTTCTCCCAGACTGCAGTGCAGTGGTGCCATCTTGGCTCACTGCAACCTCCACCTCCCTGGTTCAGGCACTTCCCCTGCCTCAGTCTCCCAAGTAGCTGGGACTACAGGCGCGTGCCACCATACCTGGCTATTTTTTTGTATTTTTTACAAAATATATTAGTAGAGATGGGGTTTCACCATGTTAGCCAGAATGGTCTCAATCTCCTGACCTCATGATCTGCCAGCCTCGGCCTCCCAAAGTGCTGGGATTACAGGCGTGACCCACTGCGCCCGGCCTCATAATTATTAAAATGCAAGGATTTGGGGGGTTAAGATTGTAATTCACTCAGAGAATATACTTTAAGAAATGACTGTCTTAATACAGAATAATTAAATATGGACATTATTGTGTAAAAATGGCATATTTATCACAGAAAAAGGCTTTCATTGGACATTTTTCTTACACCACTAGGAAGCATATATCAATATTAATGGTAGACAGCTCTGCACAATGAAGAGAGCCCTGGGCTATGACTGAGAAGGCTGACGTTTCTAGTCCTCATTGCTCCTCCTTAGTAAGGATTTGACCCTAGGGCATTTCACTGAACATCTTTAAGCCCCAGTTAACTCATATATTTAAAAATATATTTGTTTTGGTAATACTTGCCTTACTGAGTTGTACTGATACATAGAGATGCCAAATTGCAACTTTTAATTTTTTTTCCCACCATATGGGTAGTTCTTAGAATAAGGAAAGGCCTCAAAAGATTGAGATTTGTTTTTTTATGTTAAATAAACTTTTCCTTTTGGATTTTCCTATTTGTTTTTCACCGTTGTTTCTTTTCACTGTTTCTCATACACCTCAATCACATCAAAATCAATGCTTTCTTGATATCTAATACTAAAGAGCTTGCTGGATATTTATAAAATATTCCGAGCACCATATTACATGTTTAGAATTATTTTTATGTTACACAAGCAGATAATTAAAGCAAGTCTGTGATCCCACCAAAGCAAGTCTTTGATTCTAAGGCTGTTTATAATTGGACTAACAGAAGGGTCAAATGTTTCCTTCCCTGAAGGAATATTTGCTTTTCTCCAGATTCTTAAATGGTAAATTCATTTATTTTCTAAAATAATAGGGAACTGTTTACTACTTCTATTAATCTTGATTTATGTGGCTTTCTGCTACCTTGTTACAACTTTGTGCTAAATCTTTGTAGGAGAAATGCTTTCTAATTAAATCTACAGAAAATTCGGATCACAGGATGGTGCTGTAGCCAGAATCTAGGCCATTAGTAATCTCAACTGAAAATTAATCCAGTCTTGTGTAGAGACAGGGTCTCACTGTGTCACCCACACTGGAGTGCAGTGGCATGAGCCTAGTTCACTGCAGCCTTGAGTTCTTGGGCTCAAGCCATCCTCCTGCCTCAGCTTCCCATTGGGACCACAGGTGCATACAACTGATCCATCTGCATTTCTTTCCCCCATAGAGTCAGGGTCTCCCTATGTTGTCCAGGCTGGTCTCAAACTCCTGGCTTCAGGCGATCCTCCTTGGCCTCCCGAAGTGTGGGATTATAGGTGTAAACCACCACACCCATTCTTAACTTAAATCTCTACTTTTCAGTAACATGAAAATTTAAAAATCTCAAGTAGAACTGGTATAAAAAGAGAGAAAAGAAAAATCCAAGAGTGAGAAATGAAACACACTCTTAGAGAAATTTGAGTAATGAAGATATGAAAAAGGAGTACTTTTAAATTTCTAGCATATCTGAAAGAAGGCGAGAAAAAAAAATTAGTTTATAAGGTTTTTTTTTTTAAGAGTAGCTTTTTTATTTTATTTTATTTTATTTATTTATTTTTGAGATGGAGATTTGCTGTTGTTGCCCAAGCTGAAGTGCAATGGCGTGATCTCGGCTCACTGCAACCTCCGCCTATCAGGTTCAAGCGATTCTTGGAGCTGCCTCAGCCTCCTCAGTAGCTGGGATTAACAGGCGTGCACCACCATGCCCTGCTAATTTTTTGTATTTTTAGTAGAAGCGGGGTTTCACCATGTTAGCCAGGCTGGTCTCAAACTCCTGACCTCTGGTCATCTGCCCACCTCAGCCTCCCAAGGTGCTGGGATTACAGGCATGAGCCACTGCACCCGGCCAAGACTAGCATTTTTTAAAAGTAATATATTTCATTACTTGCAAGTATAAATGGTAAATAACTTAAACTAAACTTATTATAACTGAGCAGAATTTTAAATATTTACTTTCCACTTCCTAGCTTATCTTTTTAAGCCACGGAATTTAGTGTCATTGTTTATTTTTTAATAGATGTTCCTAGAATACTTTATGTATATATTTTTTGAGACAGAGTCTCACTCTGTTGTCCAGGCTGGAGTGCAGTGGAGTGATCTCGGCTCACTACAACTTACGCCTCCAGGTTCAGGCGATTCTCCTTGCTCAGCCTCCCCAGTAGCCAGGATTACAGGTGTGCACCACCACGCCCAGTTCATTTTTGTATTTTCAGTACAGACAGGGTTTCACCATGTTGACCAGGCTGGTCTGCAACTCCTGACCTCCGGTGATCCATCTCCCTCAGCCTCCCAAAGTGCTGGGATTACAGGCATGAGCCACTGTGCCTGGCCTACTTTATGATTCTTAATGACAGTTCTCATAGTCTAAATTTTCTTTCTATAGTCTGTATTATATTATTTTACTTTGAAATTATAAATCATAGAAAATTTCAAATCAGCCTCTTTTTAAGTGAACACAAATTATGGATTTTAAAATAAAGTGTTAGATAATTTATGAACAAAGATCATATTCTGTGTACCTACCATGAGTAAAACACTCTTAAGTCCTGTCTGCCCTTCAATTGCTGAGTAAGGATATTACGTTTATGTTATTGGAATGCCTCCTCACTCAGCTTCCTTTTCTTACCAATTTATATTTCAACACAACAGAATAGGGTTGGAAGTATATTTTTGTGTTTGTAGAAGAAAGCACAGCTAACCAGCTTATGTAGGATTCAATTCTAAGACCTTGGTTTTATTAATGATGTTTTCCCCTGACTAAAATGACTATTTATGTAAGTTTTCAGGTTTCTAACTTATCTAAAAATGTAATGAATTTTGAAGGAAGTACACAAAACATGTTAGGAACTAGTAACTTAGGGAAACAAGACATAAATACATTATGTAATAAAGGTGACTAGATAGAGTCCAGCTTAAAATAAGCAATACAAACAATAGCAGTTCTTAGGAGGAAATCAGTGTACTGGTGTACTACTACACCATAGTACATATAGTGTACTACTCCCTGGGCGTGCTACTAATCTTCCCTATTTTATTAAACAGCAATACCAGTTGCTCAAGCCAGACACGGTCATTCTTGATGCTCTTTTCCCCTTACCTACAACACTCAAACTATTAGCAAATCTAGTCAACTTCACCTCTAGAATATATCCCAAATCATAGAAAGCATAAAACCAATAGTAAATCTCTGTTGTATTTACTCTTAAATTTTCATTCCACATCTATAATCTGATGAAGCAGCAACTGACATTTGTGTTGCACTTTTCACTTTGACACCTTTGTTTGATTCTTGTCATCACTATTAGAAATATTTAGAGCGAGATTTAGGTAGAGTCTTATAAAAGAGGTGGGATTTTTGCTGGGTTTTGGTAGACAAGTTATTTGGGAATAAGGAGAGAAGAGTGATGACAATTTATAGGGAAATATTCTGAACAGGATGAATAAGGTTTAAAGTTTTACATAAAGTTGGACTGTTGCATGGACTTTTAGGGACAAGACACAATTTAGATAATGTGAGACAAGTTGAAGATTCGTATGCAGTAGCTTTTTCGTGTACTATAAAATGCATAAAATTAAAATTATTGTGTCAATTTGGACCTATAGCCTTGCTCCTTTGTCTCATTGTTCAAAGACATCTATACAGATGTATCATCATTATTGTAATTCAAATAATTCCTGTGAATCGCATTAAAATAATTTCAAGGGGTAGTCCAGCCAGTGGGTCTCAAATATTTTGTACCATTTATATGTTCCACCCAGTTCTAACATCTGTTCAGTTGAGAACAGTTGTTTCATTCATAAGTTCACCCATAATGAATTAGTGAGTCACCCATAAATAAAAACTAGGGACAGGCGCTGGCATGGTGGTTCATACCTGTAATCTCAGTACTTTGGGAGGCCAAGGCAGGAGGATTGCTTGAGACCAGAAGTTCAAGACAAGCCTGGGCAACATAGTGAGACCCTGTCCCTATCAAAAAATAAAAGCCAGGCATGGTAGTATGTGCCTGTAGTACCAGCTACTCAGGAAGCTGAGGCAGGAGGTTCACTTGAGCCCAAGAGTTCAAGGTTACAGTGAGCCATGATCATGTCACTGCACTCCAGCTCCTGAAAGACAGAGCAAGATCCTATCTCAAAAAAACACACAACTGTAGATAATGAAGAGAACATACTTGTCATCTACTTAAGCCCAAAACATCTTAGTTTTGTCTTATTTCATCTGATTATTTTATCTACATTTAGCCAAAATTCAGATTGGCTTAATAAAGCAGATGTATTAGAATACGTCTTACAGATCTTGTCCAAAGCAATTTTTAAGTACATTATTTTCTAGTAAATTTAAATGACAAAAATAAAAACTATTAACTTTTTAATCTTCTATGAGTTTATTTATAATAGTGCCTTAATTTGTAGTAACATTTAGACACTTTGTCATGTATCGTCTTTATTTTCTAGTCTTTTAAATTAAAATTTTATGCAGCATATCTGTACATCTCAACTTCATATCAATTTTATATGATAAAAAAATTTAATACTATAGCTTGTGAATTATAGATACTGTCCTTGAAATTACCTTCACCACAAACTTTAAATTTTTCATAGTATGCTTTAAATTGCTAAATTCTCTGACCAATTCCTGAATAATTTTCATAATTCACCCTTAATTAAGCCTTTTAAAAAATTAACTATAACCACTAACCATATATGTGCTATAGACTATCAATGTGAACGCTATAATCTTTTAAAGTTTCTATTAATATATTTCAACTAAACTTATGTATTTTAGGTAGATCAGTTTTCATAGCACATATAGCAAAACTAAGACACATGTTAGGGTTTTTAAGTTATAGCTAAAATTGTGCTTATTTTTAAGTTTAGTAATTTATAAAGGATGTTATTTCCAACTAGAATTATTTTTAATCTGCTTATTTTTAAATATTTTCTTTTACAGCTTGATGTGTGAAAAAAGAATTTTTGAAACTGTGAATAGTGTAAGGCATCCCTTTTTGGTGAACCTTTTTGCATGTTTCCAAACCAAAGAGCATGTTTGCTTTGTAATGGAATATGCTGCCGGTGGGGACCTAATGATGCACATTCATACTGATGTCTTTTCAGAACCAAGAGCTGTGTGAGTATGCTTTAGACATTTATCTGAGTTTTTCCATGACTGATTTAATGTGGGAAGGAAAAGAGATTCTTTGAATTTTAGATTTTTTTCCTAACAGAAAATAGATCTCTGCAAGAAATATTAGAACTCCTTACTTACTTTTTTGCCATATACTTTTTGTATGTATTCTGTTGTCTGTGTTGAAAATGTCATGGATTATCCTAAACCACAATTAATTCTTTAGATAAACAATGTAGATTCATTTTAGTAAAATTTCTTTTTGTGCTACTAGATTTTCTCACTAGAGAATGCCATTCAGAATTACAGCTTTAAAGACAGATTATACTCAAAATGCACTGTTAAGTTTTTGAAAAGAAAGTACAGAAGAGTCTATCATATATTTATATAAAATGTTTGTATTTGCCTTTCTAAAGAGTAATTTAAAAGAATATCAAGTATTTGCGTCCTTGTGCTTAAAATCTCTCTGAACAAATGTAAAAGAAACTGGTTATGTGTGTTGCCTCCAGACAAAGGGATAAAGAGCAGACTTTTCATTGTAAACTTTTTGTAGTTTTTGAAGTCAAGGTTTGGCTTATTCAAATACATAAGAATAATAGTAAACACTTGAAATTATATATGCATGTATGTATATTTTCCCTGTTAGTATCTTAATTTTATAGCTGTTAAATGGTGGAGCTAAGATTTGAACCTAGGAAAGTGCTATTAATACCTACACCCTGCATGCTGGTGTTTACCAAATTTGTGTTTCCAGCCCCATCCTTTTACCTAAACTTCCAACTCTAATAATATTCAGTGGTCAGCTAGTTTTCCATTTGCGTGGCTAAGTATCTTATTTAACAACTTAAACTGAACTGATTTTTTCCATTTTTCTATCTACCTCATCTACTACACTCCAGGCCTGCTACTCTTAATCTTCCCTATTTTATTAACCAGATTCAAGCCAGAACACAAGAAGTCATTCTTGATGCTCTTTTTCCCTTAACTTCAGCACTCAAACTATTAGCAAGTCCAGTCAACTCCACCTGTAGAATATATCCCAAATCATAGGAAGCATAAATCTAGTAGTAAATCTCTATTATATTTACTCTTTAGTTTTCATTCCACATCTATAATCTGATGAAATAGCAACTGACATCCGTGTTGTACTTTCACTTTGATTCCTCCATTTGATTCTTGTCATAACCATTAGAGGTATTTAAAGCAGATAATTGTAATACTGTCATAACCTTGAAGTTTCAGATGAGGGAAATAGGGATTAATTCGAATGGGTACTGAAGCATTTTAAAAGGAGGCAAAAGCCAGAAAGTAATAGAAGGCTACGAATAATTCATTCCCTCAATAAGGCAGAGCATTACGATTAAGCCTAGCCCATGCTGCCATGGGAATTTGCTTTTATTTTTTATGCTTGTTTTTGTTTTTAAAATAATATATAAATGTAGTTTGCCTTAAGAAGCTGTTATTTTTGCTGAGAATATAAATTATATACAAATAAAACCATAAAGTTCAGTGAAAATGCAAGAATACAATGCTACATTACAGAACTCCAAATCTGAAGTACCTCCCTTTATCGTTCAGTTCTCAGATCAAATGTCATTTCTTTAAAGGTAATTTTCTGAGTACCCTAGCTATAATATCACATCACTAACCAATTCAATTCACTCTATTTTCTGTATTATCTTTTTCATATCATTTTATTTCTACATGAAATCTGATTTATTTTTAAAATTTTTATTGTCTGTCTTATTTCACTTAAAAGAGAGGAGCAAGGACCATATCTGTCCTGTTTATTAGTGAAATGCCTAAAAGAACAGCTGGAACATATTAGGCAATCAGTGAATTTTTATTGATTGAAACCATAGAATCAAAATAGCTTGATTTCTAGCTTTGTTGTTTTGTAGTCTAACTTTAGACAAATTACGTTTTCTGAGCTTCATTATCTGCTTCTGTAAAATATTTATCTTAAGGCTTGATTGAAGATTAAGTAAGCTAATAAATGAAAATAACTGACACAATACCTAACAGGAGCATTCAATAAAATACATATTTTACATAGTATACCCAATTAATCAAGGCAGTCTGTTTACAAAGAAAGAAATCAGTGGGAAGCCATGGCTCACGCCTGTAATCCCAGCACTTTGGGAGGCAGAGGCGGGCAGATCACTTAGCAGATCACTTAAGCTCAGGAGCTCTAGACCAGCCTGGCCAACGTGGTGAAACCCTGTCTATACTAAAAATACAAAAATTAGCTGGGCATGGTGGCAGGCGCCTATAATCCCAGCTATTTGGGAAACTGAGGCAGAAGACTCACTTGAACCCCAGAGGCAGAGGTTGCAGTGAGCCAAGGTCACATCACTGCACTCCATCCTGGGTGACAGAGTGAGACCCCCCAAATTAAAAAAAAGAGAGAGAAATCAATATATTTTTATAATTGTTACAGTATTGTTTCGCCACTAAAATAAGTTTGCTAAGAAAATTATGTTTAACGATCTTAAGCAATTTTTTTTTTTTTTGAGGCAGTCTTGCTCTGTCGCCCAGGCTGGAGTGCAGTGGCATGATCTTGGCTCACTGCAACCTCTGCCACCCATGTTCAAGAGATTATCCTGCCTCAGCCTCCCAAATAGCTGGGACTACAGGCGTGTGCCACCACGCCCAGCTAATTTTTGTATTTTTAGTAGAGATGGGGTTTCACTGTGTTGGCCAGGCTGGTCTCATACTCCTGACCTCAGGTGATCTGCCTCCCTCTGCCTCCCTCAGCCTCCCAAAGTGCTGGGATTACAGGCGTGAGCCACCATGCCTGGCCATCTTAAGCAATTTTAAGCTCACATTTATTTTAACAAACTTCAGTAGATCCTTTAAACTTCTGGTAAGTTATATAATTTTTAATGTATAATCAAGTAAGTATTTCTAAGTAGTTGCATTTTATTTTTGTTTTTGTTTTTTATTTCTGTGTTGGGGAGTCTAAGCCCTGATGAAACTGCCTGGCAGACCCTGACCACCACACGCCTCCCCCACCCAAGCCCCACGTTTAAAAATTATAGACCCGTGCTCTCTTCAGCAGCGCATATACTAAAATTGGAACGATATAGAGAAGATTAGCATGGCCCCTGCATAAGGATGACACGCAAATTCATGAGGCATTCCATATTTTTCTGAAATTGAGGCAGTAATTAATAGCCTACCAACAAAAAAAGCCCAGGACCAGATGGATTCACAGCCAGATTCTACCACAGGTACAAAGAGGAACTGGTACCATTCCTTCTGAAACTATTCCAAACAATAGAAAAAGAGGGAATCATCCCGAACTCATTTTATGAGTTCGGGATCATCCTGTTACCAAAACCTGGCAGAGACACAACAACAACAAAAAAATTCCAGGGCAATATCCCTGATGAACATCGATGCGAAAATCCTCAGTAAAATACTGGCAAACCAAATCCAGCAGCACATCAAAAAGCTTACCCACCACGATCAAGTCAGCTTCCTCCGTGGGATGCAAGGCTGGTTCAGCACATGCAAACCAATAAACGTAATCCGTCACATAAACAGAACCAATGACAAAAACCACATGATTATCTCAATAGATGTAAAAAAAGGCCTTCGGTAGGCAGGGGGTGGCAGTGAACAGAGATCTCGCCACTGCACTCCAGCCTGGCGATAGAACAAGACTCTGTCTCAAAAAAAAAAAAAAAAGGCTGGGTGCGGTGGCTCACACCTGTAATTCCAGCACTTTAGGAGGCCGAGGCGGGCAGATCACCAGGTTGGGATATCGAGACCAGCCTGACCAACATGGCGAAATACCGTCTCTACTAAAAACACAAAAAAATTAGCTGGGTGTGGTGGCGCATGCCTGCAGTGTCAGCTGCTTGGGAGGCAGGAGAATCGCTTGAACCATGGAGGCGGAGGTTGCAATGAGCCAAGATCCGCCATTGCACTCCATCCTGGGCAACAAAGCGAGACTCCATCTCAAAAAAAAAAAAAAAGAAAAGAAAAGGCCTTAGATAAAATTCAATAACCCTTCATGTTAAAAACTCAATAAACTAGGTGTTGATGGGACGTATCTCAAAATAATAAGAGCTATTTATGACCGACCCACAGCCAGTATCATACTGAATAGGTGAAAGCTGGAAGCATTCCCTTTGAAAACTGGCACAAGACAAGGATGCCCTCTCTCACCACTCCTATTCAACATAGTATTGGAAGTTCTGGCCAGAGTAGTCAGGCAAGAGAAAGAAAGAAAGTTTATTAAAATAGGAAGAAAGGAAGTCACATTGTCTCTGTTTGGAGATGACATGATTGTATATTTAGAAAACCCCATTGTCTCAGCCCAAAATCTCCTTAAGCTGATAAGCAACTTCAGCAAAGTCTCAGGATACAAAATCAATGTGCAAAAATCACAAGCATCCCTAAACACCAATAATAGACAGCTGAATCATGAATAAACTCCCATTCACAGTTGCTACAAAGAGAATAAAATACCTAGGAATACAACTTACAAGGGATGTGAAGGACCTCTTCAAGGAGAACTACAAACCACTGCCCCGGGAAATAAGAGAGGACACAAACAAATGGAAAAACATTCCACGCTCATGGATAGGAAGAATCAATATCATGAAAATGGCCACACTGCCCAAAGTAATTTATAGATTCAATCCCCATTAACCTGCCATTGACTCTCTTCCCAGAATTAGAAAAAACTACTTTAGGCTGGGTGTGGTGGCTCACGCCTGTAATCCCAGTACTTTGGGAGGTTGAGGCGGATGGATCACTTGAGGTCAGGAGTTTGAAAGTAGCCTGACCAATATGGTGAAACTCCATCTCTACTAAAAATACACAAATTAGGGGTGGTGGTACATGCCTGTAATCCCAGCTACTCGGGAGTCTGAGTCAGGAGAATTGCTTGAACCCGGGAGGTGGAGGTTGCAGTGAGCAAAGATCGCACCACTGCACTCCAGCCTGGGCGACAGAGTGAGACTCCATCTCAAAAAAAAGAAAAAAAAAAAAACTACTTTAAATTTCATATGGAACCAAAAAAGAGCCTGTATAGCCAAGACAATGCTAAGCAAAAAGAGCAAAGTTGGAGGCATCACGCTACCTGACTTCAAACTGTACTACAAGACTGCAGTAACCAAAATACCATTGTACTGGTACCAAAACAGATATATAGACCAATGGAACAAAACAGAGGCCTCAGAAATAACACCACGCATCTACAACCATCTCATCTTTGAGAAACCTAACAAAAACAAGTAATAGGGAAAGGATTCCCTATTTAATAAATGATGTTGGAAAAACTAGCCATATGTGGCCATATGTAGCCACATGTGGGGAACTGAAACTGGAACCCTTCCTTACACCTTATACAAAAGTTAACCGAAGATGGATTAAAGACTTAAACATAAGACTCAAAACCATAAAAACCCTAGAAGAAAACCTAGGCAGCACCATTCAGGACATAGGCACGGGCAAAGACTTCATGACTAAAACACCAAAAGCATTGGCAACAGCCAAAATTGACAAATGTGATCTGATTAAACTAAAGAGCTTCTGCACAGCAAAAGAAACTGTCATCAGAGTGAACAGGCAACCTACAGAATGGGAGAAAAATTTTGCAATCTATCCATCTGACAAAGGGCTAATATCCAGAATCTGCAAGGAACTTAAACAAATTTACAAGAGAAAAAACAACCCCATCAAAAAGTAGGCGAAAGATATGAACAGACACTTCTCAAGACATTTATCCAAAAAAACATGAAAAAAAGCTCATCATCACTGGTCATTAGAGAAATGCAAATCAAAACCACAATGAGATGCCATCTCACACCAGTTAGAATGGCGATCATTAAAAAGTCAGGAAACAACAGATGCTGAAGAGGATGTGGAGAAATAGGAACACTTTTACACTGTTGGTGGGAGTGTAAATTAGTTCAACCATTGTGGAACACAGTGTAGTGATTCCTCAAGAATCTAGAACTAGAAATACCATTTGACCCAGCCATCCCATTACTGGGTATATACCCAAAGGATTATAAATCATTCTGTAAAGACACATGCACACGTATGTTTATGGGAACACTGTTCACAATAGCAAGGACTTGGAACCAACCCAAAGGCCCATCAATTATAGACTTCATAAAGAAAATGTGGCACATATATACCATGAAATACTATGCAGCAATAAAAAACGATGAGTTCATATCCTTTTCAGGACATGGATGAAGCTGGAAACCATCATTCTCAGGAAACTAACACAGAAAACTAAACACCACATGTTCTCACTTATAAATGGGAGTTGAAGAATGAGAACACATGGACACAGGGAGGGGAACATCACACACGGGGGCCTATCAGAGTTCGGGGGATAGGGGAGGGATAGCATTAGGAGAAATTCCTAATGCAGATGATGGGTTGATGGGTGCAGCAAACCACCATGGCACATGTATACCTATGTAACAAACCTGCACGTTATGCACATGTATCCCAGAACTTAAAGTATAATTTAAAAGTAAATAGGCCGGGTGTGGTGGCTCACGCCTGTAATCCCAGCACTTTGGGAGGCCGAGGCGGGTGGATCACGAGGTCAGGAGATCCAGACCATCCTGGCTAACACGGTGAAAGCCCGTCTCTACTAAAAATACAAAAAATTAGCCGGGCGTGGTGGTGCGTGCCTGTAGTCCCAGCTACTCGGAGGCTGAGGCAGGAGAATGAATGGCGTGAACCCGGGAGGCGGAGCTTGCAGTGAGTGGAGATTGCGCCACTGCACTGCAGCCTGGGCGACAAAGCAAGACACTGTCTCAAAAAAAAAAAAAAAAAAGTAAATAAACAGATCTTTTCAGAAACAAAAAAAAAAATACATACATACATATATATATATAAAAATAAAAATGCCGGGCACAGTGGCTCACGCCTGTAATCACAGCACTTTGGGAGGCGGAGGCGGGCGGATCACCTGAGGTCAGAAGTTTAAGACCAGCCTGACCACGTTGAGAAGCCCTGTCACTACTGAAAATACAAAATTAACCGGGCGTGGTGGCACATGCCTATATTCCCAGGTACTCGAGAGGCTGAGGCAAGAGAGTCGCTTGAACTCGGGAGGCGGAGGTTGCGGTGAACTGAGATTGCACCATTGCACTCCAGCCTGGGCAACAAGAGCAAAACTCCATCTCAAGAAACAAAATAAATAAATAAAAATTATTGACCCATTTTTAATAAAAATAGGCAAATATAAAACATAGTTATATTATCTACATGTGAATGTAAATATATTCTGAAAGTTTGGAATAATGTTAAAGTGACAAGAATTATTATCCGTATGAACTGCAGTGGAATGAGGTGAGATGGAGATAGATGGATGAAATAGTGTACTTTGGAGAGAAGCGTATTACATGTTTTATAGAGAAAATACTCATATTATTACTTTTATAATTAAAAACTAATTATCCTAAGTGTTTATAGGCTGAAGACATTTGCATTTTTAAATCTATTCATTTATTTCCTCGTTCAATAAGCCTATCATGTATATCAGGCATTATGCTATGAACTTAGGATAAAAACTGAAAAAGACAAACATGGTCCTGTGCCTCAAGAATTATTATTCTCTCTCGGCCCGGGTTTTCTGAGATCCAAACCCATATACCCAGCTTTTATATATCATCACCTACCCCACAGACAAAGTCAACCTGTCAAATGCCAAACCTAGTTTTGTCACAAAACCTTGGCCACCTCTGTTTCTTTTATCCATTCATTCTACTAAGATGGAAACCTTGAAAGTTACCTGTAGCTCTTCCCTCTTCCTTATCCTGTAATGGGATAGCACCTTCTGTCATGCTAATTTTTAAGTTCTTGTGAATCTGTATCTCTGTTGCCACTACAGTAGATGTTCTCATGATCTTTTCATCTAAATTATGATAAAAGCCTTATCTGTTCTTTTTTCCTCTGGATCTCTACCTACTTCTCCATCCTTCGCATTGCTACCAGAAAACAAATGCCATCATTCTCCTCTGATTAAAATGGTTTGATTCTCTGTCACTAAGAGAAAAAATTTCAGTATCCATAATATGACATTCAGGGTCCTTCACCCAGGTTATCTTTCCAGCTTAATCTCCTACTTCTTCCCCAGATACACCCATCCTTTTCTTCATCCACACCAGACTTACTTGTTATCAAACGTGTTAACGCCTTTTGCACCTCTATTTCTTTTTTCTCTCAGGTAAGTATTTTTTCCCCCACAAAACTTCTGCCTGTCACACTGTCCTTTGTCCTTATGGTATATTGTAATTCCTCCTGCAAAACCAGATCAAATGTCCCCTCTGAGGTTCTCAGTGACTCCACTAGGCAAAGTTAATGGCTTTAATTGTCAAAACTATACTTTTCTCATTTTTAAATTTTACCCCTAATATCTAGCACAATGTGTGATACATAGTGGGGACTAAAAAAAAAATTTGTGAAATAAATTAATGATAGGTCTGCTTTGAAGTATAAACATATAAGCTGGGATTCAAGAGCAATAAAATTTATTAAACTCCTATTGATTTAATTCTTCAAACAGATTTTATGCTGCTTGTGTAGTTCTTGGGTTGCAGTATTTACATGAACACAAAATTGTTTATAGGTAAGTTAATTTTTAATTTTTTCTAATGGCTTGCTTTGGTGTGATTTAGAATTAAAGATAGTGTTTTGTGTTTCTTAAACGTTTTATGTTTAACCAGCTTCTTAGTTTTCTCCTTCATCTGATAAGTCAAACCCCAATTTTGAAAGACATGTGGTTAGCACTATGATTATATGATGAACTTTTTGTTTCCTAATCCATAGCACATTTTCTAATTAAAATAGTCAAATTATGGGTTGGTCTATGATAGTGCATTTCTCAACAATATTCATCCTAGTGAATATTTAGCATTCAAACAACTCATTGCAAAAAACCTCCATAGACCAATACTGCTAAAAACGTGTCCGTGATGAGACAAGTAGCTTGTGTTAGAGTGTAAAACATCACACTGCTTCCCTCATTACGAAGCCTTATTGTCAACTGAACTAAATAGTATATTGGTGATGTAGCTGATCTCTGTAATTTGTGGCCCAGCAGCTAGTCTGTGAACCACACTTTGACTAGCACTCACTGCCCAAGACCAAGCAGATATGAGAAGACTAGTCAGAATTAGAAGACTATAAACATTGGATTATTTAAGTTTTTTTTTTTTTCTTTTTTTTTTTTTTTTTTTTTTTGAGACAGAGTTTCACTCTTGTCGCCCAGGCTGGAGAGCAATGCACGATCTCGGCTCATGGCAACCTCTGCCTCCCGGGTTCAAGCGATTCTCCTTCCTCAGCCTCCTGAGTACCTGGAATTACAGGTGCCCAACACCATGCCCAGCTAACTTTTATATTTTTAGTATAGACAGAGTTTCACCATGTTGGCCAGGCTGGTCTTGAAACTCCTGACCTCAGGTGACTACCCGCCTCAGCCTCCCAAAGTACTAAGATTACAGTTGTGAGCCGCCGCACCCAGTCAGGTAAGGTTCTAATGATGTTTTCATGATTAAGTTCTGTTTTACCTAACGGATAAAATATTTCCTGGGCTCGGTGGCTCAAACGTGTAACCCCAGTATTTGGGGAGGCCAAGGTGGGAGGATTGCTTCGGTCTAGGAGTTTGAGACCAGCCTGGGCAACATAGTGGTATTCTGTCTCTACAAAAAAAATCTAAAAATCAGCGAGGAGTGATGATATCTGCCTGTATCTGGGCTACTCAGGAGGCTGAGGTGGGGGAATTGCTTGAGCCTGGGAGGTCAAGGCTGCAGTGAGCCATGATTATGCCACTGTACCCCACTTAGACAACAGAGCGAGTACCTTGTATCACAAAAAGAAAAAATAAATTGAACAAAATGGATAAAATATTGTCAGTTTGCCTAATTTGTAATCAACTAGTATGGATGGATAGCTTTCTCTCATTCTTTCAGAAGATGAAACCTGCCCTCTGATGCCTTATTAATACTGTTAGCTTTACAGTTCTTTCTTATGGATGGCATATAAGCAAACTTTAAAACTAGATTAAGTTGGCCAGACGCAGTGGCTCACGCCTGTAATCCCAGCACTTTTGAAGGCCGAGGCAGGTGGATCACCTGAGGTCAGGAGTTCGAGACCAGCCTGGCCAACATGGTGAAAACCCATCTGTACTACAAATAAAAAAAAAAAAAATTAGCCAGACTTGGTGGTGGGCACCTGTAGTCCCAGCTACTTGGGAGTCTGAGGCACAAGAATTGCTTGAACCTGGAAAGTAGAGGTTGCAGTGAGCCGAGATCATGCCAGTGCACACCAGCCTGGGTGACAGAGCGAGACTCTGTCTTTAAAAAAAGAAAAAAAAAAAGGGCTGGGTGTGGTGTCTCATGCCTGTAATCCCAGCACTTGGGGAGGCCAAGGCCAGCGGATCACAAGGTCAGGAGTTCAAGACCAGCCTGGCCAACATAGTGAAACCCCCTCTCTAATAAAAATACAAAAATTAGCCAGGTGTGGTGGCACACGCCTGTAGTCCCAGCTACTTGGAAGGCTGAGGTAGGAGAATCGCTTATACCTGGGAGGCAGAGGTTGCAGTGAGCCAAGACCATGCCATTGCACTCCAGCCTGGGTGACAAAGTGAGACTCCGTCTCAAAAGAAAAAAAAAAAAAGTGGATTAAATTAGATTATCACAAATAAATTAAATACATTCTTTTTTATGTAACAGGAGAATAATTTCTCATAAGCTACCTTATATAGAGCAATAAGCTTACTAAAAGGAAGAAAACAATGTGATATAGTATTTAAATCTCAAATCATAACTTGGAAATCCCATTTTTAATAAAGAGAAAGTACAGTTCCAGTTGAAATTATTTTTTTAACTGTATAACCTACTGATTTTTTTTTCATGCTGTATCTTTTTATCCTGAACAGAGATTTGAAATTGGATAACTTATTGCTAGATACAGAGGGCTTTGTGAAAATTGCTGATTTTGGTCTTTGCAAAGAAGGTAATCGAATGTTTTTAAGTTTCTTTTCTGATAAATTACTGTTTCTTTGTGCATCAGTAGTTTTCAAGTTTGTCTATGGAAAACAAACTGTACTTTTAACTTTATTCTTCTTTAAGACATTGTAGATATAATGAAGACATTGCTTATATAACCTAATTATCACATTAAGAATTTGTTCTATGAATACGAATAAGGTTAGATGTATAGAAATCATAGTAAGCTTCTCTGCATGATTAATAATTTTGTCACTACTTTAAGGAAGTATTGCTTAAGCACCAAAATCATTTATTCCAGTGAGACTGTACACAGTGAATTTCATAGGCCTGATAATTTACTTCCAGCTTCTTAAAACTGGAAACATTTAAAAATAGAAAATAAATTGAGATAGGTATCTCAAGTATGTTTTTTGTATATTCAAAAGTAAGTAAGTAAATTGGGGAAATTTGAATCAGGTAACATAAGAAAGGATAAAGATCATGGGCTTAGGAACCAAACAGTTCTAGGTTTGAATCATGGCTTTGCCACTATTTGCTGTTTGTCTTTGGAAAACTTAGTTTTAATCTCTTTGAGTCTTACTTCTCCAACCATAAAAAAATGGACATGGTTCTTTCTGTTTACTAGTACTAACATTGCCTATCTCCCTCTGCACTGCTGGCTTCTGTTTGCTGTTTAGCTTTGTTTCCATAGTACATTAACACAGGGAATGGTACATCTTAAGTATTCAGTGAGTGTTTGATTAATAAGTAGCTGGATGAATAAATGAATGAACTCTGTAGATATATGCCCATCACATACCCACTGACATAATTGCTGAATCAAGTCAGTTTTTTTCTTTAACTGGGCTTCTTTTTATTGGACACTGTTGATCTAAACGCTTTTGTTTCTCAGCATCTCTCCTTAGCCGGCTGCTCTTCACTGCGGTTTTTTGACTAGCAGCTATATCCTAATGACTCTCAAATCTATTATTTCCTTTCATATGGATTCCAAAGGTATATATTCAACTATCTACTAGACAGCTCTGCCTGAACAGTGAAGAGACACCTCAAACACTACCCAAACAAAAATCACTTATTTTCCTCAGGTAGTCTGGTTGTTGGTACCACAATCCCCTCAGTCTTCAATCTGAAAGCAAGGAATTATCTTGTGTTCTATCCTGTTCTCTACTTTCCATATGTAGTTATTCAAAAAATTCTACTGCCACTTAACCTCCTGAATATTTCTGAAATCTATCATTTCCAGTCAACTCCTGCTAGCCATCATCTTGTTTTGACAAGACAGGTATAATAATCTCCTAATTGTTCCTATTTCTAGTCTTTTTCTATCCCAAATCAACCTGCCATGTAATTGCTGAATTGTTTAAGGAGTCCATATAAATACAGATCAGACCATGGCACACACCTGCTGAAAACTCTTCAGTGGCTAGGATAAGGTGACATAGAGTGCCCTTCCTGATCTGCCTGCCTGCCTTCCTCTCTGGCCTCATCTCTTGCTGCTCTGTGTTTAGTACTTTTTGCTCCAGCAACAATGAATTGCTTATAGTCTGTGTCCCTCTAGCACTGTCACCCATCCCAACTCTATTTGCTGACTAACATCTGCACATCCTTCTCATTCAACTCAAGTGTAACCTCTACAGGCAAATTACCAGAGATTGCCTTTTACTACCCCAACTCCCAACTCTGCTTTAGGAGCCCTTCTTCACTATTCTGCATTATCTTGCTCTTCCCTTGTTATTATAAAATTATCAATAAATATCCATTTTCCTCCAGTCTCCTGTAAACCCCTTAAAGAACCGTGTCTAACTCTCATTTTTGTGTTCCCGCTACTTGGCACAGGTGCCTAGAACATAAAAGGTACAGAAAATATGTGTGTTGAATAACGAGACTTATTAATGCATTATCATAAAAACATATTTAGTAGATTATAATAATATAGCTAACAACTTTTGAGTGCTTACCGTATGCCAAGAATTTTGCAAAATGCTTCATCATATGCATATCTCCTGTAATTCATAACAATCATATGAAGGTAGATAGTTTTTTTGAAGGAAATATTTAATTTTTTTTTTTTTTTTTTTTTTTTTGAGACAGAGTCTCGCTCTGCCGCCCAGGCTGGAGTGCAGTGGCCCGATCTCAGCTCACTGCAAGCTCCGCCTCCCGGGTTCACGCCATTCTCCTGCCTCAGCCTCCCGAGTAGCTGGGACTACAGGCGCCCGCCACCTCGCCCGGCTAGTTTTTTGTATTTTTTAGTAGAGACGGGGTTTCACCGTGTTAGCCAGGATGGTCTCGATCTCCTGACCTTGTGATCCGCCCGTCTCGGCCTCCCAAAGTGCTGGGATTACAGGCTTGAGCCACCGCGCCCGGCTTAATTTTTTATTTTATTTTTATTTGTATAAATTTATGGGGTACAAGTGCAATTTTGTTACATGCATAAATTGCGTAGTGGTGAAATCAGGGCTTTTAGGATATTCATCACCCAAATAACATACACTGTACCCATTAAGTAATTTCTCATCATCCACCCCACTCCCACCTCCTTACCCTTCTGAGTCTTCCTTGTCTTATCATTCCACACTGGTAGATGGTATTATTAACCCTTGTACACAGATGAAGAAACCTAGGCTTTGATGTTAGACAACTTTCTCAACCTCTCACAGTTAACAAATGACAGAACTGGAACTTAAACCAGGTATTTATTAATCTAGAGCCTGATATTAACCACTTCCATGGAGCTTTACCAGTCTGTAAGAAACATAAGTTCCATTTCTTTGTTAATTAACTTTTTCCTAGTTTTGGCCAAGTTACTAAAAGGCTGGTGCAGAACTCATATAGATATTAATACTATATCACGGTTTTTTAAAATAATATTTTATTGAAGAAAATAAAAATCATTATGATAGTGTTAAAGAAATTTTGCCAAAAAAAATTTCCCCACTCCAGTGTGCTAATGTATCTAATTGTGCCCTTCAAGTCTTGGTTCATAGACATACAAATTCATTTCTATTTTGTAGTCTCTATATATGCATACCTAATTATTCTTAATTTAGAATTGAGAGCTTTTCTTTAAAATTCTTAATGCTTGTAATCCCAGCACTTTGGGAGGCCAAGGCAGGCGGATCACGAGGTCAGGAGATCGAGATCATCCTGGCTAATACGGTGAAACCCCATCTCAACTGAAAATATAAAAAATTAGCTGGGTGTGGTAGCAGGCACCTGTAGTCCCAGCTACTCGGGAGGCTGAGGCAGGAGAATGGCGTGAACCCGGGAGGCAGAGCTTGCAGTGAGCTGAGATTGCATCACTGTACTCCAGCCTGGGCAACAGAGTGAGACTCCGTCTCAAAGAAAAAAAGATGACACTTATGACAAGTTTTTAACACTTTGGAATACATGGAGACAGTATCTTCAATATGTAGACTATTTGATTAACGTATTAATAAATTATGAGGAACATATATTTAAAAACTAGTTAGCTAAAATGTTAATACAGGCTGAGTATCCCTTATCCAAAATGCTTAGAATGAGAAGTGTTTTGAATTTCAGATTTATTTGGATTTTGGAATATTTGCATATATACATAATGACATATCTTGAGGCTAAGACCCAAGTCTAAACACAAAATTTATGTATGTTTCATATATACCTTATATATAGCCTGAAAGTAAATTTATATTTATATAATAATATAAAAATTTATATTATTTTTAATAATTTTGTCCATGAAACTAATCTTGTGTTAAGTACTTGTGGAATTCTCTATGGCATCATGTTGGTGCCCAAAAAGTTTCAGATTTTGAAGCATTTTAGATTTTGGATTTTTGGATTAGGGTTGTTCAACCTGTACTCACCCTCCCTTCCCTTTCCTTCCTTCCTTCTTTTCTTTTCTTTTCTTTTTTCTTTCCCTCCCTCCCTCCCTTCCTTCCTTCCTTCCTTCCTTTCTGCATATATATATATATATATAGATATATATATTTTGTTTTTTGAGACAGAGTTTTGCTCTTGTCACCCAGGCTGGAGTGCAATGGCACAATCTCGGCTCACTGCAACCTCCGCCTCCCAGGTTCAAGCAGTTCTCCTGCCTCAGCCTCCCAAGTAGCAGAGATTACAGGCAGGAGCCACCATGCCTGGCTAATTTTTTTTTTTTTTTTTTTTTTTTTTTTTTTTTTTTTTGGAGAGACGGGTTTCACCATGTAGGCCAGGCTGGTCTTGAACTCCTGACCCCAGGTGATCCACCCACCTCAGCCTCCCAAAATGCTGTGATTACAAGCATGAGCCACCGCTCACAGCCCTATCTCTCTGTATTATATGACACATTTGGTTAGCTCCTGATTATCCAAGGGTTTGATTTTTGGTATTTTCCAAACTGTTATTTTTTTATAATGTTGTTCTTATAGTAAAGTAAATAAACTTATTTAAGATTGAATTGGAAAGATGATAGAACTTCACAATCAGTTCATTTTGTTGTAATTTCTTAGCTCCCTTGTAATGACAAGAAGAAAAATTAACTGAAAAGAAACATGGATATCTTATTTCTATTTACCCATTAATTAGATAGTATAGTTGCTATTACAGTTTTTGCTGTACCAGTCCTTATTGTTTTCTTGAAATATCTTAAATATGTCTGAATTTGTTCGCCATGCACAAATGTGCAACTTTAATTTTGCCTCCCAAAGATAGCTTTGATTTTTTTTATATACTAGATTTATTTTCTTTGCTAACAAATGTTTAAATTTTATCTTTTCCAGGAATGGGATATGGAGATAGAACAAGCACATTTTGTGGCACTCCTGAATTTCTTGCCCCAGAAGTATTAACAGAAACTTCTTATACAAGGGCTGTAGATTGGTGGGGCCTTGGCGTACTTATATATGAAATGCTTGTTGGTGAGGTAAGCAGTGTAAAATAGGTAAGAGAAAAGAGGAAGGATGATTGAAATAATAAAGCATGTCATTTATAAAACCACCTAATACTGTCTTCAGTATGAGTGGAATTTAAGTTTTATAAATATTTATAGTATACTAGTAGTCAGCTATCTTTCTATAATACCTTCAATAAAGATTTTTATGTGGTTTGCAGAATGCATTATCAGTGCTTTGAAAATAGTTCCTTGTATTTCAGTGTTGTGCTTTGAATGTGTTTTCTGATTTTAAGACATAGTCATTTTATAGGGAATGGAATAACAAAGACTAATTAAAAAAATGTACTCTGTACCTGTAAAGAAAAGCCCACTATAGATTGGTCAGAAATAAATGTTACCTTCGACTTCCTCTAGACGGAAGTGAGCAACACACACTGCATCCTTGCTTCACCAGGAAACAGCTGAAGTTCCTGGGGAAGCAAAGCAGAATTTCATAGGAACAAAATGAATGGAGAGGAGAAAAGCTATGGTGGCTGTGAAGGCCCTGATGCCATGTATGTCAGATTGATATCATCCGATGGCCATGAATTTGTTGTAAAAACAGAACGTGCATTAACATCAGGCATGATAAAAGCCATGTTGAGTGGCCCAGGTCAGTTTGCTGAGAATGAAACCAATGAGGTCAGTTTTAGAGAGATACCTTCACATGTGCTATCAAAAATATGCATGTATTTTATGTACAAGGTTCGCTACACTAACAGCTCCACTGAGATTCCTGAATTCCCAGTTGCACCTGAAGTTGCAATAGATCTGCTGTTGGCTGTGAACTTCCTAGATTGTTAAATAAAATATAATTTTAAAAAATGAAAGAAATGTTACTTTCAAAAATGGTAGAGTTGAAAAGATTAGCATTTTTTCCTACTGTTTTCTGTCGATTAACTTAAATTTCTGAGGATAATTGAGTTGTACACAGAAATTATTACCATTAGGAAACAGTGAATTATGTTAAATAAGGCAATAATAGGAGACTAATAATGTATTATATTATAAACTGTTAGAAATGTTGAATTGGGGTGAAATTGGGAAAGAGTAAATCTTTTAATAAGTAGTTAAAGATTACTTGAAGGGACTTAAACTGGAGATGCAAGAAAAATTATTTTAAGGGATTGGTTCATTATTCTGCAGTTTCCCCATGTCAGCAACCTCCCTTGTACACTTACAAGTTTGAAGAAGTTAGTGGCTAAATGAATGAATTATCAAATTGAGTATCAGAAATTTCTAAAGTTTTGTTCTATGCTTGTCATTTATTGGCACTTACCCCAACAAACAAATGGTTTTAGTTTCTCCGGATGGATAGCCCCTATTGGTGTGTCAGTTTGAAGTGGATTCTTTGGAAAAGGAGGAGAAGTATGGCTAATTAAAATAAAATTTATCATGTCCTAAGCTAAGCACTGTTCTGTGTGCCTTAAATATTCATTCATTTAATTTTGCAACAGCCTTTGATAAGCTCCGTACTGATCTTATGCCCATTTTCAGAGGTGTAAATAGAGACACAAAGAGATTAATGACTTGCTTAAGGTCACACAGCTCTCATATGGTAGAGCTGGAAATTTTAACCTTGTCACTCTGGCTCCAGAACATATCTCTAAAGCATTATGCTTTGCTGCTCCAGGATAGGATCTTCAATTCATCCAGCCTTGTTTCTGTTCTTAAGACTAGTGGTCCAGATCTGAATTTTTCACCTCTATTTAGAAAAGCTGTTGTGCAGTGTTTAGGTTGGAAAGATTTATTTTAGCTCCAGTCCACAGTGGCTTTTACTGTCTGAGAGTGCCAGAAGTTCTCATAAAATAGTTAATCTTCTGTAAGCTCTGGCATACTTGAACTTCTCCCCACCCCCTTCCTTTATTTTAAAAGTAACATTTTGGGGTTTGTTGTTTTTTTGTTTGTTTGTTTGTTTTGTTTAGTGTAATATTCAAGTAAGTATGAAGTTTATGAGATTCAATTATGTGCTTGCTTAAAATTTACTCTCCATATTAGAGATGACATATGGAAAATATGAGTTATTACAAAATACTGTAGAATTAATCACCAGCTGAATCTACTCCCTCCCATTATAAAGCCACTGGAGGGTTTGACAGAAAACAAGGAAGCTCCTGTTTCATATTTTTTAAGAGAGCTAATTGATTGAGCTCTTAATTACCTAGAAGATAAAAGACAGTGGATCTGGCTATTTCTTAGTTGTTTCTTGCAATTTCTTTTTAGTATCTCCATAAGAGGGTAGCTGGGAAAAGAACTAAACTTAAAACTCATCAGTCTACTTCATAATTTTATAGCATTAATGAAACGCTAGTGGTAACTCCTTTTTAACTATGATGAACGTAAGGTGTGGCTAAAGTTTATGTCAGATTTCTCTATTATTACAAATAATTGTAAACTCGCTGGATATATCATACATGCTCAAATTTGTATACTTCTACTAGTTTTGATTACTGGAAAGACTCCAGGAATAAACAAATATCCCAAGTCCCCTTTTTCCTGCCTCAGATGGGAGTGAAGATAACGGAGAGATTGAATGTAATGCTGGACATGGTTTTAGATACTATCAGTGTTGATATCTGAACAGACTATTGGTTTCTTTTAAATGTGCTTAAAACACATTTGTTAGCTTTCTGTTGTTAGCCCTGTTTGCTTACAATCTATTTGAGAAAAAAGATACTACACGTTTTAACAAATGTATAGATACTTCTTTGCTATTCAGACTTGGAGAGTGAGTTTTCAAGTAAAAATTGTTCAAGCAGAAGACAAAAGTGCTCTCTTTGTATTATCCATTGAAATTCCCATTGAGAATCCTAGTAAAATAAAATTTTCTCCTGACTTACTGATTCAGTCCCCAAAAGAAATTAGATTGTCCATGTAGTACATTTGATTTATGTATTTTGAGTGCACTACATTGTCCCATGTAGTATATTTGATTTATGTATTTTGAGTGAGTGAATGAACAAACTAAGGTTTTGGTAACTGAAAGCTTTGAAATTTTCTTAGCTATGAGCAAGATTAGAAGCTCAGCCTTAAGAAGCTGGATTCTGAATTTATTTTCACAGATTCCTTAAAGATTGCTCACTTTCCCTGGATATTGCTTTCTGCTTATTATTCTTTAAAACTTAATTGGAAGCAAGCAGCCAAATCAAATCTAACGAGGCTAAGTAAGCCTATATTTCAATAGCCAGTGAGAAAATAAGGTTAAAGATACTGATTCATTTCAGTGATTTTAAGGAATTAAATGATATTTAGACATTCGTGTCCTGATTTTTAAAATGAGTGAGTGATGTTTAAGCCATCTGAAATTCTGAGGCAGGCAGTCACATCTGATAGACACGTTTTCAGCATAGTTGAAAGTTTATCTCTTTGTGAATCAAATTGTCATACTGAATATAATGTAACTACTTTTTTATGTCTCAGGGTCATTATGAAAAATGATTTTAATACTGTGCTTATTGAAATGCCCTAAAACTTTTTGTGTTTAGAGCATTAAAAATGCATGTCAATGTGTGCTTTTTGGGTTCCTTTCAGTCTAATTTTGTTGGCAGCTGCTTAGTACGGTCATTATGCCTACTAATCTCTAATTGCGTTTTACCACCATTAATTTACTATTGACTTTAAAATCCAAAGCACATTTATATCTGATGTATTTCCGCAGATTGCTTTCCTTTACTATAACATTTATTACCATATTAACCTTATCCATTTTCTTCTGTCTTTCCACAAGCTTGAGGTTCTTCAGGATTCTGTTATCTAAATATTCCCTACTTTCTGTTAGACACTCTAAAAATTGACTGGCCAAATAGGTGATTGAGTGAATGAAATAAAATGGACTGGAGTGGAATGAAATGAAATGAAAAGCCATATCATATATGAGATAGACAAGTTTTTTTAACGGTCTATAAAATTTAAAGATTTCAGAAAGAGTATATGGTATATTCCCTCTGTAATAGATACATATCTATTGTCACTTCTTATAGTTCTTTTGTTGTTGTTGTTGTTTTGGTAGGCATGGGTTTGTTGTTTGTTTGTTTTTTTCTTTTTCACTGCCTGGATCTTGGTTATACTTTGAATAGGTGATAAGATTTTACTGCCTTAAAACTTGCTTTAACTTACTTAAAGGTATTTCTTCTAGTCTCCCTTTCCTGGTGATGATGAAGAGGAAGTTTTTGACAGTATTGTAAATGATGAAGTAAGGTATCCAAGGTTCTTATCTACAGAAGCCATTTCTATAATGAGAAGGGTAAGAATTAAATTAAGGATAAGAATTTTTTTAAGACTACTTTAATTTTTTATATTAAAGAAAATTTCCCAGTAGAACTTTAGAAGTTGTTTTTCAGTTAATAAATGTTGCATGGCTCAGACAAAAACAGACAAAATATATCTGAGTTTTTAAAAATAATCTTTATCAGTGAATTTTATTCTATTGATTTTATTTTAACTTTTTTATTTTACATTGTGCTAGCTGTTAAGAAGAAATCCTGAGCGGCGCCTTGGGGCTAGCGAGAAAGATGCAGAGGATGTAAAAAAGCACCCATTTTTCCGGGTAAGTGTGACTATTTAAAATTTTTTATTAAACTACAGCAATTAGATGTAACAAACTAAACTAGTCATTTTGTATTTTATGATCCAGCTAATTGATTGGAGCGCTTTGATGGACAAAAAAGTAAAGCCACCATTTATACCTACCATAAGAGGACGAGAAGATGTTAGTAATTTTGATGATGAATTTACCTCAGAAGCACCTATTCTGACTCCACCTCGAGAACCTAGGATACTTTCGGAAGAGGAGCAGGAAATGTTCAGAGATTTTGACTACATTGCTGATTGGTGTTAAGTTGCTAGACACTGCGAAATCAAGCTGACTGACTCACAAGAAGACCTCTTAAAAATAGCAACCCTTCATTTGCTCTCTGTGCCACCAATAGCTTCTGAGTTTTTTGTTTTTTTTTTTAATTGAAACACGTGAAGATTTGTTGAAAAGTACCATTCTAATACTTCTTGAAAAGTGGCTTCTCATTGTACTTCAGCGTAAATATGAGCACTGGAAACAGTTTCATGGAGTTTGAGTGAACATCGGCTATGAAAATCCATCACAAATACTTTTGGATCAATAGTCTATTTTTAAAAAGAAAAAAAAACCACTTTTTTTATAGTCCCTAGCTTTGCCATATGCCCACCTTAAGTGGAAGGAAAATTAATCACTTAACTATGTTTTACAAAAAGTAAAAAAGGGCTTGGAATGCTATTACTGTTCACACAAAGTATGATTCTGTTTGAATAAGACAAATGCTCTTTTTTTTAAAGACATTACTGTAATATCAAAAAACGTAGCAGTTTGTATACAATTTGGGGCTTAATCTTTTAAAAAAACAGAATGAATTGATGTCTTATTTTATAAATGTTCTATATTTATTAGGAGAAAACTTTATATTGCCTTATTTTTATCAACCATGTAACAGAGGCTTATAGCTTTCCAGCAGAGCTGCTTGCCAAACAATTTTGTTTTTATTAAACAGTGCTGAAACAAACAAGATCAGCATTTACTTAAGATGTTAAGAATGAGGACTTTAATCAGCTGAACCAAGATATTGTTACCTGTATGCATTCCCAAAGTCTAGATGCTCGGTATGTTCAGTCATATCTTCCAGAATCAGTGAACCGATTACCCCTTTTTTGATACTCACTCTACATCTGCCAACCTAGTTCACCTTGGTTTTGTGTCTGCTGTAGAAGGGAACTATACCTTGGTTAAACCGTAGAGATTATCATTGTATACATGCTGTGAACATGTATATGTGCAAGTTTTAATGTATTCTATGTTGTAGGCTTATTATTTAATTTTACCACTTCATCACTTTTGTACAGTGGCCAAGCAGACACCTCAAACTCCAGCATTTACATTAAGTGCATTTGTATATTTTAGGCCACTGGATCCAGATTTTATATTGGCAGTTACTGAGGGCAAAAGCAATATATTGTAACAGAATGTATAAATATTTTTGATAAAACAGTCTATATTTTATAAAAAAATTAATTATAACACTAAAGCTGTACCTCAAAAGTCTCAAAAATAATTTGATCAAATATTTTATACAACTCTTCAAAGGATCCGTCTGTGGCTTTTTATACTCTTCTAGGATTGTCTTTTTGCAAACCATGACTTTCCATTTGCCTGTAGTTTTTTGTTTGTTTTGGTTTGGTTTGATTTTATATTTTTTTCTCCTAATCTATGACTTTATTGTTTTTTCTTAGTTTAGTAATAGCATCTTTGATCCTGTGCTTAGCATGTTAGGGTCATTATACCTCAGGAATAGCAAGCTGTTAAGTAACCATACTGAATTAACTATTTAATCACAGTGAGCTCATCTCTTAAAAATTGTTCAGGTGTAAATCTTATGAGAAACATGAAGAAGCACACTGATTTATGGAGAGTTGAGCTAAAAACATTTATAAATATTTGCTGGGATGTTTTAGCATCTTTTCATTGTACTCTGAGAACAATTAAAATTGTCCAGAGATCATTTATATTACCTTCCAAATTGTTAATTACCCAAGATCCTTTGGGAGAAAATCTTAATAGAAAGGGGGAACAATATGTGGTTTAAAGTTATTGTTAAATGCCAGTTAACTTCCTTGGCAAAGGACAGTAGAGGAACTTAGCTTAATTGTCTGGCTTTAATTTAAACAGTGTTAATACAACATTAAAATAAAACACTAAATACTTTTGAGGTACAGTCTGCTCACTTTTTTGGTTCTCAAATAGCAAAGAAAGTAATGTCTAAAACAGGCTTTTAGCATTAAAAACTGACATAACATTTTGTAACTACACAGTGTACAGAATTTTTTTTTAATTGAAGTCAATCACTAAAAAAATTAGAGGGCAGGGTCTATTTACACAATTAAGCTGAAGAAAGCACTAATTTTTTGTAGTTTAAAAAATATATATATTTTAGTCAGATTTAAAATTTTAAGCTTTATAGAGTGTAAATATATTTTGCTATTACTGTATGTGTATGTGACTGCTCAAGCACTTTGTAAAGAAATTAGGATATTTTAGAATGGTACACTATGCATTCAAATGAAATGTGCCTTTCACTATGTCATTCTAAGAAAACAAGTGTTTTGCAGTCATAAATTATCACAAGTGCACAAATTAAAGTCTATTTAGATTGAAATTTGTAACTTTGGTTTTAAGTATTCTTTTTAGAAACTTCCTAATGACTAAAATATACTTTAACTTTTCTGTGTTCAAAATCTCAAAGACTAATTAACTTGAGTAAACGTTCTTGCAAGTACTTTTTGTCCTAGGGAAGACTTAAAACCATGAACATTCAGAGCAAATTGTCCACTTCACTGGGAATAATGGGAAAAGTTTGTATTCTGCTCCTGTAAGGTCAGTAGCATCTTTTATTTGAAACATATTTAAGGACTGCTTACTGTGTATAGATACTGAGAATAGGAAGGTTTTTTTTAAAGCAACAAAATGTTGATGAATGAAGAACAACAGCCTGCTTTAATATTAAGATGCAAGCACCAGTATTGTATATACTTTTCTCTTGTCTGAGGTTAACTTACTTTAATTTAGGAACTGGCTTCTCAGAAAAGCAAATGAATAAAACAGAATACTAGTCATTTTATAGTAATCTTATTTAAAAATTACAAATGGAATATTTTAGAAATATAAAATGATGCATGCTCTCCTTGTAACACAAATTGAGGACATAATGGAAATTGCAATCATATATTGACTTGGTAAATCTGCCGTATAGATTAAAGTCTAACAAGATTTTTGCAAGTACTACCAGTATTCCCAAAGCTACTGGAGTAAATATGAAAAATCCAAATAAGCAAATACTAATCCACAGATCATAATCTTAATTTAAATTTAGAATTCTTACTTACTTTCCAGCCATCTTTTGAGGTCTAGGGTTTTTCTGAGATACTGGCTTTATACATTAGTATAATGGGTAGAGGCTTTAAAGTTATTAAAAATAATAGTATACATATGCGTATAAAATTAGTGGAAGACCATCAATAAGATATGTAATTTGAGGTTTTGCCAATCTCATTAAAGGTAAGAGTGGTCTGTGGCAACCCTTCACCCCAAAACAAGCAAATAAACTTGAGCAGAGTCTGAACAAGTTAGGGCCTCAGCACCTAAGAGTTAGAGTGGGAGTGCTGAAGCACAAAAGTAGGAATATTGAGAGAACTGGAAGCTGAGTCTACAGAGTATGGCAGAGCAGCAGGAAGTTGGAAAAGGTAGGAGTCACAATGGCAAGGAGCTGGTTTTGAAAATTCAGGCACCCAAGAGAAGTGGGGTTACCAAGGATAGATTTCTCTAACAACACAATTTTGAGGATAACAAACCTTGCAATAGCATCAGGACTTATGTTCTGTGCTTAAATCCTGTAGACGACTTCAAATTTTAGTTTGCATGTCACTCTTTCCCTGACAGTGGAAGGAAATATTCTGTGGATGGAAGCTCCTCCAGGATGGGACCATCAGATTTCCACAGATTAAGATCAAGTAATTCACTGTCAGAAATCCCTAAACACTTGTGAGAGACAGCTTGAATAAGAACCAACAGAAACTTTAAATTTAGATATCCCTGTTAGAGATTTCATACATTAGAATTATCAGCCAGGCACAATGGCTTATGCCTATAATTCCAACACTTTGGGAGGCAAAGGCAGGAAGATTGCTTGAGGTTAGGAGTTTGAGACTAGCCTGGGTAACACAGCGAGACCCCATCTCTACAAAAAAAAAAAAAAAAAAAGCACCTAAAAATTAGCCAGGTATGGTGGTGTGCACCTGTAGTCCCAGCTACTTTGGAGACTGAAGTCAGAGGATTGCTTGAGCCCAGGAGGTCAAGGCTACAATGAGCTGTTATGCCACTGCATTGTATTTAGCCTGGGCGACAGAGCAAGTCCCTGTCTTAAAAAAAGAAGAATTACCAGATATAAGTTATAAAATAGCTATATATATTTACATACCTAAAACTATCAGTATAAACATGTAAAATGAATATTTTAACATAATTAAACATTTTTTAAATCCAAAAATGAAAAATGTAGTTGTTCTAATATGAAATTCAGTGGAAAGATTAAACAGCAGATTAGACAGTTGAAGAAAACTGAAGATTGGAAACTGAAAAATCAATCCCAAATGAAGATGGAAAATATAAAAGGGAGATTAAGAGATACCGAAGATGGAATGGAGAATCAAGAGGAAAGAATGAGAGGCAATATTTAAAGACATAATGGCTGCAAGTTTCTCGGAGATGAAAAATATCCAAGCTGTACAGTATTTTCCAAACGGGGTAAATATAAATGTATACATAGAACCATTGTGAAATGGCAGATCACCAAAGACAACATCTTGTTACTATCCAGAGAAAAGGGACTAAATGTCTATAAAGGAAAGACTAACAGCTGACCTCTCAATTGCAACAATGGAAGTAGTGGAATATGACCTTCAGAGTGTTGGGGGAAAAAGGTTAACCTAGAATTACATAAAAATAAAATTATTTTCATAAGAATTACGGCATATAATATTTTTTAAAAGGGGAACGCTTGCTGCTCTAATGGACATTCTGAAGAATGTGCTTGAAGAAGAAGAAGAATGATCCCAGAAGGGTGACACGATAAAAAAAGGTTTGTGATACGTAAAATGGCAAACACCTAGGTAAATCTAAATAAACCAAAGAGATAAAAGAAGGAATTGTTGGATTTTGAGTTTTTTTGTTTTTTCTGAGCACAAATTCTAGATAGCAGTAGCAGGAAAGTCAGGATAGTGAAGACCAGAGCTACACAGTATTGTGTAGTCTTTTTGTTGTTGGAATGTTAAGGTATTAACTTTAGATTTTAGGTTCACTGTAAAATGCCAAGGCTATTCACTGTATAGTGAGTATAAATTCTAAACCAAAAGACAAGATGGTAGAAATGAATCCAAAGCACAATTAATATAAATGGAGCAAACTCACTAGCTAAAAGCAGGATTTATAAGATTAGATTTTAAAAAGAGAAATCTGGTTGTATAATGTTTACAAAAAGATACATCTGAAATAGAAGTATATGGAGAAGCTGACAGTAAAAATATGAGGAAAAATATGATGCAAAATCCACTCAAGCTAAAGCTATGGTAGCTTCACCTTATATCAAAGTAGATTTTAGACACACCATGAAAACCTAAATGTCAACAAGAGTAGAGAGAGTTTCTGTTTCATATCCACCTATGCACATAGCCTAAAGGTAACTTTATAAAATATTTTAAATAATTTTCTATATGAAACAAAGTTTGTGTACATTGAACCTTCAGAAGGCAAAGGTGTCATTATCACAGCCACTCATGTAGACAGTCTCTGGTTGTTTAACATCATTGTCATTCCCGACTTTGAATTTATGCGCTTCGATAAGTAATCATTGTTTTATGTTCATTTACACATAAATACTTAACAGTAAAAAATAGAACATACCATTAATACAGTGAAAAAATGTGTTCAGGATAACTAAGCCACACAAGTAGCATCACCAGAATACCTGCATCATCTGTTAACAGCAACAACAAACAATGGCAGGCTTTCAGTTCATTTTTGATGCTGGTTTTTTTTTTTTTTTTCTTGAGACAGGGTCACCCAGGCTGGAGTATAATGGTGTAATTACAGCTCACGGCAGCCTTGACTTCCAAGGTTGAAGCGATCCTCCCATCTCAGCCTCCTGAGTAGCTGAGACTACAGACGTGCCACAACTGGTCTCAAACTCCTGTGCTCAAGTAATCCTCCCACCTTAACCTCCCAAAGTGCTGAGATTGCAGGTGTGAGCCACTGTGCCCAGCCCTTTGTTTTCATTAAAAGGTTACTGCGAGTGGGGCACAGTGGCTCAAACCTGTAATCCCAGCACTTTGGGAGGCCAAGGCGGGCAGATCACCTGAGGTTGGGAGTTCGAGACCAGCCTGAACAACATGAAGAAACCCCGTCTCTACAAAAAATTAAAAAATTGACCAGGCATGGTGGCACATGCCTTTAATCCCGGCTACTCAGGAGACTGAGGCAGGAGAATCACTTGAACCTGGGAGGCAGAGGTTGCACTCCAACCTGGGCAACAAGAGCGAAACCACCTCAAAAAAAAAAAAAGCTTAGTGTGGCCAGGTGCGGTAGCTCACGCCTGTAATCCCAACACTTTGGGAGGCCAAGGTGGGTGGATGGCTTGAGGTCAGGAGTTCAAGACTAGCCTGACCAACATGATGAAACCTCATTTCTACTAAAAATAGAAAGATTACCTGGGCATGGTGGTATATGCATGTAATCCCAGCTACTGGGGAGGATGAGGCAGCAGAATCGCTTGAACCTGGGAGGCAGAGGTTGTAAAGAGCTGAGATCATACCACTGCACTCTAGTCTGGGTGACAAAGCGAGACTTCATCTCAAAAAAAGAAAGGTTACTGTACACTGTTTTTTTGTTTTTTGTTTTAATTGAAACATCAAAAGCAGTTGAGAGACCAGGAAGCAGGAAGTGAGTCTCTATGGATGATGAGGCAGTCTGCTGGATGGCTTTTCAAATGGTTTTTCCAGCGACATCTGTCACATAACAATGGTTGTCTTAGAAGTCTCTCTTTGATTTTATAAATTGATTTTATTTCCCAAGTCATTTTATGAAATCAGTATAATCTAGATAAAACAGACAAACGTACATTACTAACAAATTTAATTTGTATTGATGCAAAATAATAAAGTATCAGATCAGGTTCAGTGATGTTTGAAAAAGACATCAGGCCGGGCACGGTGGCTCAAGCCTGTAATCCCAGCACTTTGGGAGGCCGAGACAGGTGGATCACAAGGTCAGGAGATCGAGACCATCCTGGCTAATATGGTGAAACCCCGTCTCTACTAAAAATACAAAAAAAACTAGCCGGGCGAGGTGGTGGGTGCCTGTAGTCCCAGCTACTCGGGAGGCTGAGGCAGGAGAATGGCGTAAACCCGGGAGGCGGAGCTTGCAGTGAGCTGAGATCCGGCCACTGCACTCCAGCCTGGGCGACAAAGCGAGACTCCGTCTCAAAAAAAAAAAAAAAAAAAAAAAAAAAAAAAAAAAGACATCAAATTGGGTTTATCCCAGGAATGCAAGGATGGCTTAAAATTAGAAAGTCTGTAGTTGCCATACTAACAGATTGAAGGAGAAAAGGTAGGGAAAAGCTAATCTCATATTTGATTTTAAAAAAAAAATGGAGGCCGGGCATGGTGGCTCATGCCTGTAATCCCAGCACTTTGGGAGGCCATGGCAGGTGGATCACAAGGTCAGGAGATCGAGACCATCGTGGCTAACATAGTGAAATCCCGTCTACTAAAAATACAAAAAAATTAGCTGGGCGTGGTGGCGGGTGCCTGTAGTCCCAGCTACTCGGAAGGCTGAGGCAGGAGAGTGGCATGAATCCGGGAGGCAGAGCTTGCCGTGAGCCAAGATCACGACACTGCACTCCAGCCTGGGTGACAGAGCAAGACTCCGTCTCAAAAAAAAAAAAATTGGGGTGGGAGGTGGATTTCTTTGGCCTGATAAATGTTTTTTATATTTTTTAAAACCAAAAGCTAAAACCAATGACATTTCATATGAGGAAACATTGGAAGCATTCCCTTTAAAATTGAGAATAGGACTAGGATATCTGTCATTACTACTACTTTTCAATATTGTACTTTGCTACTGTACGTGGCATAAGGATTCAAAGGGACAAATAAACTGGCCAGTACTTGCAGATGATGTGATTGCCTACCTAGAAAACTCAAAAGACTGCAATTTGCCAGCAATAATAGTTTACCCAAGATACTGGATTAAGATGAAGACAAAAGTTGATGGTATGTTGATACACCATCAAACAATTACAGGGCATAATATTCAAAAAACAACTTTTACAATGCTAACAAACCAAGTTACCTAAAAATAAATAAAACACAAGACCTGTACAGGAAAAACCTTACTGGGAGACATTAAAGACGAACTAAGTAAACGTAGACATACCCATTTTATGATATGTCAGTTTTCCTGAAATTGGTCTGTAGATTCTCTGCAACCCCAATCAGAAACCCAATAATTTTTTGTGGAACTTTACAAGCTCACTCTGAAGTTCATGTAGAAGAGCAAAGGATTAAGAATAGGAAATTCCTAAAGAAGAAAGGAGAATTTGCCCTACTAGATACCAACACTTAAAAAGGTATGGCAATTATTGTAGTAATTCTATTATGTAACTATATATTAAGTAATTAGATAAAATTATGTAGCTGTAAACATAAGACTTAAAAGGTGTAGTATTGGTGCATATTAGAAATAGGACAAAAGAATCAAGAAACAGGCCCACATGTATCTGGAATTTTAACATGTAGAAGAAGAGACATAATTCAGTGGAGGAAGAAGTGTTATAGAGTTTCCTAACTACATAAATAGAGAGGAAAATTATTCGTGTGGAAATGTAACAACATTGAATTCCTGTGTCACACCATACATAAACATCTCATATTGAACAGGAAGTGTCAAAAGCAAAACATAAATCATTGAGAATATGTTACAAGAAGACACTAAAATGCAAGAAAGATTGATATATCCAACTATAATAAAATTAGGAATTTCTGTTTATCAAAAGACATCATAAAGTTAAAAGATAAGGCACAAACTGGGCCGGACACAGTGGTTCACGCCTGTAATCCCAGCACTTTGGGAAGCCAAGGCAGGTGGATCACGAGGTCAGATGTTCAAGACAAGCCTGGCCAAGATGGTGAAACCCCGTCTCTACTAAAAATACAAAATTTAGCTGGGTGTGGGGGCACACGCCTGTAATCTCAGCTACTTGGGAGGCTGAGGCAGAGGTTGTAGTGAGCCAAGATTGTGCCACTGCACTCCAGACTGGGCGACAGAGTGAGACTCCATCTCAAAAAACAAAAAACACCTAGAACCAGAAATACCATTTGACCCAGCAGTACCATTACTGGATATATATCCAAAGGAATATAAATCTGCTACAAAGATACATGCACGTGTATGTTCATTGCAGCACTATTCAAAATAGCACAGACATGAATCAACCCAAATACCCACCAATGATAGACTGGACAAAGAAAATGTGGTACTTACATACATGAAATATTATGTAGCCAGAAAAAGGAATGAGATCATGCCTTTTGCAGGGACATGGGTGGAGCTGGAAGCCATTATCCTCAGCAAACCAAACACCACTTTTTCACTCATAAGTGAGAGCTGAATGGTGAGAACACAAGGACACAGGGAGGGGAACAACACACACTGGGGCCTGTCAGTAGGAGGTGGAGGTAGAGGTGCAGGAGGAGAGAGGATCAGGAAAAATAGCTAATACATGCTGGGCTTAATACTTAGGTAATGGGTTGATAGGTGCGGCAAATCACCATGGCACACGTTTACCTACGTAACAAACCTGCACATCCTGCACATGTACCCCAGAACTTAAAAAAAAAAAAAAAAAAAAAAACCCAACCACAATGGTAATCAGAGAACTAAAATCAAGACCACACTGAGATACAATTTTGCACCCATTCAATTGACAAAATTTAAATTTTGATATCAAGTGATGGAGTCCAACAATGTGTTCCCTTGAAATTGCTGTGGTGAGTGTAAAGAAGTAACTGCTTTGGAAAAACAATTTGGTATTATAAAGTTTGAACATTTGCATACTTTGGTACCCAGCAATTTCACTTGTATTAAAAAGGAACTGTTACACATGTTCACCAAGTGTCATGAACAAGAATGTTCATAGCACTGTTTGTAGTAGCAAAAACTGGAACTTAAATTCCCATCAGTGGGAGATAATGGCTTAATAAAATATGACATATTTACACCACGAAATATTATAGATCAATGAAAAGTAACTGCAGCTATAGGGAACAATAGAAAAGAACAAAATATGTGAAAAAAGCTAATCACAAAACTACATACAACGTGATATTCTTTTTCAAAGTCTATTACCAAACAAAGTAATAAAACTTTGTTAAGTAAGAGAATGTTAAACAGAAGACGGTGGTTATTTGGTGGGAAGGCAGAAGAATGAGATCCATCGAAGTGCATTGTAGGATTAAAGTTATTGGTAGTAGGGGAAGCCTCCAGTTTGGTGATTTCACTGGTCTTCCCTTTTTCAGCTTTCATTCCCAAACTCGTCCTTATAATCACTCTATTCCATATATCTCAGCTCCCTGCTCCACTCTTATTTCTTTGTGCAACTTTGTTAAAACTTCAAGCCCAACCTCTTTTATTTATTTATTTATTGAGATGGAGTCTTGCTCTGTCACCCAGGTTTGAGTGCAGTGGTGTAATCTTAGCTCACTGCAACCTCTGCCTCCAAGGTTCAAGTGATTCTCCTGCCTCAGCCTCCCGAGTAGCTGGGATTACAGGCGCCTGCCACTATGCCCAGCTAATTTTTGTATTCTTATTAGAGATGGGGTTTCACCATGTTGGCCAGCCTGGTCTTGAACTCCTGACCTCAGGTGATCTGCTGGCCTCAGCCTCCCAAAGTGCTGGGATTACAGGCTTGAGCTACTGTGCCCAGCCCAACCTCTTAAATTCATCTCTGCATCCAAACAACTGTGCTAACTCATCTCACTATTTTGAAGTATTTACTATTTAAACTTTCCTGTGTAGTTGCTCTCAAACTTTAGCATGTATTAGAATCATTCAGAGGACTTGTTAAAACACATCAGCCTCACCCCTAATTTCTGATTCGGTAGATGGGGCCTGAGAATTTACATTTCCGGTAAATTTCCAGGAGATGCTGATGCCTCTGGTTAGTCGTGAAACAAGTCTCCATAAATTAAAAAGACTAAAGTTTTTGTTGTTGTTGTTTGTTTTATGAGACGGAGTCTCACTCTGTTGCCCAGGCTGGAGTGCAGTGGCGCAATCTCGCCTCACTGCAACCTCCACCTCCCGGGTTCAAGTGATTCTTCTGTCTCAGCCTCCCGAGTAGCTGTAACTCAGTAAACTTGGCTCCCTTGTCATGCTCATTCTGAAAGGTAAGATTTGTTAAGAGATGTTTAGTACGTGAGAGGCTAGACCGGTTATACCATTTATATCATTTTTCTTTCTCTTTTGTACACATACACATGACAAGTAGTTGTAGTTGCGTTTGTGTAAATTAAATATGTCCTTGGTATTGTCAAGATTATATAATTTTTTGGAGTAAACTGCAAAACACCCCTCCTCCCTTTAAGGAATCAGCACTGTTTCTCTCCCATGTGTGAACACATGTAACCATAGAGCCAGAAAACCAGGATATCGAGCTCACCTTGGCACCAGACTTTCCTAGTGCACTTTTTTCTTTTTTTTATTTTGAGACCAAGTCTCACTCTGTCACCCAGGCTGGAGTGCAGTGTCGTCTCAGCTCACTGCAACCTCTGCCTCCCAGGCTCAAGCGATTCTCCTGCCTCAGCCTCCCGAGTAGCTGGGATACAGGTGCCCACAACCACACCTGGCTAATTTTTGTATTTTCAGTAGAGACAGGGTTTCACCATGTTGGCCAGGCTGATCTCGAACTCCTGACCTCAAGTGATCTGCCCACCTTGGCCTCCCAAAGTGCTAGGATTACAGACATGAGCCTCTACGCCCGGCCTCCTAGTGCACTTTAAGTGTTCCTACTCTTGCTGACTTTTTGGACTTTGCCTATTTTTGCCTTTCTACTAAGATCTACTTTACTCATTGCTTCTCATCCCATATTCAGGTCACTGAAGTCATTGCCTGCTTGTAGTAGTAACGATTTTTTCACCTTTTTAAAGTAAATATAAATAGTGGCTGGATGCGGTGGTGCAGGCCTGTAATCCCAGCACTTTGGCAGACGGAGGCAGGAGGTTTGCTTGAGCTCAGGAGTTCGAGACCAGCCTGGACAACATAGCAAGACCTCGACTCTATTAAAAAAAAAAAGTGCTGGGTGTGGTGGCTCACGCCTGTAATCCCAACACTTTGGGAGGCCGAGGCAGGTGGATCACTTGAGGTCAGGAGTTCAAGACCAGCCTGTCCAACATGATGAAACCCCATCTCTACTAAAAATATAAAAATTAGCTGGGCTTGGTAGCATGTGCCTGTAATCCCAGCTACTCGGGAGGCTGAGGCAGAGAATTGCTTGAACCTGGGAGGCGGAGGTTGCAGTGAGCCAAGATCGTGCCACTGCACTCTAGCCTGGGCAACAGAGTGAGACTCCGTCTCAAAAAAAAAAAAAAAAAAAAAAATTAGCTGGGCATGGTGGTGCATGTAGGCCCAGCTACTCAGAGGCTGAGACGGGAGGATCGCTTGAGCCCAGGAGGTCAAGGCTGCAGTGAGCAAGTTTTCACCACTGAGGGTGAGAGGGAGACTGTGTCTCAAAAAAAAAAAAAAGCAATTAAATACTAATATCTTATAATTAAGTAGTCTCATATATATTATCTCATTTAATCCTCAAGAGTACTCCTGTGAAATGGGTAGAGTGCAGTTGTCCTGGCTCACATGGTTGCTAAATGGCAGAGCCAAGACCAATCTCTTGCCTGGTGCTTTTTCTGCCTCACTGCAAACCTTTTTAAAAATTGATTTTAAATTAGACCAGTCAACAGTCAGCTTCCAAAAACATCAGATGAAAATAGATAAAAATTAAAACCTTTTTAAGGAATATTACATTAGTGGTATGGCATATTATTGCATCACATAAGGAGATATGTAATGTCAAGTATCTACTATTTAAGTTCAATCACATGGTTAAGGTGGATCATCAGAACTCTTTGTAAAGATGTATTTTTCCTTTGTAACTAGTAAGCAACTTGAGATAATACTTGAGATTATTTATTCTATTTCCCAAAAACCTTCCTTTCAGTGGTTTTATCCTTCCAATTACCTTCATCTGAATAAATCATTACATTGGTAGTTGCAAAATAATTTTCTAACTCTAGTATTCCTTCTGTATTGATTAGCAGCCATTCTTAGCTTGTTCTTTCTTAAGCTTTTGCTTTTTCTTCCCTCAATTTTTCTTTGCTTTTATGGTTGGTATGGTTGTGTATTACTGTGAATTCATGGATTTTTAAATGTATTATACTTTTTTCTTGGATGCTTAGATTGTCCCAAACTTCGACCCCATTGGTCTTTGAGTACCTCCTTGCTTTCTTAAACTAAAAGATGTTCCAGGCGCACTTTATACAGTTCCAAGCAAACCTAGAATTTTGTGAATTCAGTGAAGACTTCTTGGAGGTCTTGGTATTTAGACTGGCACTTGGATAGAAACTCTG
This sequence comes from Macaca mulatta, assembly GCF_049350105.2. Lineage (NCBI taxonomy): Eukaryota > Metazoa > Chordata > Mammalia > Primates > Cercopithecidae > Macaca > Macaca mulatta. Next base: position 151,757,135 of record NC_133406.1, on the reverse strand, counting down.
TAATTACCTGAATGATCAGGGAGTCTGAAAGCTCCTAAACCCCTTGGAATTTTCTGGGTGATGGGAGCATCTTTTGTCCTAATGAGATGATTCTTGGCAGGCTGCTGAATAGCCTCAGATGAGGGCAGGTTGCCTCGGGAACCAACCATGTAATGAGAGGGGTTAGTCCCAACCCCCTACCAAGGTCCAGAGGTGCTGAAAGTTGATACCAATGGCCAGTGATGTAATCCATCCTGCCCACATAATGAAGCCTCCATAAAATCCCAAAAGGAGAGGGTTCGGAGAGCTTGCAGGCAGCTGAGCATGTGGAGATTCCAGGAGGGAGGTGTGCCTGCAGAGGCCATCAGTGCCCTTCCTACATATTTGATCTATGCATCTCTTTGTCTGTTCAACTGTATCTTTTGTAATATCCTTTATAATAAGCTGTTAAATGTGTTTCTGAGTCACACGAGCTGCCCTAGCACAATAGTGGAACCCAAAGAGGGGCTGGTGAGAGCCCCAACGTTTTGCCAAAGATATAGGTGACAACCTACTACTTGCAATTGGTGTCTGAAGTGAGGGGGGGCAGTTTTTGTGGGAATGAGCCCCTAACCTGTGGGATCTGATGCATATATCTCCAGGTAAACAGTGGCAGAATTGAATGATAGGACACCAAGCTGGTGTCTCCGGGAGAATTGCTAAGTGTGTGTGGGGAAATACCCGCACATTACAGTGTCAGAAAAGTTGTTTAGTAGTGTGTGGGTAGAGGGAAAAAGAGGTTTTTTCCTCTCAGAGTCACCTTTTCCCTCCTCCTCTTTCACCAAGTGCAAGCTTGAGCCTCCTGAAATGCCAGTTTAAATATTGCCCCAGAAATGCCAATGAGGATTACGAATAGAAGTTTATGCTTATGAAAGATGCTGGGGTCTCTGTGGCTAGAGATCAGCTGAATGGGGCTCTTGTAGTGGTGCCTTACAATCTTGAGATTCTGATGAAGGGTGTGTGTGTGTATGTATCTGGGAAGGGAAGAATGAGGTGGTGTTCAGGGGATCAGAAGATCTTTCAATAGCGCCACAATTGGCAGATGAGATTAAAACTCCAGCAACAGGAAAAGTCAGGGCCACTGACAATTGGAAATATTGGCATGAGGCACAGAGGCCTCTTGGCTGGATTAGGACCAGATGGGTAATAGGCTGACCCCCACAGCTGTTCATCTTGATAATTAAAGTAAATCTTGCACCTGTGAAACAAAATTAGCTCAGAAACCAAACACAACCATTGGTAAAGTACAATGTTGCTTTGAACACAAATGCTTACTATCAAGAGGCATGTAGTTTAAGCAGCATTTAAGTTTGGAGGAAAGGCTAAACAATTTCTGGCTATTAACTCTTTGTCACCTGGGCTGATTTAAAGATAATTCAAAAACTCTCAAAAGTTCTCCTCAAGAAGCCAGATACAAGTTTTGCCTTTAAGTGTTCTCTTTCGTAACTGAATGGAATTATATTTGAAGGGTACAACTAAAGTTGGTCCTCAGGCAACGTCCTGTGAGGTGAGCTTCAATGGTGTGGTTCAGTGGAAGGAACACTGGATTGAATGACTGAGACCTCAGTCCATCTCATCTTTGCTACTACTAAGAGAGCTCGTGCAGATCTTCTCATTTCTCTACACTGCTCTGATATACCAAATGGGGAGACTGGACCAGAGCACTGAAGCTAAGATTTCATGAAACGTATAATCAAATCTTTGAACTCTCAGAGTAATACCACAGGTTATCAATGAAAGTGGCTTCCAGTGAATGTTTCAAATACCCAAATGCAAGGAGCCATATTCATGAAGACTTCAACTGTTTAAAAATGCTAACGTGTGGCCAGGCAAGGTGGATCACATCTGTAATCTCAGCACTTCGGGAGGCCAAGGCGGGCGGATGACAAGGTCAGGAGCTCGAGATGAGCCTGACCAACATGGTGAGACCCCGTCTCTACCAAATATACAAAAATTAGCTGGGTGTGGTGGTCAGCGCCTGTAATCCCAGCTACTCAGAAGGCTGAGGCAGGAGAATCGCTTGAACCTGGGAGGCGGAGGTTGCAGTGAGCCGAGATTGTGCTACTGCACTCCAGCCTGGCTGACAGAGACTCCGTCACAAAAAAAAAAAAAAAAAAAAAAAAAAATGCTAACATGTACAAAGCGGATCCACGTTATCTTCGTAGAAACTATCTTGCATAGCTCAGTAATATTACTTACTTGCTAAAACGTAGGCCCCAAAAGAAGCTGGCTTCAAGATCCAAGTATGCTCATCTCTCAATAAGGTGGGTGTCCACTTAATACAGGATTTTTCACAACTCAAGCGATAAATCACGTTGAATCACTAATTTACAATGTATTGTTTTCAAAGTATGTCAAATTCTTTTCACCCTAAGTAGGGCCTGGCCTGTAATCCCAGCACTTTGGGAGGCCGAGGCGGGTGGATCACGAGGTCAGCAGATCGAGACCATCCTGGCTAACACGGTGAAACCCCGTCTCTACTAAAAATACAAAAAAAAATTAGCCGGGCGTGGTCGCGGGCGCCTGTAGTCCCAGCTACTCAGGAGGCTGAGGCAGGAGAATGGCGTGAACCCGGGAGGCGGAGCTTGCAGTGAGCCGAGATAGCACCACTGCACTCCAGCCTGGGCGACAGAGCGAGACTCCGTCTCAAAAAAAAAAAAAAAGGAAAAAAAAAAAGTCTAAGTATTAGCAATTTTGCCACAATAAGTAAGATTTAGTTGTGAATGAACACTCCGTATCTTGAGTGAATTTTAGTAGAAAATCATCCAACTATAAACTTCTATATTTAAAAGATGGAACAGTCTTCAAAGAAATAGACAAATAAGGACTAGGGCCTGCTCAGGTGAAGAAGGCTTGAGGGGCCTGAGCCCCAAACAGAATTGCTGCTGAGCCCTGCGCTTCTTTGCTGAAAGTGAGAATGTTCCAGTAGTCAGATTTAATGACTTCCCAAAAGGGTTATTAACAATGGATCCAATTCCAACCACTTTTACCCCTTTTGAGAACACTCAAGCATGTGAAGCCAGGGATGGAAGGAAAAAACAGGTCACAGTGCTACTAGTTACCCTTCGAATAGGCATTTTTCCTTATTTCAGTATTTGGAATTAAGCTGATTTAACCATATGGGTGGCTTACGGAGGATTTATAAAAACTAGCATTTTAATTCCTTTAGTTTCAAGAAATGCCTACAACAATGCCTCATTCTCAAACAAAAACAAAAAAACAAAAAAACAGCCCAAACATACCCTCTGACCCCAGACTAATCTTCAAAATCAATTCTCCTGATCCAAGCTTTACAAATGTATAGGCAGCAAAAAACAACAAAAAAAACCGGCCCAAGATGTTGACACGAGTAGCAAGGGCCAGATTTTTATTTTCCCGTTATCTGAATTTTTCTAGCTACCTAATGAATACATCTTTTTAACCAGAAAAATGAACAGACTAAACAAGCCTATTACATCTTAATCAGCTATGCTGGAAAAAATGTGGGCCAGGCACGGTAGCTCATGCCTGTAATTCATGTTTTGGGAGGCTTAAGTGGAAGGATTACTTGAGGCCAGGAGTTTCAGACCAGCCTGAGCAACATAGTGAGACATGTCTCTACAAAATAGAAAAAATTAGCTGGGTGTGGTGTCCTCAACCTGTAGTTTTGCTACTTGGGAAGCTGAGGACAATCAGTTCACCCTGAGTTTGAGGTTATAGTGAGCTATGATCATGCCACTGCACTCCAGCCTGGGTGACAGAGTGAGAACCTTTCTCTTAAAATAAGCACAGCAAGAAGCTGAAATGGAAAAAAAAAAAAAAAGTACCAGGAGGGTAAGGCAGTAGAATCACTTGAACTCAGGAGGCAGAGGTTGCAGTGAGCCAAGATCTTGCCACTGCACTCCTGCCTGGGCTACAGTGAGACCCCGTCTCGAAAAAAAAAAGAAAAAAACCCCACCAACATACTGGTTATTTTTGGGTGACTTATTTACATATTTTCCTAATTTTCTATAATGTGTAGGTACTGACCTTTACTAAGTGCAAAAATAAACTTTGGTAACTGCAGTGGTCACTGAATGGGGAACTTTGTGGCTAGTCACTAGAACCTGGGGAACACTAGAGAGCACCACTGTTCGTTAGTCCGTATGTGGAGATGTGTGATGCTAGGGATCAAAGATGTGTCCAGAAGGGATACACCGACTGAAGCTTCCTTATTCCTAGGCCTCACGCTGGGTGGGACAGGTTCTCCCTGACAGGATTATTTTTCCGGTCTTCTCCCCCAGCTCTAAACAATACTGGATGAGTGTCCTATGTTTTGTTCAAGGCAGAAATACCACTTGTCTTCATGGCACCAATACTTATCCCCACTCCATGGTCAGGAGAATGGCAGTGGAGGTCTGCTCTTGGCAAAGACCCTCTATGAACCAGAGTCTGACCCTGCCCACCAGGCCACAACAGGAGATCGTCTTTCTAATCTAGTGCTAACCTCTTTTCAGATGTTTCAGAACTGTGACACCTGTTTCCAGAGCAGTGCAGTTACCAGTGGTGATGTCTAGCTTGGATTCAAGTCCCCTGTAAAAACCACCTGCAGGCCCAGTAATCTTCATTTAAAGTGCTCTTTAGGCCAGGTGTGGAGGCTCACGCCTCTAATCCCAGCACTGTGGGAGGCCAGGGTGGGCAGATCACTTGAGGTCAGGAGTTCTAAACCAGTCTGTCCAACATGGCGAAACCCTGTCTCTACCAAAAATACAAAAGATCAGCTGGGCGTAGTAGTGGGCACCTGTAATACCAGCTACTCGGGAGGCTGAGGCAGGATAATTGCTTGAACCCTGGAGGCAAGGCAGAGGTTGCAGTGAGCTGAGACTGGGCCACTGGACTTCAGCCTGGGCAACAAAGCAAGACTCTGTATCAAAAAATAATAGATAATAAATGAAATGCTCTTTAGTCTGTGAGTATACCAGTAAGCCTAACAAAGAATAAAAAAGAACCAGGGATATGCAGATTCTACAACATGAGATTTTAACATCCAGAAATTAAAATCTATTGATCTGCTGCTGCTATTAATTTACCAGCATCATCTTCTCTGCTCAATAAGTTCACTGAGAAAATCACATACTTAGAACATTTTAATGTCTGTCAAGCTGGTGCCTTTCAAAAGGTCCAAGCTCATCACTTCTTGTTTAATAGACATATTAATAAATCTCACATATGAATCCTTTCAAACTGGACACTAAATACGATGTGGATGTTAACAATGGTTCTCAAAAGCTTTTGCTCTTTCCATGAATTTATTAAAATAAAAAACTATGTATATATAAGTAATGGAAATAAAGCTTTATTAGCTGCAATGATTTGCATTATTTATAATTATGTATAAGTTAAATGTAACATATAACAAAAACTTTAGTTTTGAAAAATGTTTTATTCAAGAATTACATAATTTCAAATATCTTCCAAAATACAGTTTCCTAGATTGCTACAAAAGAAATTTGATAAGAAATTTAAATCATTAAATATGTTTCACTGGTATATATACATACAGAATGCCAAGCAATAGTATTCAGCCCTGGAATGCGTACCATGTCTGTTGTTTTTCCTCATGAAAGGCTCAACCCAGCATTTTGTATAGGCTATGTACAACAGGCAAAGTTCTGTATTCAAGAATTTGACGTTAGCTGCCTCAATTTATAGCTGTGGTAGTTTGTCCACTGGGGTGTCAAATTTGAAGTCTGTAGGAAACAGATCTGGGGCTCGAGGATAGATAAGTCTATAGGACTGTCTGATTGTAACATCAGCAACACCAGCAATATCGCCAATTTCTAAAAGACAAAAATCAAAACATTAACCGTCATTTCCATCCTACCTCCTTTCTACTACCTGCATTGTCATTTGTGAGATATGATTATACAGTATAAAGCGCCAAACTTAAAAACAAAACCAGAAGTGATTTCTAAAAACTGATAATGGAAATACATACTAAAAGGTAGAAAGCAGCAGCTAGGCCAGACACAGTGGCTCACGCCTGTAATCCCAGCACTTGGGGAGGCCGAGTTGGGCAGATCACTAGGTCAGGAAATCAAGACCAGCCTGGCCAACATGGTGAAACCCCATCTCTACTAAAAATACAAAAAATTAGCCAGGCGTGGTGGCGGGCGCCTGTAGTCCCAGCTACTCAGGAGGCTGAGGCAGGAGAATTGCTTGAACCCGGGAGGAGGAGGTTGCAGTGAGCTGAGATCGTGCTACTGCACTCCAGCCTGGTGACAGAGCAAGATTCCATCTCTAAATAAATAAATAAATAAATGTTTAAAAATCCATTTTAATAAAGCATTCATAATGCTTAACCAAATATTGACTCAAAAAAAAAAAAAAGCGGGAGCTAAAGTCAGTAACCAACAACAATAAAAATGATAGCAGTAGTTACTACCTTACAGAGCTGTCAATGTTTTAAGGAGTTTAATATAAAATATATGAACAGGGTTCAGGACTTAGTATTAGGAGTGTTATCTTATTATACTGGGTATCGTATTTACAACTGACTGCTCCTTTTTCTTTATAAATCTTTCTGATGATCACAAAGTACTCCACAAATACATTCTTGTAAAGAAATTCACTTTTTATTTCTGTGTTTGAAAGTTCCCATGCAAAATCTCCTCTAGCTAACTTCTGTTAAGAGGTCCCTATTAAAAACAAAATGTTACACTGTAAATATTGTTCTACAGTCTTTTTTTCTACTTAATACATCGAGGTCAAACAGCTACTTATAGCATACGGAGATGCTTTTCACTGATACAAGCACATAAGCAAATATTATTAGCTCAAACGAACATTTCTAGTCTATTACAAAATCCTAATAGATCCACTTTTACCCTTTAAAGTCACTGTCCCTTTTTTCCTTTCAAAGTCATTAAAAGAAATACCAAAGGACTGCCACTACAATATTTGGTTAAGTATTATGAATGCTTTATTAAAATGGATTTTTAAACATCACTTATTTATTTAAAGAAGGAATCTTGCTCTGTCACCCAGGCTGGAGTGCAACGGCAAGATCTCGGCTCACTACAACTTCTGCCTCCCTGGTTCAAGCGATTCTCCTGTCTCAGTCTCCTGAGTAGCTGAGGCACCTGCCACCACGCCCAGCTAATTTCTGTATTTTTAGTAGAGGCGGGGTTTCACCATGCTGCCCAGGCTGGTCTCAAACTCCTCACCTCAGGTGATCCACCTGCCTCAGCCTCCCAAAGTGCTGGGATTACAGGCATGAGCCACCATGCCTGGCCTAAACATCTTTTAATACAAACTCATTTTATCACCTTTTCACAGTTGATTCAAATCAGTGAGGTTTTAGTGATTTTCACTGTGAATGCCTGCCATCACTGTACAATTAGCTAATTTTAAATTTCCTTATCTCACACTGCATTACATTATTCTACATCTAAATACCAATAAATGGCAACTATTTGAATATCAACTGCCTGCTGTGCAGGGAAGAGAAGGACCTTACATTTGAAGACGACTTTTCATATAAAGCTAAAAAGCAGAAAGCACCAAGATTAATGTTTCCATGTTGTTCATTAGAATAAACTTTACAACTAGAAATGTACCTCAAGGACAAACTGCCTAACTGCAACTTCTCAATTTTACTAAAAGACTCAAAATTTCCTTAAAACGTAAGTGAAGGCCAAAGGGAATGGATAATGGCTCCTTTAAATAACTAATGATTGGCTTCCTCTTTCCAATTATTCCTATCATTTATTATTTTTTCAACATATAGCCTAAGCTGAAGGCTGTTGTGAATAGAGTATTACAAAGTTATTGAGGCCAGTAATTCACTAACTCACTTTCTGTTTGTTTTTTGAGACAGTCCTGTTCTGTCTCCCAGGCTGGAGTACAGTGGTGCAATCTAGACTCACAGCAACCTCTGCCTCCCAGGTTCAAGAGATTCTCATGTCTCAGCCTCCCAAGTAGCTGGGACTACAGGTGTGCACTACCATGCTGGGCTGATTTTTGTGTTTTTAGTAGAGACAGGATTTTGCCATGTTGGCCAGGGTGGTCTTCAACTCCTGGCCTCAAGCAATCCACTCACCTTGGCCTCCCCCAAACTGCTGGGATTACACGTGTGAGCCACCACGCCCTGCCACCTTTTTTTTTTTTTTTTTTTAAAAAGAGCCTCACTCCATCAACCCAGGCTGGAGGGCAGTGGCATGATCTCAGCTCACTATAACCTCTGCCTCCTGGGTTCAAGTGATTCTCCTGCCTCAGCCTCCCTACTAGATGGGATTACAGATGTGTGCCACCACACCTGACTAATTTTTTTGTATTTTTAGTAGAGACAGGGTTTTGCCATGTTGGCCAGGAGGCTGGTCACCGCACCTAGTTTATGAATTTCTTTACATGCATTTGTTTATGAATAACTTCTATAATCCTCAAAGATTTAGAAAGGAGTAGTCACTTCTAAATTTAAAAGGGAGTTAGTGGGCCATGCGTGGTGGCTTGTGCCTATAATCCCAGCACACTGGGAGGCAGAGGCAGGCGAATCACATAAGGCCAGGAGTTCGAGACAAGCCTGCCCAACGTGGTGAAACCCCATCTCTACTAAAAATACAAATATTAGCTGGGCGTGGTGGCACGTGGCTGTAGTCCCAGTTACTCAGAAAGCTGAGGCACGAGAATAGCTTAAACCCAGGAGGTGGAAGCTGCAGTGAGCTGAGATTGTGCCACTGCACTCCAGCCTGGGCAACAGAGGGAGACCGTTTCAAAAAAAAAACAAAAAAAGGAAAAAGGAAAAGAAATTCACTTAATACTTCTGGTGAAAGTTTTCCTACAACACTAAATTTAAACATGGTTTTAGAAGGCTGAACCACTTACGTCTACTTACTTCAGAATTTGTATTAAGAAACTGTAAAATACTGTACAAGATGGGAAAAAACCAACCTTAAGAGAATGTTAAAGGCTGATGGCCAACACATATTTTACAGCGTGTCTATCTGCAGGATCCCATGCCAAGCAGTGAGAAACAAAGCATGCCTCCCTGACCCCTAAGATTTAAAAACGTAAGTTTGGGGAGGAAAAGAGTATGATCAAGAGGATATATTTAGGGAGAAAAAAGAATTTGTAAGAATAAAAGATGTACAAACTAAAATAATTCAAATGGGAAAAATATTAGGTTTACAGGGTTATGTCTCTGAACATTTTTTTTTATGAGCAATTTAAAAGCAAAACATTTTTTCTTAACATTTTGATGTTGAGGAACGATGTCTTAAATGTGGGTTTTTCTTTTTTTGAGATGGAGTCTTGCTCTGTTGCCCAGGCTGGAGTGCAATGGCACAATCTCGGCTCACTGTAACCTCCACCTCCCAGGTTCAAGCAATTCTCCTGCCTCAGCCTCCTAAGTAGCTGGGATTACAAGCCCCACCACCACACCCAGCTAATTTTTGTATTTTTAGTAGAGATGGGGTTTCAACCACGTTCATCAGAATGGTCTCGAACTCCTGACCTTAGGTGATCCACCCGCCTTGGCCTTCCAAAGTGCTGAGATTACAGGCATGAGTCCCTGTGCCCGGCCAAATGTGGGTTCTTGCTATTTACCTGGTTCAAACTTAAAATGGAAAAATAATCACATGCTGTGAATTTCACAGTTTACTGCCACACTTCCTGATGACGAACCCTACCTTTTTGGGTCCTCTTTTCAGCTGATGCCTGTGAGGCCATGTAAATGGCTGCCGCTGCCACAGAGATGGGGCTCCTCCCAGGAACCAAGTCCAATTCCACAGCTTTACGGGCTATATGGGTAGCTGCCATCTGCACTTGTTTAGGAAGACAAAGATTGGAACAGAATCTGGACATGAAGTCCCCAGTTGTAATCAAATCCACACTGGTTTCTAGTGCTTTCAAAATAAGTTTAAAACACCGACCAATTTCTTTCTTAGAAATTCGTGATACGGCACATATTTCTAAAAGAAAAAAAAATTAAATAAATCAATTCACTTAAGCCATATAGTTCATCTTAAAATCTACCATTTCTAATTATAAACATACATTCTAATTGTAAAACATTCAATCATGCCTTAAAGATAAAACCCTAATTCTCTCAGTGATACTCCCCCCCAGAGATAACTGCAAATTTCTCAGTTAACTTTAATGTTCATCACACTTTTTTTTTTTTTTTTTTAAGACGGAGTCTCACTCTGTTGCCCAGGCTAACAGCAGTGGCACGATCTCAGCCCGCTGCAACCTCCACCTCCTGGGCTCAAGTGATTCTCCTGCCTCGGCCTCCCGAGTAGCTGAGACTACAGGCGTGCACCACCATACCTGGCTAACTTTTGTATTTTTAGTAGAGACAGGGTTTCACTATGTTGGCCAGGCTTGTCTAAAACTCCTGACCTCAGGTGATCCTCCTGCATCGGCCTCCCAAAGTGCTGAGATTACACGCGTGAGCCACTGTGCCTGGCCTAATGTTCTTCACTCTTTAAATGTAGGGTTTTTGTTTGTTTTTTGAGATGAGGTCTCACTATGTTGTCCAGGCTGGAGTGCAGTGATGCCATCTCAGCTCACTGCAACCTCTGCTCCCCGGGTTCAAACGATTCTCCTGCCTCCTGAGTAGCTGGGATTACAGGCGCCTGCCACCGCACCTGGCTAATTTTTTGTATTTTTAGTAAAGATGGGGTTTCACCATCTTGGCCAGGCTGGTCTTGAACTCCTCACCTCGTGATCTACCTGCCTCGGCCTCACAAAGTGCTGAGATTACAGGTGTGAGTCACTGTGCCTGGCTAAATTTAGGTCTTAATCTTTCCAAATATTAACTGCTCTAAGGATTAATTCATTGCAAGTAAATTTCTTTAAATGAAAAATTGATATTTATACATTAACCTGTTGTAAGCAGTGTTATCAAGGAGCTGAAAGAAAATACTCAAGCTAAAGGATGCCTCTTAGGCAACACAGTGTCATGTGTACATAAAATCCCTGCAATTATGGGCTATATAGCTCGATGAGATAAAATATTTGACCCTGTTATTCCCAGATGCAACCACCATACACTTTCAGAAGAAATTTAACAAAAGCTCTGTTTTAATTATAAAAACAACAAAAAAGATGATGATAAAGGCCATCACCTCTTCACTTTTACATAAGAAAACATAAAAAATAAATACTCACTGGATGAATAAAGGGTTAAGTATAGTCTTCAGCTAACCTGAGCTTTGGTAGTGTAAGTCAGTGAGCAACACTGAACAAACTGTCACATATTCCCATGTAACTGCAAACTGTATGAAAAATACCAGTTCTTTCAAAGCCTCCAACTGAAGTGTAAAAATGCAAACAATACACCTCAAGAGAAAAAACTTCACTGATGCTTTCTTTAAATTTATTTTTGAGATGAAGTCTTGCTCTGTCGCCCAGGCTGGAGTGCAGTGGTGCAATCTTGGCTCACTGCAACCTCCGCCTCCCGAGTAGCTGGGACTACAGGCGTGCACCGCCATGCCTGGCTAATTTTTCTATTTTTAGTAGAGCCGGGGTTTCACCATATTGGCCAGGCTGGTCTTGAACTGCTGACCTCAGGTGATCCGCCTCGGCCTCCCAAACTGCTGGGATTACAGGTGTGACTCACCGTATCTGGCCTTCACTGATAACTTTCTAAAGCCTGACTCCCTCATCTACAGAGACTGGTGCTAGAAATGGAAACTGTTTTCATGTAAACCAAATGTGTAAATGGCCTACTTTGGTTTACCATTACAGGCCTGAAAGCCCACAAAATTTTAACAGTCCATCAAAAGATCTCACTAGCAAAGAACATAGTGGGCTTACATGGACTAAAATGAGTCTACGTGGGAAAACAGCCTAAAAGAACATTCTATGAATTTGCTGTCAAGGAACAAAATAAGTAGACACTGGCAAATGATGCTCAAGTGGATTACTGTAGTGACAATAAAGATGACTTAGCTTCTAAGTGTCAAAGCTGCCTGACATTGGTCTGTTTCTTTAATATGATGTAGAAAATGCTATTTTAGGCTGGGCACAGTGGCTCACGCCTGTTAATTCTAGCACTTTGGGAGGCCAAAGCGGGCAGATCACCTAAGGTTAGAAGTTTGAGACCAGCCTGGCCAACATGGCGAAATCCCGTCTCTACTAAAAATACAAAAGTTAGTCAGGTGTGGTGGCACGTGCCTGTAATCCTAGCTACTCAGGAAGCTGAGGCAGGAGTATAGCTTGAACATGGGAGGCGGAGGTTGCAGTGAGCCAAGATCGCACCACCGCACTCCAGCCTGGGTGACAGAGTGAGACTCCATCTCAACAAACCAACCAACCAACCAACCAACCAACCACAACAACAAAAAAACAACAAAAAAAAAGGTAAAAACTTACCTTTAAATGTCCTAGGAACCCCTTCTTGTCTACAGGCAATATAGAGACAAGCAGAAGCTATAGCATCATTAGCTCTTCCCTTCAGGCTCTTCTGTTCATATACTTGCTTGAATAAATTATTCGTTCGATCCTTCAAAGCAGAGAAACTAAGTTTAACTCTATGTCATTTAATTAGCTGCAATATCGAAATTTCATGTGTTCATTAAATTATGCAAAGTCAATGCCAGAATGGCTTAAAGGAGGTAGACAAGAACTTACAACTATATTTCGAGGTAGATTGATTCTATCTGCCATGGTAGTGATTTCTTTGAATGCATTCATCATTGCCCGATCAGAACTGCTCATTGTTCTCCGATTCTGGTACTTAGAATTGCCAAATTCATCAAAACTTGCAGCTCCTGTACCCTATAGAACAGTTAAAACTATGAAAAAACGTTTTGGAAAGTATGAATAATGGGACACTTTCTATGAAAATATAACTTACAAGATCTGATTCTATATAGACTAGAAATCTGAATTGTGCATCCTGCCCATCTATACTAAAGGAATATGTAATTCTAACAACTGTTCAAGAACATAGAAAATGTGAAGCTTAAAGTGTATAAATAGAAATACGATACAAAAACCTGACAAAACCATGGAAAAAGGAGTCTAATTTCACTTAGAAATATGATAAAAAATATCAAATACTAGAAAACAGAATCCAATAGCATATTAAAAGGTAGCATATCATGACCAACTGGAGATTGTTCCACAAGATATTATTAGAGAATCAAATAATGTAAAACACTATATTATTAGATCTAAGGAGAAAAATCATGATCATCTCCAAAGGTGCTAAAAAGGCAAATGAACAAAATTCAAAGTTCATTTTTGATAAAAACTCATAGGACACTACAAATGAGTACTTCTTTACATAAGAAAACCACTCTCCTCTGCCCAAAGCCAGTACAATTAATGAAGAAACATTACCAGCATTATCACCAAAATCACAAGACAAATGCACCTCCCACTGCTACCATTTTATAACACTGATCAGAAAAACGAGTCAATTAACCAAGAGAAAAATCGGAAGTACAAAATTGGAAAGAAGGTGATAAACTATTTGCAGATAGTATCTTTATACACCTGGAGTATGCAAGAAAATCACTAAAACACAGCTGCTATACATAATTCACTAAAGCAGCAAGGTCAAAATAAATAGAAATCAATACCCTTCATAAGTACAATCAACCAGTTAAAAGACAAGGAAAGCAAATTTTTCAATTACAACAACGAAAATCTTGGAATAAACTTGAGAAACATGTGAGATGTTCATGAAGAAAATTTCAAACATCTCCTGAAGGACACATAAGATACCTAAGGAAATGGAAAGGCATTATGAGTTTTTTTTTGTTTTTTTTTTTGAGATGGAGTCTCGCTCTGTCGCCCAGGCTGGAGTGCAGTGGCCGGATCTCAGCTCACTGCAAGCTCCGCCTCCCAGGTTCACGCCATTCTCCTGCCTCAGCCTCCCGAGTAGCTGCGACTACAGGCGCCCGCCACCACGCTCGGCTAGTTTTTTTTTTTTGTATTTTTTAGTAGAGACAGGGTTTCACCAGGTTAGCCAGGATGGTCTCGATCTCCCGACCTCGTGATCTGCCCGTCTCGGCTTCCCAAAGTGCTGGGATCACAGGCTTCAGCCACTGCGCCCGGCCCATTATGAGTTTTTGAATACAAGATTTATTATGAAGAAGTCAATTTTCCCTATGTCAATTTGCAAATTAATCTGACCAAAACCCCAGTGACAATATTAAATATTAAAAAACAGGCCGGGCGCAGTGGCTCATGCCTGTAATCCTGGCACTTTAGGAGGCTGAGGCGGGCGGATCACCTGAGGTCCGGAAGTTTGAGACCAGCCTGACCATCAGAGAGAAACTCCGCCTCTACTAAAAATACAAATTAGCCAGGCGTGGTGGCACATGCCTGTAATCCCAGCTACTTGGGAGGCTGAGGCAGAAGAGTCGCTTGAGGTGGTTGTGGTGAGCTGAGATCACGCCATTGCACTCCAGCCTAGGCGACAAGAGTGAAACTCCGTCTCAGAAAAACAAAACAAAACAAAACAAAACAAGCAGAGTGTGGTGGCGCACACCTGTGGTCTCAGCTACTCGGGAGGCTGAGGCAGGAGGGTCACCTAAGCCTGGGAGTTTGAGGCTGCAGTTAGCTATGATCACATCACTTCACTCTAGACTGGGTGACAGAAAGAGACCCTGTCTCAAAAGAAAAAAACCAAAAAACCCCACAGAAGACAGAATCCAACAGCGTATTAAAAGGCAGTAATATCAACCAAGTGGAGACTGTTCCACAAATATATTAAAGAATCTAATATAAAACATCATATTAATAGAGCTAAGGAGGAAAATCATATGATCAACTCCAAAGGTACAAAAAATGCAAGTGAACAAACCTAAGCTTTTTTAAAAAATGAAACAAACTTAACCTTTAAATGGAAAACACTAGTGAAGAAAATGCTGAAAAAGAAGAGCAATGAGGGAAAACTAGTGCTACTATATATTAGAACAGTGTGGTACGGCATTTGACTAACTGGACCAGGACAGGAAAAAATAGAAAGTCGAAAAATATGCCCACGTACACATAGAAATTTATTATGTGATAAATCTAGCAGCTTAAAAATATTTCTATCTTGGCCACGGATGGTGGCTCACACCTGTAATTCCAGCACCTTGGGAAGCCAAGGTGGGTGCATCACTTGAGCCCAAGAATTGGGACCAGCCTGAGCAACATGGTGAAACTTTGTCTCTATAAAAAATAAAAAAAATTAGCCAGGTGTAGTGGCCCACACCTGTGGTCCCAGCTACTTGGGAGGCTGAGGCGGAAGGATCACTTCAGCCTGGGAGGGGGAGGTTGCAGTGAACCGAGATCATGCTACCGCACTCCCACCTGAGCGACAGTGTTAGACCCTGTCTCAAAAACAAAACAGGCTATGCAGGGTTCAGCATGGTAACTCATGCCTGTAATCCCAGCGCTTTGGAAGCCTGAGGCGGGAGGACTGCTTAAGACCAGGAGTTCAAGACCTGCCTGGACAAGAGTCTCACTCTGTCACCCAGGCTGGAGTACAGTGGCGTGATCTTGGCTCACTGCAACCTCCGACTCCCGGGTTCAAGCGATTCTCCTGTCTCAGCCTCCTGAGTAGCTGGAATTACAGGCGCCCGCCACCATGCCTGACAACTTTTTTTGTATTTTTAGTAGAGGTGGGGTTTCACTGTGTCAGCCAGGCTGGTCTCAAACTCTTGACCTCAAGCGATCTGCCCGCCTCAGCCTCCTAAAGTGCTGCAATTACAGGCGTGAGCCACCGAGCCTGGCCAAAAAAATTTTTAAAAATAAAAATTAGCCAGGTGTGGTGGTATGCGCCTGTCCTAACTACTTGGGAGGTCAGGGAAGGAGGATCACTGGAGCCCAGGAGTTTGAGCATGCAGTGAGCTTTGATTATACCATTGTACTCCAGCCTGTTGCCCAGACAAGTTTTTGTCTTTTTTTTCTTTAAAGATGGAGTCTCTCTCTGTCGCTCAGGCTGGAGCGCAGTGGCGCGATCTCGGCTCACTGCAACCTCCGCCTCCCAGGTTCAAGCAATTCTCTGCCTCAGCCTCCTGAGTAGCTGGGATTACAGGCGCCCACCACCATGCCCGGCTAATTTTTGTATTTTTAGTAGAGACGGGGTTTCGCCATCTTGGCCAGGCTGGTCTTGAACTCCTGATCTCCACCCACCTCGGCCTCCCAAAGTGCTGGGACTGCAGGCGTGAGCCACCATGCCCAGCCGAGAAGACATTCTTGATATTCAAAGAATATATCAATATTAACTCATGAAGGCCACACTACACTCATTTTTTGTGTGTATACAAAATGTGATTTATGAAAAAAAGGTCTGATATAAAGGCCCTGTAATTTGGATTTAATTTGGATTTAATTTGATTTAAAAGTCTTCCCCACTTTAGGATGGAATAAACACACAAGTTAGCCTTCATTCACAATGATATTACTGGCAAATCTTATTAGACAGGTCAAGAGTCCCCACTGGTACAGTGACATACTTTTGCAAAGTTCCCAAACTCTCAGGTCTATGGTCATTCTGCAATTGGTATTTCCTGCCAAATGGACTTATTACCTTGCCAATCATGGTAGACAAATCTCCATCACTCAGAAGAGGATTCTGAGAATCTCCAACTCGAGATGGATCTTTTGTTGCTTTGTCATTGCTGAAAGTTCGCCATTCAGATCCCACATCGATAACCCGGTCACCTAAGAATATAAGCACATACCTGAATCATTTTGTCAAGATAAGGTTTACTTAACTACACTGTCCAATGCCCAACTAAGCCATTTTATTCCCAGGAAATCTCCACATGGACATCTAGGATCTAGCTCAAATATCACATTTCAGACATTTGTCCTAAAGCATTCCTTTAACTATTGTACCAGTCTAACAATAATCCTCTTGAAACATTATGCTATGATATTCTAACTCTTGGAAGAAAAAGAATGTCAAAAGTAGCAAAGTACAGCTATTCATATGTGATGCAAAGGCAAACAATGTAATAATGATTAAGAACCAGATTTTGCACAAAATTTGCAACAGGCATGGGAAAAAAACAGAAAACATTTTTTAGAATGGTATTAATGCAAATAATTTCATATTAAAACGTCACTAAGTTTTGGTGGGAAATGCTTTGCAGAAAATAAGCCTAAGCTTCTGTTTCAAAGTAACAATTTGATGAAAAATATATGTGGCCAAATAATTTATACAGAATAAACTTCAAGCCTAGAATCAGTAAGAACAAAGTCTGGTTGGCAAACTTTTCTCTTTAAGCCAAGAGGCAGCATCTAAATACATGATGTCAAAAAAAAGCAGACACAAGTAAACCGTATTATTACTGTTTTGGTGAGAAATCTCAATGTCTGGCAATACCTTCAGAGTAGTCAAAAGTTAACACTGAACACTTACACACGATACTCATTGTGCCCTTTTGTACATGTTCTCACTTAATCTTCACAGCCTTATCAAGGGAGGTACCACTTTTACTGCCACTTCACAAATAAGATGAACTAGCCTAAGATCACATAGCTAGAACTGAAATGCACATCAGAGTCTGTTCTACACTCCAATTATAAAACATGAGCTTTTTCAGTGAATTGTGATGAAGCTGAAAGTAGGAAGGAACCAGACCATTTCATCTTTGTGTATACACAGCAAGCAGAAAGAAACAAATGGCAGAAACCAGTTACTGCAGCAATTAGAGTTATGGTATTAACAGTCAATTAATATAATAGTCAAGAGTGTGAACTCTGCCCTTTGCTGCTTAGCCTTAGAATATTACTTCATTTCTATGTCTTTATTACCTCAGCTCTAAAATTCTCCTTAACCTCGTATTTTAAAGATTATAAAGATTAAATAAGATATTATAATACCCACGTATAGTGCATGTAAAGTGTTTAAAAAGTAGTACTACGTGCTCAATATTCGCTATTTACTGCTATGAAAATTAGAAAGATAGCATATATTCTGAGTTTCTCCTTTTTTGTGGGGATGATAAGGGAGAGGCATCAGTTTAAAATATTAATCTCGGGCCAGGTGCAGTGGCTCACGCCTGTAATCCCAGCACTTTGGGAGGCCAAGGCAGGCGGATCACCTGAGGTCAGGAGTTCGAGACCAGCCTGACCAAGATGGAGAAACCCTGTCTCTACTAAAAATACAAAATTAGCTGGTCATGGTGGCACATGCCTGTAATCCCAGCACTTTGAGAGGTCCAGGCGGGCGGATCACCTGAGGTTGGGAGTTCGAGACCAGTCTGACGAACATGGAGAAACCCTGTCTCTACTAAAAATACAAAATAGCTGGGCGTGGTGGTGCATGCTCGTAATCCCAGCTACTCAGGAGGCTGAGGCAGAACTGCTTGAACCCAGGAGGCGGAGGTTGTGGTGAGCTGAGTTCACAACAAGAGGGCAACAAGAGCAAAACTCCGCCTCAAATTAAAAAAAAAAAAAACCCAAATAACAAAACAGTAACATTAATCTCCATAGAAGACTTTAAAAGTTCCCAAGTGCTCTGCTAAGTACTTGATCAGGAGGACAGCAAAGAACAGAGAAAACAGAAGGAATTCCACCTAGACTATGCTAACTTTAAAATTTTGTATATAAAAATTAATTTAAATGCTCATAAACAACCAGAGTATAGTGATCATGTAATTTAATCTTAGTGACAGATTTAAGAAAAGGCTCGGCATGGTGGTTCACGCCTGTAATCTTAGCACTTTGGGAGGCTGAGGCAGGAAAATCACTTGAGCCCAGGAGTTCGAGACCAGCTTGGGCAACATGGTGAAACCCTGTCTCTACAAAAAAATACAAAAACAAATTAGCTGAGCATGGTAGCACATGCCTGTAGGGAGGCTGAGGTGGGAGGATCACCTGAGCCCAGGAGGTTGAGGCTGCAGGGAGCAGGGAGCCATGATTACACCACTGCACTCCAGCCTGGGTGAGTGAGACCCTGTCGAAAGTAAGCAAATGTTCAAGAGAATGATTCATTCCTGAAGCCTCTGACAAAATGTTTCTTTTTTCTTTCTTTTTATTTTTCAGACAGGATCTCGCTCTCTCGCCCAGGTTTGAGTATAGTGGTGCAATTTCGGCTCACTGCAGCCTTTGCCTCCCAGGCTCAAGCCATACTTCCACCTTAGCCTCCTGAGCAGCTACAGATATGCACCACTAATGCCTGGCTAATTTTTGTATTTCTTGTAGAGACGGGGTTTTGCCCATGTTACCTAGGCTAGTCGTGAACCCCTAGGCTCAAGCGATCCACTCACCTGGGCCTCCCCAAGTGCTGGGATTACAGGGGTTAGCCACCGCACGCAACAGAAAAACTTTTCTTTAAACAGCTGAGGTAAAAGTAGATTATCAGTTGGACTACCATGTGTCCACATTACAAAGGGATTGAGATTAGAGGCAGAGTTCCCATCTGCCATCCCTGCATGCAATGAGAACAGGCAAGGCAGGCAGAAGCAGGGCGGTAAGTCAGAAGGCAATTTTAATACATCACATCGAGGAGGTGGCCCAAAACAAGGAGAAAAGCGTTAGATGGATGGCATTACAAGGATTTCTCTATTTCCTCTTCCTCATAATAAACATCACTAAACTTAGGAAGTAATGTGAATTACACAGATTTTAAAAAGGTACTTAAAAGTATCAAATTGTCATTGTGCACTGAAACCTTACCAAACCACTGTGCAGTGAGTACTATTCACCAACAAACCCATGTCCCAAAGAGATCACACTAAAGAGATCAAGTTTTCTTCCTTTTTAGAAAATACTTGCTCACTAAAAGATGTTAGAAAAAAAAGTTACCTCCATTCCCAATACCCAGTGACGACCACTATATTTTCATATATGCTCTGTGTTTTTCGTTCATATGTATGCACCTATATGTTTTCCTAAAATTTAGATATTGTACCTGTTTCATGGCAAGCTCTTTTCACTAAATTCATCATAAGCACCAGCATAGTATTTTTAGACAGAATTTAGTCCCTTTAATAGCATCCACCAATTAAAGTGATACCACGGTGTTCCCATGCACTTATGTTTTCAAAGAGAGAAAAGACAATCTAACTTTACTATTTGGCAAAATAAAAACACAAACACGCACAGAACAAAAATCACTGTGGCCTTCAAACCCAGAGTTACTTACTAAATTTTAAGCTTAAAAAAAAAAAAATCATCAAACGTCATCAGTAACTTGCAATATTTTTATTAACATACATGAATGTATCAAGACAATGGCATAAGTGAAAAGGCAGAAGGTATGCCCACACCTTTTAAGTCTGTCTAGAAATCTAAAGATAAACCATTAGTTAGCTAAGATGCTTCATTTCATAGCGTTTTCTGAAATACCTTACCATGAGTTCCATTTGCTGCCTGCTTTATATTGTTTTTATAAAGACAAGATGGATTTTTAATTTTTTTTAAGATGGATTATTTTAAGGTAGCATAGTATAAATAGAAAACACAACACTGGGTGGTGATGTAATTTTTCCACATACGTAGGAATGATCTAAACGACTCGTTCAAGAATCTGTGGTTTGTGCTAAGAACCATTCCCTCTTTTTATATTTAACAACCCAAAAGAGCATTCATAAGGAATGAAGTTTCCAAAATAACTCAATTAGCATACCATGCAACTACAACTAGTCCAGCAGATTAAGTGCATGAGTAACAAGAAATAGGGCAAGTCCATTCAGAAAAAATTAGAATACATAAAGAATTTTCATTTGAAGAAAATCTAAATGGAGTAGTATTTTTAAAAGTTGCTCTGGAAGAAAGCTGCAAGACAAAATTTTTTCAAGGGCTAAGTGGTACAAGGCAGCCATGCCTGGGTATAATCTATAATCAACTTTTGAAAAGGAAGAAGTCAGCTAATTAGCAAATACACAAAACTTCACATATCCCAGAAACCAAGAAACATACGAACTTCCACTAGTTTCCTTCTTAACCACACACTGTAGTCTATGTGAAGATATATAGTATCAAAGAAAACTTACACTACTATAATACATATATATGCACAACTCCTCGCTCCATCTAGAGCGTGATCTTTAACACTTTTAATCAAGTTCCCCATCCAAAAAAGTAAACACACCCAATATGTGTATTTATGTATTTCACACATGTATAGCTCTCAATCCATACATTAGAGTGGTGTCTAAAGGGTATTAACTAAAACATTTTACCATATTCTGAAGAGAATACGAATTCCATCTCATTTTTCAAGAAGAAACCGAGAATACTTGTCAAAAATCACTTGCACCAGTTTTAAGTGGTTTAGTCACTCTGGCACCTATCTTACAATCTGGCAATTCCATTCTTAAGTACAGCTGGCCTTCTGTATCTGTGTATTCTGCATCCACGGATTCAACCAACCACAGACTGAAAACATTTGGGGAAAAAAAACGCCTGTACTGAACATGTACAGACATTTTTTTCTTGCTATTATTCCCTGAGCACAGTATAAACAACTATTTACATACATTTACGCTACGGAAGTAATCTAGAGCTGATTTAAAGTATATGGGAGGATGTGCATAGGCAAATACTACATCATTTTGTATCAGAGACTAGAGCATCTGCAAATTTTGCTATGCAAGGGAGGTCCTGGAACTAGTCCCCCACAGATACTGAGGGATGGAGTGAGTGTACTGCCCCATTAGAAACAACCCATCAACAGAAAAATGTGCACAATGGAATATTCTTCAGTAAATAAACTACTCACACATGCAATAACAAATATATCTCAAAACTTTTTGAAATTTTTTTGAAATTATTTCAAACCAAAAATGTCAGTCACAAAAAAGTTCATATTGTATGATTTCATTCAAGTGAAGTTGAAAAAACGGGAAAATAATCTATGAGAACAGAAATCAGTTCCACGGCTATTGCTGGGTGGGACTGGCAGGCAAGTGGCATAAAATGACTTCTTTCCCCCCTCCCCCCGCAACTGGAGTCTCACTCTGTCACCCACGCTGGTGTGAGGTGGCACAATTTCGACTCACTGCAACCTCTGCCTCCCAGGTTCAAGCAATTCTCCTGCCTCAGCCTCCCGAGTAGCTGGGATTACAGGCGCCTACCTTCACATCTGGCTAAACTTTGTATTTTTAGTAGAGACGGGGTTTCACGGTGTTGGCCAGGCTGGTCTCAAATTCCTGACCTTGTGATCAGTCCGTCTCGGCCTCCCAAAGTGCTGGGATTACAGGCACGAGCCACCACGCCCGGCTGCCAAAATGACTTCTAAGGTGAGGGAAACGGTCTCTATATCTTGATTAGGGTGCGGGTTACACCAGTACATGCACTGTCAAAATTCAAACTATGTTTTATGGTATGCAATTACAGCTCAATAAATTAAAAATTAAAAACTCATTCCCACCAATATACTACTGATTTTGAATTAAATGACACCAAATCTATATATTATTTTGGGAATCATAGAACAATTCTTATCTTCTTCAACAAGGGAATACTCTTTCCTCAAGGTCTTCTTGCAGATTTCAAAGTATTATGTATGCCATGCTTAAGACTAGACCTAGATTTTTTATGTTAAAAATCTCATTTTCTAACTACTAATTGCTATATTTTATATGCTTACATTCAGTCACTTTTAATAGACTATTAATTTTTTAAAATTTAATTTGACTTCTAGATATAGAACCCCATCAGTGGCAAAAAACATATTCCAAAAAAAAACCACATTGCATTTCCAATGCTTAACTTTCATTTATATTTTATATCTAAAGCACTAGTCAAAACTTTCAAAACAATGCTCTTCATTTTAAACTGAAACATTTCAACATTATGCATACAATTGAAACAGTCTATTAAAGCATTATTCTACCCTAAGTACCTTAAATAGGAGTAAGTGTTGAGTTTATTAAATGTCTGTCTTCCTACCAGACCACTGTGTTTCTTACACACTGTCTTTATTTATTTATTTACTTATTTATTTATTTATTTTTGAGACGGAGTCTCGCTCAGTCACCCAGGCTGGAGTGCAGTGGTGCGATCTAGTCTCACTGCAACCTCCGCCTCCCAGGTTCAAGCGATTCTCCATCCTTGGCCTCCCAAAGTGCTGGGACTACAGGTGTGAGCCACCGCACCCAGCCACCGCGTCTTCTTATGTTGTAAAAAGCTAACCACAGGCCGGGCGCGGTGGCTCAAGCCTGTAATCCCAGCACTTTGGGAGGCCGAGACGGGCGAATCACGAGGTCAGGATATCGAGACTATCCTGGCTAACCTGGTGAAACCCCGTCTCTACTAAAAAAATACAAAAAACTAGCCGGGCGAGGTGGTGGGCACCTGTAGTCCCAGCTACTCGGGAGGCTGAGGCAGGAGAATGGCGTGAACCCAGGAGGTGGAGCTTGCAGTGAGCTGAGATCCGGCCACTGCACTCCAGCCTGGGCGACAGAGCGAGACTCCGTCTCAAAAAAAAAAAAAGAAAAAAAAAAAAAAGCTAACCACAATTGTTTGAGATTTATTATACTTTAATACTTATGTGTTAGGATAAATCAAGTTATACTGGAGGAACAATTTTTAAAGCAGCTCAGTGGCTTAAAATGAAGGTTTATTTCTTATTCACATTACATATCTATAAAGGGATAGCTGGAAGCTTCTTACACCATCCTTATTCAAGGTGACAAGATCTTTATCACCTGAGATATTGCCAGTTACCATGGATGGGGAAGGGAATGTGGGAAATTATACACAGACTTCATAATGGCTTCTGACCAAAAGTGACACTAACATTTCCACTCACATGCCACTGGCCAAAGCCAGTCAAGTAAGTGGTTATGCTTCAAAGGGGAGAAATACAATTACATCATATACCCTAAAGGAGAACCAAAAATGTTAAGCGAATAGTCATTAGTGCTGTTTCAAGCGACAATTAACAAAGATAATTCGGCACTGTATTTTTGGAGATTTATGTACAAATCCGTATAAAAGATTGCTCTTTTTATTTATTATTATTTTTGAGATGGAGATTCGCTCTTGTTGGCCAGGCTGTATCTTGGCCGGCGGCAACCTCTGCCTTGCAGGTTCAAGCAGTTCTCCTAACTCAGCCTCCCGAGTAGCCGGGATTACAGGCATCCACCACCACACCCGGCTAATTTTTTGTATTTTTAGTAGAGACAGGGTTTCACCACGTTGGCCAGGCTGGTCTCAAACTGCAGACCTCAGGTGATCCACCCACCTCAGTCTCCCAAAGTGCTGGGATTACAGGCATGCACCATTGCGTCTGGCTCAGAAGACTGTTCTATGGCTTCCTTTTTGTACCAAATGACAAACTGAAGAATTAGGGATAAGTTCATTGTATTTCAGCAACTGTCACAGAGAAGTAATCTGTCAACATGATTTAGGTCCTTTGAAAGTAACTTTTTAGGCCGGGTGCGGTGGCTCACGCTTGTAATCACAGCACTTTGGGAGGCCAAGGTGAGTGGATCACCTGAGGTCAGGAGTTTGAGACCAGCCTGACCAAGATGGTGAAACCCGGTCTCTACTAAAAATACAAAATTAGCCGGGCGTGGTGCCGCATGCCTGCAACCCCAGCTACTTGAGAGCCTGAGGCAGGAGAATCCCTTGAACCTGGGAGTTGCACGTTGCCGTGAGCCGAGATCATGCCATTGTACTCCAGTCTGGGCAACAAGAGTGAAACTCTGTCTCAAAAAAAAAAAAAAAAAAAAAAAACAAAAACAAACAAAAAAAAACAAAGAAAGAAAGTGGTAGGTTACAAGTCTCTATTAATATAATTTTTAAAACATTAAAAGAATGCAATCCCCAGTGGTGTGCACAATTCTTGATTTGTAGCCCTGAGCTCTTCTGCTAGGAATGTAAAGTTTTTTTCTCTTTTATCTTTAATACTTTATTCACCTGGATCTTCAAGTAGTACCATAGCGGGTACTTTGTCTGACTAACCTAATAGATATCTTGTCGTCTTGCACACTGTGGGTGTGTCTCAGGTTTGTTCTCTGCTTTACTGATTTAGTTTTTTAGTGTTAAGTCTGCCAATTACCGCCTAAAAGCCAGTTTTATCGTGTTGGTCTCCTTGTGCTGTGTTACTTTTTTCTGACATTTAATAGAAATCTTCCATAATATTTCAATAATGGACCCTTTAGCTCATTGATCACATTGGTTTCTGTAACTTTCTCTGAGTAATTAAACTATGTTATGGGTACAGTTTTCTGCCAAGTCCACAGGATCCCTGTTTCTCTTTATTATAGTTTTATATTCATAAGCCTCATATTGATTTTTAAGCTTATTCATTCTATCTATAATAAAGAACTGTCAATCCAATCCAATCCAGAAAATCTTCCAACGTCACTACCACCAGTACTCTCAGTCTCTCTGGGCAGTAGCACAGTCCCTAGCAGACTAATAGATGACCCAAACAAGAGAAACTTCCCACAGGATTCCATGTTTTTTTGGTTTTTTTTTTTTGAGACGGAGTCCCGCTGTGTCACCCAGGCTGGAGTGCAGTGGCACTATCTCGGCTCACTGTAACCTCCACCTCCTGGGTTCAAGCAATTCTCCTGCCTCAGCCTTCCAAGTAGCTGGGATTACAGGCGCACACCACCACGCCCGGCTAATGCCCGGCTAATTTTTGTATTTTCAGTAGAGACAAGGTTTCACCATGTTGGTCAGGCTGGTCTCAAATTCCTGACCTCGTGATCTGCCCGCCTCGGCCTCCCAAAGTGCTGGGATGACAGGGGTGAGCTACCGCATCTGGCCAGGATTCCAGAAGTTTTTAAGGAAGGATATACAGGTAGCGTTGCTATAATTAAATAATAAATAGTAGTGACTTAAACATGATAGAAGTTTCTCATGTTAACAGTCCACACTTAATAGTCCCAGGCTAGTATGACCCAAGCTCCTCCTATCTTTTTGATAATGTATCCTTATTATGGCTTGCATTTTGTAGCATAGGACAGCTGTTGGTAATTTCCTTTATCATGTTTACATTCTAGCCACTGGGAAGGAGAAAAAGTAAGGATACATCTTTTATTAAGGCAGGATCTAGAGCTGTACACATCTCTTCTAATACTTACAAACCCACTGGTCAGAACTTAACCACATGGCATACCTAGCTACAGGAGAAACTGGGATATAGGGTCTAGGTGAGCAGCCACATACATGCCCATGTAAAACGCAGGGACTCTTACTAATGAAAGAACGGGGAAATGGACGTTGGCAAATAACCAGCAGTCTCAGCTATAATGAATAATAGGATGGCGGAGAGGAGAAGTGAGAAAGAATGCCCAGAAAAATCAGGGTACTCTGCCTCATATTCTGAAGCAAACCACAAAGAAAGGCAAATTAAACAGACATTTATCCTCTTTACCATGCAAGCAATTGGAAATCCAACCAAAGGTATTTCAGAGTACAATGTGAAAACTAGAAGGGCTTTTCGTGCAGGGGAAACTGCAACACACCAAAAGCAGCCAGGAAGCAAATACTGAGGAGGGTCTGATTTTCTAGCCTGACCTAGACTCTTAGGAGTGTTTTTGCTTCTTATTTTCATAATTTAATAAAGGAATTTAAAATTTTGTTTTATTTTTTGGAGGTGGAGTCTTGATCTGTCACCCAGGCTAGAGTGCAGTGGCACACTCATATCACTGCAGCCTCAAACTCCTGGGCTCAAGCGATTCTCACTAGCTACTTGGGGGAACTAATTCCCTCAAGCAGGTAAGACTATAGGCTTGCGCCATCGCACACAGCTAACTAAAAAAAATATTTCTTTTTTTACAGACATGGTCTGGCTACATTGCCTAGGCTGGTCTTGAACTCCTGGCCCCAAGTGATCCTCCTGCCTCAGCCTCCTGAGTTATCAGGATTACAGCACAAGCCCCCAGCTCCTCATAAAGGAATTTTTAAGAACAGGAACACGAAGAGGAATTTACCAGAATTTCAATTCTTTCTGCTGTCTTCCTGGAAACTAATCTTAATCACTGTGGCATACAACCTGTAGTAAAGAATTCAGAAGTAGAAGTCTCAGAATAACCCCAAATTACTTGTCTTCACAGGCTCATTTAGTTTAAAAACTACAAATGCTATCAAATGTGCTGGTAAGTCTAGAAGTTCAAGAATCTGAACGTATTATTATTCAAGGTGGACAAACTCTAAGCATCAAATATTTTTACGTTTAAAGCAAAAAAAAAAAAAAAATCCAAGGTACTTTGGAAAACTATTTTAAGTCAACATGCTGTAAACAGTAAGTCTAATGTTGATGATGAAATGTATCATTAGCTTCCACACTTTCCGTGGTCATTTAATCCTTTCTACGATTCCTTCTCATGACATGTCAAATAATCCTACTTTTTAGTCCAGGGTCACTACACATTCTTACTGAAATCTTACATTAGACAAGTTTGAAGAGAATGTTGACTAAGAAATGGTCAGCTTGAATGACAGCATTCAAGTTTGAAGAGAATGCTGACTTCGTAAAGAAATACTATTAATAATATAGCAAGTCTCTAAATCACCAGTCTCTAAATCACAGTTTATGTTGCCATAAATTGAGTAGGAACTCAACATGAATTATCTCCTAGAAACAAAGCATATCACAGTTTATTTCCCAGACCAGCCCATAAAAGCCTACTTTGCCCCTGATGTGTAGACCCTAAAGAAAACTGTTCAAGGTGAACCAGTGGAAAACAGTGAGGAAAATACACTGTAAGCCCCATCCCTGGATATCTTATTACATTTCAATTTTCCTCAAATACAAGTAGGTCGATAGGAGTAGCAGCATCTAAGATGAGGAGCTGATGCATTGGTTGAAAGTGTATCCTAAATTTGGCCACAATAAAGTTGGTCACTCACATACTACTACTGTTCAGGCCTCTATCCTATGGCATAGGTTTCTTTTTCCCTTTACTTGGAATAATTTTCTCTCCATAAATCCTTACTCATTCTTAAAAACTGTGCTTCACTCGAATTTCAACAGTACTATCTTCAGGATGTCACCATAGTTGGAAGATCTGTAATGTAGCTTTAACTGCAGGATCCCATATTAGGTTACCCTACTCTCTTTCATACACTATCCAAAGAGTTGCTCCAGGGTTTGCTCACAGCATTCTGATCTTTCTATCACTCTCAGTAACCAACCAGCACAGTGATTAACAGAGACATATGTTAAAAAAAGTTTTTAAGTCCCACAGACCTGGATTTATGTGGCTCTGTTGCTTATAAGATGGGAATCTTGAGCTAATTACCTAAGCAATCTGAGTCTCAGTTTCCCCTTCTGTAAAATGGAAACAAACCAGCTCAAAGGGCAGTCTGCTACTCAAGTACTTAATGGGTAATTTTCTGATGCTTAAGAGAAAAATTGCACCCAAATTAAAAGCTGTAAATTAGGCAAGAAGGCTGTGTCTAAAGGCTTACAAGGGATGCCAAAAAAATAACTTGTAAGTGAATACAAATATGCTTATTTTTAAAACTTGGCCATATCAAACCAAACCTAATTTTCCCTTTGGAAAACACTGTTAATGCTAATTGAAAGATGGTTACCCAATAATCTTTAACATACTATAATTGGAGCATTAAATATACCAGACCCACAGCAATCACTCAAACATTTGTTGCAACTGACATGCTATGAAATGTGGCATCTCAGACTTAGAATCACCCTCTTTTTCTACAAGGTTAAAAAAAAGGGGGGGGGGGGAAGCTGAGCACAGTGGCTCATGCCTGTAATTCTAGCACTGTGGGGAGTCTGGGGCAGGAGGAGTGCTTGAGCCCAGGAGTTCGAGATCAGCCTGGGCGACACAGGGAGATGCTACCTCTACAAATGTTAATAATTTTTTTAAAAAGTAGCTGGGGGTGGTGGTATGAGCCTGTGGCCACAGCTACTTGTGAAACTGAGGCAGGAGGATACCTGAGACTGAGAGGTAAAGGTTGCGGTGAACCATAATCATGCCACTAGCCTGGACAACAGAGTGAGACCCTGCCTCAAAAAAAAGCACTTGTATCTCCACAGTACGTATCAGTGAAATCTTATACTAAAATTACACTATGTATTTCACATATTATTTCATTTGACTCAGCAATTCTGAGATGTATGGTATCTGTCTTCCATGGGGGAAGAAAAAAGATTTACTTTACAGATGAAACAAATTAAGCTTGAACAAATTATGTAACTCAACTATAGTTACACGGCTTATCAATTAGTAAAGCCAACCCTCAATTCTAGAGACAGTAACTTCTAGCTATACTAGGAGCAATGGAGACACACAATTATAAAATATATGCCCCCAGGAGTTCACAGTCTAGGTGTGAAGACATGGAAAATATGAATACAAAAAATCTAAACGTACAGAAAATCTAAAAGAATGTGGTAAATTGTAAATAGTACAGATTTGTGTTCTTCAATGTTACCAATGTATGACCTACATTAGAATGTCTGCAAATGGAGCCTAGAATCATTTTAAGCACATTCCCCAGCTGACTCTTAATGCACATTTATACATTCATATTTCAGATTCGCTGGTATAAACAATATGCAGAATGAGTTTAGTAGAAGGGAGAGGTCAAATGGACTCATTTTTCTCTTTCAAATACACTTAAACTATTTTCCAGTATCTTCGTTACATTGTTTTTACATACAATCAAATAATTTAGATTTAAATGGTACACAATCAAATAATTGAGATTTAAATGGTACATTTTTTTTTCTTTAACTAGAAATACTACTACTAGTTTCAAACAACTCCTCATTGTGAAATAACTTATAGAAGTCATGATAGACCAATTTTATGTTTTAATAGCAATTATGGCAGGTTACTAAGCTAATACTTTACTGGTTATAAAAATAAATTTATGGGAAATGTACAAGGTCAAATTTATGAACAAACTGATTATCTAAATATAATAATACTGCCACCTAGTGTTCAACTTTTAAAACGACATAATCGTACAATTGGCATCTGGGGAAAAAACCCCACAAAAAAGTGCTGTTAGAACAAACAGCTTCAGCTGGACACAGTGGTTCATGCCTGTAATCCCAGCACTCTTGAGAAGCTGAGGCAGGTGGATCATTTGAGGTCAGGAGTTTGAGAACAGCTTGGCCAATATGGCGAAACCCCATCTCTACTAAAAATACAAAAATTAGTCAGGCGTGGTGGTGGTCACCTGTAATCCCACTACTCAGAAGGCTGAGGCAGGAGAATCACTGGAACCCAGGAGACAGAGGTTGCAGTGAGCCAAGATAAAGCCACTGCCCTCTAGCCTGGGTGACATAGCGAGACTCGGTCTCAAAAATAAAACAAAACAAAAACCAGTTTCATAGTAGGAACAACAAAACTTTGCTTTAAGAATTGGCCCAGGTTGGGCGTGGACATTTTGGGAGGCTGAGGCAGGTAGACTGTGTAAGGCCAAAAGTTCAAGACCAGCAGGGGCAACATGGCTAAACCTTGTCTCTACAAAAAATACAAAAATTAGCCAGGTGTGGTGCCATGTGCCTATAGTCCCAGCTACTCAGCAGGCTAAGGTGAGAGGATCGTTTCAACCAGGGAGGTGGAGGTTGCAGTGAGTCGAGAGGACTCCAGTGCACTCCAGCCTGGGTAACAGAGTGAGACCTGGTCTCAAAAATAAAATAAAAAATAAAAATTGGTCGTTTTAGAGTCACTACCAGTATCTTAAGGATCAATGATGAAATGGGCAGCTAATACCAAATCATAATACTTCATGTTTCAAATAAAAATCTTGTAATTCAAATAAAAGAGAACCAATTAAACAACTATCACATGTTAAATAGCATTAAAAATAGCATTAACTACAGCTACAAAAATTGGAAACAAGTTTTAAAGGACACTAAATACTATACAACTATTTAAATACTGGGGGAAAACATTATCAAAAGACAGCAAATGTGTGACAATTCGTATTTTCCAACGATGGCAACAATATCGCCCATCCACATGTTGTTCTGCAATGTGACCTTGTCACTATCACGTTTAGGTACAGCCTATTTCTCTACGCCCTTCAACTCAGGTGAGTCCTATCATGGCCATGACGAACAGAACACTGAAACGATCCTGTGCCAGTTCTAGGCATAACCCTGACCTATCACCCATGTCTAGCTTCCACTTTCTCAGAACACTTGCTCTTGAGGTACTTCTCTTAGAAGCCAGCTACCATGTAGCATAAAATATGACTACTGTGAGACAACTACGGAGAAGCCCTGGAGGATGACAGATTTATGTGCGGAGGTCAAGTAGCACAGAGGAACCAGAAATGCAAGTGAAGAAGTTATCAAAGAAGCAGATCTTACAGGTCCAGCCAATGCCAACTGCCCAGATAAGTCCTTCCCAAATTACTGACTCATAAAATCATGAGCAAAATAAAATGGCTGTTGTAAGCCACTAAGTTTTGAGGTAGTTCGTAATGTAACTGTAAATGAAACAAAAATTGGTTCCTGAAGTATTGCGTTACTTTAAGAAAAATCAAAAACACCTGCCCTTGTTTTGAGATTGGTGGTGGGTCGGCCTCAAGAAGAATGAGGTGACGGTTTGAGAGACAATGAGATAAATGTTATTAGAGGCAGGAAAAAAGGTATAAGGTATAAGATATAAACTTATAACATAAATATACTTTTGGTATTATGAATTATTTCATTAAAAAAGGTGATAGTGGTCGGGTACGGTGGCTCACACCTGTAATCCCAGCACTTTGGGAGGCCAAGGTGGGCGGATCACCAGAGGTTAGGCATTCAAGACAAGCTCAGCAGACATGGTGAAACCCCTGTCTCTACTAAAAATACAAAAAATTAGCCAGGTGTGGTGGCAGGTGCCTGTAGTCCCAGCTCCTCAGGAGGCTGAGGCATGAGAATTGCTTGAACCTGGGGGGTGGAGGCTGCAGTGAGCCTCTGCACTCCAGCCTGGGCGAGAGTGAGACTCTGTCTTAAAAAAAAAAAAAAAAAAAGTAATAGTAAAGGGCTCTCTTAGTTGCTAACTCAGATGAGGGGGTGACATATGGCTCTGAATATGAAAATTGGGCCATATCTACTCTTCAGTTTGCTATTAAAGAGGAATTAGGTGACAATGGGCTGTCCTAATTTTAAAGCACAAATTAAACATTAATTAAATATAGGACTGTCCAGCTGAGTGTAGTGACTCACACCTGTAATCCCAGCACTTTGGGAGGTCGGGGCGGGGCGGGGCGGGGCCGGGGACTTGAGGTCAGGAGTTCGAGACCAGCCTGGCTAACATGGTGAAAACCCATCTCTACTAAAAATAAAACATATCAGCCGGACGTGGTGGCGTGTGCCTATAAATCCCCGCTACTCTGGAGGCTGAAGCAGGACAATCACTTGAACCCGGGAGGTGGAGGTTGCAGTGAGCAGAGACTGTGCCACTGCACACCAGCCTGGGCGACAGAGCGAGACTCCATCTCAAAAAAATAAAAAATAAAAATAAAAGAAAAAAGGGACTGTCCAAAAACAATTCAGAAAATGTTTATTAAATTAATATAGTTTAATCTAAAACATTTCAGACAATGTAAAAAATTTTATGGCAAGCATAATCAAATCATGTATGCCAAGATAATTTATTAGGAAACACTTGATGTCTGGATTCAAATTCCCATGAAAACCAGTATTTTAAATAAGAAAAAAGTCACAAATGCTATCCCTTAGTGGGCTATAGAATATTCGCCCAGCTTGATTTCTTCCCCATTTTCTTAGTGTAAGAGGCAAAGGCTGAACTGAGCTGGCAATAAAGAGCAAATGCCTTTAAACCAGTGAGCTGATGCAAATTCAATTACATATACAGTCACATGTTGCATAACATTTTGGCTTAGAATGGACTATATACACAATGGTGGTCCCTTAAGATTATAATAACATCTTTTCATTGTACCTTTTCTATGTTCGATATATAAGACAGAGCTGAACACATTCACATATATGGCAGGGTCTGTATGCACCCTGACAACTCACAGAACAATGGGATGAAAGGATACTAGCTTTCTCCCACTTTTCATAGGTAAACTGGGTAAGTTAATGTACCTGAGTACCTACAAAAATGTAGTAAGTGGGGCCTGGCGCAGTGGCTCACACCTGTAAACCCAGCACTTTGGGAGGCCAAGGCTGGGGTATCTCTTTGAAGCTAGGAGTTTGAGACCAGCCTGGCCAACATGGGGAAACCCTGTCTTTACCAAAACAACAAAAATTAGCTGGGAGTGGTGGTGCACACTCTTAATCCCAGCTACTCGAGTGGCTGAGGCATGAGAATCACTTGACCCTGGGAGGTGGAAGATGCAGTGAGCTGAGCTCATGCCACTGCACTCTAGCCTGGGTGACAGAGCAAGATGCTATCTTCAAAAAAAAAAAAAAAAGAACTAGTAAGTGAAGGTACAATTGGTCAGACATGCCCCACAAAGCCTACATTGAACCGGATGTTAAAAACACCATATACTAGAATAAGAGTTTGGCCGAAAGCTCCAGAAGTCAGAACAATAAATACTAGATATGTATTTAAAAAACAGAAAAAGATACATACTTACCTCTGAGTTAAAACTGCCTACAGTACTCAGTATGATTAACACTGTACAGATTTGTAGCTTAGAAGCAATAGGCTATATACTATGTCGCCTAGGTATGTTGTAGACTATACCATCTAGGTTTTATTAAGTACCATCTACGATGTTCACATGATGAAATCATCTAACAATGCATTTCTCAGAACATATCCTCATCAAGTGACACACGATTTTAATGCAATCTAAATTCACTATTGATATATGACATTAATATATACAGGCATGTATGTCATATTAATTTATACTAATGCAGTGTTATGTTCAATTTAGGTATTTCCAACTTAATTTGCTTGATGATAGTCTCAGCAAAACAGAACTTTGCTACTAGACTCTTCTACACTTGTCCTTGTTTGGTAATGGAATGGATTCTTCACTTACACGATATATTACACATTTAACTCATTAATCTATGAATGAGCCTACCGTATATTTTAAAATAAGTGTTGGTTATATTTGATGTCAGAAGAATCAGTATCAAAAAGAAATACTGTCATATATCATAGAAAGTAAGTTTTATTGGATATTTTTTTCAGACCTCAAGATTTAACATGGTGTTTGATATGAATAAATCAATAAAAGCAAAAACAAAATTAACTTCCTTTGGTTTGATACAGCAGAAAAGTACACGCAAAAATTAGGAATTCCAAGCACAAGAAAGCAGCATACAAGTCCTGTGAATTGTATCTTCCTTTTCTGGCTGATTAATCTCAACTGTCTTTCTGGTTAAAGCGGAAGTGAGGCTGGTGGGAAGGCTGAAAATATAATGGGATACTTTTACGTTATTTAAAAATGGGCCAGGCGCCATAGCGCACACCTGTAAACTCAGAATGTTGGGAGGTTGAGGCAGCTGGATCACTTGAGGCCAGGAGTTTAAAACTAGCCTGGACAACATGGTGAAACCCTGTCTCCACTAAAAATACACATGGGTGTGGTGGTGCACGCCTGTAATCCCAGGTACTCAGAAGGCTGAAGCACAAGAATCGCCTGAACCCCGGAGGCAGAAGCTGCAGTGAGCAGACATCGTGCCACTGCACTCCAGCCTGGGGGATAGAGGAAGACTCTCACTCCAAAAAAAAAAAAAAAGCTACAGAGGTTAGGAGAGCTAAGAAGCTGAAATTATCTTCAGTTTTGTCTGTCTCACTCGTACACATTATCAGTCTGATCTTAACATTGTGGAAGAATTGGAAGGCTCTCATTTAACTGAAGGGTTAAGCAAACATTTTCTGTAAAGGGTGACACAGTAAACATTTTAGGCTTTGTGGGTCAAGAGGCAAAATTAAGGATATTAAGTAGGTACTTATATAAAATAAGAAAAAAATCCACTATTTTTTATTGTTGAAATTTAAAATATAATAATTAGGTAATTTACTGTAATACATGTCTACTAATGAGAAGAATAAAATTCTCTTTTTTGGGGATAACATTTCACTTAACTGGAGTTCAAAGTTAATGTTCTCTATCATCAAAATGAATGACAAATATTCATGTGTCAATGATGTTGTACTGACAAGATTTTATATATTTCACTTTCTTTTCACATAGATAATTACTGCCAAATACCAATATTAATCCACAAGCGTATGATTTTAATTGAGCATATTTACTGCTTGGAAGGCATTTATAGAATTGTATCACATTCTTCTCCTGATAATGGCCTACATACTGTTACCCTGCAGATTAGTCACTACCAATTGAAGGTTAGATGGAACCCCCTTAACTGTGCAATGAAAACAAATTTTAAAATATGAAAATTTCCTTTGCATTTGCATTCAGGTCTGAAAAACACCGCTGAAAATATAGCTTAAGCCTGGAAAATATATCTGCTGCAGATCTATGTGGTAATGAATATCCTATTTTAACTTCTGACAGCACTGAAAGTATATAAAGTATATAAAAGCAATTTGACATTACTTATGATTCAAACGTTAACTTGTGAAATTGACTTTACCGCAGTTTATGTTTCACAGAAAAGCAGTATTTTGCCTTGTAACTCTATGATGAATTCATTAAGAAGTATTAGCAAGTTTGCAGCAAAAGCTAATTTTCAAAACCATCCAGTGTTCAATAGCAGTAGCTGAAGGCAGTACTGATTCAGAAAAATCTTACTCTTGGCCCCTGAGTTCAGAAAAATCACAAAACTTTACTACTGCTAAATCACCAAATTAGTGTGTCATTAAGACAAGTCACCCTAACAATATTTTGTTAGAAATATTCAGCTTTTATTTCTAACAAAAAATATCACAAAACTGGCCGAGCATGATAGCTCACACCTATAATCCCAGCACTTTGGGAGGCCAAGACAAGAGGATCACTTGAGGCCAGGGTTCAAGACGAGCCTGGGCAACACTGTGAGACCCTATCTCTACCAAAAAAAAAAAAAAAAATTAGCCAAGGTCCTGCTTGAGCCCAGGAGTTGAGGCTGAAGTGAGTCATGATCGCACCACTGCACTCCAGCCTGAAAAAGAGTGAGAATCTGTCTCAAAAAAAAAAAAAAAAGTCACAGAACTGATATTGATAGTTATGTCCACAAGAGTGAATGAAGTTCATTGTTCACAATTACTGGTTCAGTAACACCAGGTAGATTAAAGTCTTCTCTAACAAAGTACTGCTGATTAATAATATAATAAACAGGCTGTTTAAACACCTTACATTTTCAATCTTGGCAAATCTGTCCCACTAAGTCTTCTGCTCCACATATATTTTTACCCTTATCAGTTATAATAAATTTTAGCAGAGTCCACTTCAGGTTATACTGAATTAACACTTTCGCAACTGCTTTGAAGCTATTTTCTCCTATAGCTGCTCCATGTAGACAACCCATTGGAGCTAGTTCTTCTGACAAGCTCAGCACTTTTTTTTTTTTTTTTTTTTTTTTAAGACAGAGTCTCACTCTATCACCCAGGCTGGAGTGCAGTGGTGCAATATCGGCTCAATGCAAACTCCGCCTCCCGGGTTCAAGTAATTCTCTGCCTTAGCCTCCCCAGTAGCTGGGATTACAGATGCCCACCACCATGCCAGGCTAATTTTTGTATTTTTAGTAGAGACAGAGTTTCACCACCTTGGCCAGGCTGGTTTTGAACTCCTGACCTCATGATCCAGCCCCCTCAGCCTCCGAAAGTGTTGGGATTACAGGTGTAATCTACTGCGCCCAGCCCAGCACTGATTTCTTGAATAAACAACTGAAAAGTACCAATAACATCAATCTAGTCATCAAGAGCCAAAGAAAAATACCTGAGATAATTTGCCTTGACTTTTAACTGACTACTGATGTTGCTCCACTGTCCTCAACTCTTCAAGCAACTGTTCTTGGTGAGATGCTAACAGTCTTAAATAAATTTATTTTCTCTGGACACATATATTCAGCTCTTGCAATCAAATATGAATTAATTATCATTGGTAAATGGCTGTCCTTGCTTGGCCAAGAAATAAGCCACTTAGAAACTTCAGTTGCAGCCGCAGTTTCATTCTTTTATTTTTGTGAAAAAATTATGTTGTGTTAAGATATTCTATTTTACATTATCTTCTGACCATTGTTTTCCTGAGTTAGAAATATTCTAATGAGTGCTCAGTATGGTAATGTCCACGCTTACTGTATTCTTTTAACACAGCTACAGTATCATTGTGTAATAAACACAACTGTTTTGCCATCTAATTCAGTAGCAAAATAATCCACACTCCACCAGGCCTTAAAAGCATGACATTCAAAGTTAACTTTTTTTGTTTTGGTGTGATGGATATGTAATGGTAATAAAAATAAATAAATAAAACAGTGCAGTATGGCAACATATGTGGCGATCAACATGTTGCTGAGTTATAACTGCATCACTGCAATTAGTATGCTGAGCAGCAGAACAAGTGATGAGAGCTGCACATATGGTTTCTGTTGCAGCTACTAAGCTCTGCTGTTGTAATATGAAAAGAGCCACATACACTATGTAAACAACTGAGTGTTGCTATATACCAATAAAACTTTATAGGTAACAGGCCAGGCGTGGTGGCTTACACCTGTAATCCCTGCACTTTGGGAGGCCGAGGCCAGTGGATCACCTGAGGTCAGGAGTTCAAGACTAGCCTGGCCAACATGCTGAAACCCTGTCTCTGCTAAAAATACAAAAAGTCAGCCGGGTATAGTAGTGGGCGCCTGTAATCCCAGCTATTCAGGAGGCTGAGGCAGGAGAATCACTGGAACCTGAAAGGCAGAGGCTGTGGTGAGCTGAGATCGCACCACTGCACTCCAGCCTGGGCAACAAGAGGGCAACAAGAGCGAAACTCCATATCAAAAAAAAAAAACTTTGGCCAGGCAAAATGGCTCACGCCTGTAACCCCAGCACTTTGGGAAGCCGAGGTGATCGGATCACCTGAAGTCAGAAGTTCAAGACCAGCCTGACCAACATGGAGAAACCCCGTCTCTACTAAAAAAAAAAATACAAAATTTGCTGGGCACGGTGGCACATGCCTGTAATCCCAGCTACTTGGGAGGCTGAGGCAGGAGAATCACTTGAACCCGGGAGGCAGAGGTTGTGGTGAACCAAGATTGCGCCATTGCACTCCAGCCTCGGCAACAAGAACAAAACTCCATCTCAAAAAACAAACAAAGAAAAACTTTATAGATACTGAAATTTGTATTTTCACATGTCCCAAAATAATGATTTTTTTCAACCATTTAAAAATGTAAAAGCCATATTAGCAAATAGGCCATATAAAGACAGGTGATGGGTTGTACTTTGATGACCCCAGATTAAAATTTTATTATTATGAAAGGCAATACAAGATAGAAATCTGCCTCCCATGCAGACAATGGAGTCAATCTTTTAGACTACCTAAACATCAGTTTCCTCATCTGCAAAGTGAAGATAATGTTAGTACTCACCTCACAAGTTTGTTGTGAGGATAAACTGAGTGAGTATGTAAATCATTTACAATAGTACCTAGTATATAGTAAATGTATTGGCTATTCCTTACTCAGCAGCACACAGTAGCAAATGATTCTCAATCCCTATTAGCAACTCTATACTTTAAAACTCCCACTGTAGGTCTGAGGCAAACAGCCTTCTTGGACCAAGTAAGACAATTCCACAGTATGCCACTACTAATGCTTCTGTTATACTGCCCACAATCCTTCTAGAGTTTTCATTCTTAAGTAATTCAAACTGCTAAATATTACCCCGATTCTCAGATGCTGCAACGCCACCACAAGAATAGTTTTTGAACAGACTATCTGCAGTCTAAAGTTCTGCTGCATATCTAAATTAGTGCGCAGGTAGGAACAAGGTGAAATTTTAAGTGGTATTTTTGACAGTAATTTTATACTAGACATTCATCAATAAATGATTCCATATAAAAGTTATAATAAATCTTTTTTTTTTTTGGACTAAAAGGCTTTCGGTGAGACTCAAAAATCATGTTTATCTACTTCTCAACATATAAAAAAGTCACAAAAGTTTGATTATTTAATATGCATGAGTGTCAGCCCATCTCTCCAGTCCTCCACCAAGTATTTCAGACGAAGGACTTAGGAAATTACTGTGGCCTTTTCATTTCTTCTGGATTAGCTCCCACCCGACATTATAAAAACATAAATTTGGATATACAATAAAATATGTTTCTAAACAACTTTACTCATTTCTGTTTCCTAATTCTTTTTTTTTTTTTTGGCAATAAATTATTTGTTGGGGAAGAAAGTCAAAATGTGTTCATTAAATAACAGTTTGGAAACTATGCAAAAGTGAAGAACTCTAAACAAGTTTTTTTTTTTTTTTCTTTTTGAGAAGGAGTCTCGCTCTGTTGCCCCAGCTGGCGTGCAATGCAATCTCGGCTCACTGCAACCTCTGCCTCCCGGGTTCAAGCCATTCTCTTGCCTCAGCCTCCCGAGTAGTTGGGATTACAGGCACCCACCATCATGCCCAGCTAGTTTTTGTATTTTCAGTAGAGATGTGGTTTCTCCATGTTGGTCAGGCTGGTCTCAAACTCCTGACCTCAGGTGATCCTCCCGCCTCGGCCTCCCAAAGTGCTGGAATTACAGGCATGAGCCGCGGTGCTTGGCCTCCTAAATAGTAATTTAAATTAAAACCATAATAACAACTCACCTACAACCAAGCCACATTCAGGACAGATCATATCACCGGCTCTGTAGTCCTCCACTAAAATCGCATCTGGATGGTTTGGACATGTGACTCTTGGAAGAGCATCCAAACTAAAAGAAAAAAGTTGTATTTTTACATCTTCCCAATCAACATGTATCACAGTAATCTCCTGGGACGCGGGATGGGGAAGACAAAGATTGTGAACATTCTTCAATACATACGATTATAACACGTGTGAGCTAGATTTTCAAAGTAAACATCCCAGTTAGGTTACTTTAAATTCTAGCTAGTAACTGGCAAGTAGTTTCCACTGGAATTCTTATTTTACTGTGGAAGGCTTTCAAAACATAAATAGAAAATAATTAGTTTCTTCTCTTAATATGTAGTCTACTAAGGTTTTTTTAAATGCTGATTAGTGTTGTAATGACTAGCTACCATAATAACCTGCAGCATTTACATTACCATCCAGTTTGTGCTTTTTGCCACTTATTTGTCTAGTCAGACAACAATTTCTCTCTGTATTTTTCTACTTGTTAACCACTTTAGTAACAGATTTAAATAGTACACTGAACCCAGTAAGTATAGAAATGAGGGATGGTAGAAGTTGCTCTGCTGAACTTAAGACTTGATGATTTCCTTTAGTCCAGAATTGAGTTACTGAATTTTTTATCATTCAAGGAATTGTTTCAAAAGCTACTTGTAAATTTATCTGTGATATTAATAATTAGCTCAATTTATCTTATTTTGAACAACAAAGCAGTTTGCAGAAGACACGTTCATCTTTTTTTTACACATTAATCATAAATGATCTGACAGAATCAGCTGTAAAAGCAACAAATATTTGATCATTATTTCAGGGGGTATGACCTCCCAATCATAAATGCTTGGTAGCACTGCAAATAAGACCCTTTTAAAAATCGTTTGAAATAATACAATAAATGGTTAGGTTATGGACATCAGATGCACGTAAAAGACAAAAATCAACTGTTCTTATAGTATGTAAATAGTTATTTGTGGTTTGGGGTAAAGTTTCTCATGTTAGCAAATACCATTCAGAAGGTTAACTCTCAACTTAGATGATGATATCTACAGGAAAACTGATAAAATAATCCCTATTCCCCTCCAAATTTATCTACTCAGCTTAACCAGAACATGTCTTGAATCTTCTCGTTGGGAAAACGCAGGGGTAAGTATTACTTCATATTTGTGATCACTCTATAAATTCCTCTAAGGAAAGTATTTTAATATATTAAGACAAATAAAATCAAACAGTTGTTATCAATTACGAAAAACTATGTTGAAATAAAGGAAAATGTTAGCAGAGTAGTACTAATTACAAATGAGTAAAAGAGGAGGCCACATTAAACACAGTACTAAGAACTAACACTCTGCACTATTAAAAAGTAGACAGAAAACTCTAGTTCATGTAATGATACAGAAACATCTGAAAGATATGAAGAGTGAGGAGTAAGGTAGAAAATCTATACAAAGCTGAAAAGTATAAACTAGCCATACACTGTAACATGGA
Organism: Macaca mulatta; assembly: GCF_049350105.2. Lineage (NCBI taxonomy): Eukaryota > Metazoa > Chordata > Mammalia > Primates > Cercopithecidae > Macaca > Macaca mulatta. Next base: position 151,716,062 of record NC_133406.1, on the reverse strand, counting down.
TGAACCTCAAAATACTGACAGAAGCTAGACAGCAGAATACATATGCCATTTATGCCAACTTCAAAGCAGGCAAAACAAATTGATGGTGTTAGAAATCAGGATGCGGTTTTCTCAAGGGAGGGGGAATGACTGAGGACAGAGACTTTGCTAGTGTCTTAGCTAGTGCTAGTGGTATCTGATTTCCTTACCTGGGTAGTAGCCATGTATGTGCTCACTTTGTGACTGAGCTGCCCACTTTTAAAATCTGCGTGCTAATGTCATTAAAAAAAGGTAAAAGCAAGGTAGTGAATGGAGTTTAAATCAGGTCACTTTTGGGGAGAAGAGAGGTTAGAACTATTTGTATACACTTGTTAAATCATAAGCACGAGGAAAACACCAAAAGACTAGTAACTATGGCTGATCTGGGGAGACTTGAGAGCCTACTTTTCATGGTTTTAGTCTATTGTAATTTTGCTTTTGGACCATTTGTATGTGTTACCTATCAAAATAAAAGTATGCTAAATTAGTAAACTTTTAACCAAATTACCCACAATACAAAAGAGGAACCATACAAATGGGGTGGCGCAGGTGGTAACAGAGAGAAACAATGGGGAGGAATAGGGAAACCACCACCACTGACATTAAAACATCTAAAGTACCAGATAATCCCAAACCCCATTTTAGAGCTATCATTTATTGGGTATGCACTGTATTGCTGGTGTTACACATTCATTATTGTCAATCTCCACAGCAATCCTGCAAGAAAGGCCTATTTCCCATTTTAAAAGATTATGCTCACAGAATGATTTGCCTGAAGTCATGGAACTAGTAAGTGGCGAAGCTTACATTTGAACTCAAAATATTTGTATTCTTCTGTGAGGTCACCAGCCAGTTTCACGGCCTAGCAACAATACATCTTCCTGAGGGAAAAACATGCAAAAGATAGAAATAATATATTTAGGCTGGGCATAGTGGCTCATACCTGTTACCACAGCACTTTGGCAGGCCAAAGTCGGAGGACTGTTTGGGCCCAGGAGTTCGGGCCCAGCCTGGGCAATGTAACTAGGCCTTGTCTCTACAAAAATAAAAAGTAATAAAATTAAAAAATAAAAAAATTAGCCAGGCACACTAAAAAAATTAGTGTGCACCTATGGTCCCAGCTACTCAGGAGGCTGAGGTGGGAGGATCACCTGAACTGGGGAGGTCATGGCTGCAGTGAGCCATGATTGTGCCACTTGCACTTCAGCCCAGGCCTGTTCCAAAAAATAAAAAATTCTACATTTAACTTTGTCACTGATAGAAAAACTTGAGCAATAACTGCCATGATACATAAATTGCACATATCTAGAAAAAAATTCAGACTTAAAAAGCCATGACAGAATTTAAGTCATATTTGAGTGATTTGGGAAGCCAAAGTTTTCTATTTACCTACAAGGAGGCCTCACCTGACAGACCACCACCCAGACAGAATGAGCATCCAATCCAAGAATCAGAATCAGTAAACAAGAGTGTCACTGGCTTTATAAGTTCTGTTCAAACAGTACATTAGCTAAAGCGCATCCCACCCCAAATTCTTTTCTTCTAACCATAAAATGTAAGTCTTGGCAGTTACCAGAAAAGGCTATTTTGTAAAAATGGCTTTCACTGTGAAATTAACCAATTTCACAGCTGATAGGGTCAGAAAAATGGTGCCAGAGTTCCAGAACCTGTAGAATTAATTTGATACTTTTAACACAGCATTAGTTAACCAAAGGCCAGGTGTGGATAACAAGAAACAGGTTATCTTAGACTCTACACTCTAACACTATCCTTGGTAAAGTCAACATTGGCATGACTCAGTTTACACTTACGCAAAAATACTAATATCTACCTCATAGTGGTAATGAGAGATATAATTAGGGTCTGCAAGCATTTTTCAGGTCACAAGATTAAAGGCTGTCTCTGAGGGTACTGCATGCATTTCCTGTAGATATGAGTACATTGCATTTTTAAATATATACTGAAGAGCAACCTCCCAGCACACATAACTAAATTTCTTATGCAAGATTTTCTTCAGAAGGACACAGGCAACGATATTTGTAAACAAATCCTTTAGCATGGAACTAATCAACTCTTCCGATGGCTCTAACTTCCACTTTCGAGGCCCGCTGTGATGGTAACCTGGTTCCATCTGGCTTACCAATGCTGACGTTCCCAACTTCCTAGCTGTCAGATCGATAGGGACCCGGAACCAACTATTTCCCGTTCCTTTGAAAAGGAGAAATTACGGACCTCGGGTTGTTTGGGCCGTAGACGAAAACAACAAGCTGGGGGAGGGGCGGAGGTAGAAGGAGAAGAAAATAAAGGGAGGTTGAAATATTCAGAAAAGACGAGGACAAGGGCTAGGGACACAGAAGCCCACCAGGACCCACAAAGGGTGATGTCTACATGAGAAGACGACATAAGACTCCGAAGCAATAACGTCAACAGCTGGGTAACCCCTCCGACACCCTGACAGTCCTGCCGTCTGGAAGTGCCTTTGTCCCGGCCGGTCGGCCAGTCCCGCCGCTTCTCTCCCATACCCCTCGGTGCTTAGTCCGACTAGGCTGCCCGGAGGCCGCCTGAAAGCCCGCGGCGCTCGCGCCCGCCCCTCAGCTCGCCGGGCTGGGCCGGACATACTAACCGGCTGGTAGACGCCATCTTCAGGGCCACTGCGGTGCCCGCAACAAGCCACAACAGATCCGCCGAAAACAGGAAACGAGTGTGGCGAAGAGACGCGCAGAGATGAGTTTTTATAGACGACTCACCCACGCAGTCGTAACAGAGCGGGGCTACGGGTCGGGAGAAGGGCCAAGAACAGTGAGATCCCATACGTCACGCGCTTTGAGATTTCTTACGTTTTTATTCCGTTTCTGTAATTTGCTATGTTGCTAAGCGAGTCAACGTAACTGCCTAGGAAGAGTCTCATGGGAACCCTGCAAAGGGGCTACAACAGAGCTACTCTCAATCTGACAGAGTTAAAACACGAAGAAAACCCTGGCTTCGTAGTGGTGCCAAAGCCTGCATCCCTAAAAGTCTAACCACCCCTTCCTCTCCCACCTTCTCACCGCCACCCCCCGGCCCCAGTACCCCACCCGGCTTCAGGCACTCCCATTTGAGCCGGTTCTTACGTGCCCCAAGGGTGATTCTTTCTAAGGAATTCAAAATAAAAAGAGAAATTCACTTAGGTCATCCAGAACAGGTGTCTCTTCAGGCTCTGTCATCAACTAGCATGTTATCTTCTTAGGCACGTCGTTTTGATACAGGGTATGTAGGTTTATATAGGTTATAGTATCTTGCCTTGCATACCCTTTTAGAATTGGCAGGAGATGAAACAAAATTACGTGAGACCAATGTGTGCATGAGAGGCACGACGATATGGGTCATACTCTGATCATTTTTTTTTTTCATGGCCTTTGCAAATTTGGCTGATAGCTACGTATAGAAAACTTGGCAGAACATCTAGATAATGCAAAATATCCCTAGATTAGCCAAATTAACGTCAAAATAGTAATACCACTACTACTAACAACAATAACACTGGTGGAGGGTGTTCAGGTTCTTGACGTTTTGAACAAAGAACTGGACAAAACGCACAAAGCAAGGAACGAATGAAGCAACAAAGGCAGATTGAAAACGAAAGTACACGCCACAGAGCGGCAGCGACCAGGGCAGAGGAGCTCAAGACTACCTTTACAGAATTTTCTGGGGTTTAAATATCCTCTAGAGGTTTCCCATCGGTTACTTGGTGTACACCCTATGTAAATGAAGTAGTGACTCCACAATCAGTCTGATTGGTTGTGAAAAGCAACCAATCAGAGGCTAAAGAGAAGTTACAAAGTTACACTCCTATGCAAATGTCTGATTGGTTGCTTTCTGCAACCAATCAGAGATACTTTCAATTTCCCATCTGCCACACAGAAAAAGTGTGTGTGTGTTGGGGGGAGGGGTGTTGAGAGGGGGGTATTGGGGGGTATTGTATGTGGGAGGGAGTTGTAGGGGGGTTGTGGGGGGGAGGGGGTTGCAAAGGGAGTAGTGTCTGGTTCTTTTGTTACTTAGGTGTGGAAAGTTGGGGTTTTCTTTTTGATTCAGTTCTAGGAAATCAGTGTGAATCGGCCTTAGGTTTCCTGCCTCCAGACCCTTTTCTCCTGCGACAACACTGCAGGAGAAAACTAGTCTTGGAAATATGGGGATTGGTAGAGAAAGTGCTTGGTGGTTTTCATGGGGCTGAGAACTTAGAAGACTGCTTCCTTTCTTTGGGGATGGGATTTAAATCTAATCGAGCACTCATTGTTTTCTTGAGAAGGTGGGAGATACTAGCTTCCTTAGAAAGAAAAAGGGGTGTGCAAGAGGCAGGATTTTAGGAACTCAAATCTAGGTGGGAACCGGGGAGCATTTCTTTTTTCTTTCCCAACCCCAATCTTCTGTTTTGTAATTCTGTCACTTTAATAACTTGACTGTACTCTTGTGGGGGTTTTTTCCACCCTCAATATTTGGGAAAGTTTGAAAAATGCCAACCCTTTTCAGCTGTGTCAAGTGCAACCAGAAAAGGGCTTGGGGCTGCTGCACCTCAGTCCAGTAGAGGTTTCATGGTAAAGCGTCTTAGCTTGGAGGAAGAGGAGGAATAAGACAACTGTGCATCTCTTGAGATCCAGAACATGGACCTGCACCTGGTGGATTCATGATAAGCATTCAGTAATGTTTGTTGAAGGAAGAAATTGAAACCCTAGAAAAGGGAGGCAGCATTACTGGTTAAATCAATTCCTGCCACACCTGGAGAGTCTCTTGTCTGTCATAAACTTGTAAGAATTTCTTTTGTATTAAAGTAGAAGGCAGCTTAGGTAAGCCATTCGTTTTCTTTTGTTAGTACAGCACTGGCAATTTACAAAGCATTTTAATCAGCATAATCCCATTTAATATTTATTATTGATCTTGAAGTTAAAATACACACACACACACACACAGAGCTGGGATTTTATCATTTGGGAATCAATAACTAGCATTCACCAAAACTTCTGGTTTGTATAATAACTTATTTAAATTAATTATGTAAATTAAAATAATTTAATTAAAGCAATGGTTTAAATTAACTCATCTTTTTAACTTAGAAAGTTATTTGAAAAGTTTATATCACTACTGTGAAATCTCAAGTTGATGCGCTATAGTTCATTTTAAATATAAAATGTTTTACATGACTAATAAATGATTTTAAAATGCTTGTGACCTGCCTGGCATTGTGGATCACGCCGGTAATCCCAGCACTTTGGGAGGCTGAGGCAGGTGGATTACCTGAGGTCAGGAGTTCGAGACTAGCCTGGCCAACATGGTGAAACCCTGTCTCTCCCCAAAATACAAAAATTAGCCAGGTGTGGTGGCACACACCTGTAGTCTCAGCTACTTGTGAGGCTGAGGCAGGAGAATCGCTTGAACGTGAGAGGTGGAGGTTGCAGTGAACCGAGATTGCACCACTGCACTCCAGCCTGGGCAACAGAATGAAACTCCATCTCAAAAAACCAAAAATGCTTGTGACCTACCTATGTTTCTTTTTTTAAAGTCAACTTTATTGAGATATAATTACATGCAGTAAAATTCGCCTGTTTAAAATTTAATGGTTTTTGGCAACTGAGTTGTATAACCATCGCCCGCAATCCTGTTCTAGCACATTTCCATCATCCCAATACGATCTTTTATGCCCATTTACAGTATGTGCCTATCCCACTCCCAGCCCCATGACCTGCTAATCTACTGTCTCCATAGATTTGCCTTTCTTGGGCTTTTCATGTAAATGGAATCATATAATATGTTGTCTTTTGTGTCAGGATTATTTTACCTGTTATAATGCTTTAGAGGTTCATTAGATTTACCTCATGGTTTCACTTTTGAAAACATATATAAGTGTCTGGATGGTAATGTTGGAGAAAATGGCAATTCCCCAACTTATTCAAGGCTTCAGAAATATGTGCTTGGAAATTAAAAGACATACTCTGTTGGACTAGGAAGAACAGAGGATTTGATGGAATACATGACCAGACCAGATCCTACTAGACTCTTTTGGAGATGGAGAAAGATGCCTAGGATATTAGACAAGCCTCATGTGCCTGTTGATTACAAGACCATATGTATTGTTCCTAAAAATGTGAAGGTTTTTAAAAATTTTCAGATTTTAAAATTACATATGAGAATGTTCAAACCCAAAAATGGGACCGAATAATGAGAATAATATTATAAATCTCAATCATACCCATCACCCTGATTAAACAGTTATCAAGATGTTGCCACATTTGTTTCATGTATCCTTCTCTTTACTTCTCCCTTTGCTGAATTATTTTAAAATAAAGCTTATCTATTACCTGACCCCATATATACATTTATGTACATCTCTTAAAAATATGGACTTTTAAACCTTTTTTACATGGCAATATAATACTTACCAAGTCACCAGTGATATCTTAACACATGAAGTTTTCAGTTGGAGATGGTCCTGGGCCTGCTTCTTGGTTTGGTTTCACCAAGCAAAAGAGTAAGGCCCTGCTGAAGCCGAGGCAGTACAATAGACTCTGGAAGCCAAATTTCACACTTCCAATATGCAGAAATACCCCTCACCCCTACCTGCCCCTCCACAGTATTATGAGGATACCGGTATTGCAGTGCACAGAGGCAAAGGGACTGGGAGGCTGATGGAGCATCGCAGAAATTGGAAAGCAATGTAGATTGCTCATCATTTGGAAGTTGGCTTTATTATTTCTGCATCTAAGTTTTTCTTTTTGTTTTTTTCTGAGTGGAATAGATCTCTAACATGGAGGTTTTGCAGTACAGGTGTCCAAGGTTGTATTCTTAAAAATAGGACAGCTACACTTTTCTATTTTTAAGAGTAATACACTCCTCACACGCCTCATGCCGTGTGGTAGAAGTTTGGTGGGAGGGAGCCAGAGAGTGAAAAAAACAGGGTCCCTGGAGAAGCTACAAGAAATAGTTGAGTTATTTGAAGTAGACTCTATCCAGGTCTTTATGCATCAGGCCTCTGCCAGGCACCTCACATTTGATCTTATCTACTTCTTGGTTATCTTGTCAGTCAAGATTATGATTTTGCTTCTAAAGGCTTAGAGAGGTCAAGTAGGTAAATATCCCAGGGTCACACAATAAGTTAGTGATGTAGGTAGAATTCACAGCCAGAAACAACTGATTCTAAAGTTTTCCTGCTTATGGCCGCCCATGATGGCTCACTCCTGTAGTCCCAGCACTTTGGGAGACCAAGGTGGGAGGATCATTTCAGCCCAGGAGTTTAAGACCAGCCTGACCAACATGGAGAAACCCCATCTCTACAAAAAAATATAAAAATTAGCCCAGTGTGGTGGCATGTCCCTGTAGTCCTAGCTACTTGGGAGGCTGAGGTGGGAGGATCACCTGAGCTCAAGGAAGTTGAGGCTGCAGTGAGCTGAGATCATGCCACTGCACTCCAGCCTGGGCACAAAGTGAAACTGTCAAAATAAAATAATAAAGTAAAATAGGCCAGGCACAGTGGCTTACGGCTGTAATCCCAGCATTTTGGGAGGCCAGGGTGGGCAGATCACAAGGTCAGGAGTTTGAGACCAGCCTGGCCAATATGGCGAAACCCCATCTCTACTAAAGTACAAAAAGTAGCCGGGCGTGGTGGCGGGCGCCTGTAGTCCCAGCTACTCCGGAGGCTGAAGGAGGAGAATTACTTCAACCCAGGAGGCAGAGGTTGCAGTGAGCTGAGATCGCACCACTGCACTCTAGCCTGGGTGACAGAGCAAGATGCCATCTCAAAATAAATAAAATAAATTTTTCCTGCTTCTGTGCATGCAGACCATGTAACTATTATTGCAAGACTATATTTTAAGGCCCAAATTACTGTGCTGTGGAAAATACATGTTATATTTGTAGAAGTATTTACTATCTTTTTGATTTTAAAATAAGGGCTCTAAAATTGTATTTAAATTTAGGTAGAAGTAGTAATCAAAATTAATAATCATGATATTAAGAATAGTAGCAATCATTCATATAGTATTTATTTATGTGCCAGGTACTATTTTATAGCTTTGCATGTATTAACTCATTCAATCTTTCCAACAACTTTATAAGTTGGGTACCATTATTGTCCCCACTTCATAGATAGAGAAAATGAGGTACAGAATGGTTAAGAAACTAGCCCGAATTACACAGCTAGTAAATGGCAGAGCTGGGATTGGAGCCCTGACAAATTGGCACCAGAATCCATTTAGTATATCTCCTAATAGCAACGCAATATGCGGAACTATAGAGATTTTAAGATCAAGAAATAGATTCCACAAGCAGTGTAACTGCAGCCATCATGTGGACTTGATTTTATGGGGCAGCAGTGATCCAAAATATTCTAGGCAGTTGTCTGCACAAGGACACTTGAGTTTGTTGGATCATTTGCTCCCTAAACTGAAATGTGCTTGGCTCATATCCTGTTGCTAAATGTACTTGCATGTGTGGTGTGATCCTGAATTTAACTGTTGTATTTGTTTCTTTATTTGAAACTCTGGTATGATGGTTAATACTGAGTGTCAACTTGATTGGATTGGAGCATGCCAAACTATTGATTCTGGGTGTGTCTGTGAGGGTGTCACCAAAGGAGATTAACATTTGAGTCAGGGGGCTGGAGAAGACAGACCCACCCTTCATCTGGTGGGCACAATCTAGTCAGCTGCCAGTGAACATAAAGCAAGCAGAAAAACCTGAAAAGGCGAGACTGGCCTAGCCTCCCAGACTACATCTTTCTCCTGTCCTGGATGCTTCCTACCATCAAATATCAGACTCCAAGTTCTTCAGTTTTGAGGTTTGATTGGCTCTCCTTGCTCCTCGAGCTTGCAGACAGCCTATTGTGGGATCTTCTGATCATGTAAGTTAATACTTAATAAACTCCTATATATGTGTATATGTATACATATATGTATATATAATTAGTTCTGTCCCTCTAGGGAACCCTGACTAATACAGATTTTAGTATCAGGAGTGGTTCTAGAGGAACAGAATATGAAGGATGGAGTTCTTTCATTGGTTTGGGGGTTTCTGGAGTTGACTGCTTAATATGATTACAACTAAAAATGCTAAGGACTCTACTTCTAATAGGGTGGAGAACACTGATAGTCCTTGGTGTGCACTGTTTAGAGAGTTACACAAAATGAATGCATTTGACACTCCGGATTCACTGCTTATGAGAGGCAAGGAGTTTAGTGGCTCTGTGCATAATACCTTTGACCATATGTGGAGAACCAAGGAACATTATGAAGCTGGTTGGTTGCTCCTAAGTTCAGTGGACAAGGTGATGAAAGAAAATAATGAACTTAGGAATTCTGCCTCCTAGCTTCAGAAGCAGATTCTGCTAAGATTGCCCTGAGTGAGGGTCTTATTTTTTTTGAGACGGAGTCTTGCACTGTCACCCAGGCTGGAGTGAGGTGGTGCAATCTCAGCTCACTGTAACCTCTGTCTCCTGGGTTCAAGCGATTCTCCTGCGTCAGCCTCCTGAGTAGCTGGAATTATAGGCACACGCCACCATGCTCAACTAATTTTTGTATTTTTAGTAGAGACAGGTGTCACCATGTTGGTCAAACTGGTTTTGAACTCCTGACCTTGTGATCCGCCCGCCTAAGCCTCCCAAAGTGATGGGATTACAGGCGTGAGCCATTGTGCCCAGCCCTAGTGAGAGTTTTATGTCCTATAGAGAAATAGCTGAAATTATGGAAAAACAGACACAAGCTCTTATGTGAGTGACTGACATGCAATGAAAGGTGCATGCACAGCCTTGCCAAGTGTCTACTGTTAAAGTGAGGAGGTTGAAAGAATGGGACCCTGCAACTTGGAATGGGGATGTGTGGGAGGACCCTGATGAAGCTGGGGACACTGAATTTGTAAACTCTGATGAACCTTGTTTGCCAGAAGAATCAGCTTTTCCATCCCTAGTAGTGGCAACATCCTCTCCCTGACTCATGCTACCATCAGCCTTTCCACCTTTGTCTGAGGAGATGAACCCTATGCTGCCTGAAGCTACGGTGATGGCCTCCCCTAAGGCAGTTGCCAGGCAAAAAAAAAAAAAAAAAAAAAAAAAAAAAGTTGATTCTCCTCAAGAGCCACCCCCAACACCCCTGTTTGCTTCTAGACCTATAAGTAGACTAAAGTCCTGGAGGGCCCTTAGAGATGAGGTTGAGAGTGTGACCCATGAGGAGGTGTGCTATGCTTGAAAATAACTGCTTGAGTTTTCTAATTTATATAAACAGAAGTCTGGAGAACAGGCATGGGAATGAATATTAAGGGTATGGAATAACGGTGGAAGAAACATAGAGTTGGATCAGGCTGAATTTATTGATTTGGGCCCACTAAGTAGGGATTCTACATTTAATGTTGCAGTTCAGGGAGTTATAAAAGGTTCTAATAGTTTATATGCTTGGTTAGCTGAAAGATGGACTAGAATATGGCCCACTGTGAGCGAGTTGGAAACGTCTGATCTCCCTTGGTTTAACGTAGAGGAAGGGATCCAAAGGCTTAGGGAGATTGGGATGGTGGAGTGGATTAGTCACTTTAGACCCACTCATCCCAGCTGGGAGGGTCCAGAAGATACACCCTTAGACCAACGCTTTGTGAAATAGATTTGTGAGGGCAGCACCTGCATCTTTGAAGAGCTCTGTAATTGCTCTTCTCTGTATATCAGATCTAACAGTGGGAACTGCAAGACCCCAGCTACAAAATTTAAATTTGATGGGAATAATTGGATCCCGAGGTGGTAGGGACCAAGTGGTGGCACTCAACCATCAAAGGCAAGGTGGGCATAGCTACCATAATGGACAGCAGAGACAAAGCAGCAATCAGAATAGTCTGACTTGTGAAGAGCTCTGGCATTGGCTAATTAATCACGGTGTTCCTAGAAGTGAAATTGTTAGGAAGCCTACTGCATTCCTACTTAATTTATATAAGCAGAAAACTTTCAGGTCGAATGGACTGAAGACTAATTTGAATTATAAAAACAGAGAATCACAGCACATCAATCAATTTCCAGACTTGAGCCAGTTTACAGACCCAGAACCCCTTGAATGAAGGGGAGGCCAGGTCCTCTTGAGGAAGGATCCCACTATATTACCAACAATTTATGCAGTGAATCTTTCTCCCACCCTTCCCCAAGGAGACCTCCAGCCTTTTACCAGGGTAATTGTGCACTGGAGAAAGGGAAATGATCAGACATTTCGGGGACTACTGGACGCTGGCTCTGAGCTGACATTGATTCCAGAGGACCCAAAACGTCACATGTGGTTCTCCAGTTAAAGTAGGGGCTTATAGAGATCAGTTAATTAATGGAGTTTTAGCTCATGTCTGACTTACAGTGGGTCCCTGGACTCATCTTCTGGTCATTTCCCAGGCCAGAATGGATAATTGGCAAAGACATACTTAGCAGCTAGCAGAACCTCCACATTGGCTCCCTGACTGGTAGGTGAGGGCTATTATGGTGAGAAAGGCCAAATGGAAGCCTTTAGAGCTAGAAAAATAGTAAATCAAAAACAATACTGCATTCCTGGAGGGACTGCAGAGATCAGTGCCACCATCAAAGACTTGAAAGACACAGGGATGGTGATTCCCACCACATCCCCATTCAACTCTCCCATTTGGCCTGTGCAGAAGACAGATGAATCTTGGAGAATGACAGTGGATTATCACAAGCTTAACCAAACAGTGACTTCAATTGCAGTTGCTGTACCAGATGTGGTTTCATTGCTTGAGCAAATTAACATATCTCCTGGTACCTGGTATGCAGCCAACTTGGCAAATGCCTTTTTCTCCATTCCTGTCCAAAAGATTCACCAGAAGCAATTTGCCTTCAGCTAGCAAGGCCAGCAATATACCTGTACTGTCCTGCCTCAGGGGTATATCAACTCTCCGGCTTTGTGTCAGAATCTTATTTGAAGAGACCTTGATCGCTTTTTGCTTCTGCAATATATCACACTAGTCCATTATGTGGATTACATTATGCTGCTTGGATCCAATGAGCAAGAAGTAGCAAACACACTGGACTTATTGGTGAGACATTTGCATGCCAGAAGATGGGAAATAAATCCAACTAAAATTCAGAGATCTTCTACCTTGGCAAAATTTCTGGGGGTCCAGTGGTATGGTGCCTGACCAAATATTCCTTCTAAGTTGAAGGGTAAGTTGCTGCATTTGGCCCCTCCTACAACCAAGAAAGGGGCACAACACCTAGTTGGCCTATTCGAATTTTGGAGGCAACACATTCCTCAGTTGGGTGTGTTATTCTGACCCATTTATTGAGTGACCTGAAAGGCTGCCAGTTTTGAGTGGGATTCGGAACAGGAGAAGGCTCTGCAACAGGTCCTGGATGCTGTGCAAGCTGCTCTGCCACTTGGGCCATATGACCCAGCAGATCCAATGGTGCTTGAGGTGTCAGTGGCAGATAGGGATGCTGTTTGGAGCCTTTGGCAGGCCCCCATAGGTGAATCACAGCAGAGACCTCTAGGATTTTGGAACAGGGCCCTGCCATCTTCTGCAGATAACTACTCTCCTTTTGAGAGACAGCTCTTGTCTTGTTACTGGGCTTTGGTGGAAACTGATCGTTTGACTATGGGTCATGAAGTCACCATGTGACCTGAACTGCCTATCATGAACTGGGTGCTTTTTGTTATAAAGTGAGTTTCTAGTTATAAAGTGAGTCATGTACAGCAGCATTCCATCATCAAACGGAAGTGGTATATATGTGGTCAGGCTTGAGCAGGTCCTGAAGGCACACGTAAGTTACATGAGGAAGTGGCTCAAATGCCCATAGCCTCTACTCCTGCCACCCTGCCTTCTTTCCCCTAGCCTGCATAAATGGCCTCATGGGGAGTTCCCTATGGTCAACTGACAGAGGAAGAGAAGACTAGGGCCTGGTTCACAGACGATTCTGCACGATATGCAGGCACCACCTGAAAGTGGACAGCTGCGGCACTACAGCCCCTTTCTGAAGGACATCACTGAAGGACAGCGGTGAAGCCAAATCTTCCCAGGGGGTAGCACTTTAAGCAGTACATCTGGTTGCACACTTTGCATGGAAGGAGAAATGGCCAGATGTGCAATTATGTACTGATTCATGAGCTGTAGCCAATGGTTTGGCTGGATGGTCAGGGACTTGAAAGAAGCATGACTGGAAAATTGGTGACAAAGAAATGTGGGGAGGAGGTATGTTGATGGGCCTCTCTGAGTGGTCAAAAACTGTGAAGATATTTGTATCCCATGTGAGTGCTCACCAACAGGTGACCTCAGCAGAGGAGGATTTTAATAATCAAGTGGATAGGATGACCCATTCTGTGGATGCCACTCAGCCTCCTTCCCCAGCCACCCCTGTCATCGCCCAATGGGCCCATGAACAAAGTGGCCATGGGGGCAGGGATGGAGGTTACGGATGGGCTCAACAACATGGACTTCCACACACCAAGGCTGACCTGGCTACAGCCACTGCTGAATGCCCAATTTGCCATCAGCAGAGACCAACGCTGGGCCCTTGATATGGCACCATTCCTTGGGGTGATCAACCAGCCACCTGGTGGCAGGTTGATTATATTGGACCTCTTCCATCATGGAAAGGGCAGAGGTTTGTCCTCACTGCAATAGACACTTACTCTGGATATGGATTTGCCTATCCTGCATGCAATGCTTCTGCCAAGACTAACACCCATGGACTCACAGAATGCCTTATCCACTGTCATGATATTCCACACAGCACTGCCTCTGACCAAGGCACTCACTTTATGGCTAAAGAAGTGTAGCAGTGGGCTTATGCTCATGGAATTCCCTGGCCTTACCTTGTTCCCTATCATGCTGAAGCAGCTGGATTGACAGAATGGTGGAATGGCCTTTCGAAGTCACAAATACAATGCCAACTAGGTGACAAAACTTTGCCAGGGTGGGGCAAAGTTCTCCAGAAGGCGGTGTATGCTCTGAATCAGTGTCCAATATATGGTACTGTTTTTCCCATAGCCAGGATTCATGTGTCCAGGAATCAAGGGGAGGAAGTGGAAGTGGTACCACTCATCATCACCCCTAGTGATCCATTAGCAAAAATTTTGCTTCCTATTCCTGCGACATTACGTTCTGCTGGCCTAGAGGTCTTAGTTCCAGAAGGAGGAACGCTGCCACCAGGAGACACGACAATGACACCATTAAACTGGAAGTTAAGATTGCCATCTGGACACTTTGGGCTCCTCCTACCTTTAAGTCAACAGGCTAAGAAGGGAGTTACAGTGTTGGCTGTGGTGATTGACCCGGACTATCAAGATTAAATCAATCTACTACTCCATAACAGAGGTAAGGAAGAGTATGCATGGAATACAGGAGATCCATTAGGGCATCTCTTAGTATTACCATGCCCTGTGATAAAGGTCAATGGAAAACTCCAACAGCTCAATCCAGGGAGGACTACAAATGGTCCAGACCCCTCAGGAATGAAGGTTTGGGTCACTCCACTAGGAAAGAAACCATGACCTGTTGAGGTGCTTGCTGAAGGCAAAGGAAATATCGAATGGGTAGTAGAAGAATGTAGTCAACAAGACCAGCTATGACCACATGACCAACTGCAGCAACAAGGACTAGAACTCTCATGAATATTTCCTCCTCCTTTTGTTAAAAAACATGTTTGTGCGTGTATACACTTGTACTAAGAAAATATCCTCATTTTATTTCCTTTTCCTTTATCATGTGACATAAGATTTATTGACTTCATAGCAGCATTTAAGTATAGTAAACTTTATGTAATAGTTTTTGAGTTGGGGATTGGTGCATTTCCGGTTGTACAAAGGATAGTCGTATTATGTTAGGGGTAATTATGACCTTATTATTGTCTTTATTTGAAGATTATGTATGATCTCAGGAGATGTGTATGGGTTCAAGTTGACAAGGGGTGGACTTGTGATGGTTAATACTGAGTGTCAACTTGGTTGGATTGAAGGATGCAAAGTTTTGTTCCTGGGTGTGTCTGTGAGGGTGTCACCAAAGGAGATTAACATTTAAGTCAGGGGACTGGGGAAGACAGACCCACCCTTAATCTGGTGGGCAAAATCTAGTCAGCTGCCAGTGAACATAAAGCAGGCAGAAAAACCTGAAAAGGCGAGACTGGCCTAGCCTCCCAGCCTCCATCTTTCTCCCATGCTGGATGTTTCCTGCCCTCAAACATCGGACTCCAAGTTCTTCACTTTTGAGACTCAGACTGACTCTCCTTGCTCCTCAAGCTTACAGACAGCCTATTGTGGGATCTTCTGATCATGTAAGTTAATACTTAATAAACTCCCATATATGTAGTTATATATAGTTTTATATATAGTTATAAATATAAATAATGTATATCATAACATTATATATAAATATAAATACATAAAAAACTATATGTATTTATATATATTTATATATATGAAATATAAATAGAACTATCTCCTATAAGTTCTGTCCCTCTAGGGAACCCTGACTAATATATCTGGTTTCCCAATATTGGTGGATTGTCTTCCAGGTGAGAATAAATCCAGCTTTTCATTGGGAAAAGCCAGCAGTTTCTCCAAGTGCTGGGAGGTAGAATATAGTCTTAAAACATTAAT
The DNA here is from genome assembly GCF_049350105.2 of Macaca mulatta. Lineage (NCBI taxonomy): Eukaryota > Metazoa > Chordata > Mammalia > Primates > Cercopithecidae > Macaca > Macaca mulatta. The sequence goes on along the minus strand of NC_133406.1, from coordinate 151,700,457 downwards.
AATCTAGAAATAGAAAATATTAACTGTTGTCTCCTTACAGATTTGGGGAGGAACATTGCTAGAAATTAATTCACTTCTTAATTCAATTTTCAGCGAACAGTGGTTTCCTTTTAGACCTAAACTACTCTTATAAAAACAGCAAAACTTGTAAGTGGAGTGGGAGGCCAGGGGATGGATGACAAAAGAAAATAAGAAAAATTTTAAAACGCTAAAGGTTTCACATTAATAGCTTGTGACTTTTAAAATTAATATCTTTTTCCAAGAAGATGTGATTTTACATTAAGTATGTGACTTCAAAAGTTTTGCAACACTATTTAGTGTTGTTTTATCATACATCCTGTAGTTAATATTTTCCACAAAATAACAACTTTCTCATTTCAATTCTCCAGCCTCAGCCTCCCCAGTAGCTGGGATTTCAGGCACCTGCCACCATGCCCAGCAAAATTTTGTATTTTTAGTAGAGACAGGTTTTCACAATATTGGCCAGGGTAGTCTGGAACTCCTGACCTCAAGTGATCCAACTGCCTTGGCCTCCCAAAGTGCTGGGATTACAGGTGTGAGCCACCGTGCTCAGGCTCAAGTACACTTATTTTAATCTACATGGGGTTTGCCTTTAAAGTCCTGTTAATCAAGTGCCCTGTTGAGCTACTGGGGGAAAATGAGAAGGTGGAGCATGTTCATATTCACGTGACTTGTTACGTTCTTAAAGAATGAATTTTCGTATTACATTTTTATTGCTTCCATGAATATCACATGCTAAAAGCCTTATTGTGTAAAATGGGTACCTCTTTGCAGATTATATAATATCATTTGAATCGTAAATTCAAACTCTGAAAGTACTAATTATAAAGTGTGGTCATGTGATGAGAAAATAAAACTGCTTCTCTTATTACTGTGCTGCATTGGTCACAACATTATAAATTGATACAACCTTTTTAGAAAAGCAAGTTTGCAATACTCCAAAAATGATTCAGCTGTCAAAGCTTCATGAACCAGTAATTCCACTTCTGAGAACTGAAATGAGGAAATAATCTAAAATATGGAATGCTATGTTCATGAAAATGTCCATTGCCATGTTATATGCCATGTTTTATAATAATATAAAATTGGAAGCAAGAAGAAAAAAAATTGGAAGCAAGGTAAATGCTAAAAATGGAAAATGTGTAACTTTAGTTATAATATAAAACAGGAAGCAACCTTTATGTTTGAAATAGGGGGGCCAGGTGCAGTGGTTCACGCCTGTAATCCAAACACTTTGGGAGACCGAGGCGGGCGGATTGCCTGAGCTCAGGAGTTCGAGACCAGCCTGGGCAAGGCAGTGACACCCCGTTTCTACTAAAATACCAAAAAAAAAAAAAACAATTAGCTGGGTGTGGTGGCGTGTGCCTGTAAACCCAGCTACTCAGGAGGCAGAGACAGGAGAATCACTTGAACTTGGGAGGCAGAGGTTGCAGTGAGCCAAGATTGCACCACTGCAATCCAGCCTGGGTGACAGAGCCAGACACCATTTCCAAAAAAAAAAGAATAGGGGAATGATATACAGAAGGTCCCTAACATCTCAGTTCAATTTCGATTGTTAAAACCAATCCATGTGCCAAGGACATTTTTTTTTTTTTTTTTTTTTTTTTTTTTTGAGACGGAGTCTCACTCTGTCACCCAGGCTGGAGTGCAGTGCCCAGATCTCAGCTCACTGCAAGGTCCGCCTCCCGGGTTCACGCCATTCTCCTGCCTCAGCCTCCCGAGTAGCTGGGACTACAGGTGCCCGCCACCAAGCCCATCCAGTTTTTTCGTATTTTTTTAGTAGAGACGGGGTTTCACCGTGTTAGCCAGGATGGTCTTGATCTCCTGACCTCGTGATCCACCCGTCTCGGCCTCCCAAAGTGCTGGGATTACAGGCTTGAGCCACCGCGCCCGGCCTTTTTTTTCTTTTTTTTTTTGAGATGGAGTCTCACTCTGTAGCCCAGGCTGGAGTGCAGTGGTGCCATCTCTGTTCACTGCAACTTCCACCTCCCAGGTTCAAGTGATTCTCCAGCCTCAGCCTCCCAGGTAGCTGGGACTACAGGCATGCACCACCATGCCTGGCTAATTTTTCTATTTTTAGTAGAGATGGGGTTTCACCATATTAGGCTGGTCTTGAACTCCTGACCTTCCACCTGCCTCGGCCTCCCAAAGTGCTGGGATCACAGACGTGAGCCACCGCCACACACACACAGTTTTAGAGATGGTATTTGGTTCACCATAAAATACAAAGGGTACTTTTATTGGGGCGGGTTTTTTTCAAGTTAAAAAAAAGTTGACTTGAATGTACACTTGCTATTAAAACACACAATGGGATAGCCATCTTCCACTGAATTAAATGACTTTATGGAATTAGCATCAAATGTAGTATAAAAGCTGCATAAAAGTTCATGCTGCTTTTTGCATTCATCTGTTTTGTTTTGCTTTTTTCTGACATGGAGTCTGACTCACTCTCTTGCCCAGGCTGGAGTGCAGTGGTGTGATCTTGGCTCACTGCAACCTCCGTCTCCTGGGTTCAAGCAATGCTCCTGCCTCGGCCTCCTGAGTGCCTGGGACTACACGTGTGTGCCACTATCCCCGGTTATTTATTTTATTTTTAGTACAATCGGGGTTTCACCATGTTGGCCAGGCTGGTCTTGAACCCCTGATCTCAAGTGATCCACCCACCTCAGCCTCCCAAAGTGCTGGGATTAAGGCGTGAGCCACCGCGTCTGGCTGCATTCATCTGTTTTAATTCAGTATTTTGACTAACCAAGCTACTTTGATGGCACTCTTATCAAATGTTCACTCTAAATATATCTATGAGTTATCATGTTTACACTTTCAGATATGTTAAACTGTGGTTGTAGCCTACATTATTGTCTATTTTGCAAATGAGGGGTTAGTTACATCTTTCTACTCTCTTTTCTGTTTTGTAGAAACTAATGCTAAAAAAATTGTTTTCCCCAGACCCAAGGTCAATAGCAGTTTGCTTTTACGGTAGAGATCCTGAACATTCCCCACAAAGGTAAATGGTTCCAAATCTAAACATCTAAAAAAACTAGATATATTTGGTTATTTCAAATTTTCCTCAGATTTGTTTCAGAGTAATGCAATATGAGCCACACTTCAAGTTAATGAGAATTTAGTTTTGTCTTGCTTTCAAACAACTAAATTAGGCTGTGATAGGTCATACCCTTGCGTACATTTATTTGCAACTCAAAAGTACTTGGACTTAGTAACATGGAAATAGGTAAGTTCACTTAATTTATCATGAAATAAGGAAAGAGAAAGATTATGCATCTTCTTAAGATCTTTCATCGAGCATTGTAGACAGCTACTCCCATTTCCTGAACAAAAGATTATGCCAGAAAACAGGACTGGGGCACCAGTGCTGTATCCATACAGCTAGTCATTCAATTTCCCATGCTCCTTCCCACATGAACAGCTTGGTCAGAAGAAAGTGATATTTACAGCTTAGGTGACCCTACCATGTTGCAGTTGTATAAGCAAGCAAAGGGACTGTTAGTATTTTTTTTTTTTTTTTTTTTTTGAGACGGAGTCTCGCTCTTTATCCAGGCTGGAGTGAAGTGGTGTGATCTCGGCTCACGGCAACCACTACCTCCCCAGTTCCAGCGATTCCCCTGCCTCAGCCTCCTAAGTAGCTGAGATTACGGGCGCATGCCACCATGCCCAGCTAATTTTTGTATTTTTAGTAGAAACAGGTTTCACCATGTTGGCCAGCGTGGTCTTGAACTCCTGACCTTAGGTGATCTGCCCGCCTTGGCCTCCAAAAGTGCTGCGATTACAGGTGTGAGCCTCCGCGCCCGGTCCAGTGTTTTGGTGTTATAAAAAATGCTGTTGTGAACATTTTTGTGAACATTTATATATTTGAAGGGTAAATACCATGGAATCAGGGAATCAAAGGGCATATGCAGATAACATTTTGTTCAATATTGTGAAATTGCCTGCCAGTGATGCACTAATTTATACTCTAAAAAATAATGCCCATTTCCTTAAAAAGTGCCCAGTTTTCCTTATTTGGGCAGCAGGGGCTGACTGAGGCATCCACTCAATATCATTTTAGACCCAGAACCAGAAACCCTGATTAGAAGTATCTTCTTACCAAGCAAAAGGAAGAGGGATGTTCCATTCCTGCCTTTTTGACTTTTTATTTATTCAGTTAAAAATTTTTGAACACTTCATTTATTTATATAAAACGCTATGAGAACATTGCTAAAACGCATTTCAGTACCTCTCCTGTCATTTCATATGTTCCTTCTCTATTTTATTTTTCTCCTTTGCACTTAGTAGCTACTGTATCTTTCACTTATTTGTTAATAGATATATAGAATACAGGAATATAGAATAATATACATTTATTTTAATATTATTAAGGTCATATGCTTAAGATGTTATTTTGTAAGTTTTTCTTCCTCCTAATATTTCTTGGAGATAATTTCTTGGCTGTACAGAAAGTTCCTCCTCATTCATTTTAACTTCTACTTAGCCTGACATATTTTAGATGTACCTTCATATATTTATCCCTTCTCATATTAATATACATTTAAGATTGTCTTTGACCATTCCTGACTTTTAAGATAGCAAATTCCAAGCTTTTGTGCGTGTGTGTATGTATGTGCATATGGATATGTATGTAGGCACAACATGGCTTAAATATGCCACTATTCTATTGAATCTAGTTGTTTTGGAGCACCAGGAGCTAAGTGCAGTTCTGAGTCCTGTATCCTGGCATTGGGCTTCAAGAGGTCAGACAGAGTCCCATTTTGTTGATGAGCTGAAGCCCCAGGCAAAGATGCTTTAGCAACCTGGCTTATGTGACTCTGAGACATGCTCATGGTATTTGCAGTTGTAGGAGCAATGTTTGGCATTTCAGGAAAGTATTAATAAGTGAACGACATTGACCAAAAAGAGATCCAAGGTTAAGAACAAAACTAAACAACAATAACAATAATGGTGTTCTAAGGGCCAACCTCAATTGGCAGAAATTCATTCATTAAAGAAACATTTATTGAGTGGTCTACCATATGCCTGACTCTGTGACAGCAGTCAAAAGAACAATAGAAATCCCTATCCTCATGGAACATATTGGGAAGGGAGATAGACAGTAAATTAAATGAGAAAAACATAGTGTGGGTTAGATAGTGATAAGTGCTAAGAAGAAAAATAAGGCAGGAAAAGGAAATGGAGAGAGCCAGGATTTACAGATGAGTTCTCCTCAAGTGATAATTGAGTACAGATCTGAGGTAGTTAGGTGCATGCTGGCAGAAAAGCATTCCAGGCAGAGGGAACTGCAAGGGCAAAGGACTGAAGCTGGAGCATGCCTGGGGTTCAGGGATTGGCAGAGGCCAGTGGCCAGAGTGTGTTGAGGAAAGAGGAGGGTAGCAGGAGATGAGGTTGGAGAAGAACAGGGGCCAGATCATGCAGGGGCTAGAAGTTGGTGGTGACAAATTTAGCTTTAACTCTGACTGAGATAGTCACTGAAGGGTTTTGAGCAGCCGAGCGTCAGGAGCCTTTGAAATGATCACTTCTCAGTATGGAGCATGACACTACTGTTTTACCGGGAGAAAGATATTCCAGAGAGAAGAAATTGAGAAAACTGAACAGTTTTTGTGAGTTTTATATTCTTTCATGTATGTATGGGTGAGCAGAATACTTCAAGAATAATTATAGAAGTGGTTTGATGATAAGTCATTACTGGAATTTATACAGAAAATGGACTTATGATGTTTAGAAGGTATAGTACTGAGGTTTCAGCTAAAGTAGGATGTTTTTACTTTATTTTTATTTATTTATTTATTTGAAGATGGAGTCTCACTCTGTCGCCTAGGCTGGAGTATAGGGGCATGATCTCAGCTCACTGCAACCTCCGCCAGGTTCAAGCAATTCTCCTGCCTCAGCCTCCCAAGTGGCAGGGACTACAGGCGCCTGCGGCCACGCCTAGCTAATTTTTTGTATTTTAGTAGAGATAGGGTTTCACCGTGTTGTCCAGGCTGGTCTCGAACTCCTGAGCTCTGAGGCAATCCGCCCGCCTCACCTCCCCTCCCAAAGTGCTAGGATTACAGGCTTGAGCCAGAAGTTTATACTTTTTAACCTTTTTCCTGTTTGCCCTAAAAATACTCACTGGTGGCGCTTGTGGCTGGAGTGTTTACTGGAGATAACTTTGCCACAAAATATCATGCATTTATTATTTTCACATTGCTCTAGTATATTGACTTTGCAAACAAAAGACATCATTCTATTCATAGCATTCTGTTTTTAGTAGTGGTATTTCCATTAATTCTTGATCTCCGAAAACATCAAATCCTAGAAAGTGGAGCATTCCTATCATGAGGTTAACATTGTTCTCCAACAGCTATTGGACAAAGATTCCTTTGATTAATCCAATTTTTCTGAAATAGACGATTCTGATGATTCAGGCAATTCTAATGTTAGCTCTGTTTAGAAATCACTAACAATTTTTATATTTTATTTTCACATTGAAAATTGGTCAGATTTGCTTCAGCCTCAAAGAGCGCGCTTATGTAAAGTTAAATGAGTGCTGGTAGGGAGCTGCACTGTTTTTCTTTCTAAATGGGAAAGGGGTTGACTTTTTAAAATACATTTAGAGGATACAAGTGCAGATTTTTTTACTTGTGTATATTGCATGTCTGAGCTTTGAGAATGTACTCATCACCCATAGTGTAAACATTGTTCCCAATAGGTAGGTAACTTTTTTTTGTTTTGGTTTTTTTTTTGAGACAAAGTTTCCCTCTTGTTGCCCAGGCTAGAGTGCATTGGTGTGATCTCCCCTTGCTGCAAACTCCGCCTCCCCGGTTCAAGCAATTCTCTTGCCTCAGCCTCTTCAGTAGCTGGGATTACAGGCATGCGCCACCACGCCCAGCTAATTTTGTATTTTTAGTAGAGCTGGAGTTTCTCCATGTTGATCAGGCTGGTCTCGAACTCACAATCTCAGGTGATCCACCCGCCTCGGCCTCCCAAAGTGCTGGGATTACAAGCGTGAGCCACCGTGCCTGGCCGATAGGTAACTTTTCAACCCTCACCGCACTTCCACCGTCCCACCTTTTGTAGTCTCCAATATCTATTATTCCACTCTGTGTGTCCATGTGTACTCATTGTTTAGTTCCTACTTATGTGTGGCATTTGACTTTCTGTTTCTGAATTATTTCACTTAGGATAATGGTCTCCAATTCCATCCATGTTGCTGAAAAATACATGATTTCATTTTTTTCTGTGGCTGAGTAGTATTCCATGGTGTGTATATGTGTGTATAGATATATGTATATATACAGATATATGTATATATATACACACATATATGTCATATTTTCTTTATGCAGTCCTCCCATGATGAATACTTACATTGATTCCATCTCTTTGTTATTGTGAATAGTGCTGTGATAAACATAGGAGAGCAGGTATCTTTTTGACACAATAATTTCTGTCCCTTTAAGTATATACCCAGTAGTGGGGTTGCTGAATTGAAAGGTAGTTCTATTTTTAGTTCTTTGAGAAATCTCCACATTGTTTTCCATAGAGATTGCATTACAGTGTGTAAGCATTCCCCTTTCCCTGCATCCTCACCAACATCTGTTATTTTTAGACATTTTCAATAATAACTACTCTGACTGGTGTAAGACGGTATCTCAATATGGTTTTAATTTACATTTATCTGATGATTAGTGACGTTGAACATTTTTTTAATGTGGCTGTTAACCATTTGCATGTATTCTTTTGAAAAATGTCTGTTCATGTTCATTGCCCACTTGTTTTTTTCTTTGAGGTGGGGTTTTGCTCTTGTCGCCCAGGCTGGAGTGCAATGGCATGATCTCGGCTCACTGCAACCTCTGCCTCCTGGGTTCAAGCGATTCTCCTGCCTCAGCCTCCCAAGTAGCTGGGATTACAGACATGTGCCATCACACCCAGCTAATTTTGTATTTTTGGTAGAGATGGGTTTTCACTATGTTGGCCAGGCTGGTCTCGAACTCCTGACCTCAGGTGATCTGCCCACCTCAGCCTCCCAAAGTGCCTGGATTATAGGAGTGAGACACCATGCCTGGTCACAGAAGCACTTTAGTTTAATTAAGTTTCATTTCTCTATTTTTGTTTTCGTTGTGTTTGCTCTTGAGGATGTGGTCATACATTCTTTGCATAACTCAATGTTCAGAAAAGTATCTCCTTTTTATAGGATTTTTAGTTTCAGGTCTTATGTTTAGGTCTTTAATCCATCTTGAGTTAATTTTTGTATGTGCTGAGAAATAGGGGTACACTTTCATTCTTATGTGTATGGCTATCCAGTTTTCCCCAGCACTATTTACTGAATAGAGTGTCATTTCCCCAGTGTATATGTTTTTTGACTTTGTAAAGATCAGTTTGTTGTAGGTTTGTAGCTTTATTTCTGGGTTCTCTGATCTGTTCCATTCATCTATGTGTCTAGTTTTATGCCAGTAACATGCTGTTTTGGTTAATATAGCCTGGTAGTATAATTTGAAGTCAGATAATGTGATGCCCGCAGCTTTGTTCTCTTCACTTAGGATTGTTTTGGCTATTTCGGCAAATATTTTTTGGTTCCATATGAATTTTATAATTTTTTTCTAAGTTTTGAAAAATGATGTTAGTAATGTGGTAGGGATTTTATTGAATCGGTAGATTGCTTTGGGCAGTATGGTCATTTTAGTGATATCAGTCCTTTCATTCTATGAGCATGGGATGCTTTTCTTTTGTCTGTACCGTCTTGTGTGTGTGTGTGTGTGTGTGTGTGCGTGCGCGTGTGTGTCTGTGACGGAGTCTCTCTCTGTCACCCAGGCTGGAGTGCAGTGGCACGATCTTGGCTCACTGCAACCTCCGCCTCCTGAGTAGCTGGGACTACAGGCATTCATCACCATGCCTGGCTAATTTTTGTATTTTTAGTAGAGACAGGGTTTCACCATGTTGGCCATGCTGGTCTTGATCTCCTGACTTCAAGCGATCCACCTGCCTCAGCCTCCTAAAGTGCTGGGATTACAGGCATTAGCCACCATGCCCAGCCGTCCTATCTACATTTCTTTCATCCATGTTTTCTAGTTCTCCCTATAGAGATCTTTCCCCTCCTTGGTAAACTGTATCTCTAGATATTTTATTTTTGTAGCTATTGTAAATAGGATTACCTTCCTGATTTAGTCCTTGGCTACATTGTTATTGGTGTATAGAAATGCTCCTGATATCTGTATGTAAATTTTGTAGCCTGAAACTTTACTGAATTCATTTATCAAATGTAAGAGTTTTTTGGTGGACTCTTTAGGGTTTTCTAGATGTAAGGTCATATTATCGGCAAACAGGGAACATTTGACTTCCTCATTCCCATTTTGGATGCCTTTTACCTTTTTTTCCTTTTGTCTGATTGCTCTAGCAAGGACTTCCAGTACTGTGTTGAATAAAATTGCTGAAAGTGGGCATCCTTGTCTTGTTGCAGTTCTGAGAGGGAATGCTTTCAACTTTTCCATATTAAGTATGATGTTGGCTGTGGGTTTGTTGTATATGGCCTTTATTATGTTAAACTATGTACCTTCTATGCCTAGTTTATTTTTTGTTATGAAGGGGTGTTGAATATCATTGAATGGTTTTTCTACATCTGTTCAGATAATTACATGGTTTTTGTCCTTAATTCTGTTTATGTTATATGTCATCTTTATTGATTTGCCTATGTTTAGCCATCCTTGAATCCCTGGGAAAAATCACACCTGATCATGATGTACTATCTTTTTGATGTGCTGTTGCATTTGATTTGCTAGTATTTTGCTGAGGATTTGCTGAGGCTTTTTGTGTCATCAGGAATATTGATCTGTCATTTTCTTTTTTTATGTCCTTGTCTGGTTTTGGTATCAGGGTAATACTGGCCTTGTAGAATGAGCTAGGGAGAATTCCCTTATCCTTAATTTTTTTAGGAATAGTTTCAGGAGGATTGACGTTAGTTCTTTGTATGTTTGGTAGAATTTGGCTGAAAATTCATCTGGACCTGGGCTTTTTTTTTTTTTTTTTTTTTTTTTTTTTTTTAATGGGGAGATTTTAAATTATTTACTCAGTCTCACTACTCATTATTGACCTGTTCAAGCATTCTATTTCTTCTTGGTTCAGTCTTAAGAGGTTGTGTGTTTTCAGGAATTTATTCATTTCCTCTCGGTTTTCTAGTTTGTAAGCATATGGTTATCCAAAATAGTCTCTTTCGTATTTCTTTGGTTTCAGTTTTAATGTCTCCTTTCTCATTTCTGATTGTGTTTATTTGGATCTTCTCTCTTCTTTTCTTGCATAGTCTACTAATGATTCTACTAATGATTTATCAATTTGTTTATCTTTTCAAAGAACCAACTTTTCATTTTGTTGATTTTCTTTTGTCTCTCATTTAGTTCTGCTCTGATATTTGTTATTTCTTCTCTTCTACTAACTTTGGGTTTGGTTTGTTCTTGTTTTTCTGGTCCTTGAGGTGTGACGTTAGGCTGTTAATTTATGATCTTTCTACTTTTTTGATGTAGGCATTTAATACTATAAACTTCCCTCTTAGCACTACTTTTGCTGTATTACACAGGTTTTGGTACATTGTATTTCTATTTCCACTTATTAAAAAAATTAATTTCTACCTTCAATTCTTTGTTGACCTAGTGATCCTTCCGGAATATGCTATTTAATTTCCATGTATTTGTATGGTTTCTGAAGTTCCTCTTGGCATTGATTTCTAGCTTTATTCCCTGTGGTCTGAGAAGATACTTGATATGCTTCTGACTTTTTAAAATTTGTTGAGATTTGTTTTGTGGTCTATCTTAGAGAATGTTCCATGTGCTGATAAAATACTGTGTATTCTATAGTTGTTGGGTACAATGTTCTGTAAATATCTGTTAAGTCTGTTTGGTCTAAAGTCCAATTTAACCCCAGTGTTTCTCTGTTAATTTTCTGTCTCAATGATCTGTCTAGTGCTATGAGTGGGGTGTTAGAGTATTTCACTATTATTGTATTACAGTCTATCTTTTTCTTTAGGTCTAGTAATATTTGCTTTGTGAATTTGGGTGCTCTGATATTGGGTGCAAATATACAAAGGATTGTTATATCCTCTTGCTGAATTAACCCCTTTATCATTATATAATGACCTTCTTTGCACTTTTTACTGGTTTTTATTTAATACCTGTTTTATCTGATGTGAAGTATAGCTACTCCTGTTTGCTTTTCATTTCTATTTGTGTAGAGTATGTTTTTCCACTACTTTACTTTTAATCTATGGGTATCTTTATGGGTAACTCAGTTTCTTCTAGGGAGCATATTGTTGGATCATGTTTTAAAAATCCTTTCTGCCAACCTGTATCTTTTAAGTGTAACATTTAATCATTTACATCCATGATTAATAACAATATGTGAGGCTTTGTTCCTGTCATATTGTTAACTGTTTTCAAGTTCTTTTATAAATGCTTTGTTGGTTTTTCTTTTTCTCCTTTTGTCTTTGCGGTTTGATGAAATTCTTTTGTGTTGCCATTTCATTCCTTTTTCTTCCTCCTTTATGTGATTGTTTTATGAGAACTGTGAGTTTGATCTTTCAATGCATTTTCATGATAGTAAATATCAACCTTTTGTTTCCATGCTTAAGACCCCTTTAAGTATTTTCGGTAGGGTTGGTGTAGTGATAACAGAATCCCTCAGAATTTGCTTATCTGAGAAATACTTTATTTCTTTATTTCTTCTTTTTTTTTTTTTTTTTGCCTGCTTCTTCTTCTGAGACTTTATTTCTCCTTCATTTATGAAGCATATTCTTGCAGAATAAAAAATTATTGGCTAATAGTGTTTTTCTTTCAGCATTTTGAAAATGCTATCCCATCCTCTTCAGGCATATAAGATTTCTGCCGAAAAGTCCACTGTTAGGCTGATGGGAGATCCTTTATAGATGACTAGGCACTTTTCTCATGCTAATTTTAAAATTCTTTCTTTCACTTTCACTTTATACATTCTGAATATAATATGCCACATGAAATTCTTTTTACAATGTATTTGCTGGGCATTCACTAGGCCTCCTATATCTGGATATGTAACTCTCTTAATAGACTTGGGAAGTTTTCATCAATTATTTCCTTAAATAGATTCTCTAAACTTTTAGATCTCTCTTCCTCCTTGAGCATACTGATAATTCATAAGTTCAGTCTCCTTATGTAGTCCCAGATGTCTTAAAGGCTTTATTCATTCTTTCTTATACTTTTTCCTCTTACTTTTGTCTTTTTTTTCCTTTTTTGAGACAGGGTCTTGCCTTGTTGCCCAGGCTGGAGTGCAGTGGTGTGATCCGAGCTCACTGCAGCCAAGTTCTGAGATCCTTTCTTTTGCTTGGTCTAGTCTATCATTGAAGCTTTTGAATGTATTTTCTATTTCCTTCAATGAATTTTTTACTTCCAGTATTTATGCTTTATTTTTTCTTTTAATTTGAGACAAGGTCTCACTCCAGTGCCCAGGCTGGAGTGCAGTGGTGTGATCTTGACTCCCAAGGCTCAGGTGATTCTCTTACCTCAGTGTCCTGAGTAGCTGGGACTACAGGCACACACCACCATGCACAGCTAATTTTTGTATTTTTTATAGGGACAGGGTTTTGTCATGTTGCCCAGGCTGGTCTGGAACTCCTGGGCTCAAGTGATCCATCCATCTCTGTCTCCTGAAGTACTAGGATTACAGGCATGAGTCACTGTGCCTGGCACTCTGCTTTTTTTTCTTTAAAGGATGTCTATCTCCTTGGTAAATTTCTTATTCATATTCTGAATTGATTTTCAGATTTCTTTGTATAGGTTTTTCAGGTTTCTCTTGCATCTCATTGAAGTTCTTTAAAATAAGTATTTTGAATTCCTTATCTGGCATTTCAAGGAATTATTTTTGATTGGGATCTGTTGCTGGACAATTGTTGTGGTCCTTTGGTGATGACATAGTTTCCTGCTTTTTTATGTTTCCTGCTTTTTTATGTATCCTTCCATAGATATCTGTGCATGTAGTGTAGCAGTTGCTTGTTTCAAGTTTTTTGAAATTGCAGGAGATAATTATTTCCTGAAAAAATATATATGTTGTTGATTGAGTAAAATGCTTTGACTTTGATTTTGGGTGCCTGCACTAATGTGATTTCTGTGCGACTTTTTAGGCAGCATACAGGGTCAGTGGTATCTGTGATTTCCTCAGTGACATAGGATACAGCTATTAGTTTAGGTTGTAGTGAAGATCAACTGGGGACTTGGACACCAACTAAACCAGTCTTCAGGACTTAATGGTGGCAGCTATGGGGTGAGTGTGCCTGTTTTTAGGTCCCAGAGCAGCTTACACTGGCTTTCGCTGTTAGTGGGTCCTGATTCTTAGACCTCCAGGCCAGGTGGCTTGTTTAGCAGCGAGTAGTGGGAACAGTAGACTAGGTGTGTAGACGGGTTCTTAGGTGCCTGGTCAGCTGGTTTGATGTGGGTGATGGTGGTTGCAGTGGTGCAACAATCCACTGGGAGCCAAGCAGTCCATACTAGTGTTGCAGAAAGCTGCAATGGGTTGAGCAGGCAAGTTCCCAGTCCCTCAGCTGCCTGTAGCAGGGTGGTGGGTATTCTCCTAAATGTGCTTAGGAGATCTTGATCTCCCCTGTCTCTCCCATGGCTCAGTGGCAGCTGCAGCTGTATCACCTTGAACTTACCCCAAGGATAGAGTACAACCCAGTGTTAAACTCTCAAAATGGTGCCAGCTCTGGGCTTTTGATCAGAGAAGGTGGGGCCCCCTCTCAGGTGAGCAGCATTGCAAGAAGCTGTGGGGAGTGTGGTCTGCTTGAGTCTATGTCTCACAGAATTAAATAGCAGGGAGGTTTTAGATATTGTCCCAGGTGTGCATTGAAGAGCCTGGTTTCTCTGGCTGTCCCTGGCCAGGTGACAACTGCTACCATGTCAACTCAAACTCAGGCCAAGAGCAAGGTGTGACTCTGCATTAAACTCTCCAAATGGTGCCTTGGGCCTGTGACCGGGAAGGGTGAGGTCACTTCCAGGCAGGCAATGTAGGCAAAAAGCTATGGGGATTGAGGTCTGCTTGTCTCACAGCAGCCCACTGCAGGGCAGTGGGTATTGTCCTAGATATGTGTAGGTGAGCTTGGTTTCCCTGATTCTACTTGGCTGGGTGGTGGCTACAATCCCATTGGCCTGAACTTAACCCAAGTGGAGGGCACAGACTGGTGTTAAACTCTGAAAATGGCATCTTGGGCCTGGGACCAGAGAGGATGGGGTGCCTCCCAGTTGAGCAGCATAGGCAAGAAGTTGTGGGGAGTATGGCTTGCTCTTATCTCAGTCTCAGCAGCCTGCAGCAGTGACGTAGGGACCCTCGTAGGGGTATGTGGGAGCACCTATCCCCCCTCTCCTTCCCTGGATCAGTGCGGTGGCCACAGCGGTATCTGTAGATCCCCAGTATCTAACCTGTCAAAATGGCACCTAGCTGAGGCAGCCCTAGGCTTAGATGCCTGTGGGATTCTGTGTGGGTTTCCTTTCTGGAAGAAGGTCTCCATGCAATTTTTAAGCAGCTTCATATATCGGGCCCAAGGCCCTACTGGGCCAAGGGTTTCTCCCATAGCCAAGATTGTAAAAACCCATTTCGGAGCCCTGGGATTTTCTCCCTTACTGTTTTCCCATGTCCAGGGGCCTCTTTCGATTCTCAGTCAGTCCCCAGCTGGGCAAGCTGCCTCAAAGCCTATCCTTACTTACTTCTGGTGTTTCCTGTCTCTTCTCTGGTGAATCCTAGCATTCTCTCCTAGATGGTCTGTTTGTAATGCATCTACTTGCTGTTCTGGTTCCTCTCTGTAGCGGAAGTGCATATTACTTGCATCTAGTCAGCCATCTTTACCCCCTCTGGATGTTTATACTGTTAATGGATAATTAGAGTTTATATAAAAAAATACTTCAGAAGGAGATGACTGCTCTCATGGTCAAAAAGAAAAAAAATATTTTATCTTCTTTTGGTTTTGAGAGACAGGGTGTCACTTTGTCACCCAGGCTGGAGTGCAGTGGCACGATCATGGCTCACTACAGCCTTGACCTCTCTGGGCTCAGGTGATCCTACAGCCTGAGTCTCTCAATTAGCTGGGACTACAGGTGTGAAACACCATGGCTGGCTAACTTTTGTATTTTTGTAGAGACAGGCTTTCGCCATGTTGCCCAGACTGGTCTGGAACTCCTGGACTCAGTTGACCCACCCACTTCGGCCTCCCAAAGTGTTGGGATTATAGGCATGAGCCACTGCTCCCAGTCTTTATCTTCTTAACCATGAGATTGTTGTCACAAATGAAAGGCTAAACATAAGAAACAAACGTCGTTGCTAAATATAAAGGAAACTGGCAAGTGTATAATATGATGAAGTTAATATTGATTAGAAAATCCAATTATTTCTATGGTTTATTCTGATATATCCCAAGATAGCTGTTTGTCAGCAGGTGAACTTCCTATTTAATTGGCATGATTGAGTAATTAGACGTATTCTCAGAGCAGCAATAAAATGAAATTCTCATGTCTCAGTAACATGGTCGAGGTTTTTGTTTTGTTGTTTTACTCTTGAGTTTATCCAACTGAGACCAAGTAGACTTTGTTTTATCTGGAAATAATTTTCAATTTAATATTTGGTAAGTGTGTGGTTATATAATTATTTTAATCATAAGAATTATGGAAAAATTTACAAACTTGACAAAAAATTGTGATAATTTACCTTTTTCTCATACTAAATCCTTTAAGGCCTCACTGTCTTTTTCCTGGGTTCCTGCAGGAGCCTTCTGATTGGCTTCTCTCTGTGCGTTACAGGACTTTTCCTCAGGTCAACTTATCTTCTAGAAGAGAAATTTGATCTTTGTACCATGTAATCTATATCATAATGCGTTCCTCTGTAAATAACAGAAAACTGTACTACAGTGGCTTAAACAAATAGGGGTTTATTTGTCTCATCCATTACAAATGTGGGGATAGGTACAGTGGCTTCAAATTGCTTCCAGGGTTCCAGTCTCTTTTCGTCTTTCTGCTCTGCCATCCTTACTATATAGACATTCACCCTCATGCTAGTTGTGGCATGAATTCAAGATGACTGCTTCACCTCCAGGCCTTGCTTCTACATTCTAGGCAGGAAGAAGGTAGAGGGTGAAAAGGACAAAAAGGATTAAAAAGTCTCAAGAAGACTTTGCCTTTTTCCATAAAGGGAAGCCCTCCTTGAGCACTTTTGACTAGTTGCAAAGGAAGTGGAGAAATTAGGTACTTTGGTTATTTTAGCCTTAATAGTAGAAGTAAAGAGGAAGGTAGATATTATTGGTTTTTCAATAGCCAAACCATAGTTTTTATTATATACTCTCTATTCCATATAAGATCTTCAAAGGTTCATCATTGCTTACAGTGTGAAGTCTATATCTCTTATTATTGTGTAGTATGATGTTGTAGAATGATTTCTTACCTAACTTCAAGAATTTATAGACAACTTAACTTCATTTTTGCTAATGTACCTGTATTAGTCAGGGTTCTCCAGAGAAATAGAACTAATACGATGTGTAGATGTATAGAAAAAGGCTTATTTTAAGGAACTGACTCACCTGATTATGAAGACAAGCAAGTCTGAAATCTGCAGAGTGGGCTGTCAGGCTGGAGACTCAAGAAGAGCCAACATTGCAGTTCAAGTCTGAAGGCCATCTGCTGATAGATTCTTTTTAACTCAGGGGAAGTCAGCCTTTTGTTCTATTTAGAGCTTCAATTCACTGGGTAAGGCCCATCTAAATTACGAAGGGCAAACTGCCTGACTCAAAATCTACTGATTTAAATATTAATCTCATCTAAAAACATCCCCCTGGAAACATCCAGAATAACATTTTATCGTACAGTTATGCACTGTGGCCTAGCCAAGTTGACACAAAACATTAACCATCACAGCACCTAAATTAAGCATGCTTGAGGGCCGGGCATGGTGGCTTATGCCCGTAATCCTAATACTTTGGCAGGCTGAAGTGGGAAGATTGCTTGAACTCAGGAAGTCAAGACTGCAATGAGCTATAATTGCACCACTGCACTGTAGCCTGAGTGGCAGAATGAGGCCCCCCCCCTCTCTCTGTCCAAAAAAAAAAAAAAAAACACGTTTGAACACCAGGAAAGAATGACTGAGAAAGATGAGCCCAAAGGGGTGACAGAGACGATATCACGCAGGGTAGTACAGGCCCTGATGAGGAAAGAGCAGCCTTTATATCAAGAGCAATAGAGATTAATGAAGCATTTTAAATCACTTCAGACAGGGGTTCCCAACCTCTGAGTGGCAGACTGGTACCAGTTGGTGACCTGTTAGGAATTGGGCTGCACAGCAGGAGGTGAGCAGCAAGTGAGCAAGCATTACTTCCTGAGTTCTGCCTCCTTTAAGATCAGTGGTGGCATTAGATTCTCATGAACCCTATTATGAACTGCACATGCGGGGGATCTGGATTACAAGCTCCTTATAAGATTCTAACTAATGCCTGATGTTCTGAGGTAGAACAGTTTCATGCCAAAGCTATCCCTCTCCATCCGTGGAAAAATTGTTTTCCGTAAAACTGGTCCCTGGTGCCAAAAAGGCTGGGGACTGCTGACTTCAGATGTTTGCTCACCTATTTCCTCCTATCTTTATTCTGACCCTTCTTCCAACCAATGTAGTTTGTGTGGAATTGGCCTCAAATTAAGAAGTTTAGCAACGTCTGGCTTAAGACGTTTGGCTTAAGATGTTTAGCAAACCTAATCCCATTGGCCACAGTGATTAGTTCAGGGATGGGTCAATAAGACACAGTATTCCATGTGCTGGAGCTTCTGAGAAAGTGTCCTCTTTTACTGTGTTTGCTGGAGTAACTATGTGATGCTTAGAAACTGCTGCTGCCATGTTGCTATCACTACAGGAGTAATCTTAAGATAGCATTGACACACAGAAAAGACAGAACTGTGAGATGGAGCTTGGTGACAGATTATAAACAGATTCATGTATCAAGCTGTAACTGAAACTCTTCTACTCCTAAATCTCCAGTTGGGACAGAAAATTACCTTTTATTATATTTAAAACCACATGACTTAGGCTTTCTATGCCTTGCAACATGAATATTGTTAATTAGTATATGTCAAGTAATCACATTTTCATTTTAGAAAGCTTATTTTGGTCTGTAGGGAGAATGGATTGTAAGGCATAAGGTAGGGAGACAAGTCCCAGTAATATTAGGTCACAGTTTAAAAATTTCCTTGGTTTACAAAGATGGTGCACCTCCGTTTCCAAGTTCTGGGCTCTTGCTGTTGCAGGGCAGACTATGGCTGCCAGGAAGCCACCCCAGGCACCCTGTCAGAGGAGAGCAGTACTTTGGACCTGCCATAAGCCTGTATGTGAGGGATTATGTCCTGCAGAGACCCAGCCAAGAGGCCAACAGCAAGGCTTTTAGTTCTGTGAAATTCCATTCTTTTCCTTGCTTTTCTGATGTGGATCCAGACACCAGTAGCCTAAATACTGAACGAAATGACTCTGGGACCACTGAGAACTTTTTTTTTTTTTTTTTGAGACAGAGTCTTGCTCAGTCATCCAGGCTGGAGTGCAGTAGCACGATCTCGGCTCACTGCAAGCTCCACCTCCCGGGTTCACGCCATTCTCCTGCCTCAGGCTCCCTAGTAGTTGGGACTACAGGTGCCTGCCACTACGCCTGGATAATTTTTTTGTATTTTTAGTAGAGACAGAGTTTCACCGTGTTAGCCAGGATGGTCTTGATCTCCTGACCTCGTCATCCACCCATCTTTACCTCCTAAAGTGTTGGGATTACAGGCATGAGACACCGCACCCAGCCAAGAACTTTTGATTTCACCTTTCTGTGAAAGGCCAATCAGAGATCAAAGAAGAGGATAATGGACTTCAGAAATCTCTGGATAAATTCTATGAAATGTTTGGCTATCCAAAGTTAGCCTCTGGGAATCCACTCTCTGCATCTGTCTGCCAGTGCCTGTCTCAGGAAATCCCTCAACTAAGAGTCCAGGAGAGCCAAAAGTATGCCCTCCATGTTTTCAAATGTCCCAGGTCATCTTTAACTGTGAGGCTGCTCAGTCTTGCAGAGGGACATCCACTTCTACTCACTGGAGGAAGGAAGTATGTCTGTAGAAAAGCCAACCCAGAACTTTCAAAAGATACTAATTTTCTCTTATGGCAGAATGCAATGAAAGACCCACAACTGGTGCCTGGTGGTGAACAGGCAGTATTGGAGGTATAGGCTATGACCAGTACTATTGGCAGCCATCCAGATCCCCCAGGGTCTCTTGCCAGCTCACTGTGCTCAATCTTAACTAAGTGATTTGTGGTTAAAGGCTGGCACCTGTGACCTGGTGTTGGAGTCAGTCAGTCTGTATAGAAAGCAGCAGGGTCTGGGGATTTTATGTGCCTGTGGCTACTCCACCTCCCACTCCCCTTGGCTGAGGCCATTGACTGACAGGGTTAGGAGTCAAAAGCCCAGCTCCCTTCACAAGGAGGGACACCCTCTGAGGCATAATTTATACTCCATAGGTCCCTCCCCTGGCAGTCAGGCCAATGCTGGGAGTTCACATGAAATCACACTCTTTCTGGGCTTCATCCCTTTCTCTGTCCTCCTCCCATTCATTTATGGGTCTATCTGTGAGCCTTTCCTTAATTAACCTCTTATATCTGAAAAAAAATTGCTCTGTTCAATATTGCACTATTCATACACAGACCTCATATTTAAAATCCATTTCCAGGCAACCACCTTTGGTTCCCTTCCCTTTGTGTGGGAGCTCTGTTTTCACTCTATTAAATCTTGCAACTGCACTCTTCTGGTCTGTGTTTGTTACAGCTCAAGCTGAGCTTTCCCTTGCTGTCCACCACTGCTGCTTGCCGCCATTGCAGACCTGCTGCTGACTTCCATCCCTCTGGATCCGGCAGGGTGTCTGCTGTGCTCCTGATCCAGCGAGGCGCCTGCCCATTGCTGCTCCCTATTGGGCTAAAGGCTTGCCATTGTTCCTGCGTGGCTAAGTGCCTGGGTTCATCCTAATCGAGCTGAACAATTAGTCACTGGGTTCCATGGTTCTCTTCACTGACTGACAGCTTCTGATAGACCTATAACATTCACTGCATGGCCCAAGATTCCATTCCTTGGAATCCGTGAGGCCAAGAACCCCAGGTCAGAGAACACGAGGCTTACTACCATCTTGGAAGCAGCCTGCCGCCATCTTGGAAGTGGCCCGCCACCATCTTGGGAGCTCTGGGAGCAAGGACCTCCCGGTAACATTTGGAGACCATGAAGGGACCTCCAAAGCAGTGAGTAATATTGGACCACTTTCGCTTGCTATTCTGTTCCATCCTTCCTTACTTAGAATTGGAGGAAAATACAGGGTACCTATTGGCTGGTTGGTCTGCCTGGAGCCAGCTTCTACTTTCCATTTTCTTGGAGAAGCTGAGGGCTGACTAGAGGCAGAAATCTGTCGTCTCAAACTCCTGGCATTGGCTGGTTGAGATCATGTTGCAGCTAGAACTCTCTACTCTACAGTCGCCCATGCATGTGCCCCTAACTTTCCTTCTGACCCATACCTCCTGGATCCTGACCATGACTTTCTTGAAAGTGTAGCCCCAAAATTCTCCTTACCTCTGAATTACTTCCTCTGATCCCTGCCTTCTAGGTCCTAATGGTTCAGACTTCCATTTCCTCTAGCAAGTTGTATCTCCAAAGGAATCTGAGGAAGCTCTATGCTGCATCCTTAGGCCTCTAGATGATAAACCCAGGGAGTCTTATCCCTGGTGTCCCTCCCAATTTAGGTATACAGCTTTCAACATGGGCAGTTATGTGGGACCTGTTTCCCACCACACTTGCCAGGGCCCCAAGTTTGTAATGGCTAAGAGAAGAGAGAGAGAGAGACAGAAGAGAGAGAGAGAGAGAGATGGAGGAGAGAGAGAGAGATGGAGGAGAGAGAGAGATGGAGGAGAGAGAGAGAGATGGAGGAGAGAGAGAGATGGAGGCGAGAGAGAGAAGGAGGAGAGAGAGAAAGATGGAGGAGAAAGATGGTCTCCTCAAATGTGTGAGCTCTTTGCACTCAGCCAAGCCTTGAAGTACTTACAGAATCAAAAAAGACTATCTCAATCCTGACTCAAAATGTTACCTATACCCTCTCTGAAATAAATTTGCATAAGAACTGTTGTTTATGGGAATGCATCTTGATGGGGCAGCTGGGTTGTTATGAAATACTCGGGAAGCCAGCCCAGCTCTAGGTCTCACCCCTGAGCACAAAGGCAATGTTCGGCACGCTGGTAAAGGACCACTAGAATCCAGCAGCCCAGACCCCTTTCTTTGTGGTCAAGAAAGGCCGGAAAAGGGGTGCAGGACAGCTACATCGGTGAGCATAACTAATCCGATAAGCAGAGGTCCATGGGTGGTTATGCACTCTGGAAAGGAATAAGCATTAGGACCATAGAGGACGCTTTAGGACTAATGCTCATCGGAAAATGACTAGGGGTGCTGGCATCCCTATGTTCATTTTTCAGATGGGAAACGTTCCCCCCAAGGCAAAAATGCCCCTAAGATGTATTCTGGAGAATTGGGACCAATTTGACCCTCAGATGCTAAGAAAGAAATGACTATATTCTTCTGCAGTACTACCTGGCCACAATATCCTCTTCAAGGGGGAGAAACCTGGCCTCCTGAGGGAAGTATAAATTATAACACCATCTTACAGCTAGACCTCTTTTGTAGAAAAGAAGGCAAATGGAGTGAAGTGCCATATGTACAAACTTTCTTTTCATTAAGAGACAACTCGCAATTATGTAAAAAGTGTGATTTATGCTCTACAGGAAGCCCTTAGAGTCAGGTAGCCCTCCCTACCCCAGTGTCCCCCGACTCCTTCCCCAACTAATAAGGACCCACCTTCAACCCAAATGGTCCCAAAGGAGATAGACAAAGGGGTAAACTATGAACTAAAGAGTGCCAGTATTCCCCGATTATGCCCCCTCCAAGCAGTAGGAGGAGGAGAATTCGGCCCAGCCAGAGTGCATGTACCCTTTTCTCTCTCAGATTTAAAGCAAATTAAAATAGACCTAGGTAAATTCTCAGATAACCCTGATGGCTATATTGATGTTTTACAAGGGTTAGGACAATCCTTTGATCTGACATGGAGAGATATAATGTTACTGCTAAATCAGACACTAACCCCACATGAGAGAAGTGCCGCCATAACTGCAGCCCCGGAGTTTGGCGATCTCTGGTATCTCAGTCAGGTCAATGATAGGATGACAACAGAGGAAAGAGAATGATTCCCTACAGGCCAGCAGGCAGTTCCCAGTGTACACCCTCATTGGGACACAGAATCAGAACATGGAGATTGGTGCCACAGACATTTGCTAACTTGCGTGCTAGAAGGACTAAGGAAAACTAGGAAGAAGCCTATGAATTATTCAATGATGTCCACTATAACACAGGGAAGGGAAGAAAATCCCACTGCCGGAGAAGCGGTTCCAAGATGGCTGAATAGGAACAGCTCTAGTCTACAGCTCCCAGCGTGAGCAACACAGAAGACGGGTGATTTCTGCATTTCCAACTGTGCTACCGGGTTCATCTCACTGGGGCTTGTTGGACAGTGGGTGCAGCACAGTGGGTGCAGCACAGTGGGTGCAGGCCACCGAGGGTGAGCCGAAGCAGGGTGAGGCACCGGGAAGTGCAAGGGGTCAGGGAATTCCCTTTTCTAGCCAAGCAAAGCAGTGACATAGATGGCACCTGGAAAATTGGGTCACCCCCACCCTAATACTGCACTTTTCCAATGGTCTTAGCAAATGGCACACCAGGAGATAATATCTCACACCTGGCTCAGAGGGTCCCATGCCCATGGAGCCTCTCTCGTTGCTATCACAGCAGTCTGAGATCGAACTGCAAGGCGGCAGCAAGCCTGGGTGAGGAGCACCCGCCATTGCTGAGGCTTGAGTAGGTAAACAAAGTGGTCGGGAAGCTCAAACTGGGTGGAGCCCACCGCAGCTCAAGGAGGCCTGCCTGCCTCTGTAGACTCCACCTCTGGGGGCAGGGCATAGCCAAATAAAAGGCAGCAGAAACCTCTGCAAACTTAAATGTCCCTGTCTGACAGCTTTGAAGAGAGTAGTGGTTCTCCCAGCACGGAGTTTGAGATCTGAGAACGGACAGACTGCCTCCTCAAGTGGGTCCCTCACCCCCAAGTAGCCTAACTGGGAGGCACCCCCCAGTAGGGGCAGACTAACACTTCACACAGCCAGGTACCCCTATGAGACAAAACTTCCAGAGGAACGATCAGGCAGCAACATTTTCTGTTCAGCAATCTTTGCTGTTCTGCAGCCTCCGCTGGTGATACCCAGGGAAACAGGGTCTGGGGTGGACCTCCAGCAAACTCCAACAGACCTACAGCTGAGGGTCCTTACTGTTAGAAGGAAAACTAACAAACAGAAAGGACATCCACACCAAAACCCCATCTATACGTCACCATCACCAAAGACCAAAGGTAGATAAAGTCACAAAGATGGGGGAAAAACAGAGCAGAAAAACTGAAAATTCTAAAAATCAGAGCGCCTCTCCTCCTCCAAAGGAATGCAGCTCCTCCCCAGCAATGGAACAAAGCTGGACAGAGAATGACTTTGACGAGTTGAGAGAAGACTTCAGATGATCAAACTTCTCCGAGCTAAAGGAGGAAGTTTGAACCCATCAGAAAGAAGTTAAAAACCTTGAAAAAAGATTAGACAAATGGCTAACTAGAATAACCAATGCAGAGAGGTCCTTAAAGGACCTGATGGAGCTGAAAACCATGGCATTTTGTCACAAAAATCCTCAACAAAATACTGGCAAACTGAATTCAGCAACAAATCAAAAAGCTTATCCACCATGATCAAGTGGGCTTCATCCCTGGGATGCAAGGCTGGTTCAACATACACAAATCAATAAACATAATCCAGCATATAAACAGAACCAAAGACAAAAACCACATGATTATCTCAATAGATGCAGAAAAGGCCTTTGACAAAATTCAACAGCCCTTCATGCTAAAAACTCTCAATAAATTAGGTATTGATGGGACATATCTCAAAATAATAAGAGCTATTTAAGACAAACCCACAGCCAATATCATACTGAATGGGCAAAAACTGGAAGCATTCCCTTTGAAAACAGGCACCAGACAGGGATGCCCTCTCTCACCACTCCTATTTAACATAGTGTTGGAAGTTCTGGCCAGGGCAATCAGACAGGAGAAAGAAATAAAGGGTATTCAATTAGAAAAAGAGGAAGTCAAATTGTGCCTGTTTGCAGATGACTTGTTTGTATATCTAGAAAACCCCATCGTCTCAGCCCAAAATCTCCTTAAGCTGATAAGCAACTTCAGCAAAGTCTTAGGATACAAAATCAATGTACAAAAGTCACAAGCATTCCTGTACACCAATAAGAGACAAACAGAGAGCCAAATCATGAGTGAACTCCCATTCACAATTACTTCAAAGAGAGTAAAATACCTAGGAATCCAACTTACAAGGGATGTGAAGGACCTCTTCAAGAAGAACTGCAAACCACCGCTCAACGAAATAAAAGAGGATACAAACAAATGGAAGAACATTCCATGCTCATGGATAGGAAGAATCAATATCGTGAAAATGGCCATACTGCCCAAGGTAATTTATAGATTCAATGCCATCCCCATCAAGCTACCAATGACTTTCTTCACAGAATTAGAAAAAGCTACTTTAAAGTTCATATGGAACCAAAAAAGAGCCCGCATTGCCAAGTCAATCCTAAGCCAAAAGAACAAAGCTGGAGGCATCACGCTACGTGACTTCAAACTATACTACAAGGCTACAGTAACCAAAATGTAACCAGCATGGTACTGGTACCAAAACAGAGATATAGACAAATGGAACAGAACAGAGCCCTCAGAAATAATACTACACATCTACAACTATCTGATCTTTGACAAAACTGACAAAAACAAGAAATGGGGAAAGGATTCCCTGTTTAACAAATGGTGCTGGGAAAACTGGCTAGCCATATGTAGAAAGCTGAAACTCGATCCCTTCCTTACACCTTGTACAAACATTAATTCAAGATGGATTAAAGACTTAAATGTTAGACCTAAAACCATAAAAACCCTAGAAGAAAACCTAGGCAATACCATTCAGGACATAGGCATGGGCAAGGACTTCATGTCTAAAACACCAAAAGCAATGGCAACAAAAGCCAAATTTGACAAATGGGATCTAATTTAAGGAACTTCTTCAGAGCAAAAGAAACTAACTACCATCAGAGTGAACAGGCAGCCTACAGAATGGGAGAAACAAATTTACAAGAAAAAAAAAATAACCCCATCAAAAAGTGGGTGAAGGATATGAACAGACACGTCTCAAAAGAAGACATTTATGCAGCCAACAGACACATGAAAAAATGCTCATCATCACTGGCCATCAGAGAAATGCAAATCAAAACCACAATGAGATACCATCTCACACCAGTTAGAATGGCGATCATTAAAAAGTCAGGAAACAACAGGTGCTGGAGAGGATGCGGAGAAATAGCAACACTTTTACACTGTTGGTAGGACTGTAAACTAGTTCAACCACTGTGGAAGACAGTGTGGTGATTCCTCAGGGATCTAGGACTAGAAATACCATTTGACTCAGCCATCCCATTACTGGATATATACCCAAAGGATTATAAATCATGCTGCTATAAAGACACATGCACATGTATGTTTATTGTGGCACTATTCACAATAGCAAAGACTTGGAACCAACCCAAATGTCCACCAATGATAGACTGGATTAAGAAATTGTGGCACATATACACCATGGAATGCTATACAGCCATAAAAAATGATGAGTTCATGTCCTTTGTAGGAACATGGATGAAACTGGAAGCATCATTCTCAGCAAACTATTGTAAGGACAAAAAACCAAACACCACATGTTCTCACTTATAGGTGGGAATTGAACAATGAGAACACTTGGACACAAGAAGGGGAACATCACACACTGGGGTCTGTTGTGGGGTTGGGGGAGGGGGGAGGATTAGCATTAGGAGATAAACCTAATGTAAATGACGAGTTAATGGGTGCAGCACACCAAGATGGCACATGTATACATATGTAACAAACCTGCACGTTGTACACATGTACCCTAGAACTTAAACTGTGTGTGTATATATATATATATATAATCCTACTGCCTTTCTGGAGAGACTGAGGGAGGCACTGAGGAAGCATACCTCCCTGTCACCTGACTCTATTGAAGGCCAACTAATCTTAAAAGATAAATTTATCACTCAGTCAGCTGTAGACAAAAAATTCAGAAGTCCATCTTAGGCCTGGAGCAAAACTTAGAAACCCCATTGAACTTGGCAACCTTGGTTTTTTATAATAGAGATCAGGAGGAGCAGGCGGAACAGGATAAAAAAAAGACCACCATTTTAGTCATGGCCCTCAGGCAAGTGGACTTCAGAGGCTCGGGAAAAGAGAACAGTTGGGCAAACCAAATGCCTAATACGGCTTGCTTCCAGTGCGGTCTACATGGACACTTTAAAAAAGATTGTTAAAGTAGAAGTAAGCCTCCCCCTCGTCCATGCCCCTTATGTCAAGGGAATCACTGGAAGGCCCACTGCCCCAGGAGACAAAGGTCCCCTGAGTCAGAAGCCACTAACCAGATGATCCAGCAGCAGGACTGAGGGTGCCTGGGGCAAGCGCCAGCCCATGCCATCACCCTCACAGAGCCCCAAGTATGCTTGATCATTGAGGGCCAGGAGGTAAGCTGTCTCCTGGACACAGGCTTGGCCTTCTCAGTCTTACTCTCCTGTCCCAGACAACTGTCCTCCAGATCTGTCACTATCCAAGGGGTCCTAAGACAGCCAGTCACGAGATACTTCTCCCAGCCCCTAAGTTGTGACTGGGGAGCTTTACTCTTTTCACATGCTTTTCTAATTATGCCTGAAAGCCCCACTCCCTTGTCAGGGAGAGACATTCTAGCAAAAGCAGGGGCCATTATACACCTGAACATAGGAGAAGGAACACATGTTTGTTGTCCCCTGCTTAAGGAAGGAATTAATCCTGAAGTGTGGGCAACAGAAGGACAATATGGATGAGCAAAGAATGCCCGTCCTGTTCAAGTTAAACTAAAGGATTCCACCTCCTTTCCCTACCAAAGGCAGTACCCCTTTAGACCCGAGTCCCAACAAGGACTCCAAAAGATTGTTAAGAACCTAAAAGCCCAAGGCCTAGTAAAACCACGCAATAGCCCCTGCAATACTCCAATTTTAGGAGTACAGAAACCCAACGGACAGTGGAGGTTAGTGCAGGATCTCAGGATTATCAATGAGGCTGTTGTTCCTCTATACCCAGCTGTACCTAACCCTTATACTCTGTTTTCCCAAATACCAGAGGAAGCAGAGTGGTTTACAGTCCTGGACCTTAAGGATGCCTTTTTCTGCATCCCTGTACATCCTGGCTCTCAATTCTTGTTTGCCTTTGAAGATCCTTCGAACCCAATGTCTCAACTCACCTGGACTGTTTTACCCCAAGGGTTCAGGGATAGCCCCCATCTATTTGGCCAGGCATTAGCCCAAGACTTGAGCCAGTTCTCATACCCGGACACTCTTGTCCTTCAGTACGTGGTGATTTAATTTTAGCCACCCGTTCAGAAACCTTGTGCCATCAAGCCACCCAAGCACTCTTAAATTTCCTCGCCACCTGTGGCTACAAGGTTTCCAAACCAAAGGCTCTGCTCTGCTCACAGCAGGTTAAATACTTAGGGCCAAAATTATCCAAAGGCACCAGGGCCCTCAGTGAGGAATGTGTCCAGCCTATACTGGCTTATCCATATCCCAAAACACTAAAGCAACTAAGAGCGTTCCTTGGCATAATAGGCTTCTGCTGAATATGGATTCCCAGGTATGGCGAAATAGCCAGACCATTATATATTCACTAATTAAGAAAACTCACAAAGCCAATACCCATTTCGTAAGATGGACACCTGAAGCAGAAGCGGCTTTCCAGGCCCTAAAGAAGGCCCGAACCCAAGCCCCAGTGTTAAGCTTGCCAACAGGGCAAGACTTTTCTTTATATGTCACAGAAAAAAACAGGGATAGCTCTAGGAGTCCTTACACAGGTCTGAGGGACCAGCTTGTAACCTGTGGCATACCTGAGTAAGGAAATTGATGTATTGGCAAAGGGTTGGCCTCATTGTTTACTGGTAGTGGCAGCAGTAGCCGTCTTAGTATCTGAAGCAGCTAAAATGATACAGGGAAGAGATCTGACTGTGTGGACATCTCATGATGTGAACGGCATACTCACTGCTAAAG
Organism: Macaca mulatta; assembly: GCF_049350105.2. Classification (NCBI taxonomy): domain Eukaryota; kingdom Metazoa; phylum Chordata; class Mammalia; order Primates; family Cercopithecidae; genus Macaca; species Macaca mulatta. The sequence continues at coordinate 151,672,142 of NC_133406.1, read as the reverse complement.
GAGACTTGTGGCTGTCAGACAACCATTTGCTTAAGTATCAAGCTCTATTACTTGAAGGACCGGTGCTGTGACTACGCAGTTCTTAATGCAGTCACATTTCTTCCAGACAGTGAAGAAAAAAATGGAACGTAACTGTCAACAAGTAATTGCTCAAACCTGCGCCACTTGAGGGGACCTTCTAGAGGTTCCCTTGACTGATCCCGACCTCAACTTGTATACTGATGTAAATTCCTTTGTAGAAAAAGGACTTTGAAACGTGGGGTATGCAGTGGTCAGTGATAATGGAATACTTGGAAGTAATCCCCTCACTCCAGGAACTAGTGCTCAGCTGGCAGAACTAATAGCCCTCACTCGGGCACTAGAATTAGGAGAAGGAAAAAGGGTAAATATATATACAGACTCTACGTATGCTTACCTAGTCCTACATGCCCATGCAGCAATATGGAGAGAAAGGGAATTCCTAACTTCTGAGGGAACACCTATCAAACATCAGGAAGCCATTAGGAGATTATTATTGGCTGTACAGAAACCTAAAGAGGTGGCAGTCTTACACTGCTGGGGTCATCAGAAAGGAAAGGAAAGGGAAATAGAAGGGAACTGCCAAGCCGATATTGAAGCCAAAAGAGCCGCAAGGCAGGACCCTCCATTAGAAATGCTTATAGAAGGACCCCTAGTATGAGGTAGTCCCCTCTGGGAAACCAAGCCCCAGTACTCAGAAGAAGAAATAGAATGGGGAACCTCACAAGGACATAGTTTCCTCCCCTCAGGATGGCTAGCCACCAAAGAAGGAAAAATACTTTTGCCTGCAGCTAACCAATGGGAATTATTTAAACCCTTCACCAAGCCTTTCACTTAGGCATTGATAGCACCCATCAGATGGCCAAATTGTTATTTACTGGTCCAGGCCTTTTCAAAACTATCAAGCAGATAGTCAGGGTCTGTAAAGTGTGCCAAAGAAATAATCCCCTGCACTGCAGGCCATACATTTCAATTCCTGTATCTTTAACCTACTTGTTAAGTTTGTCTCTTCCAGGATCGAAGCTGTAAAACTACAAATCATTCTTCAAATGGAGGCCCAGATGTAGTCCATGACTAAGATCCACCGTGGACCCCTGGACTGGCCTGCTAGCCCATGCTCCGATGTTAATGACATTGAAGGCACCCTCCCGAGGAAATCTCAACTGCACGACCCCTACTATGTCCCAATTCAGAAGGAAGCAGTTAGAGCTGTCATCGGCCAACCTCCCCAACAGCATTTGGGTTTTCCTGTTGAGAGGGGGGACTGAGAGACAGGACTAGCTGGATTTCCTAGGCCAACTAAAAATCCCTAAGGCTAGCTGGGAAGGTGACCGCATCCACCTTTAAACATGAGGATTGCAACTTAGCTCACACCTGACCAATCAGAGAACTCACTAAAATGCTAATTAGTCAAAAACAGGAGGTAAAGAAATAGCCAATCACCTATTGCCTGAGAGCACAGTGGGAGGGGCAATGATCAGGACATAAACCCAGGCATTCCAGCCAGCACAGTTACCCTCTTTGGGTCCCCTCCGTTTGTATGGCAGCTCTGTCTTCACTCTATTAAATCTTGCGACTGAAAAAAAAAAAAATCTATTTCCTCCCGCTCCACAGCTCAGGTCTCCACATCACAGCTCAATGAAAAAGATAATGATCCTGTCTCTTGAATCGCCCAGACATGGAGTTTCCCATGGTAGTCTTAGGGCTGTTGGACCAAACTGTGGAAATCCTCACTCTAGGGTGCACACAGAAATTCCAGAAGCCCCGAGGTTGAGGCTGACATGCAAAGCTTCAATGATCACAGCACTAGATTCTAGCATTACAGAATACTGTCTACTGAGAGTGCTAGCTGATTCTTTGAAGGCACTGTGCAGAAACCCTATGACAACAATGTCAATGAAATTCATTCATGTTATTGTGTGTAGCTGTTCTTTGTTAATTTTCATTGCTATATGATATTCCACTGTATGAATAGACCCCCTAAATTATTAGACTATTGATGGATATTTTGGTTGTTTCCCATTTGGAGTAATTATTTACAATGCCGCAACAGACATTATTACTATTATTATTTTGAGAGAGGGTCTTGCTTTGTTGCCCAGGCTGGAGTGCAGTGGTGTGATCACAGCTCACTGCAGCCTCGACCTCCTGGGTTCGGTTCAAGCAATCCTCCCCACTCAGTCTCCCAAGTAGCTGGGACTATGGGAGCACACCAACATGCCTGGATAATTTTAAAATTCTTTTCAGTGGAGATAAGGTCTCACTATGTTGCCCAGGCTGGTTTTGAACTCCTAGCCTCAAGTGATCCTCCTGTCTCAGCATCCCAAAGTGCTGGGATTACCTGTATGAGCCATGGCACCCAGCTGGCATTATTTTACATATTAAAAAGAACGGAAAAACACCCTGATTCTCTGGATTAAGCCATCATCCTTACAATAGTCCTTGAGGTCCTATGTTACTTCTCTGATGTAACACCTACTACTCTCCCCCTTGGTTATTCCATCCAATCATACCAGACTTTTAGCTACTCATCAAACATGCCAGGCACCCTCCTGCCTTAGAAACACTGCACTGTCTAGTCCTTCTGCTGGGAATGTTCTCCCCAAGACCTGCACAAGCCTGTCTCCCTTCCCTCCTTTAAATCTGCTTCCATGTCGCCTCCATAAGACCTTTTCTGACCATACTATTGGAATTTCAATTTGCTTCTGTAACAGTCATCCCCCTTTATCCTGCTCTACTTCTTTTCTTCATGTAATTAGGTATAAATTTACATACAATATATTTTATTATGTTTATGACTTAATCTCCCTCCCCTGGCTAGATGAAAAGCCCTAGAGGAGGAATCATTAATTTTTGTTCACCGATGTATACTAAGTGCCTACAAGAGTGCCTGGCACATAGTAGGGGTTCAAGTGATACTTGTGGAAGGAAGGAGAAGAAGGAAAAAGGGAAAAGAGAGGAGGGAAGGAAAAAGTAGGGGAAGGAGGGAGGCAGAGAGGGAAGAAGTAAAGAAGATAGGAACAAAGGAAAGAAGGAAAGGAGGGAGGAGGAAGACAGAGAGGAAAGATAGAAGGAATTTTGCTCTGAATAGGAAGACATAGGAGGTTAGTAGATAGAATCAATCAGTGAAAGAATTTTCTAGGATGGCAGAGATTTGAATATGTCCCACTTCTGAAGAAGGGAACCAGTAGAGATTGAAAGTCCAAGAGCATAGACTGAGCCAATTCTGAGAGTGTGTGAGGAAACAAGATCCGGAGCATAGGCAGTGGAATTAGCATTAGACAAGCCCAGGGCTGCACAAAGCTGCTTTAAATCCTGGTGAATATTTTGTCAAGTTCCCAACAAGAGTGGACAGGCTAAACATTTGCCATGGGATTTCTGTTGCTACAGAATTGTTGGCTTTTGGGGTCCTGAGCTTCCTTCTAGATGGCTGGGCCTGGTAATTTTTAACCAAGTCCTCCTTACTCTACTGCCACCCCTAACCTAGTTGGCCTTGGACAAGTCAAAGGATGAATGACCATTATAACTGGAGGGAAGGAAGGATGGATGATGATGCAGACGAGTCACAGGCTTATTGGTATGATCCTAGTTGGAAGTGCTGGTTTGGTAGCTTGTTTTTTTCAATATATTTTTCACAGAAGTGGGGTTGAAGTCATTTGCTATGATTTAATCATGCTACTGGTGGTAGGCTTTGAGGTGAGAATGGAGGTACAATATTTTTGTTATTAAAAATAGGAGAATCAGCTGGGTGCGGTGGCTCATACCTGTAATTCCAGCACTTTGGGAGGCTGAGGCAGGCGAATCACTTGAGGCCAGGAGTTTGTGATCAGGCTGGCCAAAAAGGTGAAATCTGTCTCTACTAAAAATACAAAAATTAGCCAGGTGTGGTGGTGCACACTCGTAATCCCAGCTATATGGATAGTTGAGGCATGAGAATTGCTTGAACCTGGGGGGCGGAGGTTGCAGTGAGCTGAGATTGCGGCACTGCACCCCAGCCTTGGCAACAGAATGAGACTCCGTCTCAAAACAAAACATAAATATAGGAGAATGGTAGGAATTGCTGCTGTGGTAAAAGGTAGGGGAATATAGAATTATGTTTAGTTTGTGTCAGTGATGTGAATTCATGGTTGCTAGAACCTGCCCAACTGTGCAATGTACAGCCCAGGTACAGGCATGGAGCTCCAACCCCTCTCTCTTTTTGACCAGCTGAGATAGAACAATGGTGCAAATAATTCAAGGCAGCAAAAGCATCTGGGCTGAAGTGATGGACAATGAAGTCAAGGCTAGATGAGAAAGGGAGTAAAGATTTAAGGAAATGGATAGAAATAAAATGGAGGATTCTACAAACTACAGCAGTAATGATCAAACTTTCATGTGTGTAAGTATCACCTGGAGGGCTACATCCTGAAATTGTTATTCACTAGGTCTGGGTGATGACCAGAATCTCTGTCTTCAACAAGGATTCTAGTAGAGTCTAATGAAAGAAGGTCATAGACCAATTTTTTGTGAAATAGTGGATTTGAAATTGTAGTAAGTTTAAAGAAGTGATTTTTTTTTTTTTTTTTGAGATGGAGTTTCACTGTGTTGCCCAGGCTGGAGTGCAGTGGCCCAGTCTTGGCTCACTGTAGACTCTATCTCCCAGGTTTGAGCAATTCTCCTGCCTCAACCTCCCAAGTAGCTGGGATTATGGAAATATGCCACCACGCCTGGCTAATTTTTTTTTTTTTTTTGTATTTTTAGTAGTCATGGGGTTTCACCATGTTGGCCAAGCTGGTCTCAAACTCCTGACTTCAAGTGATCCACCCGCCTCGGCCTCCCAAAGTGCTGGGATTACAGGCATGAGCCACTGCGCCTGGCCAAGAAGTGATTTTTGAAAAGAGCTGAGGAGAAGGAGATGGAAGGCGGGGTGGGGGAATAGAGAGAGAGAGAAATAAAAGGGAGAGCATGTGCACAAGACAGCAGTAATGAGCTGGAAGAATAGGTCATTATAGTGGGAGATGATGAGTTTGTGATCTCCAAAGGTGAAGCCAACTTGAATGATAAAAGCCTCAGGGAGTGACCAAGGCAGTGGATGGCTGAAGTGCAGTGGAGGTGAACATCACCAGAGGTGAGGAGGTCAAAGTATGGAAAGCCTGGCTACTCCACGTGGACCTGAAGCCACCGCAAATAATAGCAGTACTCGGGGTATGAAGCAAAACTTGAACAGAGTTCAAGGCCATTGGTAAATGAAGGGGAGGAACTACAGGTGGGTACACAAAACAAAATACATATGGTAGAGGGGTGGAACTGGTTAGGAGTTTTTACACAATGGTGGAAACATGAAACCGGCTAAAGTCAGATGAGTGTTTATTGTTTGCCAGGCTTTTACATACATTAGTCCATTTAATTCTCAGAAATGACCTTCATATGAAACAGGTACTGATTTTATTCCCATTTTATAATGAAGGAACCAAGTTACTGAGAGGTTAAACATCTCACAGTTCTTATCCACTATGTTATGCTGACTCTCTTAAAAAATGATCATGGAAGATGTGTTAATACATTTCAACTGAAAAAAAAGGTCAGATCCCCTGAATATTGTTAGGAGTTGGGTTAACTGCTTTGGAAAAACAATGTAAATATTTAAATTCCAGTTGTACCGAAATACCTTTTAACATCCAGCAGGTGGCAGCACTAAGTAACAATTCCATACTAGGTCATCTAACAAACATTAATCCATTCTGCACATATCAAGACTTCTGTACACTCCATGCCTTGATGATTTCTTCAGCAGCATCCAGTGTGCTGTCCTTCTGTAAATTAATGAAATAATCATCATTATTACAGATAGACATAAATTCAAGATGAAGCAAATATTTAAATATACAACATAATGAAGATTTAAGTGAATATCTGATGTCAAGTGAAGAAAAATTTTCAAAGTGAAAAAGCAAAAGCAGAACCCAAAACAGGAAAACAGTTAACCAAATGAATTATAATTACAGAAATAGGTCAAAGGGTACAGAAGAGTTTACACGGAAAAATAATAGCTATCTGCTCCACCCCCTTTCCACCCCTTCCTATGACTCCCTCTAACTTCAAGATAACCTTTTATGGCAATTTCTGGTTTTAGTTCTAATGGCTACCACCAAAATCTAATAATGTGTTTATCCTTTTATTTCCTTATTTGTGAACTTCACATATTATCTACTATACCTATACTTTGCTCTGAACAAAAAAATTAGTTCATTCACAGTACTCTGCCCCTTGTTTTCAAGGTTTCCTAGTTGTAATTATTGAAAAATAGTTTATTTTTTGAATAGGTGATTCATACATATAGCATAAAATTAGACAGGTGTAAGCAGAAAAAATCCAGCCTTCTGTTGTTCATCTTCTGTTTCTCTACTTCTTTTTCTTTGTCTTCTCTCTCCACCAGAATGATTCAGTCTGAAAGCCAATAGGTGAGGTTGAGCAAAGCGGCTGTCCATGTATAGGGCTGGAAGAGCCTTGGCAACCCTAGTGCAGGACACTGCAGCCAGAGTGGAGTGAGCAGGGTGGCCAGCACAGGTGTCATGAGGTGATAGTGCTGGCTGCAATAGGATGTCAGACTCTGAGTGGGGTAAGTGAGGCACCTGTATGGTAGGGTGGCCTCATGTAGGGTCCTGGAGCCTGGATGAGGTGAGGCAGGCATCTGGCATGGTGTCAGTGCCCAAGAGGGGCAAGGAGGGCTTCTGTGTAGTAGATGACAGTGGTGGCCTGGTATGGGGTATTGGAGACCTAGATGGGGGCACCTCTCCAGGAGGATGACAGGACAGGTCGGCATGGGTGATAAAGCCCAGGCAGGGTGAAGATGTAATGTAGCAGCCTGGCACAAAATGTCAAAGCCTGAATGGGGAAAAGGGTATCCTCTCAGGGACTGGGAAGGTGAGGGGTGCACAGTGGCTTTGACAGGAGATTGATCCCATACAGAAGTATTGATTAAATTAGTAATTACATGACTAGTGGCCAAATCTGGGAAAATCTAAGTATCAAAATAAGTAATAATAATAATAAATTTTAGCCAACTGTACTATAAAATAAAAATCCAGAAGTCCACATTGATACATATGAATAAGTTAATAAATAAATTGCTTAATGAGATATGGAATATTTTCATAATACCTTACTATAAAATATTTACTATTTAACAAGAAAAAGTGTAACTTTATACTAGAAAAGAGTGGCAAACACCACCTTAATCAGGTGGTTAAAGTTAACATCACTGGTAATAGGAATAATTGAAATCATGTGCCACCTGATACAATGAAGAGGATAAAACATCATCACTTCTGTGGTTTCCTGCTGAAGTGCATAGCCTGAATCTGAGCATGAGGAAACATCAAGCTTAAATTGAGGTACTTTCTTAAAAATAATTCGTTGATAATTTTTAAAAGTATCAAGATCATGAAAGTCAAAGAAAACTGAGAAACCATTCTAGCTTAAAGGAGACATGACAACTACATGTGATGCATGATTCTAGCCTGAATTAATTACATAAATTGTTATAAAAAGGACATTATTGGGACAATGAATGACATTTATGTTGGATCTGAGGATTAGATGGAGTATCAACGTTAACTTCATGATTTTGAGGGTTATATTGTGGTTTGGGAGGACAATGTCTTGTTTGTGAAGAATACACAAGAAAGTATATGGGGGTGATAGGAGCATCATCAGTAATTAAGTTGACGATTTACTCTGAAATAGTTTAGAAAAAAGTTCTTGAAACTTTTAGGTTGAGAGCATTTCAAAATATTTGTTTTAAAGTAGGTCAGCTTCCCACCTATCTCCCTCAGTCACCCAGTTTTTCTCTCCAGAGGCAACACTGGGATTTCATTATGTATTTTTCCAGAGATTTTAATCTATCTTTCTTTTTAAAATTGTATATTTTTTATTATTCTTGTTTATTTATTTTTAACTTTTATTTTAGGTTTGGGGGTACATGTGAAGGCTTGTTACATAGGTAGACTCATGTCACAGAGGCTTGTTGTACAGATTATTTCATCACCCAGGTGTTAAGCACAGTACCAATAGTTACCTTTTCTGCTCCTTTCCCTCCTCCCAACCTCCATCCTCAAGGAGGCCCCAGTGTCTGTTGTTCCTTTCTTTGTGTTCACGAGTTCTCATTATTTTTGGCTCCCACTTATAAGAGAGAACATGTGATATTTGGTTTTCTGTTCCTGTGTTAGTTTACTAAGGGTAATGGGCTCCAGCTCCACCCATGTTCCTGCAAAAGACACGACTTCATTCTTTTTTATGGCTGCATAGTAGTCCATGGTGTATATGTACCACATTTTCTTTATCCAATCTGTCATTGATGGGCATTTAGGTTGATGTAAATGTAGCTATTCAAGCGGCCCCCACTGGTGAATAATTTTGTTGTTGACAATATTTTGCTATTACAAATGATGCCTCAGTGAAAATTCTTGAATACAAATCATTCAAAATGTGCAAGTAAATCCACAAGAAACTTGTAGAAGTAGAATTGTTGGGTCAAAGGGCATGGGAAATCACATCTGGATAGAAATTTTCAAACTAACCACCATAGAGATTTTACAAATTATACTCCCACTCTCAATTTGTGAGAGTGTTTTATGAAACTTTTTAGTTGTTTTGGCTGTTTCCAATCTAAGAGATAAAATAAAATTTCTTTGCAATTCTAATTTTCATTTCTCTTACTATGAAATAAGTTTGACAACTTTTATAAGTTTAACAACTACTAAGGATCTTACCCATAATATTACAAAGTGTTCTTTTTGCCTTACATTTATTTATTTTTATCACTTCTATCTTGCTCTGAATTCAAACTGCTTTCTTTCAGTTTCTGTTTTCTTAGTATGGTTTTGTCATTGTTTTATTTTTAGCCTTTCTAAGAGGTGGAGTTAGGTGTGTCCACTTTCCCTAGAAACTTCCAGCTACTTCCACACTGTTTGCCAATATTGACTGTTGATGTAAGAAGAGTCTGGGTCCACCCTGATCCTCCTCTCCTGGCCCCTCTGGAGGCCTTGACCTTATTATCTAGGTGCTCAAAGGAATTGTCTTTGAAGCCCAATATATCAAGCGAGGTATATCTCAGTGTTAATAATTGTATGACAATTATTATTATTTCCAGGTTCCATTTGTTCTGCTCTTATTTTTTTCTAGCAACTCTACGTATTTTATTTTTCCTCTGCATAAATCATTTTTCTGCCTAATATTTTAAAAATTATTTGTTCCTTTCCACTTCCTTTTGTTCACTTATCTCCATCCTTAATGTCCTTACAGAAGTATTTAGTGTTCTTTTAGTGTTCATTATTTTAGCAAATAATGTCACCATAATTTCCAATAGCTTTATTTTTTCTTTTCAATTTCCTACCTGAACTCTGATAGCTCCCATTTGATCTTCTTATAATATCTTACTCTATCTTCCCTGAATTCGTAAAATCTCTGCTTTAATTTCTCATTTTAAAGGTTTTAAATTTGAAATAGCACTAATTTTATTTGCTCTATGGCAACATTTTTTTTTGGGCGAATATTCTCTAACACTTGTTTTTCCTTGTACCTTTCTCTTTTCCTTACAGTGTCCTATATAGATTCACAGTTGGTTCCTCTTTTATTATTATTATTATTGTTATTATATTTCTTGAGACAGAGTCTCACTCCATCACCCAGGCTGGAGTGCAGTGGAGCAATCTCAGCTCATTGCAACCTCTACCTCCTGGGTTCAAGTGATTCTCGTGCCTCTGCCTCCCGAGTAACTGAGATTACAGGCATGTGCCATCACACCCACCCCAATTTTTTGTATTTTTAGTAGAGATGGGGTTTCACCATGTTGGCCAGGCTGGTTGTGAACTGCTGACCTCAAATGATCCTCCTGCCTTGGCCTCCCAAAGTGCTGGGATTACAGGTGTGAGCCACCACACCTGGACCCTCCCCTTTGATTATTAATCATTTTTTATTGAATTCTCTTTGTAAGCTTCCACTGCCAAAGCATGTACTATACCTATTGTTCTGGGCAATAAGCACGCTACCTGCTGGCTTTGTCCGTGATTTGAAGATAGATTTGCTGATTTGTATAAGGGAGAAGCTGGGGCAGCACCAGAAAAGAGCAGAAATTCTCCTTGTCTCATAGTAAAATTTAATATAGTTGAAAATTTACATAGTAAAATTTAACTCAGTGGGCGGGAGTTCTTTTAGACCAGATTTCTTACCAAATAATTAAATTGGTTATCCCCAATTTAATACATCTCTTCTGCATTGCTTCAACATAGCTTTTAGCAAAATGACAGGAGTAAATGAGGAAATCTATAGACCAACCAGAGTCTCCTTTCCACCTGCCTCACATAGTTTCCGGATGACATGACTGTATGTTTTTGCCCTGTTTCCTCCATGATGCCAAACGGTCTAGAGAAGTTCCTGCTGCCAGTGCATCAACTGCTTCTATTGTTCTCAATAATGAGTATGCTGCCTTCTGGCTTTGTCTGTAATTTGAAGATGTAAAAGCAGGATCCTTTCTAGGTATCTTCCCTCTACTATCACCTTCACAGTATTTAGCAACCTTTCCTTAAACACTGGGGAATTTGTTTTCTATTGTCTTAGTTGTTTTTAAATAATTTCTAAAAAGCGATTAGGGAAGGGCTGGGTTTACCATTTTAAAACTGGAAGTCCTATGTTACTTCTTTCTTCTGTTAGTTTTGTTTAAAATTTCAAATAATATACCACTATTTCTCAATCCAGTGTAAGATGATGGATATTAATAGCGTTACCGTTCTTTAAAATTTCAGTCAATTGAATGTTTACATTGTTAGGTTGTTAATATTTATATTCTATTCTGGGCAAGTCTGGCATAGTCTGTCTATCGGTTGTCTCTAAAAGTTGAAAACAGTGTTTATGTTATTCTGATTAGGTTTAAAGATGAGTGAGTTGATAAAGTGTCTTGATCTTAGTAAAACTATTTTCAGTACCAACTACATTTTAAAAACAGCAGTAACATACTTGGAACCTTTTAAAAAAGGAGGAGAAGTTTGATGGTGATAAATCTCTCAACTTTCACTCTTCAGGGATATCTACTTCATTTTCATTTTTAAAGGATATTTTCCTAGATATAGCATTCTAGGCTTTTTTTTTTTTTTTTTATGTCAGTGCTCAGAAGATGTTATTTCATTGTATTCTAGTCTCCATTGTTTCTGATAAGAAGTTAGTTAACATTTCTACGGGGACCTGCTGGGCTTATGCGATCCTTGTACCATAAACTCGTGAGTAGCGAGTACCATAGGCATGTGCCAGCAAGCCTGGCTAAGTAAACATTTTTTTTTATAAAGACAGGATCTCATTACGTTTCCCAGGCTGGTCTTGAACTCCTGGACTCAAGCAATCCTCCCGCCTTGGTCTCCCAACATGTTGGGATTACAGGCATGAGCCACTACACCTGACCTCTGGCTGTTTTTTTTTTTTTTTTGACACCTTCAATACTCTGTTATCCCTATAAGTATTTCATAGCAGATATTATACTTTTAAGTTCTTGAATTTCCACTTGGTTCTTTTTTTTTTTTTTAATAGTTTGAATCTCTCTGTTCACTTATTATAACCACGTTTTCATCTAATTTCTTAAACATACTTCAAATGTTTACTTTAAAGTCCTTGTCTGCTAATTTCTAGATTTGGGTCACCTTTAGGCCTATTTCTATTAACTTATTTTTTGCTTTGCTACAGGTCACATTTTCTTCTGTTTTCTTATGTCTAGTAATTTTTCAGTGAATGCTGGAAATTGTCATATTACATGGTAAGGGGTCTGTATTATGTTGTCTTCTTTCAAAAAGTGTTAAATTTTATTGTGGTAAGCAGTTAATTTTAAAACCATAAGCCAAAATTTAAAAACTGCATATGAGCATATCATTTTTAGAAACAGAAGAAAATAGTGCTTTACAAATGGAAAGGAGGATACTATATATGTGTTTTCAATAGAGCAAGGAACTTACTTTAATGAAGCAAAATCGCACAAACTTCTCAAACTGTGATTTAGTCTCTGAGTTACAGAATGCTGAAACGGGGATGGCTGATAGTTTCTGAAAAATAGAAACATATAATAAGAAAATTACTTACACTTCAAATATTAATTTTGGTACTATAGACACTAGAGGCAACTAGATACTTTTAAATAGTCACAATAATTTCCAAAAAGAAAAATGCTTTTAAAAGCCACAAGTGGAGTATCATATAACAACATTATATTTGATCGATTCCAAAGCATACTAGTAGGTTTCCTTCATAAATTAACTATAAAATATAATACAATCTTGTAAAGGACAATAAACTTTACCTTATGTTTAGTCATCCATTTCACAAACTTATAGTCATACGGCTCATTATTCTTCATATCAGAGAGGTCTGGATCTAAAACCACAATGAAAATTAGGTGGCCTATGAGTTTAATCTGATGCAACATGTATTTCATTTCAGTCTATCAAGATTCAACATTTTCTCCTATTTAAATTTTCTCAGAACATAGTCACAGAATATGCTAGAGTCTCACACTGCACGGTGGGGTGGGAAGTGAATTCACAGAGCTTTACTGATAGTCTAAGGCAGTACTCACATATACATCAGGGTGATTAGGCTTATACATGCTTTCAGCACAGGAAGAGAGTAGAAAAGGTGAAGGGCAGAGGAGGGATGCCTTTCCATATTACTAAGGAAATAACTGCTAAATTTATAAGTATTTATCAGTAATGATTATATCTCCACATAGCCGCCTATTAGACTATAAGTTCCATAAAAGTAAAGCTCTGTTTTGTAACCTATTGTATTCCCAACCCCTAGGTCAGTGTCTAGCATATAAGTGACAAAAAGTATATTTGTTGAATGAATAAATTAATATTATTCATTATTTATAGATACAGGATATCTGTTTAGCTCTTCCAAATGCTACTGTTATATTTCATCTCTTACTTCCATATATTATACTGTTTTTTAAATTTGTGAAAAAGTCAAATATATACTCCTACTCGCTCTTGCCTCAATCTTGCTTTAAGGTCTGGGCAAGATATATCTCTGGCATTCAGTTTCAGCAATCCACATTTCATATTGTTTCAACTTTATTGACTTATACTCTTTGATCTTCTTGAATGCCCTAAAGCAACTAATGTTGATGGTTATCGTCACTGATGAAATTTTATAATGTATTGCTCAAAACAAATTGAGGCAGATATCTTCTTTCTTCTATACATTAAATACTAGTGGTTCTTTTCAAATTAATCATGTAAAACTTTTGACACTGAAGAAAGGTTCACCTGTATTTTTAAAACAAAGCCCTACTATCCTTTTACCTGATATTTTAATCTCCATTCTCCCCTTAAGTGTTAAGGAGAACATAAAATTTCCAAGTAATAATGCTAACAACATACTGCAACTTATTGAACACTTATTATTGGTTAAGCATGTTACATGATCATCTCATTTAGTTGTTACCACAATTCTGAGAGGTAATTATAATCCTCTGTTTACAGATAAGGAAGTTAAATTATTATTTCAAAGTATTTATGTGTAATTCAGGTTTGGCCCTAACAAAAATACCAGCTAAAAAACTTAGTCTAATTGTAAAGTACCTAAAAATTGCATATGACAGGTATACAACAGCAGTGTATTGAAGGTACATAGGAAGCCAGAGAAAGGAGTGAATACCTAAGGGAGTAGAAGGAGATTATTAACTAACTCTAATTGACACTGTACTACTCATTTATTCTTGTAGAGCTTAGACAAAAAGAATTTATTTATTTATTTATTTTTTTGAGATGGAGTTTCGCTCTTGTTGCCCAGGCTGGAGTGCAATGGTGCGATCTCGCCTCACTGCAACCTCCACCTCCTGAGTTCAAGCAATTCTCCTGCCTTAGCCTCCCAAGTAGCTGGGATTACAGGCATGCACCACCACGCCTGGCTAATCTTTGTATTTTTAGTAGAGATGGAGTTTCACCATGTTGGTCAGGCTGGTCTCAAACTCCTGACCTCAAGTGATACGCCCACCTCAGCCTCCCAAAGTGCTGGGATTACAGGCATGAGCCATGGTGCCCTGCCAGAAAAAAGTAATGTAATACCATGATGCTGAAAAAGGAAAAGAAGGCAATAAATATAATTATAAAGGTTTTATAGACAGAAGGAAGTTGGAATCTATTTCTTTTGAAATGCCTCAGCTAGACATGGGAACTAAATAAAGTCTTTATTTATTGATGGTAAGAGTTTAAATCAAATGTGTGAGCATATTTAAGTGATTTATGAAGGCCGAAATTTGTTTTTGCATTCTTACTATCTCCTCCATAATTTTGGATCCTATTATTTCACTAGAAAAACTAATAATCTCATTTGAAATCTTGTCTTCTAATTACTGGATTCAGAGGCTAGCTTTGATACTTATTAGTTGATTAACTTCAGTAAATTACTTGATTATCTCCTCTTCTCTATCAATAGTGATATAATAGCACCAATTTCATATGGCTTTTGTGAGAATATATTTGCAAAGCTCCTAATGTAATTCATACTATATCATAAATTCTCAATAAATATTAACTAGTCAGCCCTTGCTATTAATTGTAAAGGGAAATAATTACTATTTTCATAAATATTATGGTTTACTTTTATTCTCAAGCCATGATTAAATAAGAGTTTTTGTTTTTATCTCTAGTTTATGGGCCAACTTTTAGTATCTGGAAGAATTATCACATTGCAAATTAAGCAGATGAAAGAGTAAAACAAAACATAAATTTTTTTATATATAGGAAGGTTTTGTGGATATTAACATTTTTCCACATGAGTGAAGGAAGACCATAAAAAAATCTTGTTTTCATTATCAGAAAAGCTTTCCTAACCAAAATCTTTTTTGCTCCTATTATCACCACAGTAATTCAAGATCTAAGACCTAAATTAGTATTGCATAAAGAATGGATTGACTGAGGAAAGAAATGGAAATTAATTAGGAGCTTAATGTAATATTCTGAGTTGTATCACTGTTCTTTTGATAGTTAATGTCACAATGTGATAAATCCAGTTTACTATCTGGAAGAGTTTAGTTCCAGGAAATAATTGTTCTTATCTAAAAAGCTAAGTTTCCTTTTATTCAAAAACTACATAACTAATTTCATTTTTCTATTTGCCTTTACTGTCAGGAAGTTTAGTCTCAAGTTAACGCTAATTACAATACTATGTCAACCTAGGTGACTGATATATTTGCTTTCTTCCCTTCCTATGTGTCACTGATTTTTTTTTTTTTTTTAAATTTAAGAGACAGGATCTCGCTATGTTGCCCAGGCTGGTGGTGAACTCCCGGGCTCAAGTAATCCTCCTTCCTTAGCCTCCCAAAGTTCTGGGATTACAGACAAGAGTCACTGCACCAGCCATGTGTCATTGATTTTTGATTTAGATACAACCATTTGTATTTATATATTACTGCATAGAAAACTTTTAATATGAGTAGGCTCACATTCCTTTTGGAAGCATATAAAATATAAATTTTGTTCTTTTAAAAAAATAATAATTCAAATGGAAATCTTGTGGATTTATGATTCAAAGGCAAAAATATAAGTGATGACAACTGTGCTAACATTTCTTTTTATCATTTCATAAAATAAACTGCACATTTACACTCAATATAGAAAAAGCACTTCCCAAATCTCAGAGTCTAGAGCATCTTAAGGGTTTTTATATAAGCATAGAGCTTGGGAGCCTGTTAAATACAGCTCTATGGCAATAGGACTGCAGGAACCTTTGCTTGCCAAAGTCTCTTCTCTCACAACAAATGAAGAAATAAGTTAATGTGAAAGGAAGGATAGTGTTTCAGTTTGAGCCAAACATTGTGTAATGAATTCTTATGACTGTATGTTGCTTTGGCATCCATTGTGAATATAAGTTGGTCTTTCTTATACCAGAAGCATGGCTTAGTCACCCTTGACACAATTTCCACTTCTCTTCCTCCTCACAGTTCCTCAGTGTAGTTGATTCAGATATCTGCCTGAGACAACCACCTCCTGGCAAGCACCTCACTGTGGGACAGCTAGATACAACCTACTTGACTCGCCCACTGACCCCACCCTCCTCATGGACTGCCTAGACATGCCACAGGGACCACCTACCTCTCAATCACAGCCTGACTCTGTGAGCTTGTGCCTGCTTGCTCTAAACCCATCTGTCAGAACTCTCTGCAGAAAACCTGCTTGGGTAACACCCTGGACCCCCAAAAAGGCTTTGGCCCACAGATCCCACTCTCTCTCTGTTCCCCACCTGCTGGTTAAGTGTGTATATCCTGGACCGCTCCTCACTTACCATTGGTCCTGGAGGCCTGCTGCCTCCTCTGTGTCCCAACTGACCAACACACTGGAACCTAACTCTCCTCTTCCTAGAGAGTGGCTATCTCTGTGGAAATAAACTGGATACAGGTCAGACGAGAGCCACAAGGGTGTCTGCCAGTATAAACCAGTTTCCAGGGATGTCTGGTCATGGGTCAGACACTTAACATCAGGCCATCTGCTAGGATAAACAAGTAGCCCATGAAAGGCACACTGCAAACATCTAGGACCTCCCCTGGAGCCTCATCAGGGAACAGCCAGAGTTTATAGCCACTTTCCAGAGAGACAGACCTGAAGACCAAATTATAGGAAAATCGTAACACCTTACTTTTCTGAAATTTGCTAAGATGATAATGAACTATTACAAGGAAAAATTGCTAGCATAAAATGCTTATAGTAAGAAAGAACTCAGCCAGTGGCGCATGCCTGTAATCCCAGCACTTTGGGAGGCCAAGGCAGGTGGATCACTCATTAAGCTCAGGAATTCATGACCAGCCTGGGAAATGAGGCAAAACTTCGTCTCTAAAAAAAATTTAAAAATTAGCCAGGTGTGGTGGTGCGTGCCTGTGGTCCCAGCTACTCAGGAGACTCAGGTGGCAGAATGGCTTGCGCCCAGGAGGCGGAGGTTGCAGTGAGCTGAGATCACGCCACTGCACTCCAGCCTGGGTGACAGGGCCAGACCTTGCCTGAAACAAAACAAAACAAAACAAAACAAAACAAAAAACAAAACAAAACGAAGCGAAGCCAAACAAAATGAAATGAAACAAACTCCTATGTGAAGGACATAAAGTTAAAAAATATAATCAGTATTTTGTTATAAAATTGAAAATTTCCTTTACTCTTTCCAGCTTTATACAATTTGGTATAAATAAAACACTTCAGTTTTTCAAGTTCATAGGCATATAACTTCATTGTAATAAAATTTTAAAACATTTAAAGCTATATTTAGAATGGCTGTAATTTCTGTCATGATAAATTAGGCTTCAAGATTTACTATTATTAATTTCTTTTTAAAGAAAAGTTATGTATGACACGTTATCATGCTTCTGACTTTAGATTTGTAGGGCATGTCAGAATTACACATAACAGCTTTAGGTAATATAAAAAACAATGCTTTTTGGAAACAGAACTATTTAGAATCTAGCTCCGTGACTTCAGGGAAGCTATTTAAAACTTTCTAAATGTTCTTACCTGCAAAAATGGAGCTAATGTTTTCTTCAAAAGGGTATTTTGAGTACATGACACAAAGTAGACCCTCAATAAGTGTTATTCTCCCATTTATTTTATTTCAGTACATTCTAAAATGGCAAATATTCCCTGATAGCTTTAAAATTTCTAGATTTTTTTCTAATGAAATAGTACATTTTGTTAAGTAAAAAGGAAACTACAATTTTACTCAAATGAACACTGAGTATATAATATTATTTCACACACTTGTGTTTTAAAATTACACACCAGAAGAGAGTGACAGCAAATCCTACATTTAATAGACTAACTAGAACAACACTGACTCCATAACCATTTAACAATGGTAACATTTAAGATAAAAGACCTAAAAGTAAAGATAATTATAGAAAGTGTAGACATTGCAAAAATCCATCCTTCTCCACAGATAAAATGCTGCTATGGCTTTGACACCAATCTTTTCTCCATAATTCTGATATAATTTCACACATAAGTTTCCATATAGTTGAAATAATAAAAGCCTTTACAAACCTAGCAAAGACACATCAGCGATGATGAAGTATCCTCCGTCAGGAACTATGGGTTTTAGGCCAACACTTTCAAGTAAATGTACCATCCGATCTCTTTTTACTTCTAACTCTTTTGGCAAAGAATTAAAGTAACATTCTGGGTCATCCATGCGCTTGATGTCAATCCAGAAAGCTTGAGCCAAGGCTTCCTGTTTGTCAGAATTAAAAAATATGAAAAGGAATATGGTAATGTTATTTATTGCTTAGTTTATTGGTATAATAAAGATGATCGGAGTAAAATTATTGGCAAAGAAGTCACTCAGGAAATAACAGTTGAATTCCTGTGAACCTATATTAAACTCTATAGGTTAATGGAGGAATCAGTTATACCTAAATGATTAAATCTCATGTAAAGAACTGAGAATGAGTCCTGAAAATTCAAATTGAAAAAGAGCTGTTATATAAAGATGGCTTGCTTGGAAACAAAAAGACATTAAGATATTTTCTGCTGAGGTGAGTTGTAGAATGACTTGCTAAATCTAAGTCAGAAGAACAACCAGAGAGTAGTCAGCCTCTCACCATTATATTTGGGGACAGAGTGGAAATGAAAGCTGACCTACTGTGCAAAGGAGAAATGTGCCTTTCTTATTCTCCATAGGTGTGGAAATCCTTGCTGGAATTATTCATATACCAGGAAGGTGGTCAAAGTGTAAGAGGGACTAGAAATGAGTTTCTGGAACATCTACAGTAATTCCTCTACCTTTCTTCAAGAGCCAGGACAGCAAACTGGGCCAAGGAAAAAGCCAATGTTGTTAAGTACAGTGGACTGAATGTTTGTGTCTACTCTCATATTCATATATTAAAATCGTAAACCCCAAGGTGATGGTATTAGGAGGTGGGGCCTTTAGGAGGTGATGAAGGCAGAAGGGTAGAGCCCTCAGGAACAGGATTAGTGCCCTTACAAAGGAGGGTTAGCTTGCTCCTTCCACCACATAAGGACACAGCAAAAGACACCATCCATGAAGGAGCACGTCCCCACCAGACACCAAATCTGCTGGTACCTTATCTTGGACTTTGCTGCCTCCAGAACGGTGAGAAATAAATTTCTGTCGTTTATAAGCCACCCAGTTCATGGCACTTTGTTATTGCAGCTCAGACCAACTAAGACATTAAGGATCAGGCAGGTAAGAGAGACTGTGTGGCAAGAGATGAGACTGGAGACAGAGGGGGGCAAGATCACAGAGAAGATTTTATGCCAAAAGAATGCAGTAAAACAGAATTAGTAATAATTCTCCAGTACTACAAAATCTTGGAAAACAAGGATTGATTGCCTTAGCCTAGAAATCTGTGGTTTCCGAGAACCAAACATGGTTGTCCCAGGACAAAACAGAGCACTTAGCTGAAATGGAGAATAAGAGGGTTCAGAAAAAGATGTTCTGCATTCTTAGCTATATCTTTTTTTTTTCCTCTTGGCAACTTGTTCATTTACTATAGGAGATACTGCCTCAGAAAATTCCAAGTATAAGGAGACAAAAACATCCATCCTAACTACAGCATTATCCTGGACTCCTTTCTTTTTCTCATACCCCATATGTAACCTATTGACAAATAATGTGGGCTCTACTTTCAAAATATATTCAGAGTCCAATTACTTTTTACTGCTTCTACCATCCCCATCTTGGTTCAATGCACTGGCATTTCTCTCTTGGATCACTGTAACAGCTTTCTCACTCAATGAGGCAGTCAGAGTCCATTTGCTAACACAAGCCAGACCAAGTCACTCCTGAGCTCAAAACTCTCTGGTGACTTCCTATCTCACTCAGTCCTTACAGTGACGTGCACGGCCCAGCTCCATTGGACTTCCAGCTACCTCTCTGGTCTTAGCTTTTCCTACTCTTCTCTCTCGATCATTCCATTCCAGTCTCTGTGCTGTTCTCTGATATTAACATGCCAGCCAGGCTGTCTACCACTGGGCCTTTTCACTTGCTGTTTTCTCTGTACAGAGGGGTTCTTCTCTAGGCAACTATGTGGCTGCTTAATCTCCTTCAGTTAGTTGTTCAAATGTTACCTTTTCAGGGAGGCTTTCAAAGATTACCTTGTTTAACACTGTATATCTCCCACCCGGAACTTTATATCCTTCCTCTTCCCTGTTTTATCTTTCTTCTTCATATCTATCAACATCTTTTTTTTTTTTTTTTTTTTTTTGAGACGAAGTCTTGCTCTTGTTGTCCGGGCTGGAGTGCAATGGCACGATCTCAGCTCACTGCAACCTCTGTCTCCTGGATTCAAGCAATTCTGCCTTGGCCTCCTGAGTAGCTGGGATTACAGGTGCTCACTACCATGCCCAGCTAATTTTTGTACTTTTAGTAGAGATGGGGTTTTGCCATGTTGGCCAGGCTGGTCTCGAACTCCTGACCTCAGGTGACCTGCCTGCCTTGGCCTCCCAAAATGTTGGGATTATAAGCGTGAGCCATTGTGCCTGGTTCTTTTGCTTTTTTAACTGCCTTCTAGAAAAATACTATTTTTTTCAGCATTTTGATTATCCATAGAATGATGGTAACTAAATCCCTATTTCCATAATAAATATATAAAAATATTAAATATTAAATAATATTTAAATAGTTTTTCTTTTTTACTTTATGATGTATTCTGGAAATCTTTTTTATCTCAGTACAGTAATTATAGTATTTTCCCATTTTCTTTCTTGTTTCTTTTCTCTTCGGTAGTCAGTAGACAGAGTAATGGGTCCCAACGACATCTAGGTCTTAAAACCCAGAACTTGTAAATATGTTACGTTGCATGGTGAAAGGAACTTTGCAGATGTGATTGAAATTACGGAGATTATCCTTAATTAACTGGGTAGATTATGCATTGAGCCCAATGTTATCTCAAAGGTACTTATAAGGGAAAAAGGGAGGCAGAAGGGTTGAAGCCACAGGAAATGTGTTGACGGAAGCAGAGGATGGATTGATGTGACTGTGAGCCAAGGAATGTAGGCAACCTCTAGAAGCTGGAAAAGGCATGGAACAGAGTCTCTCCTATAGCCTTCAGAAGGAACTCAGCAATGCCAGCACCTTGATTTTAGCTCTTTAAGACCCATTTTGGACTTCTGAGCTGAAGAACTGTAGGATAATAAATTTGTGTTATTTTAAGTCACTAAGTTTGTGGTAATTTGTTACAGCACCAATAGAAAACTAAATATGGTCATATAACATTTCAATGTTTGGATAGATCATGGTTTATGTAATCAATTGTCTGTAGATGCTTATGGATTATCCTCAATCATCTGCAATGAATAGCCAGGTAAGTGCATAACTTCTTACATGTGCAGATAGCTTGATATGGTTTGGATCTGTGTCTTCATCCAAATCTCTTGTCCAATTGTAATCCTCAATGTTGGAGGTAGGGCCTGTTGGGAGGTGATTGGATCATGGGAGTGGTTTCTCATGAATGGTTTAGCACCATCCCCTTGATGTTGTTCTCATGATAGTGAGTTATTGGGAAATATGGTTGTTTAAAAGTGTGTTGTACCTCCCCACTTCTCTCCCTCCTGCTCCAGCCATGTAAGACATGCCTACTTCCTCTTTGCTTTCCACCATTATTGTAAGTTTTCTGAGGCCTCTCCAGAAGCAGAAGCCACTATGCTTTCTGTACAGCCTGTAGAACCGGGAGCCAAGTAAACCTCTTTTCTTTATAAATTACTAAGTCTTCGGTATTTCTTTACCTAAGTGCAAGAATGGACTAAAACACAACTTTAGGGTAAATTCTTAGAAGATGGATTGCTTTCATATGGCAAACACATGTGTAATTTTGCTTGGTGTTGCCATTGTCCTTCACAGAGTTGTAGCACTTTAGATTCCTGCCAGCAATGTTTAACATAGCTAAACTTGTGTTTAAAAAAACACTCAAACCATCCTTGATAACAGTGAATATGTATCTGCTCCCCAAATTCCAAATTATATTAGAAGGCCCTGCAACAGAAGGATAGAAAGAGAACTAAGTCAATTCAAATATGCAATATAAAAGTAATACCTTCACCAAAAGACCATCCTTCTACCCTGAATTACTATAACACTTACCTGTAAAGGAGTTGCACAAGTATAAATTGTGTTTTGTTGAACTGTCTGTAAATGTTTTATCAAATGATTCGGACCAATGGACCAGCCAAGCTGGGAAAGGAGAAGATAAAACATATCAGAAAATCTAATTGTATATAACAAATCTGAGACAGCAGTTTAAACTTAGTGCAATTGTTAAATATATACAATCCTAAAATGTTGGCTGGGTATGGTGACTCACACCTGTAATTCCAGCACTTTGGGAAGCTGAGGTGGGTGGATCACTTGAGGTTAGGAGTTGAAGACCAGCCTGGTCAACATGGTGAAATGCTGTCTCTACTAAAAATACAAAACAATTAGCTGGGCGTGATGGTGGGCACCTGTAATCCCAGCTACTTGGGAAGCTGAGGCAGGAGAATCACTTCAATCCAGGAGGCAGAGGTTGCAGTGAGCTGAGATCACACCACTGCACTCCAGCCTGGGCGACAGAGTGAGACTCCATCTCAAAAAAAAAAAGTTCACACTATGAAAGTAGTATAGTATTAATACTTAGAATCATTTCGATGGTGTTCTTTTCAAGGAACAGCTTCCAAATGGAGTCATATTCTGGAAGATTAAAAACTGGTAACAAAGCTTGTTCAAATTACAGATTAAAGTAACTCTGAATGAGGGCCTAAGGTACTCATAATTAAAACATATAGACTTGATTCTGCAGGCCTAATTTTTGATGCTCCCTCTTTCTTTTTTTTTTTTTTTTGATACAGAGTTTTGCTCTTGTTGCCCAGACTGGAGTGCAATGGCTGGATCTTGGCTCACTCAACCTCCGCCTCCTAGCTACAGGCGATTCTCCTGTCTCAGCCTCCCAAGTAGCTGGGATTACAGGCATGCACCACCATGCCCAGCTAATTTTTTTGCATTTAGTAGAGATGGGGTTTCACCATGTTAGGCTGATCGAGAACTCCTGACCTCAGGTGATCTACCCGCCTCGGCCTCCCAAAGTGTTAGGATTACAGGCGTATGCACCATGCCTGGTCAATGCTCCCTGCTTTTTACCCATGTTCAGGAGAGATGAGGCTGGAAGAAACTTGGGTTTTAACTGGATAAATTATTGTAATAAATAATACAGTGGTTAAGTGCATGAATTCTGGAGCTAGACTTCCTGTACTGGCTTGAATTTATTAGCGGGGTAATCTTAGGCAAGTCATTTAACTTCTCTGTGCTTTAGCTTTGTCATCTGTAAAATGAGGATACTAACCATACCCACCTTATAGTGCGGTTATGAGAATGAAAGAAATTAGTATATGTAAAACATTTAGAACCTGCCAAAATATTAGCTACTGTTATTTTTTCTTCTTTTATATTAATATGCAGGAATCTGAACACTTTTTTGCAAAGAAAAAGGTGTCATTAGTTGATCACTTATAAAAGGGAAAATGACCTAATTTTTCTGACTTTTAAAGAAATAATTAGGTCTCAAAAAGGATAAAACTCAACATGAAAGCAAAATAAGTCAAGAGATAAGCAAAGATCACCAGGTATAAAAATCTATATAAACTGAATATGTATGCAATTATTCATTTATCTGTTTACTTATTTATTTCATTATTTTTTTAAAGATGGTCTTGTTCTGTCTCCCAGTGGCCGGAGTGCAGCTCACTGCAGCCTCAAGTTCCTGAGCTCAAGTGATCCTCCCATATCATCCTCCCAAGTTGCTGGGACTGCAGGCATGCACCACCCTGCCATGGTGACAGGGTCTCACCATGTAGCCAAGTTTGGCCTTGAACTCCTGGCCTTAAGTGATCCTCCTGCCTTAGCCTCCCAGAGTGCTGGGATTATAGGCATAAGCCACCATGCCTGGCCAGCATTTAAAACACAAAACACTCTACAAAAAAATAAATAATATACAGGCCTATTTTTAAGCAATTAAATTCTTACTCATCTTACCTTCCAGCCAGTTACACTGAAAGTCTTTCCAGCACTTCCTATTGTTATTGTTCTCTCCCACATACCTGGAAAAGTAGCTAAACAGAGGAGGAAAAAAGGTTAAATAATTGTTTTCCAATTAATCTACATTTAGTATAATTTAGTATAATCTACATTTAGTATAAAAACATAACAAAGATACATAAATTCAATGAAAATAAGTGTATTATAGTTTAGCCAGTATAGTTATTTCTAGTTTTTTTTTTTTTTTTTTTTAGATAATGTAACTTTAATGTAAAACACAGATGAAAAGGTTACAACACTGTAATGTTGCACCAAAATAATATATAAATAGATTTAAAAATTTTTAAATTAGTTCTGGGGCAGGAGTGTCAGGAGTACCAGCAGGCAGTGTTCCGGACTGCCTTAAGTGGCAGCTGTCACAGGAGCTGGAGCATTCATTGTTCAATGTTAGCAGTGGCTGCAGGTTCAGTATAATAGTCCAGTGGCAGGGCTTAGGTTGTGATCCTGATTATTGTTTAGGCCCCTTTATTTTGCCTATTTTCTGAGTGTATTTCTCCAGGCTTCCTAGAGCAATGGCTCTTAAAATGTGTTCTCACACTAGCAATATCAGCATCACTGGGTAACTTGTAAGAAAGGCAAATCACTGGGCCTCATCCCAGACCTACTGAATCAGAAACTCTGGGGGTGGGACCCAGTAATCATGTGTGCATGTGTGTGTGTGTGTATGTGTGTGTGTTTTGCTAACAGCTTTATTGGGATATAAATCCCATAAATTCACCAATTTAAGGTATGCCATTCAGTGATTTTTTAGTATATCTATAGACCTGTGCAACTATCACCATAACCAATTTCAGAACACTTTTTTCATCCCAGAAGAAGCCCTGTACCTTTTAGCTATCACTCTTTAATATCCTCGTGGCCATTGTGCCTGAACGAAACTTATCAAACACACATATTTTCTCCATAAGGAACATCACAACCTTCTTGCACTTAGGAACACTAGACAGCACTTCAGCACTAGGCTTGGGGGCCATTTTAAACAGCAAAATCACTGTACAGAGAACAATTGCTTATAGTGTGAATTGAAACAGAACCAGAGTGTTGCCTTGTTTGACCTCGAGTGGGAATGTGTGTAGGGTGACTCAAATTTCCCCTTCTCTTCAAATGAAGTGCTGTGAGTATTGATTTTGTTACACATATATTTTAGGGAGTAGGCAAATTTGCAAATACAGAACTCAAGAATAATGCGAATTGGCTGTATAATGGTTTTCAAGTTGATTAACATCTTTAATAAAGACATTGATTCATTCATACATCAAATATTCATTAGCAACCACCAGGTGCTAGGGACTAAGGTCTAGAGGAAACAAAAATGAATAAGATGCAATTCTTCAAAAAATTTAATGTCTAGTGGGACATGAGACACATACAATGACAATTGTAATACAGTGTGATAAATGCTGTAACAGCAGGAGGCATGGAGGGTGATGCAAGGATAGAAGAGGGTGTTGAGGGTGGCTTTCTGCAGCCAGTAATTCTTAAGCTGAGACATAGAAGACCACATAGGCCATAGCCAGGCAGAGAAAGGGAATGAAGATATTCTGGGCTAAGAGAATGCAGGTAACAAAGGTCTGGAGGTCTAAAATGCAAGAGTTTGTAAATTTTGCTAGACATTGGTAATAACTGGTAAATTACCATTCTGTCACTCTTCTGCCAATGCCACCCACAATACTGCTTTTTGGATTCCTCAAGTAATTTAGTTTTGAAGTTCTTTCCATGCAACCCACAAGTTTTTCCACTTGTTTTTCAGAAGCACAAGTGGGGGATCTTGTATTGTTCTTAGAGTGTTGGTACACACAAAGGGAAAATAAATGCACATCTCTGGGAATCTAAGCTTCTGCTTTCTGAAATAATCTGCTCTTAAGCAAGTAAAGTGCCTACTAAAATGTAAGGCAGCTACAGGAATTTCCAAAACAATGTGTAAGTAATTTCAGTCTACCCTGAAATACCTGCTAAATTTGAAACAGTAGGAAAAGTATATAAATCAGAAAAGTTATAATTGTATTCTCTGTGGAATATAACAAAACCCAAAAAGATAAATGAGAAAAATAGTTAGAATGTCCACTTGAAGAAGGAATATTTTAAAATTTGATATAAATAATTATATCCCTTCTAGTTTTGAGACATTTCTGGTCTTCCAAAATACTCCAAAAGAATGCTATGACACATGCCCCACTTTTCTATTTGACCCGAGAAAATCTAAACTATGTATAATGCAGATTATCACTTCCTTTAAAGTAAAGGATACATCATATATTAAAGGACTACTGGTGCACTTTGCAAAGGACTACTGGTGCACTTTGCAAATTGATCTAATAGCTGTTTTGTAGCCATTTTGCATCTTTAATGTAACAAAGACTATTGTATGTGATAGAATACCTCATTTTTAATGCAAACAAATTGCACTTTCTAAATAATGAAATAGTGTATCCATTTTTTGGTCTTATTTAAACTTTATGGGCTGTTACAACTAAAAAAAATCTAAGTTCAAAATATACATCTTGCATATCTTTAGTAAATAACGTTATTAGTTACGCTTTACCCTGAAGGGCTTAAAATGAGTAGATCTAAATAATAAATTTCAAGATGATCTAAAGTGATCTTTTGGGATGAATATTGCTACACTGAGTTAATTACAACAAGAAAGTAATTGTTCATGTTAATCTGATTTTCCACTGGGAAACAGTTCAAATGACTTGAGACAAGGTCACCAACAGGATGGGCGATGGTGGACTCTGATGCAATTTAACACATGATAACATTTTGATGTAGTAAGGTGCCACACCCTGCAAATCTCTGGCTGCCTTCTCTGTTTATATATTCCCCTTGAGAAAATTCATTCTCTTCCATGTGTCCAGCAACCACCAACATTTTGATGACTGCCAAAAATACATTCCATTATAATTTGATTCTGACGATCAGGCGTATAATTCCACTTGTCCCCAGATATCTATTCTTCTATGTCCCATAGACACCCAAACTCAGCAAGTTTAAAGCATGAGAAGGAATTCCCTTTGCTCAGCCCTTCCCTACAAATCTGCTCCTCTCCATATTTACTCTCGCTAAAGGCCTTATCACTGCTGAGTAGTTCAGGCTAGAGATCTTAGTATCATGCTTGCTTTCTTTCCACCTTCAAATGCTACACTCTATAATTTCTAAATAGCCCCCATGTACCATCTCCACTGCTAGGTTATCTGATTTGCTTAAGACCCTCCTCTGTGACTGGCTCTCATCTTTGTAAAAAAACATCTAGTCATGGAACCAATTCTCCTGTTTTGTTACACCTTTTGCAATAGTTCTCAAAGTAAGGTCACTGGCACTCTGGTAATCAAATTAATGTGCAAAATTTTAAAAAATCAATGTTAAGTTTTCTTCCACACAATTTTCTTAAGCCTTATAGCAAATACTACCACTTATCTGATAGTGGATGCTCTAATAGTGAAACAGATGAGCATTTAGTAAATGCATATTAATGGAAAAATCAGAAAAACTCAAATGTGTTTATTTCAATAGCTTTTTGTTGTGGACAAGTATGAACAGAATTGTGATTTTTATATTGGATTCTAATTGTTGAATTTCTGTTGGGAAAATTGCTATTACTTTCAGGATGGAATTCACAATATCACTATTTCATGATGTAGAACACTGTGATCTCATGGTGATCTACCACTAAAGTAAGTTTCAGAACCCTGACCTCCTCAACAAAGTTTATACTCTTTATCTCATATTCAAAGTCCTTTAGAATCACCCTACTTTTCCACCCTGATCTATGCCAGTTACTACAATACACCCTCATAAATCAAACTGAGGCTGGGTTCTATGGCTTATGCCTGTAATCACAGCCCTTTGGGAGGCCAGGGCAGGAGGATTGCTTGAGTCTAGGAGATTGAGAACAGTACGAGCAACATAGTGAGATGCTATCTCTACAAAAATTAAAAAAAAATTAGCCAGATAAGGGGGTGCAGACTTGTAGTCAAAGCTACTTGGGAGGCTGAGGTGGAAGGATTGCTTGAACCCAAAAGTTTGAGATTACAGTGAGCTCTGCGCCACTGCACTCCAGCCTGGGTGACACAGCAAGACCCTGTCTCCTAAAAAATAAAAATAAAAAATAAGGCCGGGCACGGTGGCTCATGCCTGTAATTCCAGCACTTTGGGAGGCCAAGGCGGGTGGATCATGAGGTTAGAAGTTTGAGACCAGCTTGGCCAACATGGTGAAACCCCGTCTCTACTAAAAGTAAAAAAATTAGCCAGGCATGGTGGCGCGTGCCTGTAATCCCAACTATTCGGGAGCCCGAGGCAGGAGAATCGTTGGAACTCAGGAGGCAGAGGTTGCAGTGAGCCGAGATCGCGCCACTGCACTCCATCCTGGGTGACAGAGCAAGACTCTGTCTCAAAAACAAACAAACAAACAAACAAAACCACAAAACTTATTTACCTTTCTTCTTTGTGTTTAAAATTTCAATAATCATTTACCTTTCTTAAGTGTATCTTGATCTTTTACACCTCCTTGTCTAAGTACATGCTAGTTTATGTTTTAGGAATTTAGTTCCTATTTCTCTGTTTAGCTAATTCTCTATCTTTTGGCCACTCCTTTTTTATTCCCCTCAAACAGTTGCTTTCTCTTCCCACATCTATAGCAACTTGTAATATACTATAGGAGTAATTATGGCACATGTAACAATGCAACAATTTAATATATTAGCACATTACATTTCTTATTTTTATTTTTCTTAAAAAAAATTAGCCGGGTGTGGTGGTCTGTGCCTTTAGTCCCAGTTACTTGGGAGGCTGAGCTGGGAGGATTGCTTGAGCCCAGGAGATGGAGGTTGCAGTGAGCCAGTGGTACCCGGGCTCAAGGGATCCTCCCACCCCAGCCTCCCAAGTAGCTGCGACTACAGGCACAGACTACCACACCTGGCTGATTTTTTGAATTTCTGTGTAGAGATGGAGTTTCTCCATGTTGCCCAGGCCAGTTTTGAACTCCTGGACTCTAGCAATCCACCAACTTTAGCCTCTCAAAGTGCTGGGATTATAGGCGTGAACCACTGTACCTGGTCTAAATTTTAAAATATATCTATTTCTGCTCCATTTTTTAGTCATCCTTCCCTTAATCTTTTCATCTTTCGTCTTCATTTATTCAACAATTTCTTTCTAATTCTCTACCGTGTACAAGATTCTATGGAAAATGGGGATGCAGAAGAGACTAAAATAAACAAAACCCCTCCATCACTGTGGTTTAGAAGTAAAATATATAGATTCTTATATTTACTATAGAGGGAAAAACAAAACAAAATAGAAAAAGGACAAAGCAAATGCTGGAGGGAGAGGTGTATCTATTTTCAATGTGATGGTCATGAAAACTGACATTGGACAAAGGCCTGAAGGAGGCAAAGGATATTTGGAGCCAGGTGGATATTTGGAGGAAAAGTGTTTCCAGGCAAAGGAAAGGGAGGTTCGAAGACCCAAAAGTTGCAGCCCAGTTTGTAATCCTATAGTTCACATGGTTTGGACTACTGCAGCAGACACTACGGCATTCATGAGATAGCCCAGTAGCAATAGCTGAATCTCAAGCAAGGGCCAAGCAGCATACCTGACTACCCCTGTAATTTCTTTCTGTTGACTTGGCATTTTGTTAAGTTGTTGAGCACAGACCGTCTAGAACCTCTTCAGGCACAAGAAAGCTCCCTGTGTCTTATGTACCAAGTAATTGCCGGATTTCTGCTAAGAAGCCGGGGATATGGGCCAAAGAACTACTTCTCTGGTATCATAGCTTTATAGTATGATCCAAAATCTCTTATTCTTTGTCCTTTGAACTATTCATCAATTCACTAAAGTATTGCTCATTTAAATACTATTTTTAAGTGTTCATACAGACAGATACCCATTACAAAGACTATTTTAGATTTGGTCTGGGATACTTTCCAATCAGTTCTACCATATGTGCCCAAACACATTTAGATTTGTGACTCTATATTATAGTCGGTACCTATTTTTAAGTGCTTATTTCCAGAATATACAAGCCATTCATAAACCTCATCGCTGATGCAGAGTGTGTCATATTTGATGCAAAGGTCAGCAATTACTTGCAGTTCCTCTTTGTTATACACCTACACATAATAAAGGAAAGAACACAGCCAATTATTCAACATATGAGAAAATGATAGGTCAGAAGACTGTGTAAGGAGATAAGAGACTTGCTTACCTTGCCAAGTGGGTTATGTGGAGTATTTAGTATAATAGCTTTGGTTTTGGAATTAAATTTACTTTCCAGTTCTTGAGGATCTAATGTCCAGTCAGAACTAGACCATCTTTTTCCATCAACGGGTTTCTAAGCATGAAGAATGAAGATATAATTTTATTCAATTAAGTCATGTTTACTGTCTTACAAACAAATAATATAATAAGAAAAAAACATCAAAGAAAGACATGGCAAAGGAAACTGAATAAATTACCAACAAATGCTTCCCTGAAGTAGGAACAGAAAAAAAGGTAGAAAAAGACTAACAAAGAAGATAAACAGAAATAACTAGGCTGTAGTTCTGCTTAAGAGCCCAAGAAGACTTAAGTCTTATGCTCACACCTGTTAAATGGAAAAATAAGCCCTGTCAACATTAACTGCTGTTACTATTCCTTCACAGGAACTAGCTACAACTATGGTTAACATGTCTGATATTGTAAGGTTAGCTGATGATTTTATGACTCACCTTAGTGTATTACTTATGTTGAAAATATTTTAAAAAGACAACTAGACAAACAGAGACATACAGGAAATCTCCAAATGCAATCAAAGTAGAAACTTTATCATAACAAAGTAACTGGTATTTTCAAGACTTCTTAAGTCTTGAAACTTTGCCATATGAACCCTACTGGCAAACTTACAGATCTCAGGGGAATAAAAACAGGTGTTGCTCCAGCCATTCTCACCATGGGCTCATAGCAGTCATAGAAAGGCACTATTAGTATGACCTGCAATAAAAGCAAATAAGATCACAACCTATCAATCATTTATTCATGTTAATAATACTGTGTACCTACTATGGACTAGGCACTGTACTATGTGTTGGGATACAGCAGTGAAAAAGGCAGGCTTTGCCCTTGTGGAGCTAACATCTGAGGGGAAGAGACCTCGGAGACAAACTTGTCCAGGTAGTCTTAATTGGACTCCTTGGTATCTTAGGGAGATCTATAAATAAGCATGCAGTGGGAGTATTTGAAATTGCATATAAAATTTCATATATGCAGAGGTAGATTTACCTGGAGAATGGGACTATCACATTCTCAAAGAGATATTCCAGCCAAAACGATTAAGCATTTCTTTATATTTCAAATTAGAAAATAAAATCTAGAATGTAAGTGATGTATAAGCAGTGACAGACCTCAGCAGGATATGTGGAAAGAGAACACTGTAATGTTCCCTGGTATAAAGTGCTAATTTAAAAGCATCATCTTGAGAGTAGAAATGTTTCTCTCTTCTCAAAAGCATGGTCAATTTTTGCATTTTTAGTAGAGACGGGGTTTTGCCGTTGCCCAGGCTGGTCTTGAACTCCTGACCTCAGGTGATCTGCTTGCCTGGGCCTCTCAAACTGCTGGGATAACAGGCCTGAGCCACCACACCCAGCCTCCTCATCTGTGAAGTTCTCAGGGACTAAAACAACCTATCTTTGTGACTCTAGTGGGAAATATAAAACTCAATACAAAGTGAGAGCACAATAAAGGAAAATAAATTGGAGAGGCAGGGCAGTGGAGTGGGAGGAATATACCTGCTACTCTTCACCTTGATTTCTTCACTTTTATGATGTGAACAATTCCTCTCTCTCTCTCTCTTTTTTTTTTTTTTTTGAGAGTATTTATTGAGTCCTCACTATTTTAGGTGCTGGCAATAAAGCTATAAAGTTCTCCTAGAACTTACATCCTACTGAGAGAGGCTTACAATGAACAGAGAAACAAATAAGGACATTAGATAATTTCAGATAGTAATAAATGCGATAAAGAAACAATAAATAGGTCAGTATGATAGTAAGTGACATGTTTGCGGTTTCAAAATACTAGATAAGTTGATGAAGGAAGAAAGAATAGAGGAAAGAAGGCTAAGGGCTAAGCCTTACAATACTCCCAACATAGTGCAGAGAAAGAAGCAACAAAGGATTAACAACATTGAAGTATGAGACAAAACTATGTTATAGGATTAAAGGAGATTATGTATATGAAACTGTGAACTTCCTTAACATGTTTCCTTAAACATCTTGTCTGGCACAGTGGAGGGAATCAAAGTTGCAAAAGAATAACATAACACAAAGCAGATAGCAGCATCTTTCCTAAAAGTGGTATGATAAAGGGCTATGAGAGTTCAAAGAAAGTTAACAATATAGATCAGGATAAATACTCGTTCTTCAGTCCCAGTGTAAGCAATGTCTCTCTGGAGCTTTCCAGACTTAGCAGATGTGATTGCCTCTTCCTTTTGTCACTACTGTAAGTTATACATTCTCCACTATTGGCTAACACACAATGTTCCTCTTAATCCATTTGCAAGTCTGTGTTCTCTACTAGTCAGAGAATTCCTTCTGCACAGAATCTATCTTTAAAAAAATCTTCTATCTCACAGTGCTTAGCATATATTGGATCCTCTGTATTTTGTGAATAAATGAAAGAGGCAAAAAGTATTAAAGCAAGGGTATTGGAATGATAATGGGAAATACGGGTAGAGATGACTGAGGTAGGTGCCAAAAGTTGGTTATACATCACAGTACTAAATAGCAAAATCATTTTACCTTCCTGTCATATTAATACATCCTCAGCCAGGTGTGGTGGCTTACGCTTGTAATCCCAGCACTTTGGGAGGCTGAGGCAGATGGATCACCTGAGGTCAGGAGTTCGAGACCAGTCTGGCCAACATGGCAAAATCCCATCTCTCCTAAATATACAAAAATTAGCTGGGCTTGGTGGCGGACGCCTGTAATCTCAGCTACTCAGTAGGCTGGGGCAGGAGAATCACTTGAACCCGTGAGGTGGAGGTTGCAGTGAGCCAAGATTGCACCACTGTACTCCAGCCTGGGCAACAAAGCGGGGCTCTGTCTCCAAAAAAAAAAGAAAAAAAAAAAAAATCTTCATATGAGATGGCTTATACAATTACTGGGCACACAAAGACATTAATCAAAAACTTGTAGACCAAGTTAAGATTAAAGGTTATTTTAGCAATGAAAACAAAAGATTCTTTTTCCCCAGCAGTGTTAGTCCCTTCCATCTGCCCTTATTTAAATAGGCTATAAAAATAAGAATAAATTATATGCAAGAAAATGGATGAATCTGACAGACACAAAAATAAATGAATGAATCTAGACCCAAGAGTATATATACATTGTATAATTCTATTCCTATCAAGTAAAAGAGCAGTCAAAACAAGTCTATGGTTATAGAAGACAGAAGAGTAGTTACCTCTGGGAGAATATAGACTATGAAGAGGAACAAAGGAGCTTTCTGGGTACTGGAAATGTATTATCTTTATCTGGTTGTAGTTACACAGAAATTTACACAGTAATTTATCCAGCTGTACATTTAAGATTTGTGAACTTTATTGTACATGCATTATACTTAAAACATAATTAAAAATAAAAAGAGAAAACAGCATAATATAAACAAAAGATTCAAAGGTGGGACAAATGATAATTGATTCAACATAGGTATTATGATAATGTTAACATACTTACTTCATCTCCCTCATCAATTAATGCTTGAACGGTGTTAAAAAGAGATCCATATGCTCCTACTGTCACAAGGATTTCTTTATTTGAATCGATTTGCTTTTGATAAAGCTTTTCATACAGGTAGGATAGAGCTTTCACAAGTGATGGATGGCCCTATTGGATTAAAAATAAGAACAAAACCTTGAATTTAAATATGGGACCTATTGTTTGAGGTAATATGGCTCTAAAATGTAAGAATTTTTAAAATTTGGATTTGATGTTTATAATTACCCAAAGAAAATTTATATTTTTTAATGGCAATGAATTTTTTAAAATTTACTGCATTTAGAGGATTCCCACACTATTGGTCATGAAGGCTTGCTAATGATTAAAACTTCTTACTAAACAAAGGATTTGGGATTATATAATTTCAAAGTATTTGCTTTGAATAAAAATGAACCTTTCATATTTTTTGACAGTAATTAAATCATATTGAAAAGAGTTGGATTTGTTTCCCAGTTAAAATAAGTAAAAAAACCCCACGTTAACTGTACACCCCCTCCTTGGCTCTTCCTGATTGATGGAG
Organism: Macaca mulatta; assembly: GCF_049350105.2. Taxonomy (NCBI): domain Eukaryota; kingdom Metazoa; phylum Chordata; class Mammalia; order Primates; family Cercopithecidae; genus Macaca; species Macaca mulatta. Next base: position 151,637,771 of record NC_133406.1, on the reverse strand, counting down.
AGATGATTACACCAACCAATGGACTAGGGAGAGAGAACAAAAACAAATTCACCAAAGACACGAACACTAGTGTTGATGTGATAGCAAATGTTAGAAGGAAGTGAGACGCTACTCACATTGATAGTCAAGAGAGCAGTGGTTATCCAAGGTAACTACTTTCATAGGTGAAATGAAGGGATTATGAAGGTATAGTCTGAGGCAAGTAGGGGATCTGAAGACTCCTGGATTAGCTCTCCCTAAGTTCTCTTCTAGGTTCTCTCCCCTTCTTTCCTTTTCTTTCTTCCTTTCCCTTTCCCTCTCCTTGTTTTATTTGGTATTTAAGTCAATATTTCTTGTTGCTTTCCGTCCAGCATCTACCTCCTCATTTTGCCACACTGTTTTCCACAATCGTTGAACCAGTTTACAATCCCACCAACAGTGTAAAAGTGTTCCTATTTCTCCACATCCTCTCTAGCACTTGCTGTTTCCTGACTTTTTAATGATTGCCATTCTAACTGGTGTGAGATGGTATCTCATTGTGGTTTTGATTGCATTTCTCTGATGGCCAGTGATGACGAGCATTTTTTCATGTGCCTGTTGGCTGTATGGATGTCTTATTTTGAGAAATGTCTATTCATATCCTTTGCCCACTTTTTGATGGGGTTGTTTTTTTCTTGTAAATTTGATTGAGTTCTTTCTAGGTTCTGGATATTAGCTCTTTGTCAGATGAGTACATTGCAAAAAATTTTTCCCATTCTGTAGGTTGCCTGTTCACTCTGATGGTAGTTTCTTTTGCTGTGCAGAAGCTCTTTAGTTTAATTAGATCCCATTTGTCAATATTGGGAATGGAAGTTCATTCATGATTTGGCTCCCTGTTTGTTTGTTACCGGTATAAGAATGCTTGTGATTTTTGCACATTGATTTTGTATCCTGAGACTTTACTGAAGTTGCTTCTCAGCTTAAGGAGATTTTGGGCTGAGATGATGGGGTTTTCTAAATATACGACCATGTCATCTGCAAACAGGGACAATTTGACTTCTTATTTTCCTAACTGAATACCCTTTATTTCTTTCTCTTGCCTGATTGCCCTAGCCAGAACTTCCAACACTATGTTGAATAGGAGTGGTGAGAGAGGGCATCCCTGTCTTGTGCCAGTTTTCAAAGGGAATGCTTCCAGTTTTTGCCCATTCAGTATGATATTGGCTGTGGGTTTGTCATAAATAGCTCTTATTATTTTGAGATACGTTCCATCAATACCGAATTTATTGAGAGTTTTTAGCATGAAGGGCTGTTGAATTTTGTCAAAGGCCTTTTCTGCATCTATTGAGACAATCATGTGGTTTTTGTCTTTGGTTCTGTTTATATGCTGGATTACGTTTATTGATTTGTATATGTTGAACCAGCCTTGCATCCCAGGGATGAAGCCCACTTGATCATGGTGGATAAGCTTTTTGATGTGCTGCTGGATTTGGTTTGCCAGCATTTTACTGAGGATTTTTGCATCGATGTTCATCAGGGATATTGATCTAAATTTCTCTTTTTTTGTTGTGTCTCTGCCAGGCTTTGGTATCAGGATGATGTTGGCCTCATAAAATGAGTTAGGGAGGATTCCCTTTTTCTATTGATTGGAATAGTTTCAGAAGGAATGGTACCAGCTCCTCCTTGTACCTCTGGTAGAATTCGGCTGTGAATCCGTCTGGTCCTGGACTTTTTTTGGTTGGTAGGCTATTAATTATTGCCTCAATTTCAGAGCCTGTTATTGGTCTATTCACGGATTCAACTTCTTCCTGGTTTAGTCTTGGGAGAGTGTAAGTGTCCAGGAAATTATACATTTCTTCTAGGTTTTCTAGTTTATTTGCATAGAGGTGTTTATAGTATTCTGTGATGGTAGTTTGTATTTCTGTGGGGTCGGTGGTGATAGTCCCTTTATCATTTTTTATTGTGTCTATTTGATTCTTTTCTCTTTTCTTCTTTATTAGTCTGACTAGCAGTCTATCAATTTTGTTGATCTTTTCAAAAAACCAGCTCCTGGATTCATTGAATTTTTGAAGGGTTTTTTGTGTCTCTATCTCCATCAGTTCTGCTCTGATCTTAGTTATTTCTTGCCTTCTGCTAGCTTTTGAATGTGTTTGCTCTTGCTTCTCTAGTTCTTTTAATTGTGATGTTAGGGTGTCAATTTTAGATCTTTCCTGCTTTCTCTTGTGGGCATTTAGTGCTATAAATTTCCCTCTACACATTGCTTTAAATGTGTCCCAGAGATTCTGGTATATTGTATCTTTGTTCTCATTGGTTTCAAACAACATCTTTATTTCTGCCTTCATTTCGTTATGTACCCAGTAGTCACTCAGGAGCAGGTTGTTCAGTTTCCATGTAGTTGAGTGGTTTTGATTGATTTTCTTAGTCCTGAGTTCTAGTTTGATTGCACTGTAGTCTGAGCAATAGTTTGTTATAATTTCTGTTCTTGTACATTTGTTGAGGAGTGCTTTACTTCCAACTATGTGATCAGTTTTGGAATAAGTGCGATGTGGTGCTGAGAAGAATGTATATTCTGTTGATTTGGGGTGGAGAGTTCTATAGATGTCTATTAGGTCCACTTGTTGCAGAGTTGAGTTCAATTCCTGGATATCCTTGTTAACTTTCTGTCTCATTGATCTGTCTAATGTTGACAGTGGGGTGTTGAAGTCCCCCATTATTATTGTATGGGAGTCCAAGTCTCTTTGTAAGTCTCTAAGGACTTGCTTTATGAATCTGGGTGCTCCTGTATTGGGCGCATATATATTGAGGATAGTTAGCTCTTCCTGTTGAATTGATCCCTTTACCATTATATAATGGCCTTCTTTGTCTCTTTTGATCTTTGATGGTTTAAAGTCTGTTTTATCAGAGACTAGTATTGCAACCCTTGCTTTTTTTGTTCTCCATTTGCTTGGTAGATCTTCCTCCATCCCTTTATTTTGAGCCTATGTATATCTCTGCATGTGAGATGGGTCTCCTGAATACAGCAAACTGATGGGTCTTGACTCTTTATCCAATTTGCCAGTCTGTGTCTTTTAATTGGACCATTTAGTCCATTTACATTTAAGGTTAATATTGTTATGCATGAACTTGATCCTGTCATTGTGATATTAGCTGGTTATTTTGCTTGTTAGTTGATGCAGTTTCTTCCTAGCATTGATGGTCTTTACATTTTGGCATGTTTTTGCAATGGATGGTACCGGTTGTTCCTTTCCATGTTTAGTGCTTCCTTCAGGGTCTCTTGTAGGGCAGGCCTGGTGGTGACAAAATCTCTAAGCATTTGCTTGTCTGCAAAGGATTTTATTTCTCCTTCACCGATGAAACTTAATTTGGCCGGATATGAAATTCTGGGTTGAAAATTCTTTTCTTGGCCCACACTCTCTTCTGGCTTGTAGAGTTTCTGCTGAGAGATCTGCTGTTAATCTGATGGGCTTCCCTTTGTGGGTAACCCGGCCTTTCTCTCTGGCTGCCCTTAACAGTTTTTCCTTCATTTCAACTTTGGTGAATCTGACAATTATGTGTCTTGGAGTTGCTCTTCTCGAGCAGTATCTTTGTGGCGTTCTTTGTGTTTCCTGAATTTGAATGTTGTCCTGCCTTACTAGGTTGGGGAAGTTCTCCTGGATGATATCCTGCAGAGTGTTTTCCAACTTGGTTCCATTTTCCCCATCACTTTCAGGCACACCAATCAGACGTAGTCTTTTCACATAATCCCATATTTCTTGGAGGCTTTGCTGATTTCTTTTTCCTTTTTTTTCTCTAGACTTCTCTTCTCGCTTCATTTGATTCATTTGATCTTTAATCATTGATACTCTTTCTTCCAGTTGATTGAGTTGGTTACTGAAGCTTGTGCATTTGTCACGTATTTCTCGTGTCATGGTTTTTATCTCTGTCAGTTTATTTATGGCCTTCTCTGCATTGACTATTCAAGTTATCCATTCTTCCATTCTTTTTTCAAGATTTTTAGTTTCTTTGCACTGGGTACGTAGTTCCTCCTTTAGCTCTGAGAAGTTTGATGGACTGAAGCCTTCTTCTCTCAACTCGTCAAAGTCATTCTCCATCCAGCTTTGATCTGTTGCTAGCGATGAGTAGCGTTCCTTTGGAGGGGCAGATGTGCTCTGATTTTTTGAATTTTTTGAATTTCCAGCTTTTCTGCCCTGGTTTTTCCCCATCTTTGTGGTTTTATCTGCTTTTGGTCTTTCTTTGATGCTGGTGACGTACTGATGGGGTTTTGGTGTGGGTGTCCTTTCTGTTTGTTAGTTTTCCTTCTAACAGTCAGGACCCTCAGCTCTAGGTCTGTTGGAGATTGCTTGAGGTCCACTCCAGACTCTGTTTGCCTGGTTATCAGTAGCGGAGGCTGCAGAAGATAGAATACTGCTGTACAGCGAGTGTTGCTGTTTGATTCTTGCTCTGGAAGCTTCGTCTCAGGGGTGTACCCTGCTGTGTGAGGTGTCAGTCTGCACCTAGTGGGGGATGTCCCCCAATTAGGCTACTCAGGGGTCAGGGACCCACTTGAGCAGGCAGACTGTTCTCAGATCTCAGCCTCTGTGCTGGGAGATCCACTGCTCTCTTCAAAGCTGTCAGACAGGGTTATTAACATCTGCAGAGGTTTCTGCTGCCTTTTTTTTTTTTTTTTTTTTTGCTATGCCCTGTCCCAGAGGTGGAGTCTACAGAGACAGGTAGGCCTCCTTGAGCTGCGGTGGGCTCCACCCAGTTCGAGCTTCCCGGAGGCTTTGTTTACCTACTTAAGTCTCAGCAATGGCGGGCAACCCTCCCTCAGCCTCGCTGCTGCCTTGCAGTTAGATCTCAGAGTGCTGTGCTAGCAGTGAGGGAGGCTCCGTGGGCATGGGACCCTCCCGGCCAGGTGTGGGATATAATCTCCTGGTGTGCTGTTTGCTAAGACCCTTGGTAAAGTGCAGTATTAGGGTGGGAGTTACCCAATTTTCCAGGTGTTGTGTGTCTCAGTTTCTAAAGGGATTCCCTTCCCCCTTGCGCTTCCCAGGTGAGGTGATGCCTCGCCCTGCTTCAGCTCTCACTGGTCGGGCGGCACAAGCTGACCAGCACCAATTGTCTGGTACTCCCCAGTGAGATGAACCCGGTACCTCAGTTGAAAATGCAGAAATCGCCCATCTTCTGTGTCGCTGGCGCTGGGAGCTGGAGGCTGGAGCTGTTCCTATTCGGCCATCTTGCTTGCACCCCTCCTGTATCTTTTAAATAATCTGTTCATTTCATCCAAGTTGTCAATGTATTAACATAAAATTATACCTAATATTATCCTATTATTGCTTTCATGTCTGCATGATCAGTAATTATATTCCTTCTTTCATTCTTCATATGGTACTTTGAGTTTTCTCTTTTTTATTGGTCAATCTAGGTAAAACTTTTACTTACTGTTCTTTTCAAAGAACCAGCTTTTGGTTTCATTAATTTTCTCTATTGTTGGTTTATTTCTAGCCTTTCATTATGGATTTGTATAGACTGGGGAGTGAGTTATGTTGAGTAGGTCTGAGATGGAGGTCTGTAGGGTGGGCCAGGGATTGAGAGTCTATGAAGAGCAGAGATTCTCACCAGTGTCAAACCCTGTGACACAGGTAAGTTTCACTGCTTTTCCCTGTGCTATTCCCAAAGCAAAATCCTTCTATAGATTTTTATAGTTAGACCACTATAAAAGCCAAAAAGGCTTCCTCCTATACCATTCCCCTCCCCATTTCCCACAATATCATGAAAGGAAAAGACAAGTGGTCAGACATATGATAACTGCATGGCTCTTGGCACAACAGATATAAGTCTACAGTTCAAAGGTACATCTGATTTAGAAAATCTTTGGCTATTCTAGGCATTTCATTACAGAAGGATGGGAGTGAGCTGGGACAGGGAGGAAAAAGGTAACTAGTTGGGTATAGAGTATATTAAATAAAGGGTCAGTGCTGAGGCTGCATAAATGTTGATGAGATAGAAAAGACATATCTCAAGAGAATATTGTTCCTTATCTTGTTGCCATAGGATCCTATCTTGGAGCAACAGTAAAGTAAGGGCCAAAAGAAAAGTGTAGAAGGGCTGGAAGTAGAGGAAGGCTCATCCCAGGACATAGGGCAAGGGCAGAAGTTTCTGTGTTGCTAGGATGGGACAGCTGGTCCCAGAAAGTCACTTACATATGAATGACAGAAGTGCACATGCGCACACACACACCCTAATATAAAATAAAAGCTCACGCCCCATATGGTCTTGATATACTTACAAAGCCTCGTGTATACTGATTCAGGCTATCGATTGCTGAAATCTTTGATAATTCTTCTTTTACATATGTAGGAGGGGATATATCTGGAAAGCCTTGGCCAAGATTCACAACAGAAGGGTCTGCAGCCAATTTGGTAAATTCAATCCTAAGATTGAAAAAAAATACTAACATTAATAAGTTCTAAAATTATAAAGTTTGCTTTTTTACATCTTATAGTCTTATCACAAAACTGACAAATAAGACCCTAGTTTAGTCCTATAGGTTTTAAAAAACGAGTTTCCAACAAAAATTTACCACCCACAAAATCAGTTTACCAAATAGAATGATGGCTGAATTTATGAATCCAATGTCCCTTACAAACCTCAGTTTCATGCTACCCATATTTTAACCATATATATATATTTTCTCAACAATTCCAGCTGCTGCTAAGTTCTTTCATCAACTATTAGAGAACAGAACTAATAAGAAAAGTTCCTGGATTGGAAGGTAAGTTCCATGAGGGCATTAGCATTGTCCTTTTCTATCCCATATGTCCAGTGTCCAGCACAGGGCATGGCACATGTGCCAAATGAACAATTCAGTATATGGATTGCTAACTTCCTTCCATTTTCATTTAATGGATGAATTAAATGAGGACCTTTATTTATAGATGGGGCAAAAAAACTCCCATCTAAAGATGTGCAAATATGTAGGAAAACCTCACTAAATTATTATTATTTATTTTAAGATACTCACCACATATTACCATCAAGTCCTTCAATCCGTTTTGCATTTGTGAATTTCAATGACATTTTCTGAAATACATAAATATTGACAAGGAATTGCCTTAGTCAAAATTTTAAAATGCCAGTAAATCATGGGTCACTTTTCTTCCTTTCCCCTACTGTTCCCATGTAAATAGTAGTTCCATAAAGATAAATCTTAGATTCCAACACAAAATTCTGAAGAGGAATTCATCTCCCACCTACTACTGAAGGAATGCCTTTTTTTTTTTCTCAGACATGGTTGCCCAGGTTGGAATGCAGTGGTGTGATCCTGGCTCACTGCAACTTCAACTGCCCAGGCTCAAGCAATCCTCCTGTCTCAGTCTCCTGAGTAGCTGGGACTATAGGCATATCCCACTGTGTCAAACTATTTTGTTTTTGTTGTTGTTTGTTTGTATTTTTTATAGAGACAGGGTCTTGTGGTGTTGCCCAGGTTGGCCTCAAATTCCTGGCCTCAAATGATCCTCCTACCTTGGCCTCTCAAAGTTTGGGATTACAGGTGTGAGCTACCATGCTTGGCTGGAAGGAATGCTTTTTTAAAAATGAAATTTAGATGTTCATCTTCTCACCTAAGGACAAAAAGTATCATCCTACCCTAGAAAGCTAATCAGTTTGAAGGCTTGTAATGTAGTAAAGAGAACAATAATAATATTTTAAAAGTCAGTTCAAAAAAATATCTTCAGCCATGCTCTGAAGATCATTTTAGGTAAGACGTACTAAGAGTTTCACAAGTAAGTTCTTTGTATGACATATAGGAAAGACTCAACAAATGGTTTTAAAGCTGCTCACTAAGGGGTTCCGTAATTATTGCTAACATTATTGAGTACTGAGTATGTACTAGGTACTGTTCTAAGTGCTTTACATAATTACCTCATTATTAACGTATATTTAAAAAATATGTAGTAGTCGTATTACATAGTTCAAACTATGAGGCACAGAGGTACAGAGAGGTTAACATCACACAGCTTTTCACATCTGCTCAAGTTTATAAAAGCCAGTAATATTTAAACCCAAGCAAGTTCAACTCAGGATCTGAACCCAGACAGTCTGACTCCAGAATCCATACTCAGAACTATTATATAATTTTATACTGTCTTTTATATAATAAGACCTTCTAAAATTATTACTAGAATGCTGCCTCTTAAAAGTATATTATAAATTTAGGATGAGCTTACTTATACCAAGCAAGCTAAGGCTGTGGTAGAAAAATAGGAATTAAAATTATCACATAGCATACAATTTTTTAGTTCTTTAGATTCTAAAATTGAGTTTTATACTATCTCTCAAAAGTATTGAATTAGCTTTGAGTTCATTGTTAACAAGCTGGTAGAAATAAAAAAATGATTGACAGCATTTTTGCAAAGAATTTTCTGATAGAATATTAATGTAATTTTAATTCAATTTGGGAAGAAGATAACGATCATGGTTATTAAATAGACCATTGTTCTCATTCTATTCTAAATAATGGGACCAAGAAAAATACCTTTTTTAGTCTCATATTTTTAGTCTTTGAAACTCCAGTGAAGTAAATCACATGAAAATTCTCTAGAAGTTAAAACGCTTGCTCGAATAGCATTATAATTACCCACCTGAACCTGATGCCATTCCAGAGACAACAGTTGTACAACTACCAAGTTCTAGCATGATAGATAGAAACATATATCTTAACAAATGCTCTTTTCTGTCTCTAAAACAATGTTTAAAGCTTAATTCATTCAGTAGAGACCACAAACACAAAGGATGATTTATACATAAAAAAGTGAGGATGATGTGCTGTAGATAATTTAGACGCAAAGTCCAACTTTACTTAAAATTATTTAGGTAATTGAGGTTGAAATGCACTTTCAGGTTTAATTTTCTTTAAAATTTGTTTCTAGACCGGCCTCTTCTCTCATTGTTCCTCCTGCTTCCTCTTCCCTCCCAATTCTATGCCACACCCATTCTAATTTTTCAAATAGTCCATGTTCTCTCTCATTTCAGTAGTTTCATGTGTGATCTTTGCTATGCCCAAATGCTCTTTCTATACCAACGTTTCTCAATGTTTTTTTTTTTTTTAATCATTGCCCACCTAAGGAGACTTTCTTAGAATTTTTTTCCTAGTCATCTTCCCTCCCCTCAATTAAATATTAAGAGGAATGCAATTTTGTCAGGTAGGATTGAGCTTTGGATGGTGACAAAACGGTGTGATAGCTAAGATTTATCTTGTCTGCCAAGCATCCATTTTCTTCTCCTGGGGTAGGTCATGCCCTTGTTGAGAATGTATGTTCTCTACTCAGTCCAATTCCTGGTCCCCACCACCCTTCCTTGCACTTGGCTAACTCGTATTCCACCTGCCACGTGCAGTTCTCAAATTTGACTGCATTCTCTCCTGAAAGCCTTCTTTGGTTCCACGAGTCAGGGTCAGGTGCTTCTCCTATGTGCTTCCATTAAATGCAGTACAGCAAGTCATCACTTAAAAGTGTCATATAGGTTCTTGGAAACTGCAACTTTAAGCAAAATGATATACAGCATGACCAATTTTACCATAGGCTAATTGAGATAAATAAGAGTTCAGTTTCTACAGCATATTTCTGGTCACAAAAACGTTGCTATACTTCTAAATAAAGACTGAAACACTTCTAATATGAAACATTGAAATAAATGTGAGCTATACATACATTTATTTTAAGGAATTTGCTTATGTGTTTGTGAGGGCTGGCAAATCTGAAATCTGCAGAGCAAGTTGGAGACTCAGGGAAGAACTGATGCTGTAACTGGAGTCAGAAGAACTCCCTCTTCCTTGAGGACCTCAGTCTTTTCCTCTTAAGGTCTTCCACTGAATGAGGCTCATCCATATTATGGATGGTAATTGGCTTTACTGAAAGTCTACTGATTTAAACGTTAATCTCATCTAAAATACCCCTTCACAGCAATACCTAGACTGATGTTTGGCAAATATCTGGGTACCATGGCATAGCCAAGGCGACACCATCACAGTGGCCAACATATAGTTATATGCCTAGCACATAGCAAGTTTTTAATAATTATCTGATGAATGAATTTTTTTAAAAAACCTCACTCACATTACAGGGTGAAGTTATAGTGTCAGTTAGCTGTGTCAGTCAGCTAAAGTTAATTTATGCTTCAGTGATAAATGACCCCAAAGTCTTGGTGGCCTAAAATCATAAAGGTTTTCTTGCTTATACTACATATCCACTGAGGTTCAGCTGCTGCCCTGGTCTGTGTCACTGTCATTCTGAGACATAGGCTGATGAAACAGCCTCCACCTGGAACACTGCCTGTTTCATGGCAGAAGGAAGAGGCTCTTAAAAGATTCTGTTAGGATGTGCACACATCGCTTCTTTTCATATTTTATTGGGTAGAGCAATTTCACGGCTAAGCTTCCCATCAGTGCGGCAAGGAAATGTAACTGTCCAGCAGGGAAGAGCAGCAAATAATTGTGAAAAACAACATGGCAGAAATGAAGTCTGGCAGTATAATGAGATACATGGTTGTTATGGGTTGCACCATGTCCCCCCTTAGTTTCATATGTTGAAGTCCTAACTCCCAATTCCTCTGGATGTAATCTTATGTGGATATAGGGTTACTGCAGATGTAATTAGTTAAGATGAGGTCATTAGCGTGAACCCTAATCCAGTATGACTGGTGGTCTTACAAAAAGGTGACATCTGGACATAGACATAGACCCTGTGTGACGATGAAGGCACAGACTAAGGTGATGCTCCTGCCAGCCAAGGAAGGCAGAGATTTCCAGGCAATCACCAGATGATAGTGGGGTTGAGGGGTATAGAACAGTCTTATTCACAGCCCTCAGAAGGAACCGGACCTGCTGATACTTATCTGAGACTTTTAGTCTCCTGAACACTGAGGGAATAAACTGCTGTTATTTAATAAGCCACCTAGTTTGTAGTACTTTGTTAAGGCAACCTGAGGGAACTAACACACTGGTGAAAGTTTACAAGACACTATACAATGTTTGGAGTCACCAAGATTCAGCAGCAGATGCAAACACTCACTGTCTAAGTAAGAACTACTTTTCAGAGCAGATCCAGTATCAGGTAATTAAAATAAACCTGGAATCCTATGGGGAAATCAGGGCATGAGTCCCATGCAAGTAAGGGAATGTCTATAAGGCTTGTATAACTTTTGGATCCGCTAACCCTGTTATATGACTTTGGCTACCAGGGCGATTAAAGGTCTATATTTCATGTTATTAACGCAAAACTGCTAGTGAAATCAAAGGTAGCATCTTTTAACCTTACTTTTGCTAACTTGAAGCTAAAACAATGAAGTTCTAGAAATTCACCACCAGGTGGCAATCTTGACAAAGGTAAGGAAAAGATTAAGTCTAGTTTGGACAGATGAAAAACACTAATAGTATATGTTGAACCCATGATCTTAAGACCCTAGTACATCAAAGTTTCAATTATATATATTTTTAGGACTCTTCTCATAAGATCTGAGGCAGGTGAGATGGGACAGGTACAGAAAAAGTCTTCCTAAATGATGGCCTGAACTGGGGGAATTGAGGCTGTGGATATCTGTGTAGTATGGGCTGTGAAACAAGTCTTCATCCAGAGAAGCCAAGGTTACTGCCAAAAAGTTTAATATTAGTAACAGTAATAATAAGTGCAAGAAAAGGCCAGATATAGAAAACGCAAAGCTCATGGTTGGAGAGGGGAGAGGAGAAAACAGAGAAGCAGGCTTGGGAAGCAGATGGATATCACACTTCAGGACCACGAAGAGCAGAAGTGAGCACCCCTTTCATGGGGGGCCTGGATGCTGGGGGGCCCAAACTGTTACTGTCTTTTAGATCTATGAAGTAGGGATTTGTAGTTGCAATCATATGTCATTTAAAAAATATTTTAAATTGTCTCTTAACAAAGTACTGTATCTTAAGTATTTTATGAATTTTCTGAGTCATAAAAATTTCACTTTTAATTACAATGTATATTTTTGATTGTTTTTGTACCATATTTTACTCATTCATTCCCCTGTTGCTGGGCATTTGTTATTTCCAGTGTCTTGTTGTCTTGCAATGCATTTTGGTGTTTTTTTTTGAGACAGAGTCTCGCTGTTGGCCAGGCTGTAGTGCAGTGGCACGATCTCAACTCATTGCAACCTTTGCCTCTTGGGTTCAAGTGATTCCCCTGACTCAGCCTCCTGGGTAGCTGGGATTGAGAGGTGAAGTCAGGTGGACTTCCTGGGTTGAGTGGGGACTTGGATAACTTTTCTGTCTAGCTAGAGGATTATAAATGCACCAATTGGCGCTCTGCGTCTAGCTAAAGGATTGTAAATGCACCAATCAGCACTCTGTAAAAACACACCAATCAGTGCTCTGGGTCTTGCTAAAGGATTGTAAATGCACCAAATCAGCACTCTGTGTCTAGCTAAAGTATTGTAAACGCATCAATCAGCGTTTTGTAAAATGGACCTATCAGCACTCTGTAAAATGGACCAATCAGCAGGATGTGGGTGGGGCCAAATAAGGGAATAAAAGCTGCCACCCCAGCCAGCAGAGGCAACCCACCCAGGTCCCCTTCCATGCTGTGGAAGCTTTGTTATTTCACTCTTCATAATAAATCTTGCTGCTGCTCACTCTCTGGGTTCGCACCACCTTTAAGAGCTGTAACACTCACTGCGAGGGTCTGCCGCTTCCTTCTTGAAGTCAGCGAGACTACCAACCCACTGGAAGGAAGAAACTCTGGACATATCTGAAGGAACAAACTCCGGACACACCATCTTTAAGAGCTGTAACACTCACTGTGAGGGTCCACAGCTGCATTCTTGAAGTAAGCGAGACCAAGAACCCACAGGAAGGAATAAATTCCGGACACAGGACTACTGGCATGTGCCACCATGCCCGGCTAATTTTTCATATTTTTAGTATAGATGGGGTTTTACCACATTAGCCAGGATGGTCTCGATCTCCTGACTTCATGATCTGCCCACCTCGGTCTCCCAAAGTGCTGATATTACAGGAATGAGCCACAGCATGCAGCCCTGCATTTTGGTGTTTCTACTGTGCATTTTAATAATATGGTCTCTGCTCTTTTCCCCCTCATTTTAAAGTTTGATGTGGAAGGTGAGTACTCTATTGTAACAAAACTACTAATTATCACAAGAAAGATAATATCCTCAACGTTATAGTCATCTGGTTCTATCAAACTAAACACATTCACTTTTGATGAACATTTATTGAAGCTTTACATTATATATACAACAGAGCCATGTGATGTGCTGCCTCAACACGTTTAGTCAATGACAGATCGCATATATGACGGTAGTCCCATAAGACTATACGAAGCAGGCTGAGCATGGTGGCTCATGCCTGTAGTCTCAGCACTTTGGGAGGCCGGGGTGGGCGGACCACCTGAGGTCAGGAGTTTGAGACCATCCCAGCGAACATGGTAAAACCCCGTCTCTATGAAAAATGCAAATATTAACTAAGCGTGGTGGCAAGTGCCTGTAGTCCCAGCTACTCAGGAGGCTGTGGCAGGAGAATCACTTGAACCCAGGAGGCAGAGGTTGCAGTGAGCTGGGATCATGCCACTGCACTCCAGCCTGGGTGACAGAGAGAGACTCCATCTCAAAAACAAACAAACAAAAGACTATATGGAGGTAAAAATTCCTGCTTGCAGCGGGTGCAGTGGCTCATGCCTATAATCCCAGCACTTTGGGAGGCTGAGGCGGGTGGATCACAAGGTCAGGAGTTCGAGACCAGCCTGGCCAATATGGTGAAACCCTGTCTCTAATAAAAATACAAAAATTAGCTGGGCACAGTGGCATGCGCCTGTAGTCCCAGCTACTCTGGAGGCTGAGGCAGGAGAATTGCACCCGGGAGGCGGAGATTGCAGTGAGCCGAGATCACACCACTGCACCTCAGTCTGAGTAACAGAGCCAGACTCCCTCTCAAACAAAACAAAACAAAACAAATTCCTACTTGCCTAGTGGAGCCATTGTAACATTGTGGCACGATGCATTAGTCATGTGTTTGTGATGATGCTGGTATAAACAAACCTATTGCAGTGCCAGTCATATAAAAGTCTAGAACATAAAATTACATACAGTACATAGTACTCGATACTGATAACAAGCAACTATGTTACTGGCTTATGTATTTACTATACCATACCTTTTATTATTATTTTAGAGTGTACCTTTACTAAAAAAAAAAAAAAACATTGTAAAACAGCCTCAGGCAGGTCCTTCAGGATATTCTAAAAGAAGACATTGTTATCATAGCAATGACAGCTACATACATGTTATTGCCCCTGAAGACCTTCCACTGGGACAAGACATGGAGGTAGAACACAGCGATATTGATGATCCAGTTCTGGGTAGGACTAGGCTAACATATGTGTCTTAGTTTTTAACACAAAAAAAGTGAAAAAATGAAATAAAATTTCTAAAAATAGAAAAAAGTTTATAGAATAAGGATATAAAATATTTTGTATAGTTTGTGTGTTATTATGAGTCAAAAATTAAACATTTAAAAAGCTTATAAGGTAAAAAAGTTACAGTAGGTGAATTTGTCTTCTATTTATTATTGAAGAAAAAAGATTTTTCGTTTTGTTTTGTTTTTTTTGAGACGGAGTCTCACTCCGTTGCCCAGGCTAGAGAGCAGTGGTGCAATCTTGGCTCACTAAACCTCTGCCTCCTGGGTTCAAGTGATTCTCCTGCCTCAGCTTCCTGAATAGCTGGGACTACAGGCGTGTGCCACCATGCTCAGCAAATTTTTGTATTTAAAAAATTTATTTATTTATTTTTTTGAGACGAAGTTTCACTCTTGTTACCCAGGTTGGAATGCAATGGCGCAATCTCGGCTCACTGCAACCTCCACCTCCCGGGTTCAAGTGATTCTCCTATCTCAGCCTCCCGAGTAGCTGGGATTACAGGAAACTGCCACTAGGCCTGGCTAATTTTTGTATTTTTAATAGAGATGGGGTTTCACCATGTTGGCCAGGCTGTTCTCAAACTCCTGACCTCAGGTGATCCACCCTACTTGGCCTCCCAAAGTGCTGGATTATAGACGTGAGCCACCGTGCCCTTCCTAATTTTTCTACTTTCAGTGGAGACGAGGTTTCACCATGTTGGCCAGGCTGGTTTTTAACTCCTGACCTCAGGTGATCCACCTGCCTCGGCCTCCCAAAGTGCTGGCATTATAGGCATGAGCCACTGTACTCGGCAAAAAAATGTTTTAATAAATTTCATATAGCATAAGTACACAGTGTTCATAACGTCTACAGTAGTGTACAGTAACGTCCTAGGCCTTCACATTCACTCTCTACTCACTCACTGACTCACCCAGAGCAACTTCCATTCCTGCAAGCTCTATTCATGGAAAGTGCTCTACACAGATGTACCATTTTCTTATCTCACTGCATTTTACTGTACCTTTTCTATGTTTAGATATGCAAATACCATGATGTTACACAGTTGCCTATAATATTAAGTACAGTAACATGCTGTATAGATTTGTAGCCAAAGAGCAATCGTTTATGCCATATAGCCTAGGTGTGTAGCAGGCTATATACCATCTAGGTTTGTGTAAGTACACTCTATGATCACAGAATGTATCCCAGTTTTTAAGTGAAGCATAACTGTATTATATATAGATATGTATATATATAATACATACACATATGTACATATGTATATAATATACACATGTATGTATAATATATATCTTATATATATTTTGATGTTCCAACCATCACACTGATGACATTTAGTATTAATTCATTCCTTAGCACTTGTACCACTTCCTAAGTGTCTTTGTTTAAATACAGATCTTAAAAAGAAACTTTGTTGTGTTCCTTCCTAGCTTTTTTGCTTTTTCTTTCCTGCTATATAATTGTGTTGGCTGCTCATGCTTCCATGAGATTTTATTACTTCTGCGGGTGGAGTTGTGGTGTCTCTTTTTTTGAGACAGGGTCTCGCTCTGTCACCCAGGCTGGAGTGCAGTGCAACCATCTCATAGCTTACTGCAGCCTCAACCTCCTGGCTAAGGTGATCTCCACCTCAGCCTCCCAAGTAGCTAGGATGATATATGTGTGCCAATATGCCTGGTTAATTTTAATTTTTATTTTTTTGAGACAGTCTTGCTCCGTTGTTCAGGCTAGAGTGCAGTGGTGCAATCATGGCTCACTGCACCCTCAACTGCCCAAGTTCAAGTCATCCTCCCACCTCAGCCTCCTCCATAGCTGGGACTACAGGTATATGACACCACGATCTGGCTAATTTTGTTCTTAATTTTTTTTTTTTTTGGTAGAGATAGAATATTGCTATGTTGCCCCGGCTGGTCTCAAACTCCTGGGTTCAAGTGATCCTTCTGACTTGGCCTCTCAAAGTGCTGGGATTACTGGTGTGAGCCTCCATGCCTACCCTTGTTTTTTTTTTTTTTTTTTTTTTTAAACATTCATTTGTAGAGAGGGTCTTGCTTTGCCCAAGCTGGACTCAAACTCCTGGCTTCACACAATCCTCTTGCCTTGGCCTCTCAAAGTGCTGGGATTGCAGGCATGAGCCACCACACCTGGCGGAGCTGTGATTTTTGCTAAAGGGCAGAGTACATGCTTCAGGTTGAACAGTGGGGAAGAGACAAGTGCATAAAATGCTTTAGAAGTTCCAAAGCTATAGTAATCAGATCTCTTAGTTGCGTGACAGAAACTCAATCTGAAACAATTTAGGTGAAAAGGGAGAATTCATTAGAACGCTCATGTTACCATGGGAAAGGCAGAGGTCCAGCCAGACTGAAGGGTAACAGAAACCAGGAACTTGAACATCACAGGGCTTTACTTCATCTCCATTTGTACCCACTATCTCAGTTTGAACTCTCTACTTGAGACTAAATAGAGTCACATCTCCCACCTTCATGACCATAGAGGGACTGTAAGATGAACACTCAAAAAACGTTAGTTATTATTATGGCTTGACTTGAAAAAACTATAAAATCTATATATCATTCAGTGGGCTCAAATATCTCTTAAAAAGTTGCCAGATTCTGAGCCATAGAATGAAAGAAAAGTATTTACAAATATGTATCTTACAAAGGACTTTAATACAGTATATATAAACAAATTTTACAACTCAATAAGACAAACAATCCAATTAAAAGTGGGCAAAAGATTTGACAACAACTTCACAGAAGATATACAACTGGCCAAAAAGTACTTAAAAGATGCTTACAAGCATTAGTCACCTGGGGAAATGAAAATAAAACCACAATGAGATACCACTAGATTCCCATCAGAATGGCTGAAAACTGAGTGTTGGCAGGAATGCTGGGCAGCTGGAACTCTACACAACCCTGGTGGGAATATAAAAGGGTATAGTCCCTTTGGAAAACAAACAGTTTGGCAGTTACTTAAATATTAAACATAAATCTGCCATGCAACCCAACCATTTTACTGTTAAGTATTTACCCAAGAGAAAGGAAAACCTACGTCTACACAGTGGCATGTACACAAATGTTCCTAACAGTTTTATTCACAGTAGCCCCAAACTGGAAACAATCCCAAGGTCCATCAACAGGCAAGTAGAAAAACAAATAATGGCATATTCACATAATGGGATACTACTCAGCAATAAAAGGAATAAGCTACTAATACACTGCAACCTGGTGAATTTCAAAGTCATTATGTGTGTGAAAGAAACCATAAACAAAAAAGTACATGCTACACAATCCCATTTATATAAAGTACTAAACAACACCACGAAGCAAACTAATACATGGTGACAAAGACAAATCAGCAGCGTGAGGGATGGACTGCAAAGGAACTTGAGGAATCTTTTGGGGGCGACGGGAGTATTGTGCATGTTGATGGTGACAGTGGCTTCATGGCATATACATCTGTCAAAATAACCATTGAGTTGTAATTCTAAACGGATACAGTTTACTGTAACTTGATAAAGCTGAATTTAAAAAGCTGCCAGAGTATTCTGAAATCATGCCCTCTTTTCTCCCTCTGGACCAAGCATCTCCCCAAGCAAGCCAACTTTAACAAAATTATCTCATAGATTTTGGATTTTTTTTTTTGTTGTTAAAGTGTCAATAGAAAACATTCCAAAAAGTGAGAAGTGATCTATAATACCCAAGTTCTATGTTCAACTACCAGTTAAACAAGGAAAACATTTTCTAGATCATTGTTTTACAACCAGTATAGACCCAGAAGAATCAAGATCTGATTCTTTTTCCACACATCTGCTAGGTCAGTAAACTATCAAAACTGGTGTCTCGTCATTTTAACATACTCCTTGAACAATATTCATTCATATTTGGTATAATCTCTATATCCTATACTATATTTAGGATATCTAAATATCTTAAATATTTAGGATATCTCAAGGGCCAAAAGGTCCTCACAGAAGCTGTAACCCAAGTAATTATAAGAATATGGAAGGGTTGGGAAGTGCAACAACCACATAAATTTGGTCATTACCCTAGTGGTCTGTGATTAGTAGTAGTCTGTCAAACGAAAGTTAAAAATGTTGTACTTACTCTCCTTAGCTGCAAATGTTAAAATATGACAGTGCCATAGTTAATGACAAAAAAAAAAAAAATTAGAAGTTCAATTAGTTCCTCCAATCCAACAACTCAAGTCTGTTTCCTTTGAGAACATTATACTATTGGCTCTAGTGTCCAAAGCAATAAACTAAAACTTGTTTCCAAGACTGGGAGGTAAAGTAGGCTTATAAAACAATACAGCAAAAGAAAGCCAAGTGGCCCAATTGTTTCCAGTGTGTTTGCCATCTTAGCATGGTTGTTACTTTTCAGATGTCACTCATAAGTTGTATTCTACAACTAAACTGTTTCTAGATAAGCCACCACCAAAAAATGTTTCACTTACTGACAGACACTTCACTAGATAGAGCTACCATTTTTAAGCTCTAAATTGAAGAGTTGTCCCCATGACTTTAGCTAAACAAAATGAAACCCAAAGCTGTAAAATCTATGTAAAGGACCACAAGAACTTTCTCCACTTACCAATTTCCTTAATTACTTCCCCTTTTCCATTTGGTCAATTACTCGTTTTAAGTAACTACCACTCACTCCTTAGTTATGAGTGTTAATCAACATTGATGCCTTCCTGAGATCCACAGGAACCCCTGAAGGCAAAATCTATTGCCTGCACCAAACCAATTCTGACAGCACTGCTTATGCAACTGTACTGACTTACTGACAATCAGCCGCCTTCTGCTTCAACAACTCTTAGCATTTGATTTCTCTTACTGCCAGCTTTATCTACTGTGAATCAATCAGCAGCACTCCACAACCATAATGAGCATAATCCTCAACCATCTTTGCTGTTTCACAGGCATTTGATGCTTTAAATCTGATGTGGAATGCTGATATATTCACTTTTTAGAAGTCACAAGCCTTTCGGAAGTTGGAGATAACTTTATTACTTAACTATTTTCTCCTTTGCAATCAAACTGTTCCTTTAAAAGTGAGACACTAGAGTTGCAAAAATTTGAAACAGTTAGACCAAGCACCTTTGCAGCTTCATGGTTGGTTCTGGCCAAACTTTTTATTTAGTATTCTGCAGCTGTTTAAAGACACACTTAAATGGTCTTATTGTGGGAGGGGAAAGGGGAGGTTCTTGCAGATTCCCAAGGAAATGTCAGAAAGGCAAAATGGCCAGCATTATCCATTTGCTTTTTCTGGGTTTACTGGGTGAATAGCAATTTCCTTACATAGGCATCTGATTTCAGGTTTTGCATACTAAGAACATTGAGATTTCCGTTGGAAAACACCATGAAATCTTATGGGTAGCATACCCCAACCACCCTCTTAATAGCTAGCTTGCTTGTATAGGCAGAACAATTCATCTCTCCATTTCAGATGGCTAGATGTTTTATGGAAGATCTTAAAATTGCTTGCCTCATTTACTGGGAAAAACCAGATAGGAAGTGGTCTTTAGGGACACTTCTACTTGGAAAGTTAGAAGTTACAAAGTTACTAGTACAACAAGGCTTAACACATTTAACATTTGCTTGTTGAAAAGCAGTGTCATAAAGTCAAATAAAATTAAACATGTTTTACCTTTTTCCTCACAAGAACATAAAACTTAGGGAGGGGAACTTAACAGGGAATTTAAAAAAGGTAACACAATTTTCCCTTTTAGTAGTCCTTGGGTAGTAATGATAGAATAGTTTCCACTTTTTTTTTTTGTCTGTTTCTTTGAACTGGGATTTTGGTCCAAAGTTTTGTTTGTTTCTAGTATCTGCTTCTGCCTCCCCCTCTATCAGATCGGCTTCCTCCAGGGCCACCACCTCTTGGTGCTCCCCGGCTTGAACTGCTGTAGGAATCACGTGGAGAAGGGTACCCCCTTTCTACAGAAGGGGGAAGCCCTCTTTCTTGTCTGCCAACCCGATCACAACCACTTGAGTAGAGATCACTTCGGCTGCTTGAGTAATTGTCCCGACTTCCACCATATCCATCACGTGAACTGCTATAATCATCATAGCGACTGCTTCCACCATAAGATGGCGGGGGCCCTCGTGTAGGTGGGGCACTACGTGAGTTACCATAACTCTCATATGAATCTCTGTAGGAACCTCCACTTGGATGATCTGAATAGTCACGATCACGACCATATCCATCTCTATCGCCATAGCCTCTTGATGGATAGTCATCACGTGAACTGGAATGACCATAATCACGGTAAGTATAATCTCGTGGTGGTGGTGCATAATCTCTTGTATCACGAGAACTTGGGTAATCTCTGCTTGAATAGCTGTCTTTAGTAGAATACCCATCATCTCTTGGGTACAAATAAACATCTCTACGAGAGGGGAGCGGTTCCCTTCGAGGTGGACCTCCGTAACTATCTCTTCCACGTGATAGAGGAGCTCTTCCTCCCATGCCACTGCTGCTGCGAACTAGTCCTGAAGGTGCAGATCTCTTAGGAGAAGGACCCCCACTTCTTGGTGGTGGTCCTCTTTTCACTGGGAGTGGTCCCCTGGAAGAACTCATGTTAAAATGCATGGAATATCCACCGTCATCCATGTGTCCTCCTCGTGAAGGAGGTCCCCTGGTTCCTCCACTTCCTCCTCTTCCAGCTCTAAAACCTCGTGGAGGACCTCTACTTCTTGGAGGTGGGGGCGGTCCATGTCTACCTCTTTCAAATGATGGTTTGGTGGCTTGTTCCACCTTGATGGCTTTTCCATCTAATGACTTTCCATTCATGTCTCTGGCTGCATCCTTAGCATCTGCTGGGCTTTCAAAGGTGACAAAAGCAAATCCTCTTGATTTGTTAGTTTCACGGTCTTTTATCAAGAGTACTTCCACTATTCGTCCATATTTGCCAAATACTGTTTCAAGAGCTTTCTCATTTGTTTCCGTATTAAGCCCACCAATGAAGAGCTTTCCCGGGCGATCTGCTTCAACCATTTTTTTTTTTTGCCGGTGAGTCGGAGGGGTGACAATGGGTTCAAGCTCCAAGGAGCTCGCTGACAGGGGCTTCCTAGCAACTCAGCACCAGTGGCGGCTGTTGGGTACGAGGGCTGAACTGCGAAGTCGCTAGCACTACTGCACAATCTGGATGCTTTTTAAGGGATGACTATCCATTCAAAAAACCAGGAAAATTACTTTCTTTTACCACTAGATGGCAGAGGAAAACAGAATATTCCTGTAATGGTGGAAGAAATGAAAGTAAAACTCAGAAGTGGAAATGTAAAGCAGGGAAAGATGCTTAAAGATACATAAAGAAAAAATGCAATTATATTAAGCTCAAAAGTGTGTATAATTAACAGGAACCCTTTTGTTGTAGCTTTTTTGTTTGTTTGTTTGTTTTTGTAGACAGAGTCCCACACAGTCGCCCAGGCTGGAGTGCAGTGGTGCAATCTTGGCTCACTGCAACCTCTGCCTCCCAGGCTCAAGTGATTCTTGTGCCTCAGCCACCTGAGTAGCTTGGATTACAGGCATGCGCCACCACACCTGGCTAATTTTTGTATTTTTAGTAGAGAGGGTTTCACCATGTTGGCCATGCTGGTATCGAACTCCTAGCCCAAGTGATCCGCCTGCTTCGGCCTCCCAAAGTGTTGGAATTATAAGGGTGAGCTACCATGGCTGGTCTTAATTGGAACTTTGAAACAACATATATTTTGTTACTTTATTTTATAAAGAATTATTTGTGCCTGATATGCTGTAACTATTTTAACATCTGTTGACTGAACAGATCTGCTGAGTGAAAGGGAAACAATTTGGACTCCCTCTGAGAGATAATATATTTGGGGAAAAATTGTACTTCAATAGAAAACTATGCACTGGCCACAGCACAGCTTTAGAGCTGATATTTGCGGGGCTAGAATTTGCCTTTGAGTTATTTTGCACTTTTGTAAATTGAAGCTAAGTGATAGGCATGCAAACTCTGGTTCTAGCAGTTTGATTACCTTCCCTCCACCCTGTAGAAAAAACAGTTTTGCCTTCATTTGCAATCCAATTCCTTTACTACATATAAATTTGTGCTTTGTGACTTTCCCTCTGTACTGGTTATAACTTCTGTCTGGTTACCTTATATCACATGAGTAAAATAAAAATCTTTGGCACATGCTCATTTTTATATTTGTATGAGTCATGATTTAACCTTTTTCCGAAAATTATCTTTTAACAATTACTTCAGAGAAACAAGCTTATTGGAAACAAGGCTTTCTCTAAACCTGAGAGCTGATAACATAGGTAAACACATGGCTGGAATGCCAGAAATGGAGTCAGGCCAAGCAGAGAACAAAAAGTCTGATTTATTCTCTCAAAAAAAACTGGGTTTAAGTCAAGACCTTGGAAGAGTGAGTAAGTGAAGGGAGTGTGTGAGTATTGTCCTCACCCATATCAATAGGCCTGGGGCCCTTTGGCTTGCCTACACTGTGTAATCTCAGTCCCCCCAATGACAGCTATAATTAAATCAGAGTTGGACAGAGTCAGGCTGAACCAATCAGGGCAACTGGAAGTTTGGGTTTGAGGCTGAGAAACAGGTTGTTTCTGCTGGGCACACGAAACAGGAAGATTGGTAAGTCTGAATCTGGGCAAGTCTGTGCTCAGTCCCTCACACACGCCATGTTCTGATGCTAAAAATACACCTATGTTCTAAGTATGTTGTTCAAGGTTGTTTAATGCAAAGAGCTTTCAAGCCAGATAGATCTTAGTTCAAAAGTAAACATCAAAACTCCTAGTGTGTGAAGTAGGCAGTTTACCTGATGTCTCTGAAATTCAGTTTCCTTATTTGCTAAGCAGGAAAATGGATACCTGCCCCACGTAAGTGCTATGGTAATTAAATGAGGCAAAGCCATAAGCGGAAAAATATAGTTCATGGCATACAATATATACACTCCAAAACTAGTGCCCACTCAGAAAGTAGAAAAGATTCTCTTAGATACAAGTAGGATGAGTAACTTTGCACTAAAGGAGGCAAAGAAATGTTGGGTATGGACTAAATGTACAAAAGAGAGGGTTGGGGTGGACGCAGTGACTCATGCCTGTAATCTCAGCACTTTGGGAGGTTGAGGAGGGTGGATCGCTTGAGCCCAGGAGTTTGAGACCAGCCTGGCCAACATGGCAAAACCCTGTCTCTACAAAAAATACAAAAATTGGCTGGGAGTGGTGGTGGGCACCTATAGTCCCAGCTACTCAGGAGGCTGAGGCAGGAGAATCGCTTGAACCTGAGAGGCAGAGGCTGCAGTGAGCTGAGATTGTGTCATTATACTCAAGCCTGGGCAGCAAGAGGAAGACTCTGTATGGAAAAAAAAAAAAAAAAAAGAGAGAGAGAGAGAGGGTTGACTTCTAAGGAAGGACAGACCTAAGGAAAAGGTTTTGTCCAGTGTTGCTTTTGTGGTTCTCTGGTGGACATTTAAATTTTAGAATCTCTTAAAAAAAAAATTAATAGACCATTTTAGGTCCAGGCACGGTGGCTCACGCCTGTAACCCCAGTACTTTGGGAGGCCGAGGCGGGCGGATCATGAAGTCAGGAGATCGAGACCATCATGGCTAACACGGTGAAACCCCATCTCTTCTAAAAATACAAAAAATTAGCCAGGTGTGGTGGCAGGTGCCTGTAGTCCCAGCTACTCGGGAGGCTGACGCAGGAGAATGGCGTGAACCCGGGAGGCAGAGGTTGCAGTGAGCTGAGATTGTGCCACTGCACTCCAGCCTAGGCGACAGTGCGAGACTCCGTCTCAAAAAAAGAAGAAAAAAAAAAAACAGGCTATTTTTTAGTGCAATTTTAGGTTCGTGGCAAAATTGAACAGAAAGTACAGGGAGTTCCCACATACTCTCTTGACACCCCCTCTATCACATGTCACCCTTTGTTAGACTAACCTTCATTTCAGGTTTAGTCCTTCAGATTGCAATTTTTTTTGTTTTGTTTGAGACGGAGTCTCACTCTGTCACTCAGGCTGGAGTGCAGTGGCCCGCTGTTAGCTCACTGCAACCTCTGCTTCCTGGGTTCAAGTGATACTCCTGCCTCAGCCTCCCTACTAGCTGGGATTACAGGTGCCCACTACCACACCCGGCTAAATTTTGTATTTTTAGTAGAGATGGGGTTTCACCATGTTGGCTGGGCTGGTCTCAAACTCCTGACCGCAAGTGATCTGCCAGCCTCGGCCTCCCAAAGTGGTGGGATTACAGGCGTGAGCAACCACACCTGGCCCAGATTGCAATTTGTATTCCATCTGGTTTTCTATTCTTCTTTCATTAATAATCTATCAACTGCTTATCCTCACAAATTCTTCTTTATATAAGACTTCCTAGGGAAACTATTCAGCATGGACGCATGTCACACATTTGTCAAAACTCATTTGTGAAATCTTCTTTGCTTCTTTCCTTCCTTCTCTTTCTATCAGTCATCTATCCATCAATATTCACTGGCACTCTGGCACTAGAGGATAATATAAAATTACCTTCCAATTTCTAACTCTTTAAGATCTAGGTGCTAAAAGACAGGACCAAAAAAGATTTTCATTCTGAGTTTCTCTCTCTTTTTTTTTTCTCTTCTTGTTGTATAGCAGTACATGTTTTTCTTTTCTTTCTTTCTTTCTTTTTTTTTTTTTTGAGACAGCATATCACTCCTATCACCTAGACTGGAGAGCAGTGGTGCAAACATAGCTCACTGCAGCCTCAACTTCCTGGGCTCAGGTGATTCCCCCACCTCAGCCTCACAAGTAGCTGGGACTACAGGAGTGTGCCCAGCTAATGTTTTGTATGTTTAATAGAGATGGGGTTTTGCCATGTTGCCCAGGCTGGTCTTGAACTCCTTGTCTCAAGCGATCCACTGGCCTCAGCCTCCCAAAGTGCTGGGACTGCAGGTGTGAGCCACCGTGCCTCACCTACATTTTTCCTTTAGTATTCAAAACAGTCTTTAAAATTAGAGAATACGTAAAATGTTTTTGTAAAAAAGCAAGTAATACAGGAAAGTACAGTCTATCCTCCATTCTATTCCCTCACTTGGAGGTAACCTTCCCAGTAGGTTTTCAATGACATTAAGGATGATGTGGATGAAACGAATATTCTAAGTAGGTTCACAGTAACTTACCTGGCTGGTTCTGACAACTCTTTCTTAATTTAAACTTATCACTGTTGCTTTTGTAACACTGGCCAGTGTTTTTCATTTGCCCAGCAACAGGAAGAATATTTATCTCTTTATCCCTGTGCAATTATTTTAAATGCAAAGCCTCTGATGAACTATAGACAGTTTTTCAGTGTAGTTAAAATGATACAAACACTTTGGCAGTTACTTAATTAAACATAAAGCTACCACACAACCCAACCATTCCACTGCTAGGCATGGAGAGGATTTAGTGCTATCCCAAATAGTCCACAAGTTTGAATAATGCATTGTTAGTGGTTCTTGCCTGGGACATACATCAGAATCACCTGGAAAGATTTTTCAAAATACATTTCAGATATGTAGAATCAGAATGCATAATGGTGGGCCCTGGCATACGTAGTCTAATAAAAGTTCCACAAATGAGGATTCTGCACACAAATGCCCTTTTAGTGCCACGGTTTCATATGACCACCTTGGCGAAGCACACCCACTTCCTTGGCTTCAACCAACTTCTATGTTGGGAGAGGGTCTGAAAAAGGTGGTCACGGTGGCATTAAAGAGGAGAGAATTCAAAACAGTTATGAGGTAGAATTCATAGGATTTACATATAGAAGACACTGATGATGCTTTTTATGAAAATTTTGAACCACTGAGAAAATTTTAAACCAGCTGAGAGATTAGAATTAGGTTGAACACAAAATTGCCAATATTCAACCATGTATGACAAAAATGGCACTTCATATGCCAAAAATGGAATTTTCATACAAAAAGTAGCAATTTCATATATTTTAACCTAATATAAAACACTCATATGCACACTACCCAGATTCAGTAATTCTCAAGATTTTGCCTCCTTTTTTTTTTTCTTTAATTGCTGAGTAACTTTAAAGCAAATCTTAGACCTTAAGTCATTACACTCCTACATACTTGGCATATATCTCAAAAGTACTGCCGCTTATATAACTGCAATTTCATCACCACACCTCACCAACAATAATTTCTTGTTATCATCTAATACCCAGTCCACATTCTTATCTCTCTGATTGTCTTTAAAAAATGCATTTTGGTTGACTGAATAAAGTTCCTAAAGCAGATGTATGCATTGTATTTGGTGGTTATGGTTTTTAAACCTTTTTCCATCCCTGAGCAGTCCTCCTGAGATATCCTCTCCTACTTTTTTCCCATGCCACTGGACTTATATTCATTAACTTGAACACTTTTGTGAAGACAAAATGAGGTAATGAATATATAATGACCAGCACATTGCCTGATCCACAGACAGGCAAGCAGTTGCTCAGTGAATGTTAATTCTAGTCAACGACAAGAGACACCTCCATCATATATAATAGAAATGTTCATTTCAATAAAATATTTGTAAAAAAGCATCTGAAGAATTACATAAAGAATTACGTATTTTTTGGACAGTGCAGAATATGTACAATAATTTATCTGTAAGTAAGCAATACCTACAGCAGAAGCAGAGAATCCGAGGATTTTGGAAGAAGAAATTGTCTTCAGGAATTTTGCTCTACCACTAGGAAAGCAGAGGCTCCTCTGGGCCAAAAACATGCTATTAAATAAAAGAAAAGTTGAGAAGAGGAATAAATATATGATGGGTACATCATTATCAGACACTTACAGCCAGCTGGTATATCATAAGCTTACGTAAAATCCAAGCAAACATTTTTGATAAGTGAGCTTACTTTCTTTCAAGTTTTCTTTCTATGATATAATCTCTCATCACTGGAAGCATTCTAATAAATGTATTCTTCCTTATACAAATTTATATTCACATCATTTCAAACTAGAGAGCTGTATGAATATTCTTAATTCAGAAACCAAGGCTTTAATTTAGTCAAGAGCATTAAATTTCAGTAAGTGAAAGTTCCATTTCTAGCAGCCATAAAATCCAGAGTATTTCAACCTAGGAACGACTCAAATTTCAGAATCCTCTGGATAACAGTCACTAGTAAAAGCACAATTTGTAACAGTAAATTAAAGTTGTTAGGAACAATTATTTAAAAAGTTATTTGAAAAGATGAATGATAGTAGGTCCTTGATAAATAGAAAGACTATAGAGTGAATCTTAGGTTATTCTGAAGGTACTTCCTCCAACAATTCCCGCAAGCCATTTTAGTGGATTCCAGTGGCATGATAGGCATGCATTCTGAATTGCTTCTCTACCTGTAAGGAAATTGATATCCATCATGGGTAAATGGAGGAAGATTAAGGCAATGAAACTCTATTATAATAATACTGCTACTTGGAAGTGGAAAGAAAACCCAGTTTTCTAAAAACATTCAGGCAAATAGATATTTCTCATAAGGTTTTACTCTGAGAATGTTGTTCTCTTAAGCCTCTTAAGTATAAGGCTGCTATATCAGTGGATGGCATTTCGTCTAACAGTTATCAAACCTTAGAGAAAAGAGACCTAATCTATGGAAACTAAACAGAACTTCTACATAAAATGCTAACAAATCAAACCCAGTAGTATACAAGAAGAATAATACATCATGACCAAGGGGGGTTGGGTTTATATAAGACACCTATTAATGTGATTCACCACATTAAGAAATTAAAGTCGAATTCAATCTTAAGAAGTGTCTATCTGTAGTCAAGTTATGGACTCCTGCTGGGCCTCAGTTTCTCCATTTTTCACAATAGATGAATAAATTAATAAGGTTTGAGTTAAAGCAAGCAGGTAGAGGGAACCCTCTAAAGACATAAAGATACAATGGAATTTGCTGATTATGGCACAACTGTCCCAAAAGAGAACAGTTGAAACTTTGGACAATGGAAGAGAAAGGAAGAGCTGGGTCAGTTGCCAGGAAGTACACCGCATGATGGAGGTAATGTGCTAATAATAAAAGCAAGTGAGCTTGGAGTGCAGCTTCTGGGAGATTTCACCCCAGACTGGGTGAGCCATACTCTCTAGGTACCAGGTATTTTATTAAGTAAACACATTTTGAGCAGCATTTTCTAATGCAATCAACACTGCATATATATATTCACCAATGAGATAAATACATTAAATTTAGATGTCACCAAAAAGATAGAAGAAAATAAAAAGGTATATGGCTCTTAATTCTAAACAATATTTTCTTTGTATTTTTCTCCCTAAAAACAACTTCTGTGAAGAAAACCTGGCAACTTATGAATCAGGATGATCTATGTGATCTAATTATAGCATATTATGCATAAAGTCCACATTCCAAAACGCACGATCTATACAAATGAAACTGTTGAATTATTATCAATGGGTTAGACTGTTTAAAATGAAGATTCAGAGGGCATGCTTGGCAGATTTGGGGGTGGCCTGAAGCTGAGAAAGCTGGTGAATTTTTGAGGGCCGAATATAAGGCTAAAAGGCAGACAAGGCAGTCAAAATAAATCTTATGAAGCTTAAAGCTCCAGACTTAAATCCAAATGATCAATTTATACTTTACACATGGGGAGGAGAGGTAGGAAGAGATTTAATTTGACAAAGCCCAGAACATCTGTGTTAACTGCAAGTTCAAGCAAGATTAACATGAGGCAAAAAGGGCTACAGCTAATAATGCGCCGCCCACACTGTTACAAGAGTCCGACCACTGGAAAACTGATTTTCCTTTCATACTCTACCTTGTTAGTTTGCTTCTAGAATGTTTATAAGGTTCACTGATACAACACAGGGAATCTAGGCGGTGAACAAAGTCCTGGACGGGGGAGTACTGTGGAAGGATGGACTTCAAAGCTACGTCTTTAGAACAGCGGAAAGAATTGGCCAAAGTTGGGCAGCACATGATTTAAGGAGACACCAGCCTGAAACTGCTGAAAACCTGTTCTACGAAAATGGGATTCGTGTAACTATAAACTTCTCCAGAGGGAAAGCAGTGTGGCTGCCTGGGTGATACCAGGAATTCGGTTTTAGCTCCCGAGGTCAGACTTGCTAAGGGCTGACCTGCAGCCCCAGTCCTCCTCAGGTGGCCGCAAAGGAGCCACGCGTGGGAGAAGCGAAGGAAGGCCATTTCTGCGCCACTTGACTCCAAAAGCAACAGACTTGACTACTTTTCTCTTTTAACTACAGATGTTGGATTCTGCTAAGCTTCATTTATAAGGCAACCTAACAGCCTTGGTATCCTCCTTTTGGATTTTTTTTTTTTTTTTTTTTTTTTGAGACGGAGTCTCGCTCTGTCGCCCAGACTGGAGTGCAGTGGCGCAATCTCGGCTCACTGCAAGCTCCGCCCACGGGCTCACGCCATTCTCCTGCCTCAGCCTCCCGAGTAGCTGGGACTATAGGCGCCCACCACGACGCCCAGCTAATTTTTTGTATTTTTAGCAGAGACGGTGTTTCACCGTGTTAGCCAGGATGGCTAACTGATCTCCTGACGTCATGATCCGACCGCCTCGGCCTCCTAAAGAGCTGGGATTATAGGCGTCAGCGTCTTTTGGATTTTTAAATTAAGAGTCCCAAAGTCACTCTTCTCAGACTACCTTCTAAAAGCCCAAACAGCGAAATCAAGAGTAAAAGCGCCAAGACGGTGACCGGGTCTAGGGGATCCCTCTTGGAGGCCAGTCACCTCGGCGCCTTCCCCTCAAACTGTTAATCCAGGGCCGACTCCCTGCAGCCGCCCCAGCAGGCGGCTCTCGCGTGACTCAGGCAAGAGCAGCCCGGCCCCCGTCCCCTCGCCCCGCAGGCCGGAAAGGCCCTCGTCAGTCCGCACTGAAGCGCCGCGCCGAGCCGCTCCGCGCGCCCGCCCCACTCACCTATCTGGTGCGGGAACCTCGCCTCTCCAGGCTCGAGACCCGCCTGGGCTTGAGGGCCTGGCTGGGCGGGATTCGGACGCGGGGGGCGGAGCCGGGACACGGACTGACTCTGGGGTTTGCACTCAGTGCGCGCTTTGGCTGAGGGCTAGGCTGTGATCTCTAGGCTGGAAAAGACTGGATAAGGGGTGTTTTTTTGGGAGGGGAGGGGCGGGATTTGGTGGGTTCCGGGCTTGTGGGAACAATAGGGCGGGCCGGGGGCGAGCCCGGATGTGGCCAGGGATTGGCTGTGGAGTGTGACTCACGGCGCGCGTTGACTGTGGGGTCCGCCGCGATCGCGGACCGGATGGAAATGGAGGAGGGAAGGGGTGGGGGCCGCGGGTTGGGCTTGAGTGAGGAAGGGGATAAGATGGAGGCCGGCCTGGACGTGGCCGGGGATTGGCTATGGGTGTGGACTCAGGGAACTCATTGGCTGTGGAGTCGGCCGGGATCACGTGCTGGTTCAGGCAAGCATAGGTGCGGGACTGGAGTTAGTGTGGCGCGGACTTGGATATGGGTATGGAATTTGGGCCCAGGGCTGGAATCGGATATATGGGATTGATCGGGTTGGGGGCAGGTTATAGGATGAGTACTGGTTTGCAAGGATGGGTAAGCTATGGGGCCGCTGGGCTTGTACAAGTGGAGGGGTCGGGTTAGAATAACTTTGGAAGGTTCCTGAGAGAGGGCAATGCCAGAGTGAGTGTGAAAAGGGATTCCTAGATGCATTTGTCATTTGAGATGGGGGTGAGGGGTTAAAAAGCGGAAAGGAACTTATTTTCCTTAATATGAGTTTGATCAGCAAACTAAGAATGAAAGGGACATGTCAGACTGAAGGAGGAAGAAAAATGACACTAAAATGCAAAAAAGAAAAGTCTCTAGGAAAACAAGGAAGGAACCCACTGGTGACTTATTTGGGGAGGGCAGTGTCAGCGAAAGGAGAGTTTTTGTTAAAAATTGAGTTTTATGTTTGGATTTTTTTCCTCTTCTATTTTAAGAGGATGAGAGGCTAGAGGGAGTGGGAGAGGCCTTAGCATTGTTTTTCAGTTCTAAAGGAGGGAACAAAAGTAATCATTGATTAAAGGAATATACTCTTCAGCTAGGTACAGGGAGTTTCAGAAGACGATTAGGTGCATAGAGAAATTATTGTGTACAGGCAGGGGCGAGCCTGATGTGGCTTGGGATTGGCTGTGTAGTGTCTCAGTGCGCAGTGGCTGTGGGGTCCGCTGCCATTGGGGATCATACTACATCTTACCTTTAGGAGGGAGGAAAAGTGCAAGGCTAAAGCTGTAATCAGTAAAGAAGCAACAATTATATTAGCTGGGGGAGGAGGATAGTTTGATATTTTTGTAGTTTCCACAGTGACCTTTTTAAAAATCTGGTTAGGCAAAAATAGTGTGATCTTGTTTGTTGTCTCACTTCATTACGATCACAGAATGACCTGGTACTGTGTCCGAACTTGGTGGGTTCTTGGTCTCACCGACTTCAAGAATGAAGCCGCAGACCCTCACGGTGAGTGTTACAGTTCTTAAAGATGGTGTGTCTGGAGTTTGTTCCTTCAGAGGTTCAGATGTGTCTGGAGCTTTTTCCTTCTGGTGGATTGTGGTCTCCCTGTCAGGAGTGAAGCTGCAGACCTTTGTTGGTGAGTGTTACAGCTCACAAAGGCAGCATGGACTCACAGAGTGAGCAGCAGCAAGGCTTATTGCAAAGAGCAAAAGAACAAAGCTTCCACAGTGTGGAAGTGGACCTGGGTTGCCACTGCTGGCCCGGCAGCCTGCTTTTATTTGCTTATCTGGCCCCACCCCATGCAGGGGTCTTTGAAAACAGTATGCTGAGAATAGATAGGGCTCAAGGACAGTATCTCCAATTGAACTTTTAATGAACTCCCATAGGCGCCAAGAAGGCGGGCAGATAAGGAAGAGCATAGAAACAACTGAGTAGAAGGTTACATCTGGGAAAAGAAAGTTTGTTTTGCATTGCATGCTTTCTGCTGACGTGGGGTTTATGGAGTATAAATAAAGTGAGGCAGAGGCTCTGAGCGCGGCCGCCATGTTCTCTGTGTGTCTTTGTCTTTTGTGTGTTCTTTCATTCTCCACCACCCTGGGCAGGGACCCCAACACACCCACATCCTGCTGATTGGTTCATTTTAAAGAGAGCTGATTGGTCCACTTTACAGAGAGTTGATTGGTCCGTTTTGACAGAGTGCTGATTGGTGTGTTTACAATCCTTGAGCTAGACACCCAGTCACAGAGTGCTAGTTAGCTAGATACAGAGTTAGCTAGATAGAGAGTACCAATTTGTGTATTTACAAACCTTGAGCTAGACACAGAGTACTGATTGGTGTATTTACAAACCCTGAGCTAGACAGAGTGCTGGTTGGTGCCTTTACAATCCTTGAGCCAGACACAATCATAGAGTGGTAGTCCTCCAAGTCCCCAGTAGATTAGCTAGATACAGAGTGTATTCACAAACCTTGAGCTAGACACAGAGTACTGATTGGTGTATTTACAAACCCTGAGCTAGACACAGAGTGCTGATTGATGTGCATACAATCCTCTGGCTAGATATAAAAGTTCCCCATCCCCGCCCAGCTGGCTTCACCTAGTGGATCCTGCACCAGGGATGCAGGCAGAGCTGCCCGCCCCTCGGGAGCCGCGCCTGCACTCCTCAGCCCTTGGGCTGTCCATGGGACCGGGCACCACGGAGCAGGGGGCGGCGCCCGTTGGGGAGGCGGGAGCCCACCGCAGACGGGGAGCTCAGACATGGCGGGCTGCAGGTCCCAAGCCCTGCCCCGCCGGGAGGCAGCTAAACCCGGTGAGATTTTGAGTGCAGCGCTGGCGGGTCGGCACTGCTTGGGGACCGGGCGCAACCTCTGCAGCTGCTGGCCCGGGTGCTAAGCCGCTCACTGCCCTGGGCCTGTGGTGCCGGTGGCTGCTCCGTGTGCGGGATGCTGAGCCAGAGCCCGCGCCTGCGCGGGCGCCCGCCGGAACTCACACCTGACGGCGAGCGCATCCCCAGTTCCCATCCACGCGTCTTCTCCCTCCGTACGTCCCCACAAGCAGAGGGAGGACGCTCAGGCCTCAGCCAGCCCAGAAAGGGGCTCCCACCGTGCCGTGGCGGGGTGAAGGGCTCCTCAAGCCCTGCCAGAGTGGACGCCGAGGCCGGAGGCCAAGGAGGCCCTGAGAGTGAGGGCTGCTAGCACATTGTCACCTCTCAGTATAATGTTAGTGTTTTGTGAGATTGTTACGTTTTAACAGGGGAACACCACAGCCAATTCCTAACAACACTGAAGTGTCAGTTCCGTTGGTGACACCAAGGGCAATTTTTATTTTTCTCATATTTACCAAATACGAATTGCATACATAGATGCTGAGACAACTGGGAAGAATGAGGTAGAGAAAACATGTGTCTTAAACCTTACATTCTGGTAGGGAGAGACAAGCAATAGACAAGTAAGTATAAAAAATGATTTTAGAGGGTGACAAGTGCTATGAAAGAAAAAATGATGGGTGGAGATAGCTGTAAATTTAAATAGGATGGTCAGGAAGGCTTTTTTGAGGACGTGACATTAGAATTCAGAATTGAATGATAAGGAAGCAGACTTGCAAAAATGATTCTGGAAAGGGAAATAGGAGTTGAAAAGGCCCTGAATGTAGAAAAAGGCCCTATAAGTGAGTCCTTGAAATTACTAGCTAATTGGTCGGGCACGGTGGCTCACGCCTGTAATCCCAGCACTTTGGGAGGCCAAGGCGGGTGGGTGGATCATCAGGTCAGGAGTTTGAGACCAGCCTGACCAACGTGGTGAAACCCTGGCTCTACTAAAAATGCAAAAAATTAGCCTGGCGTGATGGCGCGCGCCTGTAATCCCAGCTACGCAGGAGGCTGAGGCAGGAGAATCGCTTGCACCCGGGAGGCAGAGGTTGCAGTGAGCCGAGATTGTGCCACTGTACTTCAGCCTGGTCGACAGAGTGAGACTCTGTCTCAAAAAAAAAAAAAAAAAAGAAAGAAAAAGAAAAAGACATTACTAGCTAATAGGTATATTACCCTTATATCTTGTTTTCTGAATAAAAAAATTACCCTTATACCCTAATATTACCCTTATATTACCCTTATACCCTTGTTTTCTGAATAAAAAATTACCCTTGTTTTCTGAATAAAAAATTATGTAGATTAGGCCTTTTTCCTTGCCTCATCTAAAGAACTAAAAATATTTTGAAATATAGCAGAGAGAAGGTGGTATAGCATAATGGATAAGTCAAATTGCCTGGTTCAAATTCCACCTCTGCAATTTTCTAGCTGTGTTACCTTGGGCAAGTTATTTCATTTCTCTGTGCTTCAATTTCCTCAATTGTAAAAAGTAAATAATAGAACCTTACCCAGAGTGTTATTGTAAGGATTTAATGAATCAATCAAACAACCAAAACAAAACCAACAATACTTAGGAGAGTACTCAGTTCTTAATAAGTACTGTAACATTGGTCGTTACATAAAAGGGAAAGAGAAACTTTAGGATGGGGCTGCTATTTATCCCCCACTATTTGATACTGTCTTCTATTTTTTAAAAAAACTTTTTTTGGGGTCACAATCCCTTTTTAAATCTGTAGTAATAGAGTCCCCAAGTTTCAGCAGTGTACCTGGGTGCATGATACAAAGAATGCATTTCCATCCTCTGTTATGGCTAGGTTGGCTGTATGACCAAATTGTGACCAATGGCATATAAATGGGAGCTGTATGTGCAGCTGCTATGAAATGTCTTAAAAGAGTGGTAGGCCCTTCTTGTTCTCTTGGTTTTGCAGTTTACCTGCCAGTTTGGGTGCTGGGTACAAGTCTAAGATGCCTGCAGCCCTCTTGGACCACCATATGGAATCTACAAGTTCAAGATGATCAGATGATCTAGTACAATAGAATGAGAGAGAACGATCCTGAGCCCTGACATCATGGAGCCACCACTCCAGCTCTGGACCAACTGTCTATATTTGTGGTTAAAGAAATCAACTTCAATTTTGCTTAACTCTTTTACATTTGTTTCCTGAAGTGTAGTCACAGTTTGCCTGTAATTGTTTACTGACTACTATTCTAGTTTGATTCCCAAAGGCATTCCGCTTTACTTTCACATGAGTCTTCCAGGTGACAATAGAGGAGTGAGGGAGGAAAACAAGTTGGATGACAGTAGCAATGCCTCATTATCTGAAAATGCTGCTGAAGAGGTATCTGTGACTTCTAGGTACTAAGAGTCAAGGAGGCAGGACTACATTTTCCTTTATCTTATAACACTACAGTGGTACTAAGAAGGACCTGCTCTAGGAAACAAGACAACTAAGTGTGGGTTTGTAAGTTCCTAAAGACTTTTCCACCTTATAATCCTGCTCTAAAGAATTATGTTCAGTTTTCAGTCTCATGTAACTATTTTAAATGCAATATTTATGTGTGTGTATCAGAATATTAAACTAATGTTTCCTAGCCAGATAATAATAGCTATACAGACATTAGTTCAACTATTTCAAAAAGATAATAGAAATTGTACACTTAATCCATGGAAAGGCTGATCAGGGTAAATATGCATCTTATTTATCTGTTGTCTGTCTATCCACATACACGTTTGGCTGGATTGATAGCAACTTAACTGTTAGAATTTGTGATTTGAATCAGTCAGGTAATCTTTACAGTCTTTGAAAAATTTTTAAAAGGGGAAAATGAATTTTGACTTTACAAATCAGTTTGGCAGCAGAATATACATTCCTCTCATCTGTACATGGCACATACTCTAAGGTTGACCACATGCTCAACCATAACGCAATTCTCAACAAACTGAAAAAAAACTGAAATAATACCAGCCACACTCTAGTACTATAGCACAATAAAAACAGAAATCAATACCCAGAATATCTCTCAATACTATACAATTACATGGAAATTAAACAGTCTGCTCCTGGGTCACATTTGGATAAACAATGAAATTAAGGTAGAAATCAAAAAAGTCTTTCAAACTAGTGAAACAAAGGATACAACATATCAGAATCTCTGGAACACAGTTAAAGCAGGTGTAAGAAGAAAGTTATAGTGCTAAACACCTACATCAAGAAGTTAGAAAGATCTCAAACGAACAACCTAACATTACACCTACAGGAACTAGAAAAACAAGAGCACATCAACTCCAAAGCTAGCAACAGAAAAGATATGACCAAAATTAAGCTGACTGAATGAAACTGAGGTGCAAAATCCATACAAAGATCAATGAAACCAAAAGTTGTTTCTTTGGAAGAATAAATAAGATTGGAAGACTATTAGATAAATAAGGAAAAAGAAGATCCAAATAAACACGATCAGAAACGACAAATGTGACACTACCATTGACCTTACAGAAGAAAAAAAAAAAACAACAAAAAACCCCAGACACTATTATGAACTCCTCTATGCACACAAACTAGAAAACCTAGAAGAAATGGATAAATTCCCAGAAACATATAGCCTCTCAAGAATGAACCAGGAAGAAATTGAAATCCTGAACACACCAATAATGGGCTCAAAGTTGAATCAGTAATAAAATACCTTACCAACAAGAAAAACCTGTGGACCAGATGGATTCACAGCCAAATTCTACCAGATGTATAAAGAAGAGCTGTCAATAATCCTACTGAAATTATTCCAGAAAAATCAAGCAGGAGGGACTCCTTACTAACGCATGAGGTCAGCATCAGTCTGATATCAAAACCTGGCAGAGACACAGCAAAAAAAGAAAACTTCAGGCCAACATCCCTGATGACTACAGACACAAAAGTCCTCAGCAAAATACTAACAAATCAAATCCAGCAACACACCAAAAAGCTAATCCACCATAACCAAAAGGCTTTATTTCTGGGGTGCAAGGTTGGTTCAAAATATCCAAATTACACATCAAAACTACAATGAGATATCATCTCGCCCCAGTTAAAATGGCTTAGATTCAAAAGACAGGCAATAACAAATCCTAGCAAGGATGTGGAGAAAAGGGAAGCCTCATACACTGTTGGTAGGAATGTAAATTAGTACAGCTACTATGGAGAATAGTTTGGAGGTTCCTGAAAAACAAAACAAAACAAAAACCTAAAAACAGAGCTACCATATCATCCAGGAATCCCACTAGTGGGTATATACCCCAAAGAAAGGAAATCAGTATATCAAAGGGATGTCTTCACCCCCATGTTTATTGCAGCAGTGTTCACAATGCTGGGCCAAAGTTAGTGCTACATGCTTCATGCCAGTTAGATCCCTAGAGCAATGTTAGGAATATTGATCAACACCAGCTTCTCTAGGTCTTTAAAGAGGGGATACTGATTAAATCCTTTGTGGGGAGTAGAGGGAGAAGATTCTATTATAAATAGCACAAGAATATACATAATTATCAAACTCGTGAAATAATATGATGTTTAATAATTAAATGGTAAACTTTCAGGGAGAAGTGTTAGGAATGGAGTTGGGATAATAAAGTGTATGTAAGATGTTCATTCATTTAAAAAAAAGTATTTATTGTATATATATGTGCCTGGCAACCTTTCTAGACTTTACTGATGCCGTGAGGAACAAAAAGACAAAGACCCTGCCCACTGGACCTTATTTTCTAGTAGGGAGGGGAGACAGGCAGTAAGTTTAAACAAACTCATCAGTAAAATAAGGTAGTGATAAAATATTGTGAGGAAAAATAAAAATTCTGGTCACTAGGTGGTGCTCATGGCTTTCTTAATTTCTTTCACTTATCCAGTACATTCAACTGGAGGGATGCTGACTGCCTGATGCTCTATTAAAGTTGTGTTTGGGGCCAGGTGCAGTGGCTCATAACTGTAATCCCAGCATTTTGGGAAGCCGAAGTGGGAGGCTGGCTTGAGCCCAGGAGTTCAAGATCAGCCTAGGCAACATAGCCAGGGCTCGTATCTGTTATTATTTTAAGGTTGTGTTTGGGTCAAAGTAATAAGTTCTTTCTTTTGCTGTCTCCCTTCTCCCAATTTTTATTTGTTTAAATTTGTTTTTTATTTTTTAGAGACAGGGTCTCATTGCTGTGTTGCCCAGGCTGGAGTGCAGTGGTGGGATCATAGCTCATGGCAGCCTCGAACTCCTAGGCTCAAACAATCCTCCTGCCTCAGCCTTCCAAAGTGCCGAGATTACGCGCATGCACCACCATGCTCAGCCTCCTTAGAGATTTTCCAGGACATTTTTTTTTTTTTAAGAGGCAAGTCTTGCTCTGTTGTCCAGGCTGGTCTCGACTTCCTGGCCTTATGCAATCCTTCCTCCTTAGCTTCTCGAGTATCTGGAACTACAGGAACACACTACCATGCCTGACTGGATTTCTCTTTCTTTCTTTCTATTCCTTCCTTCCTCCTTTCTTTCCCTTCCCTTCCCTCCCCTCCCCTCCCCTCCCTTCCCTTCCCTTCCTTTCCCTCTTTCTTTCTTTTCTCGAATTGACTGATAAGGTGAAATAGGACTAAGACACACTAAAGAGCTGTGTGAACTATCTTGGTATAGGGGGATTAGATTAACTCCCTAAATCATAGATATGCTCTCCCGTCAATTTCCTGGGTATTTAACTTTCTTTCATTTATTTAATATATGTATTCAGCATAGACTTTTAGCTCTTTAAGAGAGAAACACAACCACGTTTCCTAGTCTTTGGCGGAGTATCTTATAGATAACAAATATCTTCAATGAATAAATTCCTCTAGCTTACGCAATTGTTGTTTTCTATGTAGTCTTACCTAACTTCCTAAAAGGACTGTTTTAGAGTTAGACTGGGGGGAAAATCTATATAATAAGACATGGGAGAACATTAAAGTTAGTCTTTGTTAAGGCTAATTCTAGAAAGAAGGTCTTGAACCTTCTTTTCTACTGTGAGTAGAAGGAACATTATAAGAACTACAGGGTGATGGAATCTAAGCAGATACAGGAATTGTGATCCATCCTGACAGTCTCTTGGTCTTTTAGTATATTTTAGTAGTATAGTTTAGTAGTTTTTAGTATACAGATCCTGTTCATGCTTTGTTAGATTTATATCTATTTCTTTCCTTTTTTTTGTAGGTGTTGTAAATAGTATCATTTTTAAAACTTTGGTTTCCAGTTGTTCTTTGCTTATATACAGAAACTGTTGAAGGTTGATTTTATGTGCTGACCTTGTATCTTTTGACTGTATTAAATTCATTTATTAGTTCTAAGAGTTTCATTGTAGATTACCTGGGATTTTCTACATAGGCAATCATGTTGCCTGCAAATAAGGACAGTTTTATTTGATGCTTTCTGATCTATATGCCTTTTATATCCTTTTCTTGCCAAATTGTACTAACACTTCCAATTGTACTAACACTTCCAGTGTAATGTTGAGTGGGAGTGGTGAGAGTGAACATTCTTGCATTGTTCCTAGATCTGAGGGGCAAAAGATTCAGCCTTTTATCAAGTATGATGTTAGCTGTAGAGTTTTTGCAGATGCCCTTTATCAGTTTGAAGAATTTCATTTCCTCTCCTATTTGCTGAATTTTCATATGAAGGTCATATTTTATCAAGCTTCTCCTTTATCTATTTATATAATCATGTGATTTTTTTCCCTTCTTTAGACATTTAGTGTGGTGAATTACACTAGTTGATTTTTGAATTACTTTACATCCGCAGGATGAATCCCACTGGATTGGTGTGCATTATTTTTGTATATTGCTGGATTTGATTTGCTAATAGTTTGTCGAGGATTTTTGCATCTATGTTTATGAGGGATAATGGTCTGTAGTTTTTTTTGTACTGTCTTTGTTTAATTTTGTTATCAGGATAATGCTGTGCTCATATAATGAATTGGGAAATGTTCCCTTTTGTATTTTTTGAAAGAAATTATTAAGAATTGGTATCATTGGCTGGGCGCGGTGGCTCAAGCCTGTAATCTCAGCACTTTGGGAGGCTGAGATGGGTGGATCACGAGGTCAGGAGATCGAGACCATCCTGGCTAACACCGTGAAACCCCGTCTTTACTAAAAAATACAAAAAAACTAGCCAGGCAAGGTGGCGGGTGCCTGTAGTCCTAGCTACTTGGGAGGCTGAGGCAGGAGAATGACGTAAACCCAGGAGGCCGAGCTTGCAATGAGCTGAGATCCAGCCACTGCACTCCAGCCTGGGCTACAGAGCGAGACTCTGTCTCAAAGGCCGGGCGCGGTGGCCCGAACCTGTAATCCCAGCACTTTGGGAGGCCAAGACGGGTGGATCACGAGGTCAGGAGATCGAGACCATCCTGGCTAACACGGTGAAACCCCGTCTCTACTAAAAAAATACAAAAAAAAAAAAAAAAAAAAAACTCGCCAGGCGAGGTGGCGGGCGCCTGTAGTCCCAGCTACTAGGGAGGCTGAGGCAGGAGAATGGCGTAAACCCGGGAGGCGGAGCTTGCAGTGAGCTGAGATCCGGCCACTGCCCTCCAGCCTGGGCGACAGAGCGAGACTCTGTCTCAAAAAAAAAAAAAAGAAAAAAAAAAGAATTGGTGTTATTTTAAAAAATGCTTAGTAGGATTTGCCAGTCAAGAGGAACCATCTGGATGTGGAGATTTGTTTTTCAGATTCTTAACTTTTTTACTCCATTTCAGTTGCTTTAGAAATTATATGAGAGTTCAGGTTATCTATTTTAACTTGGGTGAGTTTTAGTTGCTTGTTTGTGCTTTTTTCAGAAATTAGTCCATTTGTGTGAGTTGTAGAAGTTACACACATAGAGTTGTCAGAATGTTGAAATGTTGATTTTCAGTTTTACTATTTAATGCATCAAAGATTAAAAGTATTTCTTAAATCTTTATGTTTTTAAAAAATTTTTTGGTAGAATCACTTTATTTGGCTTAGTTGATTCTTGAGCCTGGTCATTTATAAGACTGATTGGACAGGTTTCACTGAGGGATTTCTAATACATATATATATATATTTTTTTTTTTTTTTTTTTTGTCAGGATCTCAGTATTTGATGTCTCCTTCCCTATAGATCAGAGGAGCTTGTATTTCCTTTCACTAAACTCAGAGAAGGAAAACTAGCAACTTACTACTCAAACAAGAGAATAAATACTTCTGTAAACTGAAAATATTTTTTGGCGTAGAGACACATACCATACAGGCCAGCAATTGTAGGCCTTAAGCTGTGGTAGCTTCAGCACACAGGCAGGAAATGAATAAGGGAAACTTGAAGCACCTTGTCATATAGATAGAGAAAGCTACAGGGTCATTCCAAAAGGACTCCAGAGCCAACTTAATCAGGCTCCCAATGGTCAATACTCCTGGTTGTAGATCCAGGAACGATGCAAGAAAAGCACAGCATTGCATTGCCATTTTCTTGTCATTGTTGCACTCAATGACACTCTCAGACCTACTATGTCAGAAAGTCAGAGGAAGGGTAGGGGCCAGGGAATCTTTATACTTAATAAGGTGATTTTAATGCCTATCAGGATTGAGGAGCACTGGTGAAAGCAACATGCCTCCTTGGAGAGAGAGCTTTATTTGATTCCTGGAGATATTAAAGAAAAGCCCTAAATCAGAAGTCAGATGATATGGAATCGGGTAGGGACATCATGCTACCAAACTAAGGAGGAAGTAACTTAATTTTGCTGAGTTTCAATTTTCTTATTTTAAATGGTTGATAAAGAAACTATTATTTGGTTTTGAAGGCAGAGTGAAATTTTTCTACTGTGAAGTTTCTACAATGATAAAAAATGTATTTTATTTAATCCTTTGTAGCAATACAGCTTGAAAAAGAAAAGATAAAGTATGTATTAGTCTGTTTTCATGCTGCTGAGAAAGATATAGCTGAGACTGGGAAGAAAAAGAGGTTTAATTGGACTTACAGTTCCACACGGCTGGGGAGGCCTCAGAATCCTGGCAGGAAGTGAAAGGCTCTTCTTACATGGTGGCAGCAAGAGAAAATGAGGAAGAGGCAAAAGCAGAAACCCCTGATAAAGCCATCAGATCTCGTGAGACATAGTCACTGCCATGAGAACTGTATGGAGGAAACCGCCGCTATGATTCAAATTATCTCCCACTGCATCCCTCCAACAACACGTGGGAATTATGGGAGTACAATTAAAGATAAGATTTGGGTGGGAACACAGCCAAACCATATCAAAGCATATCTACAAAAACATACCATCTATATGTTGTGGTCTTTACTGGTCCCCTAATGAAGTTTCAGTTCAGGTGAAGAAATACTGCTTGGCAGCACCATGCTCAACTGTGAAGAGGCATTTCCATTTGATGGGAGAGGAGGGAGTTCATGATTAAAAAAAAAAAGGCCCCAAAGCAATCAGGAAAGACAGTTATTAATGTGGATTGAATGGCATAACTGGTTTCCTGCTTTTTTCTCATCATGTGATATTTATTTATTTTTTCCATAAGTTACTGGGGTACAGGTGGTGTTTGGTTACATGAGTAATTTCTT
Organism: Macaca mulatta; assembly: GCF_049350105.2. Lineage (NCBI taxonomy): Eukaryota > Metazoa > Chordata > Mammalia > Primates > Cercopithecidae > Macaca > Macaca mulatta. The sequence continues at coordinate 151,595,056 of NC_133406.1, read as the reverse complement.
CAGTGGTGATTTGTGAGACTTTGGTGCAACCATCACCTGAGCAGTATACACTGCACCATATTTGTGGTCTTTTATCCCTCGCCCCCCTCCCACTCTTCCCCCCCAAGTCCCCAAAGTCCATTGTATCATTCTTATTCCTTTGCATCTTCATAGCTTAGCTCCCACATATTAGTGAGAACATACGATGTTTGGTTTTCCTTTCCTGGGTTACTTCACTTAGAATAATAGTCTCCAATCTCATCCAGGTTACTGTAAATGCTGTTAATTCATTCCTCTTTATGGCTGCATAGTATTCCATTGTATATATGTACCACAGTTTCTTTACCCAGTCATTGATTGATGAGCATTTGGGTTGATTCCATGATTTTGCAATTGTGAATTGTGCTGCTATAAACATGCATGTGCAAGTGTCTTTTTCCAATAATGACTTCTTTTCCTCTGGGTAGATACCCAGTAGTGGGATTGCTGGATCAAATTGCTGGTAGTTCAATTCTTAGTTCTTTAAGAAATCTCCACATTGTTTCCCATAGTTGCTGTACTAGTTTACATTCCCACCAGCAGTGCAGAAGCATTCCTGTTCACTGCATCCATGCCTACATCTACTGTTTTATGATTTTTTGATTATGGCCATTCTTGTAGGAGTAAGATGGTATTGCATTGTGGTTTTGATTTGCATTTCCCTGATCATTAGTTATGCTGAGCATTTTTCCATATGATTATTGGCCATTTGTATGTCTTCTTTTGAGAATTGTCTATTCATGTCCTTAGCCCACTTTTTGATGGGTTTCTTTGTTTTTTTCTTACTGATTTGTTTGAGTTCATTGTGGATTCTGGATATTAGTCCTTTGTCAGATATATAGATTGTGAAGATTTTCTCCCACTCTGTGGGTTGTCTGTTTACTCTGCTGCTGGACAACCTGCTGGATCCGGAGGGGTAGAAGTCAGCGGCGGGTCTGCAACGGCGGTGATCAGCAGTGGTGGACGGCGAGCGATAGCTCAGCTCAAGCTGGAACAAACATGGACCAGAAGAATGTGCAGTTGCAAGATTTAATAGAGTGAAAACAGAGCTCCCATACAGTGGGAGGGGACCCAAAGGGGGTTGCTGCTCCCTGCTTGAATGCCTGGGTTTATATCCTGATCATTGTCCCTCCCCCTGTGCTCTCAGGCGATATATGATTTGACTATTTCTTTACCTCCTGCTTTAGCCTAAGTTGTATGTTAGTGAGCCCTTTTTACTATCTCATTGGTCAGGTGTGAGCTGAGTTACAAGCCCCATGTTTAAAGGTGGGTGTGGTCACCTTTCCCAGCTAGGCTTAGGAATTCTTAGTTGACCTAGGAAATCCAACTAGTCCTATATCTCAATATTAAAAAGATAATCCACCATGATCAAGTAGGTTTCATACCAAGGATGCACAGATGATATAACATATGCAAGTCAGTAAATGTGATACATCACATAAACAGAACTAAAAACAAAAATCACATGATCATCTCAATAGATGCAGAAAAAGCGTTCAACAAAATCAAGCATCCCTTTATGATTAAAACTCTCAGCAAAATCGGCGTACAAGGAACATCCAGTGAGGCGCCCATTGCCGCTCCTGGTTGAGCCTGGTTGGACTTGGCATTGTTTCTGTATGGCTAAGGGCCCAGGGTTCGTCCTATTCGAGCTGAACACTAGTTGCTGGGTTCCACGGTTCTCTTCCATGACCCACGGCTTCTAATAGAGCTATAACACTCACCACATGGCCCAAGGTTCCATTCCTTGGAATCTGTGAGGCTAAGAACGCCAGGTCAGAGAACAAAAGGTCTGCTGCCATCTTGGGAGTGGCCCACCCCATCTTGGGAGCTCTAAGAACAAAGACCCGCCCATAACAATATGTTGTTGGATTTGGTTAGCTAGTATTTTGTTAAGGATTTTAGCGTCTACGTTCATCCAGGATGTCGGTCTGTAGTTTTCTTTTTTGGTTGTGTCCTTTCCTCGTTTTGATATTAGGATGATGCTGGCTTTATAGAATGAATTAGGAAGGGTTCCTTCTTTCTCTAGCTTGTGGAATAGTGTTGAAAGGATTGGTACCAATTCTTTGAATATCTGGTAGAATTCTGCTGTGAATCCTTCTAGTCCTGGACCTTTTTTGTTGGTAATTTTTAAATTACTATTTCAGTCTCGCTGCTTGTTATTCGTCTGTTCAGGGTATCTTATTCTTCCTGATTTAAGCTAGGTGGGTTGTATTTTTCCAGGAATTTATCCATCTCTTCTAGGTTTTCTAGTTTATGTGCGTACAGGTGTTTATAGTAGCCTTGAATGATTTTTTGTATTTCAGTGGTGTCAGTTTTAATACCTCCTGTTTTGTTTCTTACTGAAGTTATTTGGATTTTCTCTCTTCTTTTCTTAGCTAATCTTGCTAATGGTCTATCAATGTTATTTATCTTTTCAAAGGACCAGGTTTTTGTTTCATTTATCTTTGTAATTTTTTTTTTTCAATTTCATTTATTTCTCTGATCTTGGTTACTTCCTTTCTTCTGCTGGGTTTGGGTTTGGGTTTGGTTTGTTCTTGTTTCTCTAGTTCTTTGGGGTGTGACCTTAGATTGTCTGTTTGTGCTCTTTCAGACTTTCTGATGTAGGTGTTTAGGGCTATGAACTTTCTTCTTAGCACTGCCTTTGCTGTATCCCAGAGGTTTTGATAGGTTGTGTTATTATTGTCATTCAGTTTGAAGAATTTTTAAATTTTCATCTTGATTTTGTTTTTGACCCAATGCTCTTTCAGGAGCAGGTTATTTAATTTCCATGTATTTGCATGGTTTTGAAGGTTCCCTTTGGAGTTGATTTCCAGTTTTATTGCACTGTGGTCTGAGAGTATGCTTGATATAATTTTAATTTTTTAAAATTTATTGAGGCTCATTTTATGGCCTATCATGTGGTCCATTTTGGAGAAAGCTCCATGGGCTGTTGAATAGAATGTGTATTTTGAGGTTGTTGGAAGAAATTTTCTGTATGTATCTGTTAAGTCCATTTGTTCCAAAGTACAGTTAATCCATTATTTATTTGTTGTTTTTATATCTTGATGACCTGTCTAGTGCTGTCAGTGGAGTATTGAAGTCCTCCACTATTATTGTATTGCTGTCTATCTCATTTCTTAGGTCTATTAGTAATTATTTTATAAATTTGGAGCTCCAGTGTTAGGTGCATATATGTTTAGGATTGTGATATTTTCCTGTTGGACAAGGCCTTTTATCATTATATAATGTCCCTCTTTGTCTCTTTTAACCACTGTTGCTTTAAAGTTTGTTTTGCTTGATATAAGAATAGCTACCTCTGGTCGCTTTTGGTGTCCATTTGCATGAAATGCCTTTTCCCACACCTTTAACTTTATGTGAGTCCTTATGTGTTAGGCGAGTCTCCTGAAGACAGTGGATAGTTGATTGGTGAATTCTTATCCTTTCTGCAGTTCTGTATCTTTTAAGTGGAGCATTTAGGTGATTTACATTCAATGTTAGTATTGAAATATGAGGTAATCGTTGTGTTCATTATGCTCATTGTTGCCTGTGTACTTTGTTTTTTGTTTTGTTTTGTTTTTTGCTTTTGCTTTTTACCTTGTATTTTTGTTTTGGAGGTCCTATGTGATTTATGCTTTAAAGAGGTTCTGTTTTGATGTGTTTCCAGAATTTGTTTCACAATTTAACTTCCTTTTAGCAGTTCTTATAGTGGTGGCTTGGTAATGGTGAATTCTCTCAGCATTTTTTTTGGTCTAAAAATGACTGTTTCTTTCCTTCACATATGATGCTTAGTTTTGCTGGATACAAAATTCTTGGCTGATAATTGTTTTGTTTGAAGAGGCTGAAGATAGGGCCCCAATGCTTTCTGGCTTGTAGGGTTTCTGCTGAGAAATCTGCTGTTAATCTGATAGGTTTTCCTTTATAGGTTACCTGGTGCTTCTGTTTCACCAGGTAAGATTTTTTTCCTTTGTCTTAACTTTGAATTCTTAAGATTTTCTTCCTTCGTCTTAACTTTGGATAACCTGATGACAATGTGCCTAGGTAAAGATTTTTTTGTGATAAATTTCCCAGGTGTTTTTTGTGCTTCTTGTATTTGCATGTCTAGGTCTCTAGCTAGGTTGGGGAAGTTTTCCTCGATTATTCCCCCAAATATGTTTTCCAAGCTTTTAGAATTCTCTTCTTGCCCAGGAACACCCATTATTCTTAGGTTTGGTCATTTAACATAATCCCAGGCTTCTTGGAGGATTTGTTCATATTTTCTTATTCTTTTTTCTTTGTCTTTTTTGGATTGGGTTAATTCAAAGACCTTGTCTTTGAGCTCTGAATTTCTTTCTTCTACTTGTTCAATTCTATTGCTGAGACTTTCCAGAGCATTTTGCACATCTAAAAGTGTTTCCAAAGTTTCCTGAATTGTGGATTGTTTTTCTTTAAGCTGTCTATTTTATTGAATATTTATCCCTTCACTTCTTGAATCATTTTTTGGATTTCCTTGCATTGGGCTTCACCTTTCTCTGGTCCCTCCCTGATTAGCTTAGTAACTAACCTCCTGAATTCTTTTTCAGATAAATCGGAATTTCTTCTTGGTTTGGATCCATTGCTGGTGAACCAGGATGATTTTTGGGGGGTGTTGAAGGGCCTTGTTTTATCATATTACCAGAGCTGGTTTTTTGGTTCCTTCTCATTTGGGTAGGCTCTGTCAGAGGGAAGGTCTAAGGCTGAAGGCTGTTGTTCAGATTCTTTTGTCCCATGGGGTGTTCCCTTGATGTAGTACTCTCCCCCTTTTCCTATGGGTATGGCTCCTGTAAGCCAAACTGCAGTGATTGTTGTCTCTCTTCTGAGTCTAGCCAGCCAGTGTGTCTACCCAGCTCCAGGCTGGTACTGGGAGTTGTCTGTACAGAGTCCTGTGATGTGGACCATCTATGGGTCTCTCAGCTATGGATACTAAGGGAGGAAACCACGCCTCATATTGTCTTATGCCCAATTTCTGCCGCCAAAGAAAGAAGAAGTAAAAATTAAAAGGCAGAAATGAAATCCACAAGCAGACAGCCCGGCGCCACACCCTGGGTCTGGTAGTTAAAGATCGACCCCTGACCTAAGGTTATGTTATCTATAGACTACAGACATTTTATGGTAAAGCACTGTGAAGGTCCCTGTCCTGTTCTGTTCCATTCTAATTAGCTGTGCATGCAGCCCCCAGTCATGTGCCCCCTGCTTGCTCAATTGATCACGACCCTCTCACATGGACCCTCTTCGAGTTGTGAGCCCTTAAAAAGGGACAGGAATTGCTCACTTGGGGAGCTCAGTTGTTGGAGATGTGAGTCTTGCTGAAGCTCCCAGCTGAATAAAGCCCTTCCTTCTTTAACGCAGTGTCTGAGGAGTTTTGTCTGTGGCTCGTCCTGCTACATTTCTTGGTTCCCTGACCGGGAAGTGAGGTGATTGGTGGATGGTCAAGGCAGCTCCTTAGGTGGCTTAAGCCTGCCCTATGGAACATCCCAGTGGGGGACTCTGACCAGCCTGAGCGATGCGGATCCTGAGAGCACTCCTGGGTAGGCATTTGCCCCTGTGGGATGCCTCGCCAGAGCAGTGTGTAGCAGGCCACCATGGAGGATCAATGCAGTGGCTGAACACCAGGAAGGAACTGGTACTTGGAGTCTGGACTTCTGAAACTTGGTAAGACTAGTCTTGAGAACTCGCCTACTCCATATGAGTGGAAGCGTGGCCTGATTGCCCACAGCGTGCCTTTATTGGCACTTTGGTTTTGGTTTTGACTTGGTTTAAATTGCTTGACAGGACTGGTCTTGGGAACTTGCCTACTCCATTTCAGTGGAAGCGTGGCCTGATCACCCACGGTGCGTCTGTACCAGCACTTTGGTTTTGGTTTTTGACTTGACTTGGATTGCTTGATACTGTGGTTTTGGTTTTGACCTGGCTTAGATTTCTTGATACTCTGATTTTAGTTTTTGATTCTGGTTTGGCATGAACTGTAAAAGTGTGTGTGTGCCCTTTTTACCCATTCTTTGTTTTGTGTTGTGTGTGTGGTGTGAGCATGGTGTTTTGTCTCGAGGAAACATGGGTCAGGCACAAAGTAAGCCCACCCCACTAGGAACTATGTTGAAAAATTTCAAAAAGGGATTTAAGGGAGACTGTGGAGTCATCATGACACCGGGAAAACTTAGAACTTTGTGTGAGATAGACCGGCCAGCATTAGAGGTGGGTTGGCCATCAGAAGGAAGCCTGGACAGGTCCCTTGTCGTGAAGGCACGGCACAGGGTAACCTGTTAGTCAGGGTACCCAGATCAGTTCCCATATATAGATTCTTTGTTACAGCTAGTTTTGAACCCCTCACAGTGGTTAAGAGGACAGGCAGAAGCAGTACTAGTAGCAAAGGGACAGTTAGTTAAGGAAGGTCCTTGCTCCACCTGCCGAGGGAAGTCAGCACCAAAAAGTCCTGTCTGACCCAACACCAGAAGAATCATGGCAGGAACTGGTACCAGCAATACCCCCTCTTTATCAGGAGGTAGGGCTCCCCACCCCTGAGCCCACAGCACCTCCATCTCCACCAGATGACCACACCCCTAGACCACCCAGAGTAGACAAGAGAGGAAGTGAAGCTGCGGGAGAAACTCCTCCCTTGGCAGCTCACTTGCAGCCCAAAACTGGAATCCAAATGCCCCTGAGAGAGCAGCGATATACTGGGGTAGCATGCCTTTCAACCTTTCACCTCTGCTGACCTCCTCACTTGGAAAAATAATACTCCATCTTACACTGAAAAGCCTCAAGCTTTAATTGACTTGCTCCAAACTATTATATAGACTCATAATCCTACTTGGGCTGATTGCCACCAGCTGCTCATGTATCTCTTTAATACAGATGAAAGGCGAAGAGTGCTCCAGGCAGCAACTAAGTGACTAGAGGAGCACGTCCCAGCTGATTACCAAAACTCCCAAGAATATATAAGAATTCAACTGCCAGGAACAGACCCCCAATGGGACCCGAATGAGGGACCAGACATGGAGAGGCTAAGACGGTACCGTGAGGCATTAATAGAAGGTCTAAAGAAAGGGGCTCAAAAGGCTACAAATGTAAATAAGGTCTCTGAGGTCATCCGAGGAAAAGAGGAGGGTCCAGCTCAATTCTATGAAAGACTGTGTGAGGCTTACGGTATGTAAACTCCTTTTGATCCAGATAGCTGTGAAAATCAGCGCATGATTAACATGGCCTTAGTTAGTCAAAGCGCAGATGATATCAGGAGAATATTGCAGAAACAGGCTGGGTTTGTAGATATGAATACCTCACAGTTACTGGAAATAGCCAATCAAGCGTTTGTGAATAGAGATGAAACAAGCCACAGAGAAAGCCGTAGGGAAGGTGAATGCCAGGCTAGGTGAAACGCTAACTTACTGGCCGTGGCCATTAAAGGGAATTCCACCAAAAGGAAAGGGAAAGAGGGGTTCAGGGAAGAATACCTAGTTTAATCGCCCATGCTTGCAACGTAACCAATGCGCCTATTGTAAGGAAATAGGACATTGAAAAGATAAGTGTCCCCAACTGAAGGAAAAGCAAGATGGTTTGGAACAAAATACCTCAGATAAAGACGAGGGAGCTTTGTTAAATCTGGCTGAAGGGCTACTGGACTGAAGGGGACCAGGCTCAAATGCCCCCAAGGAGCCCACGGTCAGGATTACAACTGGGGGCAAGGACATTAAGTTTTTGGTCGATACTGGTGCTGAACATTCAGTAGTGACCACCCCGGTCGCCCCCTTATCCAGGAAACCCATTGATATAATTGGAGCAACAGGAGTTTCCAGTAAGCAGGCTTTCTGTATACCACGGGCCTGCTCGGTGGGGGGACATGAGATAGTTCACCAGTTCTTGTACATGCCTGGTTGTTCCTTGCCCTTGCTGGGAAGAGACTTGCTTAGCAAGCTGAGAGCCACCATCTCCTTTACAAAACAGGGCTCTTTACAGCTAAAGTTACCGGGAACAGAGTTATCATGGCCCTTACGGTCCCCCGGGAAGAAAGATGGAGACTTTGTCTAACCAAGCCAGGCCAAGAGATAAAACCAGCTCTGGCTAAGTGATGGCCCCGAGTATGGGCAGAGGATAACCCTCCGGGACTGGCGGTCAACCAAGCCCCCGTACTCATAGAAGTTAAGCCTGGGACCCAACCAATTAGACAAAAGCAGTATCCAGTTCCCAGAGAAGCTCTCGAAGGAATCCAGGTTCATCTCAGGTGCTTGAAAGCCTATGGAATTATAGTTCCTTGCCAGTCTCCGTGGAACACCCCCCTCCTGCCTGTCCCTAAGCCAGGGACCAAGGACTACCGGCCAGTACAGGACTTGCGCTTGGTCAACCAAGCTACAGTGACTCTGCACCCAACAGTTCCTAACCCTTACACATTGTTAGGGCTGCTGCCAGCTGAGGACAGCTGGTTTACCTGTCTGGAGTTAAAAGATGCCTTCTTTAGCATCAGAATAGCTCCTGAGAGCCAGAAGCTGTTTGCCTTTCAGTGGGAAGATCGGGAGTCAGGTGCCACTACTCAGTACAGTTGGACCTGGCTTCCCCAAGGGTTCAAGAACTCCCCTACTATCTTTGGGGAGGCCCTGGCTCGAGACCTGCAAAAGTTTCCTGCTAAAGACCTAGGCTGCGTCTTGCTCCTGTACGTGGATGACCTTCTGCTGGGACACTCCATGGCAGTTAGGTGCGCAAAAGGGACTGATGCCCTGCTTCAGCACCTGGAGGACTGTGGGTATAAGATGTCCAAGAAGAAAGCTCAGATCTGCAGACAACAGGTACGCTACCTGGGATTCACTATTCAGAAAGGGGAGTGCAGCCTGGGGTCAGAAAGAAAGCAGGTCATCTGCAGCCTACCGGAACCTAAAACCAGAAGGCAAGTAAGGGAATTCCTAGGAGCTGTGGGGTTTTGCAGATTATGGATTCCAAACTTTGCAGTACTAGCCAAACCTTTGTACGGGGTTACAAAGTAGGGTGACCGGGAGCCTTTTGAATGGGGGTCTCTACAACAGCAAGCCTTTTATAAGTTAAAGGAAAAAGTTTTGTTGGCCCCAGCCCTAGGACTACCCAATTTGACAAAGCCCTTTACACTCTTTGTGTCAGAAAGAGAAAAAATGGCAGTTGGAGTTTTAACCCAGACTGTGGGGCCCTGGCCAAGGCCAGTGGCCTATCTCTCAAAACAACTAGATGGGGTTTCCAAAGGCTGGCCACCATGTCTAAGGGCCCTGCCAGCAACAGCCCTGTTAGCACAAGAAGCAGATAAACTAACCCTTGGGCAAAACTTGAATATAAAGGCTCCCCATGCTGTGGTAACTTTGATGAATACCAAAGGACATCATTGGCTAACAAATGCTACATTAACCAAGTATCAAAGCTTGCTATGTGAAAATTCCCGCATAACTGTTGAAGTCTGTAACACCCTAAACCCCACCAGCCTGCTCCCAGTATCAGAGAGCCCAGTTGAGCATAACTGTGTTGAGGTGTTGGACTCAATTCATTCTAGCAGACCTGACATTCAGGACCAGTCATGAACATCAGTAGGCTGGGAGTTATACGTGGACGGGAGCAGCTTCATTAACCCACAAGGAGAAAGATGGGCAGGATATGAGGTGGTAACTTTGGATACTGTCATTGAAGCCAAACCGTTGCCACAGGGCATTTCAGCCCAGAAGGCTGAGCTCATTGCTTTAACTTGGGCTCTAGAACTCAGTGAAGGTAAGATGGTAAACATCTACACTGAGTCTCGATATGCCTTTCTAACCCTCCAAGTGCATGGAGCATTATATAAGGAAAAGGGTCTGTTAAACTCTGGGGGAAAGGACATAAAACATCAACAAGAAATTCTACGATTATTAGAGGCAGTGTGGAAACCTCAGGCGGTGGCAGTCATGCACTGCAGGGGACACCAGCAAGCCTCCATCTCAGTGGACTTAGGAGACTCTCGAGCTGATTCAGAAACTCGAAAAGCAGCATCTACCCCTTACCAGGCATCAGTAGTAGCCCCCTTACTCCCTCAAACACCTGACCTGGTACCTACCTATTCTAAGGAAGAAAAAGACTTCTTCCAAGCAGAAGGGGGGCAAGTAATAAAAGGAGGATGGATCAGACTGCCAGATGGGAGGATAGCTGTGCCATAGTTGCTGGGAGCCACAGTAGTATTGGCCATGCACGAAACCACTCACCTAGGTCAAGAGTCACTTGAAAAATTGTTAGGTCAGTACTTCTACATCTCGCACTTGCCAGCCCTTGCTGAAGCAGTAGCACAACAGTGTGTTACTTGCCGACAGTACAATGCGAGGCAAGGCCCCAGTGTTCCACCCAGCATACAAGCTTATGGAGCGGCTCCTTTCGAGGATCTTCAGGTGGATTTCACAGAAATGCCAAAATGTGGAGGTAACAAGTATTTGCTGGTTCTTGTGTGTACTTACTCCGGGTGGGTGGCGGCTTATCCAACACGAACTGAAAAGGCCTATGAGGTAACCCGTGTGCTTCTCTGAGATCTTATTCCTAGGTTTGGACTGCCCTTACGAATCAGCTCAGATAACAGGCCGGCATTTGTGACTGAGTTAGTACAGAAGACAGCAAAAGCATTAGGAATCACTTGGAAGCTACATGCCACCTACCGACCTCAAAGTTCAGGAAAGGTGGAGAAAATGAATCGGACTGTCAAAAATAGTTTAGGGAAAATATGTCAGGAAACAGGATTAAAGTGGATAAAGGCCCTTCTTATAGTATTGTTTAAAATTAGATGCACTCCTTCTAAGAAAACAGGATACTCCCCTTATGAAATACTGTATCATAGGCCTCCTTCTATACTACAGGGGCTTCCAGGCACTCCCCGAGAGTTAGGTGAAATTGAATTACAGCAACAGCTACAGGCTTTAGGAAAAATTGCACAAACAATCTCAACTTGGGTAAATGAGAGATGTCCCATCAGCTTATTCTCCCCAGTTCACCCTTTCTCTCCAGGTGATCGTGTGTGGATCAAGGACTGGAATGTAGCCCCTTTGCAGCCACGGTGGAAACGACCTTAGACCATCATCCTGACCACCCCCACGGCTGTAAAGGTAGAAGGAATCCCAACCTGGATCCACCACAGCCATGTGAAACCTGCAGCCGATGAAACCTGGGAGGCAAAACTGAGCCCGGACAACCCCTGCAAAGTGACTCTGAGGAGGACGACAAGCCCTGCTCCAGTCACACCCAGAAGCTGACTGGTCTACGCATGGCCGAAACATGAGGAGAATCATCGTAGGACTCATTTTCCTTATAATTTGGACTCGTATAGTGAAAACTTCCACTGATTTTCCCCGCGTGGAAGACTGCTCTCAGTGTATACATGAGGTTACCAAGGTAGGACAACTAGTTAAAACAATCTTTCTGTTCTATAGTTACTATGAATGCCTAGGAACTTTAAAAGGAATATGTTTATATAATGACACTCAGTACAAGGTATGTATGTTATGACCCCTCTGAGCCTCCCATGTCCACAGTTTTTGAAGTAAGATTAAGGACTGAAGACTGGTGGGGACTCATAAATGATGCAAGTAAAGTATTAGCCAGAACAGAAGAAAAAGGGGTGCCCAAACGATAATCTTGAAATTTGATGCCTGTGCCATTATTAATAGCAATAAGTTAGGAAAGGGATGTGGCTCTTTTAGTTGGGAGAAAGGCTATATGACCGAAAATAGGTACATTTGTCATGAATTAGGACTGTGTGGAAATGAATGTGGATACTAGTCTTGTGTCATTTGGGCCACTTGGATAAAAAATGAAAAGGATCCAGTTCACCTTCAGAAAGGAAAAAATGGCCCTTCCTGTACTAAGGGACAATGTAACCCCTTAGAGCTAGTAATAAACAATCCCCTTGATCCTCGCTGGAAAAAAGGGGAGCGTGTGACCTTAGGAATCGATGGGGCCGGACTATATCTTGGTTTGAGGATAAGTTTACAAATGCTCTCCGGAACCAGTGTTTCAAACTTTCTATGATGAACTAAATGTACCAGTACTAGAAATTCCAGGAAAAACAAGAAATGTGTTTTTGCAATTAGCCAAGCATGTAGCCCAGTCTCTCAATATCACTTCATGTTATATATGTGGAGGAACTGTAATGGGAGATCAATGGCCATGGGAAGCTCGAGAATTAGTACCTACAGACCCAGTTCCTGATGAATTCTAGCTGAAAAGAATCAACCTGATAATTTCTGGGTCCTAAAAGCCTCAATTATTGGACAATATTGCATAGCTAGAGAAGAAAAAGAATTCACTCATCCCGTAGGACGACTTAGTTGTCTGAGACAGAAACTGTATAATGGTACCACAAAAACAGTCACTTGGTGTAGTTCAAATCAAACAGAGAGGAATCCATTTAGCAAATTTCCAAAGTTGCAAACTGTGTGGACCCACCTAGAGTCCCACCGGGACTGGACAGCACCCACTGGATTATACTGGATATGTAGGCATAGAGCTTATGCCAGATTACTTGACTAGTGGGCAGGTAGTTGTGTTATTGGCACTATTAAACCATCTTTCTTCCTACTGCCCATAAAAACAGGTGAACTCCTGGGCTTCCCTGTCTATGCGTCCCGTGAAAAGAGAAGCATAGCTATAGGAAAGTGGAAAGATGGTGAATAGCTCCCTGAGAGAATCATACAATATTATGGCCCTGCTACTTGGGCACAAGACAGCTCATGGGGATACCGGACCCCCATTTATATGATCAACCAAATCATATGGTTAAAAGTTGTCTTACAAGTAATCACTAATAAAACTGGCAAAGCCTTCACTGTTCTGGCCCTGCAAGAAACTCAGATGAGAAATAATACCTATCAAAATAGACTGGCTCTCAGCTACTTGCTAGCAGCTGAAGGAAGGGTCTGTGGGAAATTTAACCTTACTAATTGCTGTCTACAAATAGATGATCAAGGGCAAGTAGTTGAAGACATAGTTAGAGATATGACAAAACTGGCACCTGTGCCCATGCAAGTGTGGCATGGATTTGATCCTGGGGACATGTTTGGAAAATGGTTCCCAGCACTAGGAGGATTTAAAACTCTTTTAATAGGAGTTATAATAATAATAGGAACCTACCTACTGCTCCCTTGTTTGATACCTGCACTTCTTCAAATGATAAAAAGCTTCATCACTACCTTAGTTCACCAAAATGCTTCAGCACAAGTATACTATATGAATCACTATCGATCTGTCTTGCAAGAAGACATGGGTAGTGAAAATGAAAGTGACAACTCCCACTAATAAAATGAGTGAGAGTCTCAAAAGGGGGAAATATGGGAGGAGACCGCCCCTCATATTGTCTTATGCCCAATTTCTGCCTCCAAAGAAAAAAGAGGTAAAAACTAAAAGGCAGAAATGAAATCCACAGGCAGATGGCCCGGTGCCACACCCTGGGCCTGGTAGTTAAAGATCAACCCCTGACCTAATGAGTTATGTTATCAATAGATTACGGACATTGTATAGAAATGCACTGTGAAAATCCCTATCTTGTTTTGTTCCGATCTAATTACTGGTGCATGCAGCCCCCAGTCATGTACCCACTGCTTGCTCAATCGATCATGACCCTCTCACACACACCCCCTTAGAGTTGTGAGCCCTTAAAAGGGACAGGTATTGCTCACTCCGGGAGCTCAACACTTGAGACAGGAATCTTGCCAATGCCCCCAGCCAAATAAAGCCCTTCCTTCTTTAACTCTGTGTCTGAGGAGTTTTGTTTGCAGCTCATCCTGCTACAATACCAGCCCTTGTTCCGGTGGAGGTGGTGGAGGGTGAAATGGACTCCATGAGGATCCTTGGCTTTGGTGATTTAATGCTCTATTTTTGTGCTTGTTGGTCTCCTGCGAGGAGGTGGCACTTTCCAGAAAGCATCAGTGGGAGAGGGAGTGATGGTGGGCAGCGTCCTAGAACTCCCAAGATTAAATGCTCTTTGTCTTCTGCTACCAGGATGGATAGAGAAGGACCATTAGGTTGGGGCGGGGCTAGGAGTGTCTGAGCTCAGACTATCCATGGGTGGGTCTTGCTGTGGCTGCTGTGGAGGGTGGGAGAGAGATTCCCAGGTCACTGGAGTTGTGTACCTAGGAGGATTATGGCTGCCTCTGCTGAGTCATGCAGGTTGTCAGGGGAGTGGAGGAAGCTGGCAGTCACAGGCCTCACCCAGCTCTGATGCAAACTGGAAGGCTGGTCTCACTCCCACTTCCCCCACACCCACCAACAGCCCTGAGTCTGTTTCCAGGCAGAGGGCAAGGGGGCTTGAAAATTTGCCTGAGGCTTTCCACCTCCCAGCTGAGAAAGAAAAGGACTTTTGTTCTTCACCCTCCTGTGAAGTTTGCATGCTGGATTTGTGACTTCCCTGAGTTCTGGCGAGAGGCTCCTCTGGCTGACCTCCTGATAGATCCCCGTAGTGTCAGGCAGGAATGGGCTGCTGGGGACCCAGCAAGCTCCCAGGGCCTTCCAGCTGCTTCCTCTACCCCTGTATTTTGCTTGGCTCTCTAACTTGACTCAGCTTCAGCTAAAGTCAGAAACTTCTCCTGCACACAGACCTTCAGCTTCTCCAGTGGGGGTGTGTGTTCCAGTGTCTCTTTTTCCCACTTCTGCAGTTGGGGCAGTCAGAATATTTGGAGTGTTTCCTGGGTCCTGCAGGAGCAGTCGGCTTCCTTCAGAGGGTCTGTGGGTCCTCTCGGGATTCATCATGTAATATTTTGAAACACTACATAATTATTTAAGATTCTAACATATACAATCTAATCCTTATGATTCTTATAAATGTATGTAAAATAAGGCAGGTATATAATGAAACTTTGACCAATGTTTCTATAAAGCAAAAGTCTGCAAACTATAGCTTGTGTGTGCCACTTGTTTTTGAAAATTAAGGGTTATTGGTACATAGCCCCACCCATTTACTTATGTATTGTCTATGGCTGCATTTGTACTATATGCAGAGTTTAGTAGTTGAGACAGTTGACCTGCAAAACCATAAATAATCACCATCTGGTATGTTACAGAAAAGTTAGCCAACCACTGCTATAAAGACTCAAACCTTATTTTTTGGTGAAAAACTAAAAAAAAAAAAAAAAAAAAAGGAAATAAAAAAACTAGTGAAACTTATTTTATTTCTAGGTTAGTTTATTTCTAGTTCAAAAATAATCTGTAATTGCTGTAAGAAATGTCAACCACTTACCTAGAACTTTTGATAAAGGGGATGAAGTCTACATATACTAAGTAATAACAAGATAATTATTTTATTGTTCAAAAAAAAGTCAAAAAAATTCCATATTCCCTTTGGGGGAAATTGGCAGGATTTCAAGTATGACCTTTAAGAATTAGGAAAAGACTAGCCTATGCTTTAGGATTAAAACAATCAAATAATTAAGTTAGTTCAATTTTCTGACATATTCTCTATCATCAAAGTGCATCATTGCAAGTTATACATCACTAAAATTACACAGTGAATAATTATTATGATGTGATTATTTAATTCAGTGTCAACTGTCTAAAGGTCTAAAGTGTCACATTAAGGTTATAATCTAGATGAACTGAAGAAGAAAGAAAATATTTCTTCATTAGCCCATTTGTTTATGATTCAATTCCTACTCAATGCTAATGATTTCTTCTACCTTCCTATGGAAAATATAAGATTCTAGATTTTTGTATAAGGTGGTTTGCTTTAGCTTGAGATCTGTCAGTGAGAATTATCCCTGGGCAATGTCCAGAAATCACATTATTGCTTATAGACCTTGTAGCCTTGATATAATGGAAAACTGTACACTGTCTTCCCTAGTAAGCTCGGATGGTTGTTTCTGATATTGGGACCCATTGTACACTTAGCCAAACCAGTGCCCAAATATGTCCCAAGATTTTTACCTAAGACTTTCCTCAGTATCCACTGGTCATCTGGAAGAATAAACTTCTGAATGGCAGCAACTCATGACCCCTCCTCTGTTGGTACGGAGGTAAATGCAATCTTTGTTGCACAATTTACAATCTTTTTAAGGAAAAAACATAGTTTTGATAATTGAACTGCATGTTCTTGTAAACTTTTAGTGTTATGATGCAAGATTATTGCCTTCGGGGCCCGGATCTGAAACAACCGGGAAGAGGCACCGTGGCTGCTACCATCTGGTCCCCGCGCCTGACCCCTCCCAGGACTCGTGATGCCAAGGCCGCTGCGAGCGGCTACGAAGAGTCGGGGTTGAGCCCCAGCTGAGCTGAGGGCTCGCACTCTTCTGGTCTCCCAGGCCCAACCCACGTGAAGAAATGAGTGGTGGATTGGCTCCAAGTAAGAGCACAGTGTATGTATCCAACTTGCCCTTTTCCCTGACAAACAATGACTTGTACCGGATATTTTCCAAGTACGGCAAAGTTGTAAAGGTTACCATAATGAAAGATAAAGATACCAGGAAGAGTAAAGGGGTTACATTTATTTTATTTTTGGATAAAGAGTCTGCACAAAACTGTACCAGGGCAATAAACAACAAACAGTTATTTGGCAGAGTGATAAAAGCAAGCATTGCTATTCACAATGGAAGAGCAGCTGAGTTCATCCGAAGGCGAAACTACTTTGATAAATCTAAGTGTTATGAATGTGGGGAAAGTGGACACTTAAGTTACGCCTGTCCGAAAAATATGCTTGGAGAACGTGAGCCTCCAAAGAAGAAAGAAAAAAAATAAAAAAAGAAAGCTCCTGAACCAGAAGAAGAAATTGAGGAAGTAGAAGAAAGTGAAGATGAAGGGGAGGATCCTGCTCTTGACAGCCTCAGTCAGGCCATAGCATTCCAGCAAGCCAAAATTGAAGAACAACAAAAAAAATGGAAACCCAGTTCAGGAGGCCCCTCAACATCAGATGATTCAAGACGCCCGAGGATAAAGAAAAGCACATATTTCAGTGATGAGGAAGAACTTAGTGATTAAAATCTTGCCCTAGCACAGTAATAAAAATCAAGATTTGTTAATAACAATCTTGAAGAGCTAATTTTAATAAAAATAAGAAAAGTTAGTACTATCATGTTTAATACTATTATTGTTATCCCAAGAAAAAAGATATTTTAAAAATTTACTTGAAAAGTTCATTATAAGGGCTTTATTCATGCCTGATTTGTTTACATGAGGACTTCCGAAATTAATCCTTAAAACTGAAACTTCCTGAAGACCGAAAAGTTGAATGATTTATTGTTACTTATGTTAATAAACTTTTCAAGAGAGAAAAAAAAAAAAGATTAATTATTATCAAATATAGTGACACTTGTCCCAAATTCTAAAATTGTTTCAGTTATGCCTTGGGTCAGGGTGACAGAAAAGCTCTGTTGTTTAGATCTTTAGCTTATGGGACATAAATCTCTTGGTTTTTTTTTCCAGGGTCTTCTGTAGCTTTTGTATCTCATTTTGAAGTTGGGTACTTTCACCTTGGCATCTCTCCTTCAGTAGTCGGGCCTGTTCCTAAAAAGGGACAAATGGAGACTAAATAAGTGTAGCATTAAGTAAATCTCTATAAACTATCTAGTTTCCACATGCATTCCTGGGTTTTCTATAGCCAAAAGAGTTCTTGCTTTTTTCCCCCTATTACAAAACCTTTGTGGTCAATCTTAATATATTTGACTTCAAGTCTTCCCTATGCATTATAGACTTTTTTTTTTTTTTTTTTTTTTGAGACGGAGTCTCGCTCTGTCGCCCAGGCTGGAGTGCAGTGGCCGCATCTCAGCTCACTGCAAGCTCTGCCTCCCGGGTCTATGCCATTCTCCTGCCTCAGCCTCCCGAGTAGCTGGGACTACAGGTGCCCGCCACCTCACCCGGCTAGTTTTTTGTATTTTTTAGTAGAGACGGGGTTTCACCGTATTTAGCCAGGCTGGTCTCGATCTCCTGACCTTGTGATCCGCCCGTCTCGGCCTCCCAAAGTGCTGGGATTACAGGCTTGAGCCACCGCGCCCGGCCTGCATTATAGACTTTTTAAAACACCTGCTTACATACATATTATTATATATACACATAATACAGAAATAAGGTACTCTCAAAATCTGATGAGGTATATGAATCTTAGATCAGGAAATTTGGTCTAAGTCTCTACTCCCTGTTGGCAGGGGTAGCAGAAGATAGGCAAGGAAATCCAAGTGCCAGACTTAACATATATAATTTCTGCACATAGCTCCCAACTCAACACAAGCTGTGAGTAGGGCACAGAAAACAGACAGGAGTGGTAGACTGCCCTACAGGTGTGAGGGTTAGGGAGTCCTTCTGCTCATAAAAGTTATCTTAGAGCCAAAGTCATACTAGATGGGATAGAAAAAATATTACTGTGGATTCCATGAAGTGATGAAGATGGGTCAGATATTTACTAGCTGTGTGACACTATAAAAGTTATTTAATATTTTCTGAACCTCTGTTTCCTCTCCTAAGTAATTGGGATGAAGTTCTCACTTCATATGGTATTAAGCAAGAGATATAGATAAGGCATTTTTATGATGCCTAGTATATGAGAGTCATAAGTGGAAGGATATACTAAAAAAGGACTGAATGTGACATGCTGCAAATAAAGTTTTAGTGACCACATGTAGGCAGTGGCCACTTCAAGTCAGATAGACAGAAACAAGAAGGTACAAGTGAGCAAGCAGAATCCTTCCCCTGGGCTTTATGTTCTCTCTGCCATACTAAGTTTGTGATCAGGAAGAACAGACAGAAAAACAAACAACAAGGTGATGCATTTGGATACCTGAAGTTTACTAGTGAGGGTCCTCTCTTGCTCTTCCAGCAACTGGGCCCTCTCCCTCTCTATCTTCTCAGTCAATTGTTTCACATGTTCCTGATAACTCTTCTCTTTCTCTTCCATCATCTGCTGATACTTTATTTGCATTTCCTCCACCATTTTTGCTGAAGCCTGTGCAGATTCAGCTTTTGCATGTTCCACTGTGGAGGAAAAGGAAGAAAAAAAGTTTGTGTGGGGTTATCTTATTACCTCATTCTTTGTTATAAACTTACTTGCCATTGTTGCTGCTGACTGCATATGACCTACTCAGAGATGACCTCAATAAGTAAGACACGTCTTGCTTTGGTTTATGGGAGTTAGGTTTATCCAGTCAAATTATTTAAAATTTGAAAAGCTTTAGGATAAGCTGATCCTTTGACTTGCTCCTCACCTTCAATCTCCTTTTCCTTTTTTGTGAGAATCTTGTCTGTCTGTAGAATTGCATCAGTCACAGACTCCTTGGATTTCAAGTATGTCTGCAGAATCTCTTCAGCCTTAGGACCCAGAGAACACAGAGTGAGAAGTAGGAAATGGCTGTAAGCAGGTGTTCCTGTTCGTCTGTCAACCATCTTTTCTTCTGAGAATTCTTCCTCTTGGTGTGCCTGGTGGTCAAGATTCCCTATCACAGGGCCAGATACATGCTCCAAACTGGCCAATCAGATGACCTTACTTAGCAGAATCTTATTTAGGAGGATGATATAGATACTGGGAAATAAGATTCCCTGTTCTTTTCAAATTGAGGGCTCTAAATTTAATGCTGTGGTTCCATATGGGCTGAGCTGACTGGAGAATGAAGCCCTCCTTGAGAGAGCAAGTCAGAGTGATTCAGATAGAGGGAGGAAGAGAGGGAGAGAATTGTGGGGATGCAGGGAGGACATCAGGCAGAGAGACAGATCATGACATTATTTGAAATCTTGGATCCAGATGTCCTTTAAATCCAGTTTGAAACCTAAAACGATGAATTACCAATTTTTTTTTAAGCAACCATCATTGGGTTTTTGTCTCTTGGAACAGAAAAAAATTCAGCTGTAATGATCATGACAACAACTTGGTGGTTAATCTGATAATTGAATTTATAACTCAATAGTTAATTGACTACACTCTCTAATTAAGTAACTGCCTTTTTTTTTTTGAGACAGAATCTTGCTCTGTTGCCAGGCTGGAGTGCAGTGGCACGATCTCAGCTCACTGCAACCTCCGCCTCCTGGGTTCAAGTGATTCTGCTGCCTCAGCCTCCCAAGTAGCTGGAATTACAAGCACCCGCCACCACGCTCAGCTAATTTTTGTATTTTTAGTAGAGATGGGGTTTCACCATGTTGGGCAGGATGGTCTTGATCTCTTGACCTCATAATCTGCCTGCCTCGGCCTCTCAAAGTGCTGGGATTACAGGCATGAGTCACTGTGCCCGGCCTAATTAACTAATTTTTGAAAGAAAGAGTCTGGCTCTGTTGCCCAGGCTAGAGTGCTATGGTGCAGTCTTGGTTCACTGAACCTCCCGGGCCCAAGCAATTCTCCTGCCTCAACCTTCTGAGTAGCTGGGACTACAGGCATGTGCCACAGTGCCCGGCTAATTTTTATATTCTTACGAGAGACAGGTTTCGCCATGTTGCTCAGGCTGGTCTTAAACTCCTGAGCTCAAGCAATCTGCCTGCCTCTGCCCCCCAAAGTGTTAGGATTACAGGCTTGAGCCACTGCACCCGCTGACTGCACTTCCTTTGATGAGCACCTGGGACATATCTGGTGTAACAGTCTCCCTGCATATGTTATTGAATGAAAGCATGAATGTTATACAGACAAAAAAGCACACCTGTGTGCAACGAGACTTGGTCACCTTAGTGTTTGTAGGAGGCAGGTCAGCAGATTTCCATAATTGACAGATGAATCTTGGTTACCTGTATCCCCTTCCTTGGTTCCTCATGGTACTTTTTCTTCAGGTCTTGTAGCTTCTGAATAAAGAGACGATAGCCCCCTGGTTTCGAATAAATTCCCATCTTCACTTCCTCTTCTAGAGGACTGAAAATGTCCTGAAGTAAAGCTGAGCAACGATCTGATGATGCTTCCTGATTCTGTTTACAAAAGTCATCCCGCTTTTTTACTAGCTGGACCTTTAATGTAAAAGCACGAAGTAAAAAGAATAACAGGGAAAAGGATGTGAGCTTGACCTCAGAATTTTGGGAAAGACTTCTGAAAATAAAAAGTCAATGACTCTGGAGAAACTGACAGACTCCTCAGCAGGAGCACACTCTTCCTCCTGACCCCACTTTCTACTGAAGTCGCTTTCTTTTTGGAGGTGAGATTCAGGGCTGAGATTGACAGCTTTATGTCAACTGTTAGAGGAAAACTCTGCTTTTGCATATTGGACTAATGATTTCATATGGAATAAATGTGGTTGAACAGAACCCTGCTCAAGATAACTAAGAAGAAAATTTTCTTTGCATTTGGCTAGAATATCAAATCAGTCTGAGAAGAGTGGGCATGTAATTTGATTAGAAGCTCTGATTGTCAGTTACATGAATTTAATAAAGGGAAGACCCTTTATTGATAAGCAATGTTTTTAAACTTTGAGTCTGAAGTCATAAAATTGTTTTTTTCTGATTATTATGATTACCAAGAGCTAGTTGTCACCATTTTAAAATCTAGAATAATTATTTCTCTCAAAATAAATAACAATTTCATTTCTTAGTAGTACTTTACCTTCCAAAATCCAAATTCATGTAAACGTGACAGAAAAATTACCGCTAATTTCTTTTGAAACAGATGGTCCACATCCTTGAAAGAGTTCTTCATAAATACTTCAGTGGCCTCCCTCTCACTGACTCTGTGCATGTCTAGCAGCTCCTGGAGGGTTTCCGTGGGCAGCTGCACCTTCTGGCCCATCTGCTGGTCGTAGTGAGCAATGGCTTTTTGCACTGCAACTGAGTTCTCTATCTGGGCCAAGGCCAGGATTGCGTTCTCCATGCAGGGCAGATCCCCACTGCTGATAGCATCAATATAGGTCAGCACCAGGCTTTCTAGACCTACATATGGAGAACAAACGATAATGTTTCTTGTACTAAAGAAAATTATGTATTCTGTGTAATTCTGAACACGTCAATTTCCACCTGTTTTCCTCACAGCATCAAGGTCCTCAGAATCAACTGGAAGCTTGCTGGAAATGCCTATTGTCAGCCTCTGTCCCAGATCTACTGAATTAGACTTTTCTCTTTGGGTAAGATCCCCAGATGATACGTATGCATACTGACATTTGAGAATCCTTGTTCTAAATGACATAGGCCTGTGTTAGTTGAATGTTTGCATCCATTTCAGCCCCAAGCACCATCAGAAAAGGAACCCATAGCTATTTCATTTATGACTGTATCCTCAGCCTATTCACAGTAGCATTTGATCAATACTTATGGAACAAATGATACTCTCCTAGTCAAAAGGAGTCCTCCATTTGGTTTATTTTAGCACAGCATTGTCAAAGTAAACTTTCTGTAATGATGGAAGTGTTCTGTATGTGCTGTTCAGTAAGCTAGCCACTAAGAACATGTAAATATAAGCCCCTGAAATATAGTCATGTGAATTGACATTAATTTTTCCTTATATTAATTGATTTACATTTACATTTAGATAGTCCCACTTGTCTAATGGCTACTGTACAGTACAGGCCCAGTTTACTGTGGCAATTTTCAGTAATAAAACTTTTTTCCTTTGCTTTTCCTATCCCATCCCACCAAGAAAGTTGACCAACAAAATCTATTAGAAATGTTGGTGTCATCTAGAGTTTAACACAAATGTAGCAGTAGATTGGGATTTTTCAATGCTAAAACTAGGTGGAGTTATTCCATGCTCCTTTCATATTTTTTTTTCCTCTGTCACCCATGCTGGAGTGCAGTGGCGTGATCTCATCTCACTGCAACCTCTGCCTCCCAGGTTCAAGCAATTCTCCTGCCTCAGCCTCCCAAGTAGCTGGGATTACAGGCATGTGCCACCATGCCTGTCTAATTTCTTTTGTATGTTTAGTAGAAACATGGTTTTGCCATGTGGGCTAGGTTGGTCTCAAACTCCTGGCCTCAAGTGATCTGCCCTCCTCGGCCTCCCATAGTGCTGATATTACATAGGTGTGAGCCATCATGCCTGGCCATCCTTTAGTTTTAACAATGAGCAGAAGTACTAGGAAGGGGACTTACGAGGCCCGTTGACCTTGATGCCTCCTGAAAGAGTTTTAGTTTTGGAATTGCTAAAGATGTAGGAACAAAAGTCTGCTACTTGTTGCACAAATTCGGGGTCCAGCTCTTCATCATGTAGTTTCTCGAGCTGGGCAAGCTTCTTGCAGTGAATGGGGTGATCAAAGACAAAGCATTTCTTCTTTGGGAAGAACTTCCGGATACAGAGTCGGGGCAGATTAAAATTTTTATCTTTTTCACTGGTACCTAGAAAAACATAATAAAGAAATTTGCCTAATATAAGTGTTTCTATAAAGGGTCAAATAGTAAGTATTTTAGGCTCTGCAGGCTAGGTGGTCTCTTTTCCAAGTACTCAACTCTGTTATTGGAGCATGACAACAGCTTTAGACAATATGTAAATGAATGGGCAGAGCATTCTTCCCAAAAAACCTCATTTAGAAAGACAGCTGGCAGGCAGAATTGGCCATCATTTGTGTTAGGCTGCAGTTTGCCAACATTTGGACTAGTACACTGTTCATGTTTAATCTATGTTCTTTAAATAAATATCCATTGTCTTCATAATTTATGGGTAAATACAGAATCACAAACCCTACATAAGGTGATAAAATTTACCTAAATTATACAATAGGGGAAAATGAAAGAAAAAGAAACTTATTTTAGAACACGGGAGAATATAATTTAAAATCTAATCTATTAATTTAGATATTCAGCAAGCATTCATTCCTTTTTTCCTTTTTTCAAAAAACCTTTTCGATTGCTAATAGCAAGCATTAATTCTTAAGAATAGCAAGCTAGAGATATAGAAAACTATAAATGTGAGAAAACTATCAATAGTAAACTAAAAAATGATAATTTCCAGTGTTTTGTCATCCTCATTTATCAATGGTACGTCCCTGTTACCTTGTGTTAGCTTCAGGGAATACTCCAGGTACTCATCTGCTGTGAGGGGTTGTCCATCTGCTTCTAAGTCCAGGGAGAAATCTCTCAGTGTCCACACAAAGTCTGGGAAGAAGCTCACAAAGTCAGCTGAATCCTCATTCTCATTCTCATCAGGTGAGGATTTTGATCGGATTCGATGTGTCAGCTCTGTCACATAGCTGAGTAGCTAACTAAGGAAATGTGACAAAATGAACAGGGACCTCATCCCATATTAGTTCAACACATTCCCAAACTTTCCATTTTCCTTTGCTCCTAACCTAAGTGTCATTTCTAAAGTGGACACATGGGATCGCTCCTCGTACTTGCATTATTTTTTGTTTTCTCCTCTTGAGCTTGATTCATGAGGATTCACAGTCAGGCAGCTGGTTTATGAATACAGGTGTCCCCTCTGACCTTGGTGCTGTTCTGGGTCACAAAGGATACTGCAGTTGGTCCATGGCCTGCTGGTTGATGGTTCCCATGCTATTGTACACGAAGGTGCTGCTCAGGAGGATGGCCAGGGCGAAGATCCAGGAGTCATTCTGGTTGTCACCCTGGAAGTCAAGACACACTGGAGTCAGGAGCAAGTTTCATCGTCACAGCTCTTTCCAGAGTAACAGTAGTATAAGTATATCATAAGTTAGAGTTTTCTTTTAAGACTAATGACCCAGGAAAAGAACCCAAATTCAAACAAAATAATTGTTACTCAGCTGATTCTCACTAGGTCCTCTTATGATCATTGGCAGATAATTGCAAAATAAACATTCAAGGTTGGTGGGCATTCTAAGGCCTGAAGTATAATTTAAATTTGCTCAGGCTACTGAATTATAAGTTCTCTGCAGGATAGGACTCAAGACATTGGATTTATTTGTGCTCTCTTCATGCATCTGTGTTAACTCACATAGCTTACAACCTACAGTTAGTAGAATACTGTGTGTTGACCAACATGCTCTTCTAGGATTCTGTCTTATGAACTTTTTTTTTGCTAAGTTTGGCCTTATGACATGTACACGGAAATGAAAAGACAAATTATAGTTAAATGCAAATACTTCTTTAAGAAAAAACTAAATGGTGCTTAAAATATTCAGAGAGGAGAGGCTTATTCCAAAATTGAATCTTTGACCCTTACCTTCTTTACATCTCCCAGGCCCTCAGTGTCAAGCAGGACTAGGGTGTGTTCTGGCTTCTTGGGGTGAGGCACACACCACATCCAGATTCCTTTGGTGTGAGATTCCACTGTGGAGCCCAGAGAGAAGCCTGTAAAGAAGAGATGGAATAAGAAGGGCTGGAGGTTTAATAGCAGGTACTTCTGGAAATTGAGGCAAATGTAGCGTCATAATTAATGTTAAGAGAGATAACCAAAACCACAATCCGTACTTACCTTACTTATAATCAGAAAAATAGAAAAATTTGAATATCCAGTATATAAATGGATTCAGGACCTTTCGTGATAAAAACAATCAACAAGTTAGAAATAGAAAAAAACTGAGGCAGGAAAATCACTTGAACCCAGGAGGTGGAGGTTGCAGTGAGCCGAGATAGCACCACTGCACTCCAGCGTGGGCAACAGAGCAAGACTCTGTCTTAAAAAAAAAAAAAAAAAAAAAAAAAAAAGAAGAAGAAGGGTAGGGAAATAGAAAAAAATTACCTCAACAATATAAAAATATAAAGGACATATATGAAAAATTCATAGCCCACTTCATACTCAATGGTGAAGACTGAAAATTTTCCTCTAATATGGGAACAAGGAAAGGATGCCCACTTTTGCCACTTCTTTTCCACAAAGTACTAAAGGTCCTATCCAGCATAATTAGGTGAGAAAAGGAAACAGAAAGCATCTAAATTGGAAAGGAAGATGTAAAATAATCTGTATTCATTGATGATATGATCTCTGTAGAAAATGTTAAATATTACACAGAACTGTTAGAACTAATAAAAAGAATTCAGCAAAGTTGCAGCATACAAAATTAACATGTAGAAATCAGCTGCATTTCTATACAGTAGCAATGAACAATCCAAAAAGGAAATTCTGAAAGCAATCCCATTAAACATACCACCAAAAGGGCAAACTACTTAAGAATAAAATTGACCGGGCACAGTGGCTCACGCTTGTAATCCCAGTACTTTGGGAGGCCGAGGTGGGTGGATCACAAGGTCAGGAGATCGAAACCATCTGGCCAACGTGGTGAAACCCTATCTCTACTAAAAATACAAAAAAAAATTAGCTGGGTGTGGTGGTGGGCGCCTGTAATCCCACCTACTCGGGTGCCTGAGGCATGAGAATTGCCTGAACCCAGGAGGCAGAGGTTGCAGTGAGCTGAGATTGCTCCACTGCACTCCAGCCTGGCGACAGAGTGAGACTCTGTCACAAAACAAACAAACAAACAAACAAACCCAAAAAAGTTAACCATAGAGGGCAATGACTTGTATAATGAAACTTACAAAACTCTTTTTTTTTTTTTTGATACAGAGTGTCACTGTGTCATCCAGGCTGGACTGTGATCACTGCTCACTGTAGCCTTGACCTCCAAGGCTCAAGCAATCTTGCCACCTCAGCCTCCCGAGTAGCTGAGACTACAGGCATGTGCCACTAGGCCTGTCTAATTTTTGTATATTTTGTAGAGATGGGGTTTCATCGTGTTGTCCAGGTTGGTCTCAAATTCTTGAGCTCAAGTGATCTGCTGGTCTCAGCCTCCCAAAGTGCTGGGATTACAGGTGTGAACCACTGCACTTGGCCAAACATTCTTAAAAGAAATTAAGCAAGAGATAAATAATTAGAAAGACATCCTGTAAAAGTGACATACAGATTAAATGCAATCCCTATCAAAATTCCAATGACTTTTTTAATAAATAAAAATATAAAAAATATCCACACTAACTTTCATATGAGATTTCAAAAGTTCTCCAAATTGTCAAAATAATCTCAAAAAGAAAGAAGAAAGTCAGAGGCTCACAGTTTCTGAGTTCTGAAACTTACTATAAAACCAGGATAATCAGCACAGTTTGGTATTGGCTTAAACACTATTATCAACCAATGGAGTAGAGAACCTAGAAATGAACTCTCATATCTATAGTCAAATAATTTTCAACATGGGTGCTAAGATCATTCAATGCAGAAAGAGGAGTCTCTACAACAAATGACATTGGGAAAACTGGGTATTCACATGCTCACATGCCAAAAAAAAAACAAAAAACAAAAAAAAAAGTTGGACTGTTAGCTTACACAATCCAAAAAGTAACTCAAAATGGATCAAAGAACTAACCATTAGAGCTAAAACTGTAAAACTCATGGGAGAAAACAAATGGGAAAAAACAGACAGTGAAAGGAAAAAACACATAACTTTGACTTCATCAAAATTAAAAACTCCTGTGTATCAAATGACACTATCAACAGCATAAAAAAGGCAACACATGGAATGGAAGAAAACATTTGCTAAACATGTATCTGATAAGGAATTGATATCTAGCAAATATAAAGAATTCCTACAATGCAACACAAACAGATTAAAAAGTAAACAAAGAACTTGAATTGACATTTCTCTAAAGAACAGCCAATAAGCACCTGAAAAGATGTTCAACATTACTAGTTGTTAGGGAAATGCAAATTAAAACCATAGTGAGATACTACTTCACATCCATTAGTATGGTGACTATCAAAAAAATTGAAAAGGGCCAGGCGCAGTGGCTCAAGCCTGAAATCCCAGCACTTTGGGAGACCGAGGCAGGTGGATTACCTGAGGTCAGGAGTTTGAGACTGGCCTGGCAAACATGGAGAAACCCCATTTCTACTAAAAATACAAAACTGAACCATGCATGGCAGCAGGCACCTGTAATCTCTGCTACTTGGGAGACTGAGGCAGGAGAATCGCTTGAACCCAGGAGGTGGAGGTTGCTGTGAGCTGGGATCTTGCCACTGTACTCCAGCCTGGGTGACAGAGTGAGACTGTGTCTCAAAAAAAAAAAAAAAAAAAAAATTAAAATAACTGTAGGGAGACCCCCTGAAACTATTGCTACCGAATAAAAGATGAAATGCTCCTGATCATTGTAAATACAAAATTGCATGCAGGATTGTGTAAAGACAATGCCAGGTTGGACTGCCAGAATGAGCCAACAGCACGTGATGTGCTTCCCTCTGCAGAGAGCCTATGAATGGACGTGCAGTCAGGGAGGTTTCACATCACCAAGATTCCTATCCCAGAAAAGCAGATGTTCATAGCTCTGGGAATGGAATGTGACCCTTGTGGAGAACCTATAAATGGATGCATGAGGGGTGCCTGTCCATATGGATAAGATGGGGCTATAAACGCCCTCATCTTGCCACGGCTCTTCTGGGCCTGTTTAGGGTTAAGGCATACTCCCTTCTGAGAATTTCTGGTCTAATGAGTTGTCTAGCTTCACATCTTGTTTCTATGGATTGTTTGTATCCAGCTTTTGCTGCAACTGTTACTGCTGATTATTATCTTGCTAATCATAGGTTATGGAAAGACTGTGTTTTGTTTTAAGGCTCTGTTAGAAATTACTGATGTGCGCACTATATTGTAAATTCTTATCTCTGTATATTGTACTTCTGCATACAGATGTTATGTTAAAGAAAAAAATCACATCCCCATGTGACCATCTCACCTCATAATCAAATGGCCCTAAATCCCTCACTAACCTACCCCCGCCCTCACTAAACTTAATGATAAATGCTGGCGTATCCAGTGCATTGGCGGCATCCCAGGACCAGAAGGTGGTAACCCCCCTGGACCCAGCTTTCACTATCTTGTGTGTGTTTATTATTTCTCAACCTGCCGATCCACCTGGGAACAAAGAGAGAGCCCCATTGCATTGCAGGCTGTTGACCAGATCCCACAATAAATAACAAATGTTGGTGAATTTGAAGAGAAATTAGAACCCTTGTGCATTTCGGTTGGGAATGCTAAATGGTGCAGTCACTGTGGAAAATGATATGGCAATTCCTTAAAAAATTTAACGTGGAATGACTATATGAGCCAGCAATTCCGCTTCTGGGTGTATACCTAAAAGGAGTGAAAGCAGGGACTTGAACAGATATTTAGACACCCATGATCCTATCAGCATTATTTATAATAGCCAAAAGGTGGAAGCAACCCAAGTGTCAACTGACAGGCGAACAGATAAATTAGTATACACATACAGTTACTTAGCCTTGAAAACGAAGAATTTTTTCTCTCTTTCTTTATTTTTGAGACAGAATTTTACTCTATGCCCAGGCTGGAGTGCAAAGGCACAATCTTGGCTCACCACAACCTCTGTCTCCCAGATTCAAGCGATTCTCCTGCCCCAGCCTCCCAAGTAGCTGGGATTATAGGCATGTGCCACCATGCCCAGCTAATTTTGTATTTTTAGTAGAGATAGGGTTTCTTCACATTGGTCAGGCTGGTCTTGAACTCCCAACTTCAGGTGATCTGCCTGCATTGGCCTCCCAAAGTGCTGGGATTACAGGCGTAAGTGCCTGGCCAAAAAGGAAGAATTTTGACACATGCTACCACACTGAACCTTGAAGACATTATGTAAATTAGAATAAGCCAGTCCCCAAAGGACAAATATTGAATGAATTCCACTTATATAACATTCCTAGAGTAGTCAAATTAATAGAGATGGAATGTAGAATTGTGGTAGGAGATGGGGGTTTTTGGGCCTTTTGTTTAATTGGCACAGAGTTTCTCTTGGGGAAGATTAAAAAGTTCTTTGCATGGGCAACATGGTGAAACCCTGTCTCTACAAAAAATACAAAAATTAGCCGGGTGTGGTGGCATGCACCTGTAGTCCTACCTACTCAGGAGGCTGAGGTGAGAGGATTGCTTGAGCCCAGGAAGTCAAGACTGTGGTGAGCTGAGATCTTGCCACTGTACTGCAGCCTGGGAGACAGAGCAAGACCTTGTCTCAAGAAAAAGAAAAAAAAAAAAAAAAAAAAAAAGACTAGCCAAGTGCAGTAGTAGTGAGAAGGGTGAGGGGAAAGAGTAGAACAAGGAGTTCAACTGTAACTCATGGTGAACAATCAATTGAGATAACTCACTACCTTCAGAACAGCCACGAGCTGACTCTTAACCCCTAGAAGAGTGAAGATAAGGAGCCCAACTGTGAATGGAAAGTTAGCCTATCATTCCCAGCGCCAGCTTCCTCTCCTCACATCCTCATAATGGATGCTGACTGTGTGGTGGGACAGAAGGGACTTTGCAGAGCTTTGCTCATGCCACTCACCGATATTCTTCCCAGCCAGCTTATTCATCAGGTAGGATTTGCCTGTGCGGTAGAGGCCCACAATTGCCACCACCACCACAGGCTGTGTAATGGCAGACAGGATCTTCAGAGCTTCTGGATTCGCCACCAGTTCCCCATTAGTGTTCTCAATGAGGCACATTGGGCCTGTCATGTGGATCTCTGGAGCCATGTCCAGGGCGTTGTTCTCTTCTCTGCAAGGGAGGAGTTGGAATGAATTAGAATTTCCAGTCTTTTGCATTTAGAGGATAGAGTCACAAAATTCCGCAAGATGGCCAAAAGTTTTGTGTGTGTCAGTGAGAGAGATGAGGGAAAATCTGTATCATTTTTAAAAATTATGGAAATATTATCATCAGATTAAATATTGGTATGACAGCAACTTATCAACAGTCAACTACTCTTGCGACCTTATTGTGGAAAACCTTCCCTTGGATTCTTATTAAAAAATTTACACTAAACAATAAATAGAAGATAAAATAGGACATAGAGAATTTTTTTTACATCTTGGCTATATGTAAGAAATTCAATATTGATTTGTTTATTCATGAATTCTTATGGTGAATAAAGAACCCCATGAGTAAATTTTTCATTGGTTGATGTATGCCCTTAAGACAATTTCCAGAGATTTTTAAATATGTTCCTTCCTCCATTTTCAACTGGTTATGCTTACTTCCCTGCAATGAAGATCCATAAAGCTTCTCACAGTGCCGTTCTGGAAGTGGAACCAATGTAACATACTTTTGCAAATTTTATAGAACTACATAACCATGTGAAACACATGCCTAGGGACCTTTCCAAGGGCTTTGAAGGGGCACATGCAAGAGAGGGGCCCTGAAACTTAAGCTTTATTAGTGTCACAATAAGGTAGCCTCTAGTGTGGGTATAAATGCAAAACTGCCAATACTGAATGTTCCTAAGAAACACACACATACACACACACACACACACAACAACAACAACAACAAAACAAACAAAAAAAATCCATGAAATAAGGATTGAAAGACCAGGAGGTACATAAAGAGAGCTACATAGGAAGTTGTTAAAAGAAAATATATTTCCAGCAATGCAGCTTTAGGTTTTCTGTTTTGTTCTGTTTTTCCATTTTGTAGAGTAGGAGAAAGAGAAATGGGAAGAGGAGAAACAGAAGTGGGGAGGAGGAGGACAAAGGGCTGGAAAGATGAGAGAGAGAGAGAAAGAGAACGCCAGGAAGGGAGCTGTCAGACAAGGTGATGAATGAGGCTATTGTTTTGCCAAGGAATTCAGGGAAGGCCTTTCCAGAAGGTGGGATCTGAGTTGTCTGAGTGCATGGGAGAGGTTACAGTAAGCAAAGATACTGGCTTTAGTAGTGATGCATTACAGGAAATTCTCCTGTAAATTCTCCAGAGGAAATTCTGCATAGGAAAACTAGGCCACCGCCCAGTCTCTCTCTCTCTTTCTCTCTTAAAAAAAAAAAAAAAAAAAAAAAAAAAAAAGAAAAGGGAGGAAAGGAGAGGAAACTCTTTAGCCTGGATTATTTCTAGAGAAGCAATCTGAAACAAATGCTGTTTTCATGAATCTTCCTCCTCTTTGGTGCTGGGTTTCAGTTTTTCCTTTGTCTATAACCCTGTCAGTGGGCTGCTTACTCTGCATTACCTTTGCTGTTCTTTCCTTCTGGTGAAAAGAACCCATTTGTAGCTCTTTCCATTTCTTAGCTGCATAGGAGCAGGATTCAGCAAGCTCCATCACTGACAACGGAGATGTAATTATGTCCCTAGTCAACACAGACAATGTCAACAAAGAGAAAGACTATCCTAGTGCATTTCAAACTCTCAGTTTAGTTCCTGTCTGCCGTAGTGGCACTTAGAACCATGCTGCTTCTGATAACACCAGGATTTCATCTGACCTGTGTCCCACGTCAGGCTCAGCTGCAGCCTAATTTGGTCCTGGTCATTTTTAAGAAAACGAACTGACTTTTATAAATTCCTTCCCATCCTTGCCACAACGTTATAGGCTCCACGTCCGTCCCTGAGCTGAGGCACTTCAGAGCTGGAGAAGAAGCAATAGGAGTTCTTACCTGTGCTTTTCTCTTCAGTCAAGATAAAGTTGTTTCTGTCACTTCTCTTTTCTTTCACTGGATCGCTGGACTTTTATTTTACCCCTCCAGTGTTACGTAGCTTTCTGGATTTTCCTCAGTGATCAAATAGTTAGAAGTTAAGCAACAATTGTAATGGCTTCAGAGCCTAGTGAAACTGAAAGTACTTCTTTCAAGGCACTGACTCAATAACCATAAATGCAATTTCTGGATTCTGCTAGTAGGAGGGTTTAAAGTGAAGTTTCAAGGTTTTTTGTTGGAAGAGATCTTAGAGACCATTTATTGTTTTAAGAACATGTCCATTAGGTATTGAAAAAAATGAAATGTATCTCAAGATTAGAGATCTGTTTGAGAGTTGTAGAATGAGGAGGCATCACATTAATTTTTAGATATAATTTCCTATAACAAGAGACAATTCACAATGGAGCTGCCTATTCTTTTAGAGGTGCAATAAGTGAGGAAAGGGCATGTTTTACACTCTCATGAACACCTAGTCCCTGGCACTTAATGCCGAGCACACAGTCAGGAGGGGGCTCCATGCATTGTACTCATGTTCCAGGCTCAGTGCTGACTGGTTTACATGAATTACGCTACTTAAATCTCCTAACAAGTATTTCCCTATGATTTTTAGAAACCAAGGCATAGAAAGACTTTATCAGTTGTCTAAGTTCATAGCACTATAACTAATCTGAACCCAGGGAGTCTTGATCGCAAACCCTCTTCTTGAACCACCTTACTATGCTGCCTTTGTTTGGTGAGTGAATAATTGTAAAAATATTTAATTTATAGATGACTTTCCTCTTTTTATTTAGTATACTGTAATTTGATTTTTCATAAATTGTTTTCTAAGAGTTTCATATGTTATGTGTCTCTTTCATTCATGACTACTTACATGCAGAATAGGTGGTATAAACTCTATTTTACAGTAAAAACAAGAAATTGCAAAAAACCCTTGTGAGCATTTATTTGTTAGTTACATACACATTAAAAAGTATACATTAGGTATATATGAAATGAGATATATTGTTCTCTCTTGATCATATTTTATGAAATAATTTTATTCAAACTCTTCCTATTCTTCCTGAACTCTTTAGCTTCGTCATTATTAAAACTACTTTAAAGTATTTTTTTTTTTTTTTTTTTTTTTGAGATGGAGTCTCACTCTGTCCCCCAGGCTGGAGGCTGGAGTGCAGTGTTGCAATCTTGGCTCAGTGCAGCCTCCGCCTCCAGTGATTCTCCTGCCTCAGCCTCCCACGCAGCTGGGATTACAGGCACATGCCACCATGCCTGGTTGGTTTCTGTGTTTCTTCGTAGAAATGGGTTTTACCATGTTGGCCAGGCTGGTCTCACACTCCTGACCTCAAGTGATCCACCCACCTCAGCTTCCCAAAGTGCTAGGATTACAGGCATGAGCCACCATGCCCCGCCAAAGTCTTTTAACTTATTTTTTTCAGAGTATATCATTGTTACTTTTGTCATAATCATTTGAACCATTTGAAATCCTGCAAATTGTCCTAAAAACATATATCAAACAACAAAACATCTATTCAAGAAGACCCCTACAACTATGGTAACAATAGCAAGGGTCCATGGTACTTGTTCTACAGCCTGCTTCTTCCCCACCTTCAATGCAGATTGTCAAACGTTCCACTACAGGTGGATATGACCAAGAAGCCTGTGTTCCCTCTTCTTTCATCTTCCCGTCAGGGATAAAATATCCCATTAGGAGGGGCAGTCTATGAGCATTTCTCATTCCCTCCAACACCAAGTTGTAGAAACTAAATTCCTGGTGAGCGTGACCAGATGTCAAGGGCTTTCAACCTCCCCCACCCCAGTCATAGAGTAAAAGGTTTAACCCAGGCTTCTCAGCCTGAGAACACCTCCTGATCCCTTCACTGTGGTTCACTTGTAGGGTGGAGCTTCCATGCTTGGAGAGACAAGCAAAGAAGACCAGAGGCTCCCATCCCTGTCCAGTACAAGGGGCCATGGCTCAGAGGTTTTGCCCAGGAAAAGAGGTCATTCATAAAATCAAAGGGCTTGGAAGCTATTCCCCAAAATACCGACTTTGGTTGAAACAACATGTGGAAAAATTCAAGCATAGATACTTGAGAAAGGTTATTGCTAGTTGATCTACTCTATGAGCAATACTAAAAGAAGATTTTCAAGCAGAAAGCAAGTTACCTTTTCAAATGGTAATACAAATCCACCTGGACAAATAGTAAGGGAATTATGTAATTACAAAAGATAGTATAAATGTATATTTTTTCCTTTCTCCTTATAACTTATTTTTAAAAAATAAGTACTTTATTGTATAAAAGAGTATGTATATAAGTATATTTCAAGGCCTATAACATATAGAAATGTATTATACTTAACAAGAGTGACACAAAGAGAAAAGGTGGGAGCAAAGGTATATTGGAATAAAGAAACAATAGCAGATGTTAATTTGAACCTCTAGAAATAAGGAGAACTTGTAAGTAAGAAAATAAAAATGTAAAACTCTATAAATTTATGCCTTTTCCTTCTGCTTCCTTAAAAGACATAAAATACTGTGATTTAATAATCATAACAGTGTATTATTGAATTTGTAACATATATAGATTTAATATATGTAATAATAATAGTACCAACAGAGGGAAGAGCCAATAGTTACAGAGTTATTAGTATAATAATTCAGGATCTCACAGGAATTAATTTAGCATAAATTTCAAGCATCCTTTGGTAAGTTATGTATATCATAATGCCTAGAACAATTACTAAAAAATAATAGGTCTCAAATCAATAACCTAGTCTTTTACCTTCAGACACTGGTTAAAAAAAAACAAAAAACTAAATCTGAAGCAAGCAGAAAGAAGAAAATGAAAAGTTTTGGAAATTAACAGAGTAGAAACCAATGAAATAGAGAATAGAATAAAAAAGTAGAGAAAGTCGATAAAACCAGAAGCTGTTTTTAGAAAAGATCAACAAAATCGACAAAGTTTTTAGTTAGACTGGCCAAAATGAAACAAAACAAAATGAAACAATCCAGAAAAACAACAGAATACTTAAAAAACTAAAACTGAGAATGAAACAGGAGGCATCACTACTGACCTTACAGAAATAAAGAAGATTATAAGGTAATACTATGAACAACAGTATGTCCACAAATTAAATTATGCAAAATAGGCAAATTCCTAGAAAGACACAAACTACCAAAGCTATCTCAAGAAGAAATAGTTCATCTGAGTAAAAGTAACAAGTAAAGAGATTGAATTACGTATTCGTCCATTTTTGTGCTGCTATGGTAAAATACCTGAGACTGGGTAATTTGTAAAGAAAAGAGGTTTAATTGACTCAGAGTTCCACATGGCTGGGGAGGCCTCAGGAAACTTACAATCATGGCATAAGGCCGGAGAGAGAATGAGAACAGAGCAAATGGGGAAGTCCCTTATGAAACCATTAGATCTTACGAGAACTCACTCACTATCATGAGAACAGTGTGGAAGAAACCACCCTGTGATTCAATTATCTCCACCTGGTCCTGCCCTTGACACATGGGGATTATTACAATTTAAGGTGAGATTTGGTTGGGGACACAGAGCTAAACCATATCAATTATTAATCATAAAACTACCACAAGAAAATTACAGCCCCAAATGACTTCACTGGCTACTTCTACTAAACAGCTAAAGAAGAATTTATACAAGTTTCTTACAAACTTGACCAAAAATAGAAGAGTACAATTTCCCATTCAGTTTGAGGCAATATTACAATGCTATGAAACCAAAAGACATCACAATTAAAGTGTAGATCATTATGTTTTATGAAAAAGGATGCAAAAATCCTCAATAAAATACTAGCAAACCAAATCCCAGAAATATATACCAAGACTTACATGAAGTGGGATTTATCCCATGAAAGCGAGTATGGTTTAACATGTGAAAATGAGTTAATATAAAACACCATGTCAACAGAATGAAAGACAAAAACCATATAATCATCTCAATATACCCAGGAAAAGCATTTGATAAAATTTGATACCCCTTCCTGATAAACACAGTCAACACTCTGAGGACAAAAGGGAGCATTCTCAGCTTTATAATGTCTTACGAAGTTTTATTTTGATATAATTTTAGACTTGAGAAAAGCAGCAAAATAGTACAAAGTTTCTGTACAATCTTTTCCTCAGTTCCCCAAATGTTATTATTTTAAATTTATTTTCTTTCTTTCTGAACTATTCAAGAGTTAGTGACAGATATAATGGCTCTTTATACCTAAAAAATTCATTGTGTGTTTCTTAAAAAAGAGAAATTATTTTACAGAGCCACAGTATATTTGTGTAAAGTCCTTCTTAGGCCATACACTTTTTTTTCTAGTTTATTATTTAAATTTTTTTAATATTTCAACTCTTATTTTAAGTTCAGGGGTACATGTGCAGGATGTGCAGGTTTGTTACACAGGTAAATGGGTGCCATGGTCGTTTCCTGCACAGATCATCCCATCACATAGGTACTGAGCCCAGCATACCTTAGCTACTCTTCCTAATGCTGTCCCTTCCCAAAACCCCCCCAACAGGTCCCAGTGTGTATATTCCCCACCATGTGTCCATGTGTTCTCATTATTCGGCTCCCACTTATAAGTGAGAACATATGGTGTTTGGCTTTTTGTTTCTGCGTTAGTTTGCTGAGGATAATGGCTTCCAACTTCCATCTCCATCCATGCCCCTGCAAAGGACATGATCTCGTTCCTTTTCATGGCTGCATAGTTAACAGCTAGAATTCTGTGTCTCCTTCTGGGAGGGAAAACAATATGTAACAGACTCTTTAGACCTGTTCTTGCAAGTGTAACATGGATATGTGCCTTTAAGAAGCAAATATTAATAGTTAATATCTGATTTTCTCCGCCTATCTACTGGGAAATGATTCCTTTGGTGTCATTCTTGAAGTTTTTAAGGTGAGGGATTGCAGCACTCTGTGTTGGGACTACTTATTTGTGCATTTGTCGCTGAGATAGTAAACATTATTCATGAATTTTAAAATGTTCAAACTATTAAGAGATCTTAGTTAGTATATCTCAGAACCAAAAGTGTGCATGTGGTATTTAGTTAGTAAATAATGTTTACAAGGACAAATTTATTTACAAGGCATGATAATCCAACTGAATGAATATAGAAGAACTCTCAAAATATGTTAAAGACTCCACAGAGCATATGAAGGCTTGAGTTTTTTTAATTCAATGTAAATCAAATAAAAGCACTTATCAAAGTCTTGAAGAATATTTGTTATCATTTTGAATGAATAGTGGCAATTATTGTATTTTAACTGAGGCTTGCTCTACATGAGGTTATGATTGAAACTGACATTCCTGGAATAATGGATATTTCATAAGAATCATGAAACTACTTGCTGAATATTATTCATTTTTACGTGACTATTTGGAAAAATGCCAAAATCAAAAAAAGACAAATGTGTCATCTGTATTCAAAATAGAGTAAAATGAATTAATCAAAATAAAAAATATAAAAATATTTGGGAAAAAGACAGACCCCAAAATACTACTCTAGTATTATAAGTTTTTCATGAGATTGGACAAATACTAATCAATTAATGATTATTATGAGTTGAAGGTATTATAGAAAACCATGAAAGTTTGTAAATGTTTTCATTTCTTGACATCTGAAAGCAATGTTTCTGGGATAAAGTGGAATATATATGTTCTGGATGTTTGCAGCATTCTATTGAACAGTGTTTGTGGACAGTAGCTATTATGACATTATAGCTTTTATGAAAGCTATAATGCTTTCATAAATATAGCTATTATGAAAAGTAAAGACAAAGGATTGCATGCACTTTTAAAATTATACTTTAAGTTCTAGGGTACATGTGCACAATGTGCAGGTTTGTTACATAGGTATACATGTGTCATGTTGGTTTACTGCACCCATTAACTCGTCATTTACATTAGGTATTTCTCCTAATGCTATCCTTCCCCTTGCCCCCACCCCAAGACAGGCGCTGGTGTGTAATGTTCTCCACCCTGTATCCCAGTGTTCTCATTGTTCAATTCCAGCCTGTGAGTAAGAGAATGCGGTATTAGATTTTTTGTCCCTGTGACAGTTTGCTCAGAATGATGGTTTCCAGCTTCATCCATATCCCTGCAAAAGACAGGAACTCATCCTTTTTTATGGCTGCATAGTATTCCATGGTGTATATGTGCCACATTTTCCTAATCCAATCTATCATTGATGGACATTTGGGTTGGTTCCAAGTCTTTGCTATTGTGAATAGTGCTGCAATAAACACATGTGTGCATGTGTCTTTATAATAGCATGATTTATAATCCTTTAAGTATATACCCAGTAATGGGATGGCTGGGTCAAATGGTATTTCTAGTTCTAGATCCTTGAGGAATCACCACACTGTCTTCCACAATGGTTGAACTAGCTTACACTCCCACCAACAGTTTAAAAGCATTCCTATTTCTTCACATCCTCTCCAGCGTCTGCTGTTTCCTTTTTAATGATTGCCATTCTAACTGGTGTGAGATGGTATCTCATTGTGGTTTGGATTTGCATTTCTCTGATGACTAGTGATGATGAGCATTTTTTCAGGTGTCTGTTGGCTGCATAAATGTCTTCTTTGGAGAAGTGTCTGTTCATATCCTTTGCCCACTTTTTGATGGAGTTTTTTGTTTTTTTCTTGTAAATTAGTTTAAGTTCTTTGTAGATTCTG
The DNA here is from genome assembly GCF_049350105.2 of Macaca mulatta. NCBI lineage: Eukaryota > Metazoa > Chordata > Mammalia > Primates > Cercopithecidae > Macaca > Macaca mulatta. Next base: position 151,556,188 of record NC_133406.1, on the reverse strand, counting down.
GGTATTAGCCCTTCATCAGATGGGTAGATTATAAAAATTTTCTCCCATTCTGTAGGTTGTCTGTTCACTCTGATGGTAATTTCTTTTGCTGTGCAGAAGCTCTTTAGTTTAACTAGATCCCATTTGTCAATTTTGGCTTTTGATGCCATTGCTTTTGGTGTTTTCGTCATGAAGTCCTTGTCCATGCCTATGCCCTGAATGGTATTGCCTAGGTTTTCTTCTAGGATGTTTATGATTTTAGGTCTAACATTTAAGTCTTTAATCCATCTTGAATTAATTTTTGTATAAGGTGTAAGGAAGGGATCCAGCTTCAGCTTTCTATACATGGCTAGCCAGTTTTCCCAGCACCATTTATTAACTAGGCAATCTTTTCCCCATTGCTTGTTTTTGTCAGGTTTGTCAAAGATCAGACGGTTTTTAGATGTGTGGTGTTATTTCTGAGGTCTCTGTTCTGTTCCATTGGTCTGTATCTCTGTTTTGGTACCAGTACCATGCTGTTTTGGTTACTGTAGCCTTGTAGGATAGTTTGAATTCAGGTAGTGTGATGCCTCCAGCTTTGTTCTTTTTGCTTAGGATTGTCTTGGCAATGTGGGCTCTTTTTTGGTTCCATAGGAACTTTAAAGTAGTTTTTTCCAATTCTGTGAAGAAAATCATTGGTAGTTTGATGGGGATGGCATTGAATCTATAAATTACCTTTGGCAGTATGGCCATTTTCATGATATTCATTCTTCCTATCCATCAGCATGGAATGTTCTTCCATTTGTTTGTTTCCTCTTTTATTTCATTGAGTAGTGGTTCATAGTTCTTGAAGAGGTCCTTCACATCCCTTGTAAGTTGGATTCCTAGGTATTTTATTCTCTTTGAAGCAATTGTGAATGGGAGTTCACTCATGATTTGGTCTCTGTTTGTCTGTTCTTGGTGTATAGGAATGCTTGTGATTTTTGCATATTGATTTTGTATCCTCAGACTTTGCTGGAGTCGCTTATCAACTTAAGGAGATTTTGAGCTGAGACTATGGGGTTTTCTAGATATACAATCATGTCATCTGCAAACAGGGAAAATTTGACTTCCTCTTTTCCTAATTGAATACCCTTTATTTCTTTCTCTTGCCTGATTGGCCTGGGCAGAACTTCCAACACTGTGTTGAATAGCAGTGGTGAGAGTGGGCGTCCCTGTTTTGTGCCAGTTTTCAAAGGGAATGCTTCCAGTTTTTGGACATTCAGTATGATATTGGCTGTGGGTTTGTCATAAATAGCTCTTACTATTTTGAAATATGTTCCATCGATACCTAGTTTATTGAGAGTTTTATCATGAAGGGCTGTTGAATTTTGTCAAAGGCCTTTTCTGCATCTATTGAGATAATCGTGTGGTTTTGGTTGTTGGTTCTGTTTATGTGATGGATTACTTTTATTGATTGGCGTATGTTGGAACAGCCTTGCATCCCAGAGATGAAGCCGGCTTGATTATGGAGGATAAGCTTTTTCATGTGTTGCTGGATTCGGTTTGCTGGCATTTTATTGAGGATTTTCACATTGATGTTCATCAGGGATATTGGCTTAAAATTCTCTTTTTTTTTGTTTGTCTCTGCCAGGCTTTGGTAGCAGAATGATGCCGGCCTTATAAAATGAGTTAGGGAGGATTCCTTCTTTTTCTATTAATTGGAATAGTTTCAGAAGGAATGGTACCAGCTCCTCTTAGTACCTCTGGTAGAATTCGGTTGTGAATTCATCTGGTCCTGGACTTTTTTTGGTTGGTAAGCTATTAATTTTTGCCTCAATTTCAGAGCCTGTTATTGGTCTATTCAGAAATTCAACTTCTTCCTAGTTTAGTCTTGGGAGGGTGTATGTGTCTAGGAATTTATCCGTTTCTTCTCGATTTTCCAGTTTATTTGTGTAGAGGTGTTTATAGTATTCTCTGATGGTAGTTTGTATTTCTGTGGGATCGGTGGTGATATCCCCTTTATCATTTTTTATTGCATCTATTTGATTCTTCTCTCTTTTCTTCTTTATTAGTATTGGTAGAGTTCTATCAATTTTGTTGATCTTTTCAAAAAACAACTCCTGGATTCACTGATTTTTTGTGTCTCTATCTCCTTCAGTTCTGCTCTGATCTTAGTTATTTCTTGCCTTCTGCTAGCTTTCGAATGTGTTTGCTCTTGCTTCTCTAGTTCTTTTAATTGTGATGTTAGGGTGTCAATTTAGATCTTTCCTGCTTTCTCTTGTGGGCATTTAGTGCTATAAATTTCCCTCTACACACTGCTTTAAATGTGTCCCAGAGATTCTGGTCCATTGTGTCATTGTCCTCACTGGTTTCAAAGAACATCTTTATTTCTGCCTTCATTTCATTATGTACCCAGTAGTCATTCAGGAGCAGGTTGTTCAGTTTCCATGTAGTGGAGCGATTTTGAGTGAGTTTCTTTATCCTGAGTTCTAATTTGATTGCAGTGTGGTCTGACAGTTTGTTGTGATTCCTGTTCTTTTACATTTGCTGAGGAGTGCTTTACTTCCAATTATGTGGTCAATTTTGGAATAAGTGAGATGTGGTGCTGAGAAGAATGTATATTCTGTTGATTTGGGGTGGAGAGTTCTGTAGGTGTCTATTAGGTCCGCTTGGTGCAGAGCAGAGTTCAAGTCCTGGATATCCTTGTTAACCTTCTGTCTTGTTGATCTGTCTAATATTGACAGTAAGATGTTAAGATCTCCCCTTATTATTGTGTGGGAGTCTAAGTCTCTTTGTAGGTCTCTAAGGACTTGTTTTATGAATTTGGGTGCTCCTGTATTGAGTGCATATATATTTAGGATAGTTAGCTTTTCTGGTTGAATTGATCCCTTTACCATTATGTAATGGCCTTCTTTGCCTCTTTTGATCTTTGTTGGTTTAAAGTCTGTTTCACCAGAGACTAGGATTGCAACCCCTGCTTTTTTTTTTTGCTTTCCATCTGCTTGGTAGATCTTCCTCCATCCCTTTATTTTGAGCCTATGTGTGTCTGTGCACGTGAGATTGGTCTCCTGAATACAACACACTGATGGGTCTTGGTTCTTTATGCAATTTGCCAGTCTGTGTCATCTAATTGGAGCATTTAGCCCATTTACATTTAAGGTTAATATTGTTCTGTGTGAATTTGACCCTGTCATTATGATATTAGCTGGTTATTTTGCTTGTTAGTTGTTGCAGTTTCTTCCTAGCATCAATGGTCTTTACAATTTGGCATGTTTTTGCAGTGGCTAGTACCAGTTGTTCCTTTCCATGTTTAGCACTTCCTTCAGGAGCTCTTGTAAGGCAGGCCTGGTGGTGACAAAACCTCTCAGCATTTGCTTGTTTGTAAAGGATTTTATTTCTCTTTCACTCATGGAGCTTTGTTTGGCTGGATATGAAATTCTGGATTGAAAATTCTTTTCTTTAAGAATGTTGAATATTGGCCCCCATTCTCTTCCGACTTGTAGAGTTTCTGCCAAGAGGTCTGCTGTTAGTCTGATGGGTTTCCCTTTGTGGGTAACCTGACCTTTCTCTCTGGCTGCCCTTAACATTTTTTCCTTCATTTCATCTTTGGTGAATCTGACAATTATGTGTCTTGGAGTTACTCTTCTCAAGGAGTATCTTTTTGGTGTTCTCTGTATTTCCTGAATTTGAATGTTGGCCTGCCTTGCTCAGTTGGGGAAGTTCTTCTGGATAATATCCTGAAGAATGTTTTCCAATTTGGTTCCATTCTCTCCGTCACTTTCAGGTATGCAAATCAAACATAGATTTGATCTTTTCACCATATTTCATGGAGGCTTTGTTTGTTTCTTTTTACTCTTTTTTCTCTAAACTTGTCTGCTCGCTTTATTTCATTAATCTGCTCTTCAATCACTGATACCCTTTCTTCCACTTGATCGAATCTGCTATTGAAATTTGTGCATGCATCACGTAGTTCTCTTGCCATGATTTTCAGCTCCATCAGGTCATTTAAGATCTTGTCTACACTGTTTATTCTAGTTAGCCATTCATCTAATCTTTTCTCAAGGGTTTTATCTTCCTTCTGATGGGTTCGAACATCCTCCTTTAGCTCAGAGAAGTTTGTTATTACTGACCTTCTGAAACCTACTTCTGTCAGCTCATCAAAGTCATTATGTGTCCAGCTTTGTTCTGTTGCTGGTGAGGAACTGTGATCCTTTGGAGGAGAAGAAGTGCTCTGGTTTTAAGAATTTTCAGCTTTTCTGCTCTGGTTTCTCCCCATATTTGTGGTTTTTGTCTACCTTTGGTCTTTGATATTGGTGACCTACAGATGGGGTTTTGGTGTGGATGTCTTTTTTTTGGTGTTGATACTATTGCTTTCTGTTTGTTAGTTTTCCTTCTAACAGTCAGGTCCCTCAGCTGCAGGTCTGTTAGAGTTTGCTGGAGGTCCACTCCAGACCCTGTTTGCCTGGGTATCACCAGTGGAGGCTGCAGAACAGCAAATATTGCAGAACAGTGCATACTGCTGCCTGATCCTTCCTCTGGAAGCCTTTTCCCAGAGGGGCACCCACCTGTATGAGGTGTCAGTCAGCCCCTACTGGGACGTGTCTCCCAGTTAGGCTAAATCGGGGTCAGGGACACAATTGAGGAGGCAGTCTGTCCGTTCTCAGAACTCAAACACCATGCTGGGCGAACCACTGCTCTCTTTGGAGCTTCAGACAGGAACGTTTAAGTCTGCAAAAGTTTCTGCTGACTTTTGTTCAGAGGCAGCAGGCCTTGCTGAGCTGTGGTGGCTCTTCCCAGTTTGAGCTTCCCCAGCCACTTTGTTTACCTACTCACGCCTCAGCAATGGTGGATGCCCCTCCCCCTGCCAGGCTGCTGCCTCTCATGTCAATCTCAGACTGTTTTGCTAGCAGTGAGCAAGGCTCTGTGGGCACAGGAACCACTGAGTCAGCTGCGGGATATAATATCCTGGTGTGAAAAAGTACAGTATTTGGGCGGGAGTGTCCCGTTTTTTCCAGGTACAGCCTGTCACGGCTTCCTTTGGCTAGGAAAGGGAAATCCCCCAGCCTGTTGTACTTCCTGGGTGAGGTGATACCTGGCCCTGCTTCAGCTCACCCTCTGTGGGCTGCACCCACTGTCCAACCAGTCCCAATGAGATGAACCAGGTACCTCATTTGGAAATGCAGAAATCACCTGTCTTCTGCATTGATCACTCTGGGAGCTGCAGACTGGAGCTGTTCCTATTTGACCATCTTGTTATGGAACTTCTTTGCATGCACTTTTAATAAATCATTTATAAGTAAGTAGACTGTGTTGTGTGGTACTCATTCCATGTACCTCTCTCATTTTTCTTTCTTTTTTTTTTTATTTTAGATTCTGTCTTGTATTATGGAAATCATTCAATTTTTCACCAGAGAATAAGCTGAGTTTATTGAAGTTGTTGAATAATTCAGTATCTTTCAAGTCATGTTTTCTTTTTGTGTTAGTCTTATAGAAGGAATGCTTTAAGCACACAGCTCAACTTAAAAAAAAGTCTAAATGGGATAACTGCTTGTGGCAATGATCAGGAGAGGAAAATCTGGAATGGATGGTAGAGGAGGGAGACGATGAGTATCAATTATGGCCTTGATACAATTTGCAGGAGTGAAGTCTGGGGTGTGTGCTGTTAACTCCTGTGTGTTAGGTCCTTTATAAATTGCAGCTGGTCACTAACATGAAGTATTGACAATGGATTGAGTTTAATATAGGGCACAGTGATCAGAATGATGAAGGGTGAACTGTATCAGATGCATCTGATGCACTGATGCATTTGGACACTGACTCATCTTGTCAAACTCTCTTCTCATCCCAGTTGTGGCAGTGCTGGGCAGTTCAAAGGAGGCCTGGACTCATCTCAGGCTTATAGCATGTTGTATTAAGTAATATAAAACCTGTATCTGCATAAGAGACTACAAGGTTTATGGGATTGATATACCCATTCTGTAACATGTCCCTCCTGGCCTCTCTCAAACATGCTGGGCATGTTCATGTCTTAGGCCTATACACCTGCTGTTCCTGTTGCTACTTATGCTGTTTCTCTAGATATCCAGGTGACTTTCCTCCTTACTACTTTAGGTCTTCCCTGAACTGCCATCTCATTGATGTTATTTCTCATCCCCTGTGTCAAATTGCTATACTCTAAATTGCCAGCTCTTTCGCTCCCTTATCTCTGCTTCACTTTTCTGCATGAAAGTTGTGGTTATTTGATATTCTATATGTTTTATATTTTTGTTTATTACTTGCTAGAATGTTTTGTCCCTTGAAGGCAGATATTTTTTGTCTAACTGCTCAATCTTCTGTAGCACCTCAAATCAGTGCTTGACACATAATGAGCCTTTAATAAGTATTTGTTAATTGAATAAATCAAAACTGTTGAAGTGAACATGTTGGTTAAATGTTATGCTCGTTTTCAAGATTTTTGAGATACGTTGTAGAATTTTCCTCTGTAAATATATGCAGTCCCTCCCACTCCTTCAAGTGTTTATCACATCTTTCACCTCCTCCCCAACCAGGTAGAATCAGGATTTTTAATCTTACCTCCACTAATAGTTATAAAATGACATGTTTTCTAAATAAGCTGTTTAAACCTTTCAGCTCAAAAAGAATATATATTTAGATAATTATCTTTACCACATTTTTATCTCATAGTATATAGGCTTCCTTGAGGCGATGAAGCCTGAGTTAGTGTTACAATAAGAAGTAAAATGCATTTCGTAGACATTGTGCTAAATTCTTTACAGGTGTTATTAGTTAATTCCATTATTCAGTACCTGCTTATGATGTAGGTAGTATTATTTGCACTTTAAAGACCAGTAAATACAGTTTAAATATGTTTAATGAGTTTTAAATTTTTTTTTTTTTGAGACGGAGTCTAGCTCGGTAGCCCAGGATACAATCTCAGCTCACTGCAACCTTCGCCTGTTGGGTTCCAGCGATTCTCTTGCCTGAGCCTCCCGAGTAGTTGGGATTACAGGTGTGTGCCACCATGCCTGGATAATTTTTGTATTTTTAGTAGAGACGAGGTTTCACCACTTTGGCCAGGCTGGTCTCAAACTCCTGACCTCAGGTGATCTGCCCATCTCGGCCTCCCAAAGTGCTGGAACTACAGGGATGAACCATTGCAACCAGCTGTTTAATGGCTTTTTAATACCAGTTTATCAGGCCACAAGGCCCTGACAGTTGATTGATTTGAGGTTTCTTCAAATGATGAATCGGTGTGTTTAAGAGGATCAAATTGGGTTCATAGGTGGTTCTATATTCTGCCAAGGTGGACTGAAACATTCTGGTGCTATATGTCTCTCCCTTTACTCTTTGTAACTGTAAAGTCTGATTAGTACTTATAAATGAAAAGTCTCAGGCTCTCTTCCACTTTTTGTTGTGAGTGAAGGATTTCTGATATCGATTCAGAACAACTTGAAACAATTTTTATTTTGGACACATGTCAGATTGAAAGTGGAAGCAGGGACAAGCTCTTCATTTTTGGGAGATAGCCTAGATGTTAAGAAAACTGCTCTTTTCTGTGTATTACAATGAGGTGGGAACCGTTTTTATGCATTTTGTTTTTACGTGAGACTGCTTGAAAATTTTTCTAGGGGCTTTTTCTTTTAAATGGTAGGTAGGCAGAAGCAACATTTCCACTTTCCAGTTTACTTGGTTTGCTGTCTATGGAATCCTTGTATCCTTCTAATAGATGGTCACAGATCAAATTAATTCATAATTTAGTATTATTATACAATACAATAATTTATGTATGTATGCTTAGTGTTTCAAAGATTGCCCCAAATATTAGTATTCCATGAACAGACTCTGAATTTCAGGTATGGTATGTTTTTATAGTAAGCTGCTTTTTACATAAAGAACTCCAGGCAGCATGCTCTAGGGTACACAGCAGCAGAGATTCATTGATTCAGCTGGGGTTGCTTAGTCTTGTATAGAATGGAGACATGACCCGCAAGTTAGGAAAACAATCAACAACATGCATGTGTGTGTAAAGAGAGCAACGTTCTGTGTGCACAGCACTGGGCTGGATGCTGAGGGTATGAAGACTAATTAGACACAACCGCTGCCCTCAGTGAGTCACTCTTACTCCTTACTCCAGTGGGTAAGAGTGACTTGCACCCAAATTATAAAATCAAAGGATTAGAGAGAATAGGAAGAGAAGAGCACTGAACACCAAAATATGTAGCCTCAGATTACAAATTGGAACATTTGAAACTTTTACTCATGAGGAATTTACCCTGATGTCACTTATGTGAAATGGATTAAATTTTGGATTTCTAAAAAATGACCTGACAATAAAAACAGACACATAGACCAGCAGAACAGAAGAGAGAAATCAGAAATAAATCCATATATTATAGCCAACTTATTTTTGACAAGGAGACCAAAGACATACATTGAAGAAAGGACACCCTCTTCATAAATGGTGCCGGGCAACGATAAAACTATTAATACTAGAGGAAACCATGGGGAAACGCTTCAGGACGTTGGTTTAGGCAAATATTCTATGGGTAAGACTTCAGCAGTGCACCCAACAAAAGCAAAAATAGACAAATGGGACTTTGGTACTTAAGTGATCCTCCTGCCTTGACCTCCCAAAGTGTTGGGATTACAGATGCTGAGCCACTGTGCTTGGCCCCATAATAGACTTGTTTCTATTGTATAGAAACTTGTATCTACTCCTTTTCCGTTCTAGCAGAACAAGAGCTTAAACTTTTTAATTTTTATTTTTAAGTTCTGGGGTACATGTGCGGGATGTGCAGGTTTGTTACACAGGTAAATCTGTGCTATGGTGGTTTGCTGCACCTATCAACCCATCACCTAGGTATTAATCCCATCATGCATTAGCTCTTTTTCCTAATGAAGAGCCTGATTAAAAATATAAAACCATGGTACCTAAATCCTCAGAGTCCTCAAAATACACAATTTAATTTAAGCCGCATGCCTGTTTTTTGTTGCTGTTGTTGTTGTTGTTTTTGTGTGTGTGATCTATTTTGCTGCAGAGTTTCCAAACCAACTGTGCACTGTTTGGAACTCTCACAGGTTTTATACAGTTTCCTTTTCACTTGTAGCAGAATGATTATTGGGCTGGCATATTATAAAAAGCCAAAAAAAATTAAATGTATTAATATCTGGTCCCCAAATTTCTGATAGAAAGGGAAATATGTTTGTCTGTAAGCAGATTTAAAATGACTGTTGAAACAGAGATGGGACTCCAAGAATTTAAGTATCAGCAGAAACCTAAGCAAGAAAAAATGACTGTTAAATTTCTTTGTGAAAGAAATTTTGTTTGTTTTGAAAAACCAGGTAGTGAGTAGAGGGAAGAGGATAGAACATGGGACATGAGAGGACAGATGGGAACTAGCAGGGTAGAAGTGGGCTGGGCTGGGCTATTGTGGAGTGAAGGGCTTGTGGTTCTCCTCCAGGTTACAAGATCGAAGTGTTTTTTTTGTTTGTTTTTTTTTTTTTTTTTTGAGATGGAGTTTCGCTCTTGTTGCCCAGGCTGGAATGCAATGATATGATCTTGGCTCACCGCAACGTCCGCCTCCTGGGTTCAAGTGATTCTCCTGCCTCAACCTCCTGGAGATCAAAGAAATCTTAGGGAACAAACTTTCCACACCCACATCTTTAACAAAATCTCCTACACTCGAATGTGCTATTTCAATTGTCTTACATTTGGGAGTGAGGGTTAGATGAGGTACCATGTCCAGCTCTATCTCAGATTAAACTGCCAACCCCAAACTGAGAGGTCTTCTTCATCATGATTGGAAAAGGCTTATCGGAAGGGGTCAGTCAGTGACACAGCATTTTCTCAGCTAGCCCTGGAAAACCACCCAAACGTCATAGAAGTATAAGGGAAATATCTGCTTAACCTACTCTTTCTTTTGGGAGGGCATGCAGTTTAGCTATTTGAGTGAGTATTTTGTTTTTGCTCCAATACTTGATTTTAGCAGAGCAAATGAGTCCATTATGCATTAGCAAATAAAGTCAGCTCTGAAAGTGAATTCTCAGGGAAGGGAGTGGAGGCACATGCTACAATTCTTGTACTGTTCTAAGTTTGTTGTTATGTCTCATGTGGAAGTCAGAATGTCCTGGAGACTCATTCATGGTTTGGCTTTGAGATAAGCACTGGAAGATGAGCTAGAGATGAGGTGGTGGCAAAAAATAGGGATGATCTTAGACAAATTGAAATATTAAAAACTCTTTTCTTTTTCTCCTTCCTTCCTTCCTTCCTTCCTTCCTTCCTTCCTTCCTTCCTTCCTTCCTTCCTTCCTTCCTTTCTTTTCTTTGTCTTGCTCTGTCACCTAGGTGGAGTACAGTGGCATGATCTCAGCTCACTGCAACCTCTGCCTCCTGGGCTCAATCATCCTCCTATCTTAGCCTCCCAGGTAACTGGGACCACAGGCACGTGGCTAATTTTTGTATTTTTTGTAGAGAAGGGTTTTTGGCATGTTGCCCAAGATGTCTTGAACTCCTGGGCTCTAGTAGTCCATCTCCCGTGGCACTTCAAAGTGCTAGGATTGCAGGCTTGAGCCACCATGCCTGGCCTGCCTCCATATGTTTCAATGAAAAAGCACAAATGTTGTATTCATATTAAACAGCTATTCAAGTACACACATATGCACACATACAAATGATTATGTGGGAAAGAATATTAAGAGATTGCTGGAGGCCATTATCCTTAGCAAACTAACACAGGAACAGAAAACCAATTACCCCATGTTCTCACTTGTAAGTGGGGGCTAAATGAGAACACAGAGGGGAGCACACACACTGGGCCCTATCAGAGAGTGGAGGGTGGGATGGAGGGAGAGGATCAGGAAAAATAACTAATGAGTACTAGGTTTAATACCTGGGTGATGAAATAATCTATACTAAAACCCCCCATGACACAAGTTTGTCTGTGTAACAAACCTGCACATGTACTCCTGAACTTAAAATTTTTCTTAAACGGAAAGGAAGGAGAAAAGGAAGATGGAAAGGAGGGAGGGAGAAAAGGGAGGAAGGGAGGAGGGAGAGAGAAAGGAAAGAATGGGAAAAATAAAGGGGAAGAGAAAAATAAAAAGAAGAGATACATCCATACATAGATAAAATAATTTTTCTTAACAAAAGAAATATAAGATTATATGAATGTGGTCTGTAAATAACACTGTTGAGTCATAAAAATTATTAAATATATGAGTCATGAAAAACCATAATGTGTTACCACTACACATCTGCCGAGTGGAAAAAAGGCAAACTATATTGAGGCTTGATGAGCTTGTGGAGCACCTAGAATGTTCATACATTACTCATGTAAATATGACCTAGTACTGCTATGAAACTGACAGTATCTTCTAATGCTGAACATATGCATTTATAGAAATCCATTTCTAAATACACACACATGAGGAACTGAACATTTGTGAACTAAAAGATGTGCACAAGAATGCTCATAACACTACTATAATAGACATAAAAGTGAAAGTACTCAAATGCTCGTCAAGAGTTGAGTGAGGATGAATGTGGGGGTGCATGCCTGTAATTCCAGCACTTTGGGAGGTCGAGGGAGGTGAATCACTGGAGGCCAGGAGTTTGAGACAAACCTGGGCAGCATAGTGAAACCCTGTCTCTACTAAAAGTACAAAAATTAGCCTTAGCCAGGTGTGATGGCACACGGCTGTAATCCCAGCTACTTGGGAGGCTGAGGCACAAGAATTGCTTGTACTGGGAGGCAGAGATTGCAGTGAGCAGAGATAGTGCCACTTCACTCCAGCCTGGGTGACAGGGTGAGACTTTTTCTCAAAAAAACAGAGTTGAATAGATTATTTATGATATATTCATATAATAAATACTACACAACAATGAGAATAATTGACCTACAGTTAAACACAAAAATATTGACCAATCTTACATTTACTCAATCTTACATTTACTCAATCTACTATTGAGTAAAGGGTACTGGATACTAAAAAATACGTATTTTATGATTTCATTTATATAAAGTACCAAAACAGGATAGTAATCTTCGTGGGTGTAGGAGGAGGTGGTAGACTCTGCTTGGAAGCACGAGAAGGGCTTCATGGCAACTGTTATATTCTGAATTTTCTTTGAGTGCTGGCATTCTGGATATGTTTCATTTGTGCAAATCCATGGAGCTATATATTGATGATGTGTCCACTTTTCTACATGTATATTTATGCTCCAAAGTAGTTTACTTAAGTCATCTAACAAAATCTAGAAATAAGTCTAACAAAATATGCAAGAACTGTACACCATCAACTATGCAGTATTTCTGAGAGAATTAAAGGGGTTAATAAATGGTAGGACATGTCATGATTAGGGATTGGAAGACTGATTATTTTATGAATCTCATTTCTCCACAAATTTATCTATAGATTCAATGTAATTGCAAGACTCATACGTAGAGCGAGTTGATTAATAGAAACTATAGTGAAAGGATAATCTTTTCAATAAATGGTGTTAGTATCATGGGATTCTTGGGTTATCACTTCACCAGCTGGAAACCTCTGTGGCCAGTGGATCCTTTGCCTGAGTTTTTCTTGGGCTCACTGGACTTGTTCCACTCCTTCAGCCTGGCAGGTTGCACTTGGCTTACGCTACCCTCCTGGATCTCACGCCTGCCAAGAGTGAGCTGAGTGGGGAGGGGTGTGTGAGTGAGTGAGCATGGGGTCCAGCCACTGCTCATAGCCAGGCATGCTTTGTGGCAGGGTGGGCAGCTCCGGGGACTGGCATGGGCGCTGACTCCCTGAGAGGATGAAACTGGACCAGGTGAACCACAAGCAGTTTCCATGGCTGGTACCAGGGAATGTGGTGGTGCCAGAAGCTTGGAGTCACCAGGAAGTGTTGAGCTCCAGAGAGGTTATCACAGCCCTGGCTTGGGGAACTTCTAGGTCTGGGATCCCCAAGGGGCCACAGCTCTTCTCTCCTTCTCTCTTCTCTCCTTCTTGTTGCCCACAACATGGTGAGCAAGGGGGGTGTTTCAGCCCCGTTTGTGTTACAGCTCTTTCAGTTCTGCCATTTGGCGAGTCCCTAGTTTTTGTCCTGTTTCCAGGAAGAATGAGGTACCTAGACAAATGAAGGATAAGGAAGACATAGAGGAGCTTTTTTGAGAAGTAGAACAGCTCAGAGGAAACCCACAGTGGGTGGCTTCTCTCCACAACTGGGATGTCCTGATGAGTGTTCAGCTCTCAGCAGAGAGGAGACCCTGGAGTAGGTAGCTCCTTGCTGCAGCTGGTAGTCCCAAGTCTGCTCAGCTCTCAGCAGAGAGGAGAACCTGGAGGGGGTAGCTCCTCTCCACAGGCAGGTCATTCTGTCATCTCAAGTCTGGCTGAGCCCAGGGTTTTTATGGGCTTCAGTGGGGAGGAAGTGTGTGCTGATTGGTCCATGAGTGGCCATGGGTGGGCCTGGAAAAAGCAACATAAGTTCTCACTCTGGTCTGCAGGACTGGCAGCCCAGCTTCCAGGCTTCAGGCCTTCCCTGGCTTGAAGGTGGGGCTTCACCAAGGGCCTACCTGCTTCTACCCTGGAGCCTGTCTGCCTCCTGCTGTTGCTTATATAACCCAGGCTGTTCCTGCCAAAGGATGCCTGTAAGCCAGCACTGAGCTGCCTCAGTCTCCATCTGGTGCTTGGTGGTGCACAAGGCAGCAGAGGCTAGTATGTCAGGGCTGCCCTAAGTGTGTGCACACCCGACCAGGTTGCAATAATACTCAGTCTTGGCCTCAATTTTGCTCCAGATCAGAGCAGGCACAGGAGCAGCGAGAGGCCTGGAAGCAGGAGCAGGCATTTCCAAGCCCGCAGGGGCAAGGGGGACTTCCCTGGCCCCTGGGAGTGCAGCGATGCCTGGGTCTGCAGCTGTGGCTTGGGTGGCTGTAGCTGTACCTGGAGCTCATGCCTCCTCCCAGTCCCCAAGAGCACAGGGATGTCCAGGCTTGAAGCCATGGCTGGGCAGCTGCAGCTGCACCTAGGGAACGTGAGGCTCCCACCCTACCAATTCAGAAGCAGGCAGGTCTTCCACCTGTTTCTGGCTCCCACCAGCTCCATGGAGTATGCAGTCCTGGCCACACCTCCCCAGTGCAGCAAGTGTCACGGCAGCAACCACTCTAGATGGGCCATGGCTGCCATCATTAAGTCTTTACTATACACATGTTAAAAAGTAATTAAACTTGGTTCCTACCCTCCTGACATTAAAAACCAATCAATTATAGGTGGATTATAGATATAGTTGTGGAAATCGAAACAATCAAACTTTCAGAAAAAAAATCAAAGACATTATTTTCAGGTTTTCCCAGTTGGGAAACGTGATACAAAACTATTCAGTTTAAATAAAAAAATCAATATCTTTAACTGTATTATAATTGAGAACTGCTATTTAACCAAAGATACAATGAAGAGACTGAAAGACAAAGATTAAAAAAAGATTAAAGTTTAAAAAAATTAAATATGTATATGCACATGAATGGAATATATAAAGCAGTCTTCAAATCAAGAAAAAAAGGACAATTCACTAGAAATAGAAGAAAAGTCTTAAACAGTCTCATCCCAAAGAAGATATCCTAATGAACAGTGGACATGAACAGGGGCTCAACTTCCTTAATTATCTCTCATTCTCAAGGAAAAGCAAATTAGACTGTGAATAAAATCTACAAGTACCCACTAGGATGACTCCAATTCAAAAGGCTGACCTATCCAGGTGATGATGAAAGTGTGCAGCATTGGGAATTCTTACACATTGCTGGTGAGAGTATAAATTGTGACAATTGTATTAAAAAACTATTTGGTATTATCTACTATAAGGTGAAAAATACATACTATATATTTAATAATTCCACTCCTAGTTATCTGTAGTGAAATATTATTGTAGAACCCAAAAGCTTGCATGAATTTTAACACATAATATTGAGTTAAAGAAGTCAAACAAAAAACAAAACATAGTATATATTTCAGTTTATATAAAGAAAAAAGCAGACAATAACAATCTGTGATGTTCCAAGTCAGATAACATTTCTGTATTAGTATCTGCTATTGCATAAGAAATATGCTCCCAAATGTAGTGACTTGAAACAGCACAGATTATCTCATATTTTCTAAAGTTCACAAGATTCTAGACAAGGTTTAGCTGTGTCTTCTTTGTGGTTTCTCACAGGCTGCAATCAAAGTGCCTCCTGGGGAAGAATCCACTCCCCAAACTCAGTCTCATGGTCATTGGCAGGATTCATTTTATCATTAAGTTGTTAGACTAAGGTCCTCAGTTCCTTTATGGCTATCAACTAAAGGTCATCCCCAGTTGTTTGCCATGTGAAATTTCTGCCATGATAACTTCCTTCATCAGTGTGAGCAAGCCATGAAAGAGAGAGGGAGATAAAAAAGAAAGGGTAGAGAGAGTAAAAGAGTGTGTAAGCTAGTGAGAAAGAGGGAGACACACAGAGAGAGTCAGCAAGCAATAGAGCACATGGGCTAGCAAGGTGGAAATTTGGGTGATGCTATAACTAAGATTCTGAGGGTATTTGGCAAAATTTAGTTCCTTGATTTAGTTCCTTACATGATGGTGCGAGACAGATGTACTTCTCAAAAATCATCTACTGTAAGATTATAATTTGGTTATTTTTCCTTATGTATATTGTTTTTCATTTTACTTTTAAAAAAGTAAAAGTCACTAAGACTGGAGTAGATTTAGAAGGGCAAAAGTGAACACAGCAAATTAGGAGTCCAGTGTGGAATTCCAGGTGAATGACAACATAGACTTAGACTAGAAAGGGTGAGGTTCTATTCAACTCTAGATGTATTTCCAATTTAGAGGTAACAGGACTTGCTATTGAATTGAACTTGAGGACAGAGAGGAAAATAGGGATCAAGGATGGGGTTAAAGGAAATATATTTGCCAAGATAGGGGAGACTGTGGGAGGATGAAGTTTAAGATCACAGGAGAATCAGAGTTTTGATATGTAAAACTTGAGATATTTATTGGACATCAGCGTGGGAACGCTAAACAGGCAGTGAAGTTAGAGATGTAAATTTGGACATGTTAAATAGAGATTTGCCGAAGCCAAGAGAGTGGATTAAAGAAAAAAAACGGGCTCAAAAACTGAAGAGCTATGATATTTAGAAATTAAGAAGTAGAAATAATTCAGAAAAGTAAATTGAAAAAGAATGGTCAATGAGATAGAGAAAAACAAAGACTGTGTGCTATATAAGCAGCCCGAAATATGAAATGCCTGAAGAAGGAAGGGATGATTATCTTTGTCGTATTGCTGAGACATAACATGAGAATGGAGAATCGAGCATTTGACATATCAACATGGAGCAGGCAGGTCATGAGAGGGGCTGATTGTGTGGTGTTGGGGTCCGCGTGTTTCCTAAACAAAGGAATGAACACACAAGACAACACAAGACAAGACAAACATGGCAGCCGCCTTGAATGGCGCGCTCTCCTTTATTTTATACAGTCGTTTGTGGAATGTTGCCAAGTCACAAGACACATTGTTGTTTTTCTGACCTTTCCCTGACTTTCCGGATTTTCAAGATATTTACATATAAACAGGCCCCCAACGCCCTGCTTCGTTTGCAAGAGCAGGACTTGTCGGGAACGCCCTGCTTCGTTTGCGAGAGCAGGACTTATCGGGAACACCCTGTTTGTGAGCACGTAGTCCTCTACAGTGTGGGATGCTTGACAGTGAGATTATGGAGGAGGTTTAGTTACTGTAAAGAAAATGTTGAGGCTGAGGTGAGATGATAGAAAAGACTTTCTCAGAGGTCAAGGAACTGAGAGACTGGGGTATTAGATGCTTGTCTACCGCATGTGAAAGGCCCCAAAAATTAACAACAAGAGTAGTGATAAAGAGAGGAAGAGTCAGCTGCTAAAATATTCAGTGAATAAAGGGGTTGGGAGATCCAGAATGCCTAGAGAGAGGGAGTCGTGAGTAATATAGCCTGATAACATGTGTTTTACTTTATGTGTATTGTTGTTTTGTGGCTTTCTGGAAGATTTAGAAACTAAAGAAAGAGAATAAACGATTTGGAAGCAAAGATAAGAAGGAAGAAGGGTATCTAATCTATGTCACTTCGAGCTCTGTCACATTAGGAATATAGAGGAAAAGCAAGTTGTCGCCACCAAAGGGAGATGCTAGCCTCTCAGCCACTCCTCAGTTTGTGAGCTTTCTATGCCTTATTTCATCATCTCAATGAGCCCATCAATATCCAATTCATATTGTTTAGTGAGGCTGAAATGAAATAATGTACATAGAAGTCTTATCTTATTTTGAACACTGAAAATTTAGTAAAACTTTCAATTAAGTATTAAATATCAACACATTTCCTAAACATGATATTTAAATATATGTTATTTCTAAAAAGGTTTCCAGAGCATAAAATTTGTAATAAGGTGTGACTGTGTGATCTTTTATGTTGTTATCATTACTATGTTTCCTAATTTCTGGGTTTTTTTTTTTTTTTTTTGAGACAGAGTCTGGCTCTGTCACCCAGGCTGGAGTGCGGTGGTGCAACCTCAGCTCCCTGCAACCTCTGCCTCTGCAGCTCAAGTGATCCTCCTCCCTAAGCCTGTTGAGTAGCTGGGACCACAGGCATGCCCAACAACCTCTGACTAATTTTTTTGTTTTTTTTTTTTCTGTAGAGATGGGGTCTTGCCATGTTTCCCAGGCTGGTCTCAAACTCCTAGATTCAAGCGATCCACCTGCCTTGGCCTCCCAAAGTGCTGGCATTATAGGCATAAGGCACCAATGCCAGGCCTGTTTTGAAATTTCATACATATTTATAAAACATGTGTTCAGGATGAGAGAATATATGAAGAAGTTACATAGCGATGTATATCTGTATAGAATAAAAATGGTCTAAATCAGTGTCGTCAGTCCATGGCTTTATAGACACCATCTTCTAGTCTAATCACTCATCTGTTTTTACCCAATGCTCATATTGTGGGAAAAGTGTAGGGGCACAGAACAGTGAGCACTTTCGGGAATGTTGGAATCATTCTCTATTAGAATTATATTATTATACAAAATGTCAGTGAATCAGTCTGGATTTGGTCATGGAAACAAAGCCACCATCAATCATTATGGAAGGAAGGTGTTTCATGTGGGAATTTTAAGTATATAGGACAAACAGGATATGGGAGAGCTGGGAGTTTAAGGTCTGATAAGGGAATATTTGGTGGGATGAAGAAATAGTGACCAAGCACTTCAGCCTAAAGAGACTTCTTAGAAACCTATCAGGCCCATATTTCCTTCTCCCAAAAGGCAAAAATAATGCTTAAGTTATCCTCACCAGGAGATTTGGCTACAGAAATGAATAACCCAATTTTTAATCTATTCAGCTAGTCTCACCACTGCTACCTGAGGAGCTACCTGAGAATCCTGGAGACACAACTGAACACTAATGACAATCTCTTAGATTATAGTTGGGGATATTACCAAGGATGTGATTTACCCAGAAGGATTAACTCTAGCAAAGCAGCCAGATGAGGAAGGTTACTGGGGTCCAAGTTTGGACTATGCCCTGCTTGGAATGAATATAGGGTCAGAAATCTTTCTTGTACTGTTAATAGAATGACCTGTTCCACTGGCCAAACCATCAGAGCACAGCAGAAATCCCAAACTCCCTTGCTCATGTGGTCCTAGACAACGACATTGTCTTAGACTCTCTCCTTGCTGTACAGGGTGATGTTGGTGCTGTTGCTAACATTTACTGCTGCACCTGGGTAAATACATCCAGCTAGATTGAATTGGAAACATCTACGATCCTAAAGTTAACCAAATCTCTGAAAGGGAGACTTCAAAAAGCCTCCTGGCTGGACTTCCTGGCTTGAATGTACAATTCCCACCTATTTTCAGCTGGCTTTTGTCTCTAGTCTAGGATACCTTCTGTGTTCCATCCTACAAATATTAATGATCCTTCTATTTGGGCTAATCATTTGGGTACTCTTTCAAATTGTTCTAGCCTGTTATTTTTTTGTTTGTTTTGTTTTGTTTTGAGATGGAGTTTCACTCTTGTTGCCCAGGGTGGAGTGCAATGGTGGGATCTCGCTCACTGCAACTTCCTCCTCTCGGGTTCAAGCGATTCTCCTGCCTCAGCCTCCTGAGTAGCTTGGATTACAGGCATGCGCCACCACACTCCACTGGTTTTGTATTTTTAGCAGAGATGCGGCTTCTCCACATTGGTCAGGTGATCCACCTGCTTCGGCCTCCCTGTGTGCTGGGATTACAGGAGTGAGCCACTGCGCCCAGCTCTTCTAGCCTGTTTTAACAAATATCTGCAAGAGACTTGGATCATGCTGACCTAACCCATGAAACTTTAAATTTATTCCAGACAGGAACCAGAATCAACATAACCTAGGAGGCTTTGATTAGAATCTAACAGGTACCTGAGTGCCTTTTGTAAGTAAATGGCTCTAGTTGCTCAATTGGCCACTACTGTGCCACCAGGGTCCCTAGAAGAGACCACATAAACCTGAAGCACGTAGCTAATCACTTCCATGCTGTGATGAAATGCAATGCTGTCTGCCAACAAGTTTGAGCCCATCTTTCAAGATGCATCCTGAGTGGCTAACTGGGCTTACATTTAAAGTTGAGCCAAGAGGCCATTTGCTAACAAGGGGTCACACACACGTTCTGAGTTCACCCAAAACACATACCTTATTGTTTTGGGGCTTTTCAGCTCTCCTGCCTCTGCCATCAGGGCTTAGCTGTATTGACCAATTAGAACTCAGCTGGGTTGACCAATCAGAACTAAGTGGGTTTCGAGTTTTAATTCTCAATTGAATGAACAGACCTGACTGGGAACCTGCATGGGAACTTTGGCTATAAAACCTGAGCATTCTTTCTGTTCTCCGGAAGAAATAATGTTTAAGTTGTTAACACTTTATGCATTTTCCTAAAATTGAATCAAACAACTCCTTCTGAAACATAACCCTGATATCAGGGAGGTCGTACAACACCGTGCTAAACAATTTTATTCCTCTAACCAAGGCCCGTGCCCTAATCAACAGGAAGTACTAGAGTGCTTGTCGCCCATTCTCCCTCAAGATTGAGAAATGAACAATGAAAAAAAGGGGATTTGAAATGCAGAATCAGCCCAGTGTGGTTCAAGTTTGTGTAATAAAATAATGCATTGTTTTACAGTTGCCACGGACTCTTGGTTTCCAGTTATGTTACGTGGGCATGCCCACACACACTCAGCATGCAACCACGGTGAAACCTAAGTGCTTGGACCAGGGAGCAGGGCTGATTTAAGAAGGGGACACCTCAGGGCTTAATCTGTGATCTGATCAGATCCAGGCCTGACATCACCTCATGGTGCAATGCAGTCAGATCACACCTCATTACCCTCTGTCTATAAGACCTGCCTCAACCCCCAGATCTGAGAGACAAATCTGAACATTTTCCCCATCTCCTTGCTAGTCGACTAAAAATAAACCTTTCCCTCTACAAAACCCTTGTGTTCCTTGTTTGGCTTTCCATTGCAATCAGGCAAACGGCCTCCATTGGTTTAGGTAAGGAACACTGCCAAGACTCAAGGAGCTACCCGGCAGCACTATTTTGAGAGCCCAGCCCCCACCAGACTGTGTCCTGCTCTGGGGCCCAACAGCCCCAGCATCTCCACGTCCCTGGAGCCCTGCTGACATCTCTTCATTTCCATCCAGCGCGCTGCAACTTTGTCCCGTGGGCTGAATCCAGTGGTGCAGTAAGGAACAGGCAGTGCACCACAGCAGGGAGGCTGCCCCCTGGACAAAGGGGGCCCAAATGCACACTCCTCAGTTTCTGAAAGCCACTTGCCTGGGGCCACTGCCACTGACAGCAACCCTCTCAACCTTCCACCCGAAGCAGGGCCACCAAGCATCTGCATGTGCCTCCAAAGGTTCTGGAGCTGGTCTGCCCAGACACTGTTCTGTGTCCTGAGGACAGGCTCTCACACCACCCACCACGCAAACATGCTGCCCAGGGCCTGGGGATTATGCTGCCTCAACTGCTGCTGCAGGCGTGTGCACACATCAGGAAGTCTGACAACAGGCCCAGGTCACCTGCTAGTGGGACCCAAGCATGCCATCCAGGGGGCTGATGACTGCCTGGCCCCACTCACCGTAGCCTGCATCCTTGCACACCATTGGAGGGCCTAAGGATAGGAAAGCAACATGCCTCCCTGGAGAGAGCTTGATTCTATTTTGGCATATGTTAGAGAAAAGTACTAACCAAGTCAGATGGTTTGGAATGTGGTGTGTGTGTATGTATGTGTATACACACACACACACACATATATATATATATATATTTAGATGGAGTCTTGCTGTGTTGCCCAGGCTGCAGTGCAGTGGCGCGATCTTGGCTAACTGCAAGCTCCACCTCCCGGATTCACGCCATTTTCCTGCCTCAGGCTCCTGAGTAGCTGGGACTACAGGGGCCCGCCACCACGCCCGGCTAATTTTTTTGTATTTTTAGTAGAGACGGGGTTTCACTGTATTAACCAGGATGGTCTGGATCTCCTGACCTCATGATCCGCCCGCCTCGGCCTCCCAAAGTGCTGGGATTACAGGTTCGAGCCACAGCACCCGGCCAGAATTTGGTCTAAATATTAATGCTACCAAACTGGGGAGGAAGTAACTCAATTTTGCTAATTCTTCGTTTTCTGATGCTTTATTGATTAACAAAGAAACCATTATTTGCTTTTGAAGGCAGAGTTATTATTTTCTACTGTGAAGTTACTTCAACTCATAAAAATGTATTTTATTTACACCTTTGTAGCAATGGAGCTTAGAAGAAAATATCAAGCATATCTACATGAATGTTTCATCTAGTATTCTGTGGTCTCATCTGGTCTTCTATGAAGTTTCAGTTCAACGAAGAAACAGTGCTCGGCAGCCCCACGCTCTATTGTGAAAGGAGGCATTTGCCATGTGATTGAATTAGAGGTAGTTCAAGGTAACAAAAGGCCTCTAAGCAAAGCAATTAGGAAAGACAGGATTATTAATGTGGATTTAATGGCATTAGTTGCTTCCCTGCTTTTTTTCTTACTATGTTCTTTTGAATAACCACATAGTTTTTTCAAGATTCTAATATATATAATTTCATCCATATGATTTTTATACATGTGAGTAACACAAGGCAGGTATGTAAAACTTTGACCAATGTTTCTGTAAAACAGAGTTCTGCAAATGATGGCTTATGGGTGCCACCTGGTTATTGAAAGTAAAAATTGATTGGAACATAGCCACACCTATTGGTTTTTGTATTTTCTATGGCTGCATTTGCACTACATGCAGAGCTGAGTACTTCAGACAGAGACTGTATGACCTGCGAAGCCATAAATTGTTACTATCTGGTATTTACAGAAAAGATTGCCAACTATTGCTATAGACTAAAACCTTATTTTCTGATAAAAAGAACTGCAAAAAAAGAAAATCAGAAATAAGAAGCCTAGTGAAATACATTGTATTTTCAGTTCAAAAATAATTTTTAATTGCTATAAGAAACATCAGTCACTTTCCTAGGACTTTTGACACATGAGATAAAGTCTACACATACTAGGTAAACACAAGAGCATTATTAAATGGGTCAAAAATGTCAAAAAACATCCCATATTCTCTTCTGGGGAAACTCAGCAAGATTTCAAGTATGGCTGTTAAGAATTAGAAAAGACTAGCATAAGCTTTAGCATTCTAAACAATAAGTAATTGAATTATTTCAGTTTGGCTACACATCATCTTTTAAAGTCCATCTTTGCAAATTATACATTATCATAAATACAGTGTGTATTTGACATTATGTAACTTTGCTTAATCCAGTGTCAATTGTCTAATGGTCTAAAGTGTCCCATTGAAGTTATAATTTGGATGAACTGAACAAGAAGAAAAGTTTTCTTCTTTAGCCCATTTGTTTATCACTCAATTCCTACTCCTGCCCATGGTTTCTTCCACCTTTCTCTGGAGAACATCAAGAGATTCTAGATCTCTGTATAAGGTAGTCTGCTTTAGCTTGAAATAATCAGTGAGGATAATACATGGGCAATGTCCAGAAATCACATTATTGCTCATAGACTGTGTAGCCTTGATCTAATGGATAACTGTACATTGTCTTCACTAAGAAGCTAGGGTGGTTGTCCTTGATATTGGGACATTGTAGACTTGGCCAGATCAATGCCCAGATATTTCCCAAGACTTTACCTAAGACTCTGCTCAGTATCCATTTGTCTACTGCTGGTCATCTGGAAGAATAAACTTCTCCTGAGTGGTACCAGCTTATGAGATTTCCTGAGTTGATACAGAGGTAAATGCATCTTTGTTGCACAATTTACAGTCTTTTTTTTTTTTTTTAAAGGAAAAACATGATTTTGATCACTGTACTGCATGCCTTTATAATTTTGGTGTTATGATGCAAGATCTAATTGTTATCAAATGTAGTGACGCTTGTTCCAAATTCTAAAATTGTTTCAATTATGCCTTGGGTAGGGGTGACAGGAAGGCTCTGGTCTTTAGCTTATGGTACATGTCCTTCGTTGTCTCATTTTCTTCTGGAGATCCTGTATCTCATTTTGCATTTTTCTGCTTTCTGTTTGAAATCCCTCTTTTAGCAGTCGCTCCTGTTCCTAAAAAGGGACAAACGGAGGCTGAGTAAAGTGTAGCATCAGGCAAATTGAAATATTCTATCTGGTTTCCATATTCAATGATTTGTTATTTAATTTTCTCTTAAAATATTCTCTAGCCTTAATTTTCATTATACTTTTGCTTGGGCATCCAGGCTCAGGATTTCTTCTCCTGGGACTCCTTTACCTAAGAGAGAGTTTTAGCTTATACATTTTGCTATGTTTGATGAACCTAAATTACCAGCCTTGATTTTCCCCCCATTAATTGTATATAGCTTGGTGGGCAGTTTTGATCATATGTTTGGCTTCAACTCTTATCTATGCATTCTTTTACATACCTACCTATACATATGTTATTTGTCAGGTTCACGACTATGCCACAGGTCATGTTGAGGTTGGGAGGGCGTGGGCAGATGAGCAGAAAGACCATTCGGGGGGCCGTAGGCAGATGAATATGATTTTATTCAGCACCAGCTCTTATCAACAGCTTTCTCACACTAGCTGTCTACACTGTCTGCCCTGCCTTGGCTGCTTAGCCCCGCAGCCCCCCACACAGCTATGCAGCCGGCTCTCCCCTGCCTTCCAGGTCAGCAGCTTAACTCTCTCTCTCTCTCTAGGCATGAGTGGGCTGAGCTGTGTCCTGGTTCCCCTCTGTCTGTCTGCAAAGACGGACAGTTTTGGCTTTCTCTTTGGGCACCAGCACCTGCACAGTGTCAACAGGGAATTATACCTTTTATAGACAATAGTGGCTTAGAGCCAAGTGATGGCCTTCCCTATGTTATGGCTATAGTGGTGAGCTTCTCTATGTTATGTCTACATGGCTATGATGACAAGTGGAGTTATATGCCTGTGCTCTAGACTCACTGAGTCATGCAAGGTGTAAACATCGTACTTTGGCTTATCCTTGATCAAAGCACAGCCATGTTCCTTACACTATTATGTATATGACATAACACAGAAATAAGCAAAGTATCCTCAAAATCTCATAAGGTATATGAATCATGCATTAGGAAATTTGATCTAAGCTGCCACACCTTGGTGTCAGGGGTAGCCGAAGATAGGTAAGAAATCCGAGTGCCAGACTGACGACACTGAGTTTCTGCACATAGCTCACAACTCAAAACAAACTGGGAGCAGGACATAAAAAGTGGTCAGAATTAGCAGAGTATCACACAGGTGTGAGGGTTAGGAGCCTTTCTGCTCATAAAGGTTTTCATAAATTTAATTTCCTACTAGGTGTCACAGAAAAAAATAATCATTGTGGATTCCACTAAGTGATGAAGACAGCTCCAATGTATTTACTAGCTGTGTGAACTTAATTATTTATTCTTTTTGGAATGTTTGTTTCTTCTTTTAAGTAATAAGGATATAGTTCTTTCTTCATATGGTATTAAGCAAGAGATACAGATTTTTCTCTTTTTTTAGACGGAGGCTCGCTCTGTTGCCCAGACTGGAGTGCAGTGGCACGATCCTCGGCTCACTGCAAGGTCTGCCTCCCGGGTTCATGCCATTCTCCTGCCTCAGCCTCCCCAGTAGCTGGGACTACAGGTGCCCACCACCACGCCCAGCTAATTTTTTTTTTTATTTTTAGTAGAGACGGGATTTCACCATGTTAGCCAGGATGGTCTGGATCTCCTGACCTCGTGATCTGCCTGCCTCGGCCTCCCAAAGTGCTGGGATTACAGGTGTGAGTCACCGCGCCCGGCCAAGATACAGATATTTTAATAATGCCTGGCAGATAATAGCTACCTTGAATTGAAGGACATACTGATAAATGACTGAATGTTACACAACTGCAAATAAAAATCTTTTAGTGACCAGACTTGGCAGTAGCCAGTTCAGGCCGGACAGACAGGAATTGAAAAGTACAAGCAAGCAAGCAGGGTCCTTCCCCTGGACTTCATGTTCTCCCTGCCACACTAAGTTTGTGATCAGGGAGAATGGACAGAAAACAGAAAAACAGAAACCTCGAGGTGATGCAATTAGATACCTGAAGTTTAAGAGCGAGGGTCCTCTCTTGCTCTTTCAGCAACTGGGCCCTGTCCCTCTCCATCTTCTCAGTCAGTTGTTTCAAGTGTTCCTGATAACTCCTCTCCTTCTGTTCCATCATCTGCTCATTCTTTCTTTGCATTTCCTGCAACATTTTTGCTGAAGCCTGTGCAGACTCAGCTTTCACACGTTCCACTGTGGAGGAAAAGGAAGAAGAAAAATTTGTGTGGGGTTATCTTGTTGCCTCATTCTTCCTTCTACACTTACCTGTCGTTGTTGTTGACTGCAGATGCCCTACTCAGAGACGACCTCAGCAAATAAGACACACCTTTGTGGATCCTGCTCTAGTTAAACCGTCTCATGTTTATCTAGTCAAGTTATTTCAATTTTTAGAGCTTTTGAGGCCATCTAATCTCTTAACTCACTCCTCACCTTCAATCTCCTTTTCCTTCTCTGTGAGAGTCTGGTCTGTCTGTAGAATTGCATCAGTCATAGACTCCTTGGATTTCAAGTATGTCTGCAGAATCTCTTCAGCCTTAGGACCCAGAGAACACAGAGTGAGCAGTAGGAAATGGCTGGAAGCAGGTGTTCCTGTTCGTCTTCCTGCCATCCTTTCCTCTGGGAATTCTTCCTCTTGACCCTGTTGTTCTTGGTGACCAAATTCCCTGTCCGAGTGACAGGCACATGCTCCTGGCAAGCTGATCAGAGCATCCTACTTAGCAGTCATTTTTAGTAGGCTAATATAGATACTGGGAAAAAGATGGTCTCTGTCCTGTTTAGATTAAGGGCTCTAAGTTTGGAACTGGTAATGCTGTGGTCCCAGATGGGCTGAGCCTGCTGGGGAATGAAGCCATCTTTGAGAAAGCAAATATCAGAGTGACTCAGATAGAGGGAGGATGGGAGGGAGGAAACTGTGGGGATTTGAAACCTTAGACCCACCTGTCCTGTAAAGCCAGTTTGCAGCCTAAATCAATGAATTACTATTTTTGTCTAAGCAGCCATCATTAGGTTCCTCTCTCTTGCAACAGGAAAAGCCCAGCTGTAATGATGACAATAATAACTTTGTGCTTCATCTGGTAATTGAATTTATAACTCAATAGTTAATTGACTGTACTCTGTTTGATGAGCACCTAGGACATATTTGGTATAACAGTCTCTTTGCATTTGTTATTGAATAAAAGCATGAATGTTATGCAAACAAAAAAGCACACCTGTGTGCAACGAGACTTGGTCACCTTGGTGTTTGTAGGAGGCAGGTCAGCAGATTTCCATAACTGACAGATAAATCTTGGTTACCTGTATCCCCTTCCTTGGTTCCTCATGGTACTTTTTCTTCAGGTCTTGTAGCTTCTGAATAAAGAGACGATAGCCCCCTGGTTTCGAATAAATTCCCATCTTCACTTCTTCTTCTAGAGGACTGAAAATGTCCTGAAGTAAAGCTGAGCAACGACCTGATGATGCTTCCTGATTCTGTTTACAAAAGTCATCCCGCTTTTTTTCTAGCTGGGCCTTTAATGTAAAAATAGGAAGTAAAAAGAGTAACAGGGAAAAGGATGTGAGCTTGACCTCAGAATTTTGGGAAAGACTTCTGAAAATAAAAAGTCAATGACTCTGGAGAAACTGACAGACTCCTCAGCAGGAGCACACTCTTCCTCCTGACCCCACTTTCTACTGAAGTCGCTTTCTTTTTGGAGGTGAGATTCAGGGCTGAGATTGACAGCTTTATGGCAACCGTTAGAGGAAAACTCTGCTTTTGCATATTGGACTAATGATTTCATATGGAATAAATGTGGTTGATCAGAAGCGTGTTCAAGATAATTAGGATAAAAATTTTCTTTGTGTTTGGCTAGAATATCAAATCAGTCTGAGAAGAGTGGGCAGGTAATTTTATTAGAATCTCTGGTTGTCCGTTATATGCATAAGTAAAGGGAAAATTATTCAGGAAAAAATGTTTTAGAACTTTGGGTCTGTAATAATACAATTGGTGCTTCTGATTGATGCGATTACAAATCTGTTGTTTTCACCATTATGGAAGCTGGGAGGAATTACTTCTATCAGAATAAATACTCGTTTTCTTTCCTTTTCCTACTTTGGCTTCCATGATCCTAAACCGTGTAAATTTGAGACAAAAATTACCGCTAACTCTTTTTGAAATAGATGGTCCACATCTTTGAAGGAACTCCTGATGAAGACTTCAATGGCCTCTCTCTCACTGTCCCTGTGCAGGTCCAGCAGCTCCTGGAGGGTTTCCGTGGGCAGCTGCACCTTCTGGCCCATCTGCTGTTCGTAGTGGGCAACAGCCTTTTGCACTGCAGCTGAGTTCTCTATCTGGGCCAAGGCCAGGACTGCATTCTCCATGCAGGGCAGATCGCCACTGCTGATGGCATTGACATAGGTCAGCACCAGGCTCTCTAGACCTGCATATGGAAAACAAATGATAATGTTTCTTGTGGTAAAGAAAGTCTCTATTCCGTGTAATTCTGAGCATGTCAAATACCACCTATTTTTCTCACAGCATCAATGTCCTCAGTATCACCTGGAAGCTTGCTAGAAATACAGACTCTCAGACCCTGTCCAAGATCTATTGAATTAGACTTTTCTCTTTCGTAAGATCCTCAGAAGATATGTATGCATACCAACATTTGAGAGTTCTTGTATTAGATTACATAGACTTAATTGAATGTTTGCATCCGTTTTAACCCCAAGCACCATTAGGGCAGGAACCATATCTATTTCATTTATGTCTATATTTTCAGTCTATTCTCAGTAAGCATTCGATCAATATGTATGAAACAAATGACACTATTCCAATAAAAAGGAGTCCTCCATTTGGATTATTTTATCACAGTATTGTTCAAAAGCGCTTTCTGTAATGCTGGAAATGTTGCATATGTGCTTTTCAGTGTGCTAGCCAATAAGTACATGTAGATATAAGTCCTTGAATTACAGCCGTGTGAATTGACTTTTAAATTTTCCCTATTTAAATTATTTACAGTTATGTTTACATAGGGCAATTTTAAGCAGTAGAACTTTTTTCCTTTGGCCTTTTCCTAGACTGGAAATTTGAGTAACAATATATATTACAAACATTGGTGCCATCTAGAATTTAACAAAATATAGCAGTAGACTGGGATTTTTCAAAGCTTAAACTAGGTGGAAGTTATTCTATGCTCCTCTAGTTTTAAACAATGAGCAGAAGTACTAGGAAGGGGACTTACGAGGCCCGTTGACCTTGATGCCTCCTGAAAGAGTTTTAGTTTTGGAATTGCTAAAGATGTAGGAACAGAAGTCTGCTACTTGTTGCACAAATTCGGGGTCCAGCTCTTCATCATGTAGTTTCTCAAGCTGGGCAAGCTTCTTGCGGTGAACGGGGCGATCAAAGACAAAGCATTTCTTCTTTGGGAAGAACTTCCGGATACAGAGTCGGGGCAGATTAAAATTTTTATCTTTTTCACTGGTACCTAGAGAAACGTAAAAAAATTATAAAATTGCCTAATATAAGTGTTTCTGTAAAGGGCCAAATAGTAAATATTTTAGGCTCTTCAGGCTGGGTGGTCTCTTTTCCAAGTACTCAACTCTGTTATTGGAGCATGACTACAGCTTTAGACAATATGTAAATGAATGGGCGTAGCATTATTCCAAGAAAACCCTGTTTACAAAGATAGCTGGCAGGCAGGATTGGCCATGATGTGTCTTGGGCTGTAGTTTGCCAGTGCTTGGACTAGCATACGGTTCATGTTTTAGTCTATGTTCTTTTAAAAAATATCTATTGTACTCCATACTCTATGGCTAAGTAGAAGATCACAAACCCTATGCCGGGAGATAAAATTAACCTAATCACAGCATACACAAAGGTGAAAGAACAAGAAACTTGTTCTAGAACAATGACAAATGTAATTTAAAATAACATCTATTAATCTGGATATTCAACAAGCATTAATCTCTCTAGGAATAGCCAGCAGAAGACATAGAAAACTGCAAATTTGGGAAAACTAGCAATAGTAAACTGAAAAATGATAATTTCTTTTGTTTTCTCATCCTCATTTATCAGTTGAAGCTCTCTGTTACCTTGCTTCAGCTTCAGGGAGTATGTCAGGTACTCATCTGCTGTGATGGGTTGTCCATCTGCTTCTAAGTCCAGGGAGAAATCTCTCAGTGTCCACACAAAGTCTGGGAAGAAGCTCACAAAGTCAGCTGAATCCTCATTCTCATTCTCATCAGGTGAGGATTTTGATCGGATTCGATGTGTCAGTTCTGTCACATAGCTGAGTAGCTAACTAAGGAAATGTGACAAAATGAACAGGGACCTCATCCCATATTAGTTCAACACATTCCCAAACCTTCCATTTTCCTTTGCTCCTAACCTAAATGTCATTTCTAAAGTGGATACATGGGATCGCTCCTCGTACTTGCATTATTTTTTGTTTTCTCCTCTTGAGCTTGATTCATGAGGATTCATAGTCAGGCAGCTTGTTTATGACTACAGGTGTCCCCTCTGACCTTGGTGCTGTTCTGGGTCACAAAGGATACTGCAGTTGGTCCATGGCCTGCTGGTTGATGGTTCCCATGCTATTGTACACGAAGGTGCTGCTCAGGAGGATGGCCAGGGCGAAGATCCAGGAGTCATTCTGGTTGTCACCCTGGAAGTCAAGACACACTGGAGTCAGGAGCAAGTTTCATCATCACAGCACTTTCCAGAGTAACAGTAGTAAAACAATGTTCATATGTTAGAGGGTTTTTTTGTTTGTTTGTTTGGTTTTTTTGTTTGTTTTTTTGTTTTTTTTTTAACACTGATGACCTATTAAAGGAAGACAATTCAAAAATTATTCTCAGTAGGATGTGGCTTTGGGTAGTTTTTTGACCAGTGTTTTTGGGTTACTATGATTCTTACTAGGTCTAATGATCATCAACAGATAATTGCAAAATTAAAATTCAAGGTTGGTGGGCATTTTAAGGCCTGAAGTACAATTTAAATTTAAAATTTTCTCTTTTTTTTTCAGTAACAAAATTCACATATAAGATTGATACTATTAGTTGCTATTTTATCAAGTAATTAATATACACCTGAAATGTATTATCTTATTAAATATTCAAAATAATACTATGTGGCCAACATAGGTCTTTTCCATACATTTTGAAGGTTGGAATGCTGAGGCTAAAATAAGTCAATTTTCTCAGGCTACTGAATTAGTGACAGAATTTAAGTTTAAATACAAAGTCACAAGGCTTTAGCAACCAAATTCTTAACTAAAGTTCTCTGCAGGATAAGACTCATGATACTGGGATTATTTGTGCTCCCTTTATGCATCTGTGTTAAACCCCACATATTACAGCCTATAGTTAATGGTTAATAAACAATTAAATGGTGCATAAAATATTCAGAGAAGAGGGGCTCACTCCACAATTGGATCCTTGAGTCTCACCTTCTCTACATCTCCCAGACCCTCGGTGTCCAGCAGAACTAGGACGTGGCCTGGCTTCTTGGGATGGGGCACACACCACATCCAGATTCCTTTAGTGTGAGACTGCACTGTGGAGCCCAGAGAGAAGCCTGCAAGGGAGAGAGGAGACCAGAGATGAAGATCTAGTAACAGGCAGTTCTGGCAATTGAAGGAAAAGGTAACATATTTAAGGTTAAGAGAGAGAACCGAAACAACAATCACTATTCACCTTACTTACTTACAATCAAAGAAATAGGAAATTCGAATATCTAATGCATGGAAAAATTCAGGAGACTTTCATGATAAAAATAATCAACAAAGTAAAAATAGAAAGTACCTCAACATAATAAAGGCCATATATTAAACATCCACAGCTCACTTCACATTTAATGGTGAAGCATCATAGCTTTTCCTATATCAGGAACAAGAAAGGGTGCCTATTTTTGTTAATTGTGTTCCACAGAACACTGCAAGTCCTATCCAGAGTAATTATACAAGAAAAGCATAAAGGAGGTACCCTAATTGGTAATGAAAAAGTAAAATTATCTCTGTCTGCTGATGATAATATGTAATTTGTAGAAAACATTAAATATTCCACAGAAAAAGATTAGAACTCTTAAAACAATTCACCAAAGTTGTAGCATACAAAGTCAATGTGGAGAAATCAGTTGCTAGTGTAAAAAATAGAATTAGAAAGGAAATTCTAATTTCCTTTCCAAACAAAAAGAAAAGGAAATTTTGAAAACAATCCCATTTAACAGCATTGAAAGAATATACTACCTAGGAATAAGTTTAACCAAGCAGGTGAAAGACTTGTAGAGTGAAAACTTCAAACATCCTTTAAAGAAATTATAGGTGACATAACTTATTAGAAAGACATCCTGTGTTTATGGATTGGAAGACTCAATATTCTTAAGATGTCACTACTACCCAAAGTGATGTACAGGTTTGATGTAATCCCTACCAACATTCCAATTACTTTGTATAAATAGAAAATCCATCCTAACTTTCATATGAAATTTCCAGAGATCCCCTAATGATGAAAATAATCTTAAAAAGGAAGAGCAAAGTTGGAGTCTCACAGTTTCTGAGTTCTGAAACATATTACAAAACCATGTATGGTACCTGTATAAAGACTGACATATAAACCAATGGAATAGAAAAGACAGCCCATGAATAAACTCTGACACATATGGTCGATGATTTCCAGTACCAGTGTCAAGATCATTTAATGAAGAAAGGAGAGTCTCCTTAACAAATGATGTTGAGGAAATGAGATATCTCCTTAAAAAGTTGAGCTGTTGGCCGGGCACAGTTTCTCATGCCTGTAATCCTAGCACTTTGGGAGACTGAGGTGGGCGGATCACGAGGTCTGGAGATCGAGACCATCCTGGCTAACAAGGTGAAACCCCGTCTGTACTAAAAATACAAAAAATTAGCTGGGCATGGTGGCTGGCGCTTGTAGTCCCAGCTACTCGGGACGCTGAGGCAGGAGAATGGCGTGAACCTGGGAGGTGGAGCTTGCAGTGAGCCGAGATCATGCCACTGCACTCCTGCCTGGGCAACAGAGCAAGACTCTGTCTCAAAAAAAAAAAAAAAAACAAAAAACAAAAAGTTGGGCTGTTACCTTATAACTTACAAATATGAACTCAAAATGGATCAAATAACTGAACATTAGAGTTAACATTATAAAAGTTGTAGAAGAAAACAAAGGGTAAAAGTTTTACATATTGGATTTGGTGATTTTTTTTTTAATAAGAAACCAAAACTATAGACAATAAAGGAAAACATAGATTAGTGGGACTTCAGCAAAATTTAAAACTTTTGTGTATTAACGGACACTACGGACAGAGTTAAAAAAGGCATCACATAGAATGTAAGAAAAGATTTGCTAAACATGTATATGATAAGGGATTGATATCTAGAAAATATAAAAAAATTTACAAAGCAACGCAAATAAAAACCAGATTAATAAATGAACAAAGGACTTGAATAGACATTCTCCCAAAGAAGACATTCAAGTTACCAATAAGCGCATGAAAATATGCTCAATATCACTAGTCATTAGGGAAATGAAAATCAAAACCACAACGAGATACTACTTAACATCCATTCATATGGGCACTATCAAAAAAAAAAAAAAAAAAAAAAACACTGAAAATAAAAAATGTTGGTGAGGATGCAGAGAAATTAGAACCCTTGTACATTTCTGTTGGGAATGTAAAACAGTATAGTAATTGTGGAAAATGGTATAGTGATTTCTTAAAAAAAAAAAAAGTTAACATGGAATGACTGCATGAGCCAGCAATTCCCCTTCCGGATATATTCCTAAAGGAAGTGATAGCAGGGACTTGAACAGATATTCAGACACCCATGTTCCTATTAGCCTTATTTGTAACAGACAAAGGTGGAAGCAATCCAAGTGGCCATTGACAGATGAAGAGATAAACAAATTAGTATACACGTACAATTACTAAGCCTTAGAAAGGAAGAGTTTTGACATGTGCTAACACACTGATGAACCTTGAAGACATATGAATTGAAATAAGCCAGTCATAAAAGGACAAATATTGAATGATTCCACTTATATGAGGTTTCTGTAGTAGTCAAATTCATAGAGATAGAATGTAGAATGATGGCAAGCAATGGGTTTATGTGGAGCTTTTGTTTAATTAGTACAGAGTTTCTGTTAGGCAAGATGAAAGAGTTCTGGATATGGATGGAGGTGACAGTTGTATAATAGTGTGAATGTCATTAATGCCACAGAGCTGTACACTTAAAAATGGTTATGAGGCTAAATTTTATGTTTATTTTTTACAACAATAGAAAAGAATATCCAATACAGACTGAAACATTTTTTCAACCTTAAAGATCACTGTAAACTCTCTGATATTGCATAAAAATTATAATAAACATTGTATAGTTTATTATAGTTATTTTTCTGTACACTAATTATTTTTATTACCATCTTACTCCTTTCAGGAAAGGCATTATTTGTGCTTTTGAAAGGGAAACTAAGGTATCATGGAATAATTAATGAATTGAATCTTATCCCCTGGAATAGCATGAAGATAAGGAGCCCGACTGTGAATGGAAAGTTAGCTTTCAGTAATCATCCTCATCTCTTTCTCTCCTCACACCCTTGTAATGGATGCTGACTGTGTAGATGGACAGAAGGGACTTGGCAGATCTTTGCTCATGCCACTCACCCTTTTTCTTTCCAGCCAGCTTGTTCATCAGGTAGGATTTCCCTGTGCGATAGAGGCCCACAATCGCCACCACCACCACAGGCTGTGTAATGGCAGACAGGATCTTCAGAGCTTCTGGATTCGCCATCAGTCGCCCGTTAGTGTTCTCAATGAGGCACATTGGGCCTGTCATGTGGATCTCTGATGCCATGTCCAGGGTGTTCCCTTGTCTGCAAGAGAGGAGGTGAAATAAATGAAAATTTCTAGTGTTTTGCAACTATAAGGGATAATCATAAGATTTCCCAGTATGGCCAAAAGTTTTGTGTGTGACAGCGAGAGAGATGAGGCAAAATCTGTATCATTTGAGAAAGTTATGGAAGTATAGTCAAAGTAACTCATTACAAAAAATGTTAGCATGACAGTGACTTATCAACACTCAACTACTCTCACAACCCAAATATTTCATTTAATTTATTGTAGAAAACTTTCTTTTTGGATTCTTATTAAATATTTTCACTAGTCAATTAATGGAAGATAGAATAGGATTTAGAGGATTTATTTTGCATCCTAGCTATTTGTAAGGAATTCAATATTGATTTACTTATTAATTCTTACAGTGAATAGACATCCAACACAGTGAATCAGTGTTCATAGTTTGATGTTTACCCTTAGAATAATTTTTAAAGATTTTTAAATGTGTTCCTTCCTCCATCTTCACCTGGTTATGCTTATTTCACTGCAATGAGGATTGACAAAGCTTCTCACAGTGCCATTCTGGAAGTGGAAACAATGTAACATACTTTTGTAAACTTTATAGAACTATACAAACATGTGAAATACATGGCCAGGGAACCTTCGGAGGGCTCTGAAGGGGCATGTCCAAGAGAAGTGCCATGAATTTTTTTTTTTTTTTTTGAGACGGAGTCTTGCTCTGTCGCCCAGGCTGGAGTGTAGTGGCTGGATCTCTGCTCACTGCAAGCTCCACCTCCCGGGTTTACGCCATTCTCCTGCCTCAGCCTCTGGAGTAGCTGGGACTACAGGTGCCCGCCACTGCGCCCGGCTAATTTTTTGTATTTTTTAGTAGAGACGGGGTTTCACCGTGTTAGCCAGGATGGTCTCGATCTCCTGACCTTGTCATCCGCCCGCCTCGGCCTCCCAAAATGCGCCATGAAATTTCAGTTTCATTAGAGTCACGATAAGGTAGCCTCTAACTCAGTGAGGGTATTAATTCAAAATTGCAAATACTGAATGTTTCTCCCCAGATAATGCAATAAGAATTAAAAGATCAAGAGGCAGATAAAGAGAGCTACCTAGGAAGTTGTTCAAATAAAATATATTTCCAGCGATGCAGCTTTAGGATTTCTGTTTTGTTCTGTTTTCCATTTGGTAGGGTAGGAGAAAGAGAAACAGAAAGAGGAGGAATAGTAGGAGTGGAGAAGAGGAAGCTAAGGGGCTGGGAGTGTGTGTGTGTGTGTGTGTGTGTGTGTGTGTGTGAGAGAGAGAGAGAGAGAGAGAGAGAGAGACAGACAGACAGACCGGAAGGCCATGAATGAGACTAGTGTCTTGACAAGGAATTCAGGGGAAGACTTTCCAGAAGGCAGGATCAAAGTAGTCTGAGTGCATGGAGAGGTTAAAGTAAGCAAAGATATTTTCTCTAGAGATGCATTACAGGAGAATTAAAGAGGAAACACGTTAGGCTCCACTCTCTACTAAAAGAAAACAAAATTGGAAGCACTTTAGTGAAGCAGTGGGGTTGAATTTCACTTCTAAGCAACAGGGCATCAGTGGGCACTAGGAAATTAGTGAGTCTGGACTATTTCTAAAGAAAGTAATCCATTCTGAAACAAAGTTCAAAAGCGTAATAAAAAGTATACTGCTTTCATGATGGGTTTCAGTTTTTTCTTTGTCTTTAACGGTGTCAGTGGGGTGCTTACTCTGCTTCTCATTTGCTCTTCTTTCCTTCTCATGAAAAGAACCCATTTGTAACTCTTTCCATTTCTTAGCTGCATAGAAGTAGGATTCAGCAAGCTCCATCACTAACAGTGGAAATGTAATCATGTCCCTAGTCAACACAGACAATGTCAACAAAGAGAAAGACTATCCTAGTGCATTTCAAACTCTCAGTTTAGTTCCTGTCTGCCGTAGTGGCACTTAGAGCCATGCTGCTTCTGATAACACCAGGATTTCATCTGACCTGTGTCCCACGTCAGGCTCAGCTGCAGCCTAATTTGGTCCTGGTCATTTTTAAGAAAAGGAACTGATTTTTATAAATTTCTTCCCAACCTTGCCACAACGTTATAGGCTCCACGTCCCTGAGCTGAGGTACTTCAGAGCTGGAGAGGAAGCAATAGGATCTGTGCTTTTCTCTTCAGTCCAGGTAAAGTTGTTTCTGTCACTTCTCTTTTCTTTCACTGGATCGCTAGACTTTTATTTTACCCCTCCAGTGTTGTGTAGCTTTCTGGATTTTCCTCAGTGATCAAATAGTTAGAAGTTAAGCAACAATTGTAATGGCTTCAGAGCCTAATGAAACTGAAAGTACTTCTTTCAAGGCACTGACTCAATAACCATAAACGCAATTTCTGGATTCTGCTAGTAGGAGGGTTTAAAGTGAAGTTTCAAGGTTTTTTGTTGGAAGAGATCTTAGAGACCATTTATTGTTTTAAGAACATGTCCATTAGGTATTGAAAAAAATGAAATGTATCTCAAGATTAGAGATCTGTTTGAGAGTTGTAGAATGAGGAGGCATCACATTAATTTTTAGATATAATTTCCTATAACAAGAGACAATTCACAAGGGAGCTGCCTATTCTTTTAGAGGTGCAATAAGTGAGGAAAGGGCATGTTTTACACTTTCATGAACACCTAGTCCCTGGCACTTAATGCCGAGCACAGAGTCAGGAGGGGGCTCCATGCATTGTACTCATGTTCCAGGCTCAGTGCTGACTGGTTTACATGAATTGCACTACTTAAATCTCATAACAAGTATTTCCCTATGATTTTGTAGAAACCAAGGCACAGAAAGACTTTATCAGTTATCTAAGCTCATAGCACTATGACTAATCTGAACCCAGGGAGTCTTGATTGCCCCTGTCTACTGGTGCTGTAGACAACACAAGCACTGTAGTGGCACTTAGGGCCATGCTGTCCCTGATAACACCAGGATTTCATCTGACCTGTGTCCTGCTTCAGGCTCATCTGCAGCCTAATTTGGTTCTGGTGATGTTTAAGAAAACGAACTGACTTTTATAAATTCCTTCCCATCCCTGCCACAACATTATAGGTTCCATATCCCTGAGCTGAGATCCTTTGGAGCTAGAGAGAAAGCTGATTAATGAGAAGTAGCAAAAGTTCTTACCTGTTCTTTTTCTCCTTAGTTCACGAGGAGTGGCTTCTAGCACTTCTGTGTCTCTCACTGGATCCTTGGACTAATATTTCACTGTTCCAACGTTGTAGGTCTGGGATTTCCTCAGTTATGTAATATTTAGAAATTTAGCAGATTTGTAATGGATTTAGAGTAATATGAAACTGAAAGTACTTCGTTCAAGTCACTGACTCCACTACCATAAATGGAATTACTGGAGTGTGCCAGTGGGAGGGTTTAATGATTGCTCAACCAAAAGTTTCAAAGTTTATTTTTTTGTTTGTTTGTTTGTTTTGGTTGTTGTTGGAAACCTTAGAAACCATTTGTTGTCTAACAAAATGTCCATTAGCTTTTGAATACAATGATACGTGTCTCAAGGATTGAGTCAGTTTGAGAATCTTAGAATGAGGAGGCATCACGTTAATTTTCAGATACAATTTCCTAAAATAATAGACACACTCACAATGGAGCTGCCTATTCTTTGAGAGGTGCAGTACATAAGGAAAGGGCATGTTTAGCACTCTCATGAATGCCTAGCCCCTGGCAGTTAATGCCCAGCACACAGTCAGGAGGGGGCTCCATGTGTTGTACTCATGTTCCAGGCTCAGTACTGATGGCTTTACATGAATCACACAACTGAAAACTCATAATATTTCCTCATGGTTTTATAGAAACTGAGCACAGAAAGACTTTATTAGTTGTCTAAAATCATAGCACTGTAACTAATCTGAACCCAGGCACTCATGATCCCATACCTTCTTGAACTACTTCACTATGCTGCTTGTTTGCTAAGTGAAAAATTGTGGAAATATTTTATTTACAGGTTTTTTATTTTTAAATTCATTATAGTGTGATTTTATTTTTATAGATTGTTTTCTAAGAGCTGTTAGCATTTTGTGTCTAATTCAATAAAAACTTCTAACATACAGAATAAGTGGCATTATCTCTATTTTGCAGCAAAAACAAATAAAATAGTAAAAAGCCTGAGTGAACATTTCATTTAAAAAAATGTATTTATAGTGACGTGGTTTCACTTTGTTGCTTAGGTTGGTCTTGAACTCCTTCCTTCAAATGATCCCCCTGCCGCAGCCTCCCAAATTGCTGGGATTATAGGTGTGAGCCACCAGACCCAACCTTGTGTGAGCATTTCTTTTTTTCTTTTTTCTTTCTTTTTTTTTTTCGAGATGGAGTTTCAGTCTTGTTTTCCAGGCTGGAGTGCAGTGACACAATCTTGGCTCACTGCAACCTCCACCTCCCAGGTTCAAGCGATTCTCCTGCCTCAGCCTCCCAGGTAGCTGGAACTACAGACATGCACCACTATGCCCGGCTAATTTTGTAGTTTTAGTAGAGATGGGGTTTCTCCATGTTGGTCAGGCTGGTCTTGAACTCCTGACCTCAGGAGATCCACCCACCTTGGCCTCCCAAAGTGCTGGGATTACAAGTGTGAGCCACCAGGCCCAGCGAAGTGTTTCTTACTTACACATTACAATTATATATTAGATGTATATAAAATGCAGATATAGTGTCTTTTCTCATTCACATTTTATAAAATAATTTTATCTAAACTCTTTCTATCCTTCCTTAACACTGTAGCTCCTTTATATTAAAACTACTTTAAAGTCTTTTACTTCTTAGAGCATAACATTCTTACATCTGTCAAAATTATTTGAACCATTTAAAATCTCTGCAAATTGTCCTGGAAGCATACGTCACAATGAAACATCTATTGAAGGAGCACTCCTACAACTCTGGTAGGAATAACAAGAGTCTGTGGCACTTGACCCTCAGGCCTTTTCATCCTCATTTTCAGTTCGAGTTGACAAAAGGTCCACTACTGGGGGCTATGGAAAGAAGGTGGGACTGCCTCTTCTCTCACATTCTAAGCAGGGATAACATATCCCATCAGGAGTGCTAGTCCACCAGAATTTTTCATCCCCTCCAATAGTGAGTTGTAAAGACGAAATTTCTGGTGAGTGTGACCAGAAGTCAAGGGCTCCCAACCTCTCCCAGTCCCACTCATAGAGCAGAGGTTCTGTAATTGTCCAACAGGTTCTCCTTGCCTGTTGCCTAGGTAGAGCTGATTTATCAAGACAGGGGAATTGCAGTAGAGAAAGAGTTTAATTCACACAGAGCTGGCTGTATGGGAGTCTCGAGTTTTATTATTACTCAAATCGGTCTCCCTGAAAATGTGGAGACCCTCAGAAACATTTGGAGGACATTTGAGGATAATTTGGTGGGTAGGAGGTTGGGAAGTGGGGAGTGCTGATTGGCTGGGTTGGGGATGAAATCACAGGGCATCAAAGCTGTCCTCTTGCATGAGTTGGTTCCTGATGGGGGCCACAAGACCAGATGAGCCAGTTTGTTGACCTGGATGGCAATTGGAGAGGTCTGGAATCTTGTGGCCTCTAGCTGCATGACTCCCAGACCATAATTTCTAATCTCATGACTGATTTGTTAGTCTTGCAAAGTCAGTCTAGTCCTCAGGGAAGAAGGGGTTTTATTTTGGGAAAGGGCTGACTAAATTCCTTCCAATGTCAGTTCGGCCTATGCTCAGGGTTGAACAAGGACAGCTTGGAGGTTAGAAGTAAGATAGAGTCAGGTCAGATCTCTTTCACCTAATAATATTCTCAGTTATAATTTTTGCAAGAAGATTTCAGCTCTAGCTCGGGAATGGCAGAATGAGAAACCCTGGCCTGTCACCCTCACTCTGGTTCACTTGTAGGGTGGTTTTTCCATGTTGGGAGGGGCAATTGGAAAAGAGCAGAAGCCATCACCTCTGCCCAGTCGAATGGGTCGTGGCTTAGAGATATTTTCCAGAGAGAGAGAGAGAGAGAGAGAGAGAGAGGCAGTCCATAAAATCAGAGCTCCAAGGCTTTTCCCACAGAAACTGACTTTTTTGAAAAAGAGTGTGAACCAGGGGGAGATTCAAGCCTGGAAACAAATAAAATTTGCTACTGGATAATTGACTTTACAAGAAATACTATTAATAAAAGAAGATTTTCAGGCAGAAAGCAGATGACTCCAGATGGCAATACCCATCCACATGGACAAGCAAAGAGCCCCAGTAAGATAATTATATAGTTATAAAAGACAGTATAAATGCATGTTTCTTCTTATTTCTCTTTTTAACTAATTTTTATAAGACACTTATATAAAACAATATGTATATAATTGTGTTTCAGGCCCATAACATATAGAAATGTGATATACTTAACAAGAACAGGACAAGAGAGGACAGTAGGAGCAAAGCTGCATTGGAATAAAGAAATGACAGCAGATGTTAACTTGAACCCCCAGGAATACATTAAGAGAACCTGAAACTGTAAGTTAATATAACAAGCTCTATACATTTATACTTTCCCCTTCAGCTTCTTTAAAAGACATAAAATTGTATGAATTAATTATAACAATATATTGCTTGAACATATATTTAACGCATTTAATAATATCAAAAAAGTGAGAAAAACTAGTATTTTAGACTTACAAGAGTAAAAATTGTCTCATTGGAACTGATTTAGCATAAATGTGAGATACATTCTCATAAATTATATATACGATAAGCTCTAGAGCAATTAGTAAGAAAATATCAGAACTCAAATCAATAACCTAATCTTTTACCTTAAGATGCTAGTAAATGAAGAGCAAACTGAATCTGAAGCTAGAAGAAAGAAGAAAATAATAAAGAACTCTGGAAATTAAGAGTAGAAATTAATGAGATAGAGAATAGAAGACAAAAGTAGAGAAAATCAATAAAACCAAAAGCTGTTCTTAGAAGAGATCAACAAAATTGGCAAAACAAAACTGTTTTTTTAGACTGGCCAAAACAAAACCAAAAAACCCAACAGAAGAACAGGAGACTCAAATTACTAAAATTGAGAATGAAAAGGGGACATTACTTCTGACCTACAAAAATAAAAAAAGATTTTAAGGTAGTGCTATCAAAAACTGTATGCCAACACATTAAATTAGACATAATGGACAAATTCTCAGAAAGACTCAAACTACCAAAACTGCCCCAAATTGAAAGTGAAAGCAGGGATAAGCTCTTCATTTCTGGGAAATAGACTAGATGTTAAGAAAACTACTCTTTTCTGCTTAGTGCAATGTGTTGGGGACAGTTTTTGTGCCTTTTGTTTTATGTCAGACAGCTGGGAAACATTTTCTAGGGAATTTTTCATTTAGATGGTGGGGATGAGGAAGCATCATTTCCTCACTTTTCAGTTCACTTGGTTTGCAGTCTATGGAATCCTTCTAGTAGATAGTCACGGATCAAATTAATTCACAGTTTAGTATTATTACATGACACAATAATTAATGTATATATGCCTAGCAGTCTCAATATTAGCATCCAATGAACAGACTGAATTTCAGGTGTGGAATGTTTTGATAATAAGCTTATTTTCACACAAAGAGCTCTATGTGGCTGGCTGTAGAGTGATAGCAAGAGGGATTCAGTGATTCAACTGGGGTCACTGAGTCTCATATCAAATAGAAACAGGACCTGCAAGCTAGAAAAACAACCATATGCACGTGTGTGTATAGAGAGCAAATATACTGTATGCACAACGCTGTAGTAGGTGCTGAGAAGTGTATGAAGATTAATTAGACACAGCCACTACCCTAAACTGGACTTACTCTAGTGGGTAAAACTGACTTACACTCAAAGCATAAAAGCAAAGGTCTGGAGAGGAGTGGAAGAATGGAGCACTGAACACTGAAATATGTAGCCCAAGATTGCACATTGGAAGATTTCAAACTTTTACCCATGAGGAATTTCTGTTCATGTCACCTATGTGAAATGGGTTGAGTTTTAGTTTTATGAAAAATGACCTGACAGTAAAAACAGACACATAAGAGCAATGGAACAGAATAGAGAATTCAGAAAAAAATTTACATATTTAAAGTCACCTTATTTTTGACACAGAGGCCAGCAATATACATTGGGGAATGTATGTTTTTAACTGGTGCTGGGAAACATGGATATTAATATGCTATATGCAAAAATCAATTCAAAATGGATTAAATATTTAAATGTAAGACCCCAAGCTATAAAACTACTACAGAAAAACATAGGGAAAACACTTGCAGACATTTGTCCAGGAAAAAATTTGATGGGTAAAACTTCAATAGCACACTCAACAAAAGCAAAAATAGACAAATGAGACTGTTAAACTAAAAGGCTTTTGTGCAGCAAAGGAAAAAAATCAACAGAATGGAGAGTCATCTTATGTAATGGGATAATGTATTTGCAAGCTATTCAATTGAAAAGGACTAATATTCAGATTATACAAGGGTCTCAACTCAAAAGCAAACAAACAATCTTTTTTAAAAAATGGGCAAAATATCTGAATAGATATTTCTCAAAAGAAGACATACAAATGGCTAACAAGTATATAAAAAATGCTCAACATGTCTTAGATCTGGCAAGATGACCAAATAGGAACAGCTCCAGTCTGCAGCTCCCAGTGAGACCAACATAGAAGGTGATTTCTGCATTTCCAACTGAGGTACCCTGTTCATCTCCTTGGGACTGATTAGGCAGTGGGTGCAGCCCATGGAGAAGCAGGGTGGGGGCATTGACTCACCTGGGAAGTGAGAGGAGCCAGAGTCCTCCCTCCTTCAGCCAAGGGGAGCCCTGAAGGACTACGCTATCCAGCCCAGATACTATGCTTTTCCCATGGTTTTTGCAATCTGCAGACAAGGATATTCCTTGTTGTGCCTACATCATCAGGACCCTGGGTTTCAAGCACAAAACTGGGCAGTTGTTTGGGAAAACACCAAGCTAGCTGCAGGAATATTTTTTTCTTTGTACCCTAGTGGTGTCTGGAACCC
The DNA here is from genome assembly GCF_049350105.2 of Macaca mulatta. NCBI lineage: Eukaryota > Metazoa > Chordata > Mammalia > Primates > Cercopithecidae > Macaca > Macaca mulatta. The sequence goes on along the minus strand of NC_133406.1, from coordinate 151,512,816 downwards.
CAGCAAGACAGAACCATTCACTCCCCTGGAAAGGAGGCTGAAGCCAGGGAGCTAAGTGGTCTCACTCAGCGGGTTCCACTCCCACAGAGCCCAGCAAGCTAAGAACCACTGGCTTGAAATTCTCACTGCCAGCACAGCAGTCTGAAGCTGACCTGGGAAAATGGAGCCCAGTGGGGACAGGGGCACATCCACCATTAGTGAGGCTTGAGTAGGTGGTTTTTCTCCCGATAGTTCTAAGGAGGCTGGGAATTTGGACTGGGTGGAACTCAACACAGCACTGCAAAGTAGCTATGGCCAGACTGCGTCTCTAGATTCCTCCTCACAGGACAGAGCATCTCTGAAAGAAAGGCAGCAGCCCCAGTCAGGAGCTTATAGATAAAAAACTGCCATCCCCCTGGGACAGAGCACCTGGGGCAAGGGGCAGATGTGGGCACAGCTTCAGCAGATTTAAATGTTCCTGCCTGCTGGCTCTGAAGAGAGCAGCAGATACTGACAAGGAGGGTTCTTCCAGCACAATGCTCGAGCTCTGCTAAGGAACAGACTGCCTCCTCAAGTGGGTCCCTGACTAGGAGAGACCTCCCAACAAGGATTGACAGACACCTCATACTGGAGAGTTCTGGCAGGCATCAGACTGGTGCCCCCCTGGGGCATAGCTTTTGGAGGAAGGAGCAGGCAGCAATCCTTGCTGTTCTGCAGCCTCTGCTGGTGATACTGGGCAAACAGGGTCTGGAGTGGACCTCTAGCAAACTGCAACAGACTTGCAGAAGAGAGGCCTAATCGTGAGAAGAAAAACTAACAGAAAGCAGTAACATCAACATCAACAAAAACAACCCCCACCCCACAAAACCCAGTCCAAAGGTCACCAGTCTCAAAATCAAAGGTAGACAAATCCACAAAGATGAGGAAAAACCAGCACAAAAATGCTGAAAATTCCAAAAACCAGAATGCCTCTTCTCCTCTAAATGATCCCAACTCCTCTCCAGCAAGGGCACAAAACTGGACAGAGAATGAGTTTGACAAATTAACAGAAGTAGGCTTCAGAAGGTGGATAATAACAAACTCCTGTGGACTAAAGGAGCATGTTCTAACCCAATGCAAGGAAGCTAAGAACCTTGATAAAAGGTTATGGGAACTGCAAGCTAAAATACCCAGTTTAGAAAAGAACATAAATGACCTGATGAAGCTGAAAAACACAGCACAAGAACTTCCTGAAGCTTACAAAAGTATCAATAGCCAAATCAATAGTGGAAGAAAAGATATCAGAGATTGAAGATTAACTTACTAAAATAAGGTCTGAAGACAAGATTAGAGAAAAAAAAGAATAAAAAAGAAGGAACAAAGCCTCCAAGAAATGTGGGACTGTGAAAAGACCAAATTGACTGTAAAAAGACCGATTGATTGGTGTACCCAAAAGTGATGGGGAGAATGAAACCAAGTTGGAAAATGCACTTCAGGATATAATCCAGGAGAACAGCAAGACAGGCCAACATTCAAATTCAGGGAATATAGAGAACACCACTGCGTACTCCTCGTACCCCAAGACACATAATCATCAGATTCTCCAAGGTTGAAACACAGAAACATACATTAAGGGCAGCCAGAGAAAAAGGTCAGGTAACCTACAAAGGGAAGCCCATCAGGCTAACAGTGGATCTTTCTACAGAAACCCTACAAGCCTGTAGAGAGTGGGTGCCAATATTCAATATTCTTAAAGAAAAGAATCTTTAACCCCGAATTTCATATCCAGCCAAACTAAGCTTCATAAGTGAAGGAGAAATAAAATCCTTTCCAGACAAGCAAATGCTAAAGGATTTTGTCACCACCAGGCCTGCCTTACAGGAGCTCCTGAAGGAAGCACTAAATATGGAAAGGAAAAACTGTTATCAGCCACTGCAAAAACATACCAAAATATAGGGACCATCAACACCATGAAGAAACTGCATCAACTAATGTGCAAAATAACCAGGTAGCATCATAATGACAGGATCAAATTCACACAGAACAATATTAACCTTAAATATAAATGGGGTAAATGCCCCAATTAAAAGACACAGACTGGCAAATTGGATAAAGAGTCAAGACCCATTGGTGTGCTGTATTCAGGAGACCCATTGCACATGCAAAGACGCATAGAAGCTCAAAATAAAGGGATGGAGAAAAATTTGCCAAGCAAATGGAAAGAAAAAAAAAAAGCAGAGGTTGCAATCCTAGTCTCTGACCAAACAGACTTAAAACCAACAAAGATCAAAAAAGACAAATAAAGGGATTACATAATGGTAAAGGGATCAATGCAACGAGAAGAGCTAACTATCCTAATATATGTGCACCCAATACAGGAGCACCCAGATTCATAAAACAAGTTGTTACAGACCTAAAAAGAGACTTAGACTCCCACGCAATCATAGTTGGAGACTTTAACAGCCCACTGTCCATATTAGACAGATCAACGAGATTGAAAATTAACAAGAATATTCAGGACTTGAACTCAGCTCATGACCAAGCAGACCTAATAGACATCTACAGAACTCTCTACTCTAAATCAACAGAATATACATTCTTCTCAGCACCACGTAGTACTTATTCTGAAATCAACACTCCTCAGCAAATGCAAAATATTGGGAATCATAACAAACAGTCTCTCAGACCACAGTGCAATCAAATTAGAACTCAGGATTAAGAACCTCATTCAAAACTGCAGAACTACAGGGAAATTCAACAACCTGCTCCTGAATAACTAGTGGGTAAATAATGAAATTAAAGCCAAAATAAAGAAGTTCTTTGAAACCAATGAGAATGAAGAGACAACATAGCAGAATCTCTGGGACACAGCTAAAGCAGTGTTAAGAGAGAAATTTATAGCACTAAATGGCCATGTCAGAAAGCAAGAAAGATATAAAATTGACACCCTAACATCACAATTAAAATAACTAGAGAAGCAAGGGCAAACAAATTCAAAAGCTAGCAGAAGGCAAGAAATAACTAAGATCAGAGCAGAACTGAAGGAGATAGAGAATCAAAAAACCCTTCAAAAATCAATGAATCCAGGAGCTGTTTTTTTCAAAAAGTTAACAAAATAGATAGAAACTAGCCAGATTAATAAAAGAAGAGAGAAGAATCAAATAGACACAATAAAAAACGATAAAGGAGATATCACCACTGATCCCACAGAAATACAAACTACCATCAGAGAATACTATAAACACCTCTAGACAAATAAACCAGAAAATCTAGAAGAAATGGATACATTCCTGGACACATATACCCTCCCAAGACTAAACCAGGAAGAAGTCAAATCCTTGAATAGACCAATAACAACTTTTGAAATTGAGGCAATAATTAATAGCCTACCAACCAATAAAAGCCCAGGACCAGACAGATTCACAGCTGAATTCTACCAGAGGTACAAAGAGGAGCTGGTACCATTCCTTCTGAAACTGTTCCAAACAATAGAAAAAGAGGGACTCCTCCCTAACTTATTTTATGAAGCCAACATCATCCTGATTCCAAAACTTGGCAGAGTCACAACAAAAAAAGAAAATTTCAGGCCAACATCCCTGATGAACATCGATGTGAAAATCTTCAATAAAATACTGGCAAACCAAATCCAGCAGCACATCAAAAAGCTTATCCGCCAAGATTAAGTTGGCTTCATCTCTGTGATGCAAGGCTGGTTCAGCATATGCAAATCAATAAACGTAATCCATCACATTAACAGAACCACATAATTATCTCAATAGATGTGGAAAAGGCCTTCAATAAAATTCAACACCCTTTCATGCTAAAACTCTCAATAAACTAGGTATTGATGGAACATATGACAAAATAATAAGAGCTATTTATGACAAATCCATAGCCAACAGTATACTGAACGGGTAAAAGCTAGAAGCATTCCCTTTGCATACTGGCATAAGACAAGGATGCCCTCTCTCACCACTCCTAATTAACATAATATTAGAAGTTCTGGCCAGGGCAATCAGGCAAGAGAAATAAATAAACGGCATTCAAAGAGGAACAGAGGAGGTCAAATTGTCTCTATTTGCAGACGACATGATTGTATATTTAGAAAACCCCAACATCTCAGCCCAAAATCTCTTTAAGCTGACAAGCAACTTCAGCAAATCTCAGGATACAAAATCATTGTGCAAAAATCACAAGCATTCCTATTCACCAATAATAGACAAGCAGAGCGCCAAATCATGAGTGAACTCCCATTCGTAATTGCTACAAAGAGAATGAAGTACCTGGGAATCCAACTTACAAGGGATGTGAAGGACCTCTTCATGGAGAACTATAAACCACTGCTCAAGGAAATAAGAGAGTACACAAACAAATGGAAAAACATTCCATGCTTATGGATAGGAAGAATCAATATCATGAAAATGGCCATACTGCCCAAAGTAAAATTTCAGATTCAGTGCTATTCCCATGAAGCTACTATTGACTTTCTTCACAGAGCTAGAAAGACTACTTTAAATTGCATACAGAACCAAAAAAGAGCCTGTATATCCAAGACAATACCAAGCAAAAAGAACAAAGCTGGAGGCATCACGCTATCTGACTTCAAAGTATACTACAAGGCTATAGTAACTAAAACAGCATATTATGCTACCAAAACACATATATAGACCAATGGAAGAGAACAGAGGCCTCAGAAACAATACCCACAACTGCAACCATCTGATCTTCGACAAACCTGACAAAAGCAAGCAATGGGAAAAGGATTCCCTATTTAATAAATGGTGCTGGGAAAACTGGCTAGCCATATGCAGAAAACTGAAACTGGACCCCTTCCTCAAACCTTACACAAAAATCAACTCAAGATGGATTAATGACTGAAATGTAAAACCCAAAACCATAAAATCCCTAGAAGAAGACCTAGGCCATACCATTCAGGATATAGGCATGGGCAAAGACTTCATGACTAAAACACCAAAAGCGATGGCAACAAAAGCCAAAATTGACAAATGGGATCTAATTAAACTCAAGAGCTCCTGCACAGCTAAACAAACTATCATCAGATTGAACAGGCAACCTACAGAATGGGAGAAAATTTTTGCAACCTGTCCATCTGACAAAGGTCTAGTATCCAGGATCTACAAGGAACTTAAACAAATTTACAAGAAAAACACAACCCCATCAAAAAGTGGGCAGAGGATATGAACACATACATCTCAAAAGAAGACATTTATGTGGCTAACAAACCTATGAGAAAAGGCTCGTCATCACTGATCATTAGAAAAATGCAAATCAAAACCACAATGAGATACCATCTCACGCCAGTTAGAATGGCGATCATTAAAAAGTCAGGAAACAACAGATGCTGGAGAGGATGTAGAGAAATAGGATGCTTTTACACAATTGGTGGGAGTGTAAGTTAGTTCAACTATTGTGGAAGACAGTGTGGTTACTCCTCAAGGATCTAGAACCAGAAATATCATTTGACCCAGCAATCCCATTACTGGGTATATACCAAAAGGGTTACAAATTATTTTACTATAAAGACACGTGCACACCTATGTTTATTGCAGCACTATTTACTATAGCAAAGACTTGTAAGCAATCCAAATGCCTATCAATAATAGACTGGATAAAGAAAATGTGGCACATACACATCCTGGAATACTATGCAGACATAAAAAAGCATGAGTTCTTGTTCTTTGCAGGGACATGAATGAAGCTGGAAACCATCATCCTTGGCAAACTAACACATGAACAGAAAATCAAACACCACATGTTCTCACTCATAAGGGGAGTTGAACAATGAGAACACATGGACACAGGGAGGGGAACATCACACATTGGCCCCTGTTTGGGGGGTGGTAGGCAAGGGAGGGAGAGTATTAGAACAAATACCTAATGCATGCAGGGCTTAAAACCTAGATAATGGCTTGATAGGTGCAGCGAACCATCATGGCACATATATACCTATGTAACAAACTTGCATGTCCTGCACATGTATCCCAGAACTTAAAGTAAAATTTAAAGAAATGCTAAACCTCACTAATCATCAGTGAAATGCAAATCAAAACCACAATGGTATATCATTTCTCCTCAGTTAGAATGGCTATTATAAAAAATGCTAAATACTAATAAAGATGAGGAGAAAAGAGAACTCTTATTAGTGGGAAAGTAAATTAGTAAAGCCATATGAAAAACAGTGTGGACCTTTCTCAAAAAAACTAAAAAGATGGAACTACCATATGATTCAGTTTTTTCCACTATTAAGTCTTTATCCAAAGGGAAGAAGGAAACAACAGACATTGGGGCCACCTTGAGGGTGGAGGTTGAGAGGAGGGAGAGGATTGAAAAACTACCTATTGCATACCATGCCTATTACCTGGGTGATGAAATAATCTGTACACTAAAATCCCATGACATGCAGTTTAGCTATATAAGAAAACTGCACATAACCTAAAAGAAACCTTTAAAATAAAAGGTAAAAAGGAAATTTGTATGCAGAAGAAATATATTCACTCCGTGTTTATTGCAGCACTAATCAAAATAGCTGATACTGCATCAACCTAAATATCAATCTGCAAATGAATGCATAAAGTCAGTGTAGTGTAGCTATGCAGTGGATTAGTATTCAGTCATAAAAAATGAAATCCTGTCATTCATGACAACACGGATGAGCCTACATTATCAAAATGAAATAAGCCAGGCACAGAAAGAGAAATACTCATGCATATGAAAGCTAAAATAAGTTGAGCTTATGGAAATAGAGATTAGAACTGTGATTATTAGAGGCTGGGAAAGCTAGAGGGGAGAGGACAGTAGGGAGAGGTTGGTTAACAGATACAATATTATAGCTAGATACGGGGAATAAGTTTTAGTGTGCTATAGTACTGTAGGGTGAATATAGTTAACAATAATTTATTGTATATTTTCAAAATACTAGGAGAGAGGATTTTGAATCTATCTAACACAAAGAAATGATAAATGTTCGAGGTGATGAATGTGAGAAACACACTCACCCGTCCAAACCTAAAGAATGGACTTAGAGGCATGAAGAACAGCGAAAGTGAGACTTTTAATAATGGTGTTGCAAGATCAGGCACCTGGTAGACAGGCACACATGGGGCAGTTACAACAGGTAATTTATCTCCTAGCATGCAAGTCCCTTCCCCAGTTCCTTGTTGGTTGAGTACTATGGGGTTAAAATCTTCCCAAACATCGCCTAAGTTTCATTATCCCCCTTATAAGGTTATACTCCTTCCCCTTTCCCACTTAAGTTTCGATTTCCCAATAACAAAACTTTCTTCCCTTTTATGTACTGATGCCTCATCTACATTCTGTTTGCTTATTGTGACCTTCTAGGTGCATGAGCCATGTGATTTGTTCCATTTACCTGCCAGTACTTAGATTTATTGTGTCTTGAAAATGGGCCATTTAAAATGGTTTCTCACAATGAATATGCCAATTACCCTGATTTGATCATTACACATTATATATATGTGTCAAAATATCACTCTATGTCCCATAGATATGTACAATTATTATGTGTGAACTAAAAAAAATAGCCTGACAGTTGTTCTTATATACACTTAAATTTGTTTCTCAATAATCTATTCTGTTCTATTTTCTGTTTATTCTAGCAAACTCAGCACTACACTAAAATGACTCATTTATATTGTGTTTTAACACTGGAGCTAATTCTTTTCCAATACATTGTTTTGGCTCCTATTATTAACCAATTTTTCTGAGTGAAAATTAGGATCACGTTTTGAAGTTGCACCAGCACTGGATTTGGACTGGATGTGTGTCAAATATACACTGATTTATAGATGCCATTTTTAGTTGACTGTCTTCGTTTTCAATCATGGCTTCTTGCTGTATGTATAAAAACCTTTTTTTTAGTCTCATTATTATTCGGTAGTTTTCTACATTTCAATTCCAATTTAAATTTCACAATCAATTTGTTGATGCATTAACTTTTTTCCTTTAAAATTTTTCTCTAACGAACTTTACATATTACATGCACTTTACCGTCATAACCAGTTTTAAGTGTACAGTTCAGTAGTGTTAAGTGTGTTCACATTGCTGTACAACAAACAGCCTAGGACTTTTCCATCTTGTGGAACTGAAACTGTGTACCCAGAAATCCCCAGCTTCCTAAAATGACCAGCCTCTTTGTGAAAAGATTTCAAGAAGTGATGCCTTAAACACTTGCTATTGAAAACAACTGCAAAAGAAAGGTGTTTCTCCTCTGTCCCCAGCAAGTTGCATGCACTTCCAGTCATTGTGTTTAAAACAGTATTGTATATGGTCTTGCATAAAGGGTTTCTGGACCAAAGAAAAGCTCTTTGGTCAATCCAAGGCAGCCAGAAATGTTTCCTGTGATTGTGATTGAGATTAAAACTGAAATCAATGAATAGCTACTTACATAATAGGCTTATTTCTAAGACCCACTCCTTTTCTGTTCTTGTAGAACAATAACTTTATCTTAATAAATCTATAGAACTCTTCATAAAAGCCGTCTGCTGAGGATTAAATAAACCACTGTACCTGAAGTACCTGCAGTTGCCTTCAGACCCAACATTCTTCCACTGGGGCTACCTCTGTTTCAACTGCCAGGACATTTCATGGCATGTGCAGCTGATGCTCTGCTAAAAATTCACCTAAACCTCAGGGCTCTCAAAATGCCTACTTTGATTTAAGCTCATGCCTCTGTTGTGACATATTTTGCCACAAAGTTTCCAAAACAATGGTGTCTGTGCACTATGTGGAACTCCCATAGGTTTTCCGTAGAATTTCCTTTTCACTTGTAGCAGAATGGCTATTTGGATAATGTATTATAAAAATGCAAAAAATAAGGTTCATTGTTTAATATTAATGTCAGGCTCCAAAATTCCTGATACAGAGGGAAATGTATGTTTTTGGAAACAAACTTGAAATGCCTATTGGAGAAGAGGTATAGCTCCAAGAATTTAAGTATCAGCAGATACCTAAGCAAGAAAAAATGACTGTTAAATTGCTTTGTTAAAAAATTTTGTTGGTTTCGAAAAACAGGATAGTGAGTAGAGGGAAAGGGATAGAATATGGGAGAGGACAGATTGAAACTAGCAAGATAGAAGTCGGCTGGGCTATTGTGGAGTGAAGGGTTGTGGTTACCCTCAAAATTATGATGGGCAGAGAAATCTTAGGAAGAAAACTTCCAACACGTACATCTTTAACTAAATCTACTACACTTAAATGTGCTTTCTCAATTGTCTTACATTTGGGAGTGAGGGTAGATGAGGCACCATGTCCAATTCTATCTTATGTTAAACTACCAACCCCAAACTGAGAGGTCTTCTTCATTATGGTTGGGAAAGTCCTATTGGAAAGGATTCGTCAGTGATGCAGCATCATCTCGGCTGGCCCTGGAAAACTACCAAATGACATAGGAATATAATGGAAAACTCTGCGTAACCACAGACACCAGAGTTAGACATAAAAGTGAAAGTACTCAAATGTTCATCAAGAGTTGAGTGATAATTCATGATATATTCATATAATAAATACTATAGAGCAATGAGAATAATTGACCTACAGCTAAACACAAAACTATCTACCAATCTTACATGTTTACTATTGAGTAAAAGATACTGGATACTAAGAAATATGTACTCTAAGATTCCGTTTGCCTAAAGTACCAAAGCAGGATAGTAGTCTTGATGGGTGTAGGAGGAAGTGGTAGAGCATGAAGAGGACTTCATGGCAACTGTTATATTCTGAATTTTCTTTGGGTGCTGGCATTCTGAATATATTTAGTTTGTTCAAATCCACAGAGCTGTATATTTATGATGTGTCCACTTTTCTATATGTGTATTTATGCTTCAAAGTAAGTTACTTATCTAACAAAATATAGAAATAAATATAACACAATATGCCAAGGACTATACACTGAAAACTATGCAATATTTCTGAGAGAATAAAAAGGGCTAATAAATGATGGAACATGTCATGATTATGGATTGGAAGACTATTTTATGAGTCTAATTTTCCCACAAATATATCTATATGTTCAATGTAATCGCCAGACTTATACATATAGTGAGTTGATTTATGGTAATGATAGTGAAAGGAGAATCTTCTCAATAAATGGTGTTAGGCCTTCTATACACATGTTAGAAAGAAATAAAACCTTGTTCTTACCCTCCTGACATTAAACACAAGTCAATTCCAAGTGGATTATAGATCTAAATGTGAAAGATAAAACAATCAAAGTTTTAGAAAAAGAAAAAGTCAATGACATTATTTCTCCAGATTGGGAAACATGATACAGAACTATAATATTAGTGTAAACAAAAAAGTCAATATGTTTAACTACATTAACATTGAGAACTGACAAAGACATAATTAAGAGATTGAAAAGGCAAATCAAAGATTAAAAACATATTATATACATATAATTAGCATATGTAATGCAGTCTTCAAATCAACAAAAAAATAGAAGTAAAAGTCTTAAATAAGTTCATCCAAAACAGGATATCCTGATGAACAGCAAACATGAACAGATGTTCAACTTCCGTAACTGTCTTTTATTCTCAAGGAAAATCAAATTAAACTGTGAATGAAATCTGCATACACCCACTAGAATGACTATAATCCAAAAGGCTGACATATCTAAATGATGGCAAGAATATGGAGCATTGGGGGGTCTTAATATTGCTGATGAGAGTATAAATTGTGACAATCATATTAAAAATCTATTTGATATTGTGTACTATGAGGTGAAAAAAATGCATACTATATACTGAATACTTCCACTCCTAAGTATCTTTAGTGAAATATTATTACAGAACCCCCAAAAGTTTTCACATATATTTTAATACATATTAAGGAAGTCAATTATAAAGCAAAACATGGTGTATGTTTCAGTTTATGTAAAGACAAAAAGCAGACAATAGCCTGTAGTTCACGCCCGTAGTTCCAGCACTTTGGGAGGCCGAGGCGGACGGATCACGCCATCATGAGTTTGAGACCAGCCTGGCCAACATGGTGAAACCCCATCTCTACTAAAGATACAAAAAATTAGCCGGCGTGGGGGCATGTGCCTATAATTCCAGCTACTCGGGAGGCTGAGGCAGGAGAATCGCTTGAATCTGGGAGGCGAAGGTTGCAGTGAGCCGAGATTGTACCATTGCATTCCAGCCTGTGTGACAGGGCGAGATTCCGTCTAAAAAAAAAAGCAGACCATAACAATCTATGCTCTTCCAAGTCAAGTAAAAGTTTCTATATTAATTTTCTTATATTGCATAAGAAATACCCTCCAAATGTAGGGAACGGAAACATTTATTGTCTCATAGTTTCTAAAGTTCACAAGAATCTAGGAAGATGGGGGATGATTATCTTTGTCATATTGCTGAGACATAAAATGAGAATGGAGAATTGACCATTCGACCTATCAGCATGAAGCAGGCTGTCATGAGAGGGACTGATTGTGTGGGACACTTGATATTGAGATTATGGAAGAGGTTTAGTTACTGGTAAGGAAAAGTTTCAGGCTGAAGTGAGATGATGGAAAAGACTTTCAGCTATTAGGAGGTCAAGGAACTGACAGGCTGGGGAGAAGCTTGTCTACCATATCTGAAAGGGCCCAAAGATCAACAAGAGTAGTGGTAAGGAGAGAAAGGGTCAACTGTTAAAATATTCAGTGAATAAAGGGCTTGGGAGATCCAGGATGCCTGGTGCAAGGGAGTTTTGAGTAGTACAGCCTAATGACATGTGCTTCACTTTATGTGTTTGTTTTGTTGTTGTTTTGTGGTTTTCTGGTTGAGGAGCTGAAGAAAGAGGGTAAGTTATCCAGGAAGCAACAATGAAGAGGAAGAAGGGCATCAAATCTGTCACTTCCAGCTCTGTCAAATTAAGTGTTAAAACACATTTCCCAAACTTAATATTTAAATGTATGCTTCTTCTGAAAATGTTTTCAGAGCACAAAATATGTAATAATGTTATCTTTTATGTTGGTATCATTAGTACTTTGCCTAATGTCTCTTTTGATATTTCACATATATCTATAAAATGTCTGTTCAGGATGAGAGGACATAAAATAAATTACATAGCATTTGGATCTGTATAAAATAAATATGGTCTAAATAAGTATTGTCAGAATACTATGCAGCCATAAAAAGATTAAGATTGTATCCTTTGCAGCAACATAGATGGAGTTCATTATCCTAAACAAACTAACACAGGAACATAAATCCAAATACCACATGTTCTCGCTTATAAGTTGGAGCTAAATATTTATTACATAAGGACACAAAGAAAGGAACAACAGACACCAGGGCCTTCTTGAGGGTTGAGGGAGGAGAGTGAGGGTTGAAAACTACCTATCAAGTACTATGCTAATTACCTGGGTGATAAAATCATTTATACACCAAATCCCTGTGACATGAATTTACCTATACAATGCTTGCACATGTACCCCTGAACTTAAAAGTTGGAAAATAAATAAAAATAAATGTTGTCAGACCATGATTTATTGACACAATATACTAGTCAAATGAGTTAACTGTTTTTGTCTAGTGTTCATACTGTAAGAAAAAGCTAAAGGAAGAGGATAAATGATTTGGAAGCAAAAAATAAGAATAAAGGGCATCAAATCTGTGACTTTGAGCTTTGTCACATCAGGAATATGGAGGAAAAGCATGGTGTCACCACTAGAGGGAGGTGCTGTCATATCACAAATGGAAAGCAACTTTGCCACTCCTCAGCTTTGTGAGCACTCCATGACTTATTTTGTCGTCTTCTCATTGAGCACATCAATATCCAATTCATATAGTTTAGTGAGAGTGATATAAGATAAGGTACATAAAAGTCTTAGCCTATTTTGAACATTGAAAATGTAACACTTTCAATTATTTAATATCAAGACACATTTCCCAAACATAGGTAAATATATGCTCTTTCTAAAAATGTTTTCAGAGCATAAAATTTGTTATAATGTGTGAATGTGTGATCTTTTATGTTGTCATCATTAATACATCACCTAATTTCTGTTTTGATTTTTTTTTTTTTGAGACAGGGTCTCACTCTGTTGCCCAGGCTAAAGTACAGTGGTGCAACCACGGCTCACTGCAGCTGGGCTCAAGTGATCCTCCTGCCTCAGTCTCCCTAGTAGCTGGGACCACAGCTGCGTGTTACTATACCCAGCATTTTTTTGGTTTGTTTGTTTTTTGTATTTTTTTGTGGAGATGGAGTTTCACCACATAGTCCAGGCTGGTCTCAAACTCCTGGACTCAAGCAATCTACCTGCCTCATCCTCCCAAACTGCTGGGATTACAGATATGAGCACTGTGCCTGGCCTGTTTTGATATTTCATACACATTTATAAAATGTCTGTTCACGATGACAGGATATACAAAGAACTTACATAGTATTGTGTATCTATGTAGAATAAAAATGGTCTAAATCAATATTGTCAGACCATGGCTTTATAGACATCATCTTCTAGTCAGATGACTCATCTGTTTTTGTCCAGTGCTTGTACTGTTGGAAAAGTGTAGGGGCGCAGAACAGTGAACACTTTCATAAATGTTGAAATCATTCTCTATTAGAATTTTATCCTTATATAATATTGGGAGATCAATCTGGATTTGGTCAGGGAAACAAAGCCACCATCAATCATTATGGAAAGAATGTGTTTCATGTAGGAATTTTGAGAATGTAAGACGAACATGACATGGAAGAACTGGGGTGTGAAGGTCTGATAAGGAGACATTTGGTGGGATAAACAGTCACTAAGCACCTCAGCCTGCAGCACCGCTGGGGGTAGGAAAGCTGGAGCTTGTGGAGAAGTCTAAAGGTCCATCTGACAGCCCAAGTGGAACTGGATATGTCTATCTGCCAAGCTCCATATCTGAACCTAATGTGTATGAAGCCATAACTACCCAAGAATAATGCCATTGGCTCTGCTTCTGCCTTTCAAATCTCCTGAGAGTTCCCTTGCTCACTAAACTAACCTGTTTACATAGAAAGTATCGGAAGTGGGTTTCTGCAAACTGTACCGCCTAGCATTAGACTGGCATAGTGATGCCAAGATGATAACAGATCATGCTGAACAGCTGGTTTTGGTGGTTTCTGAAATAGGTTCAAGGACAAAATTTTCCATTTATTATGTAGAGATTAAGAAATTTATATTTATCATAGTAAATTATAAACTCCAAACTAAGTAAAAAAAATTTCAGGGTGTGGTATTGCTGTCACCTTGATTGTAGCCTGTGAGATGACCTGAAGCAGAGGTCACAGCTAAACCACATCTGGACTTTTATGATCTTCAGAAACTTTGATTTGATATTTCAAGTGCCTAAGTTTTCAAATTTTCTGATTTGCAATTTTTCATGCAGCTCACAGATAACCAATGCAGAAACTTTTATCTGACCCTATGGTGTTAGCACCATTATCTGTTTTTTTTTTTTTTTGTCTTTATATAAATTGAATTAAACAGGATATTTTATATTGAGCTTCTTTGGCTCAACATTCTGATTTAATTTCATCTAAGCTGTTGGGTTGTCTGATAATATTTTACTTCCTATACCTAGGACGGAAGTTATTCAAGTATACGATATGCATTTTTCATTTCATGTAGATTATATCAAATATCAACTTTTTGCCTTTTTTTTTTTTTTTTTTCAGAGACAAAGTCTCTGTCACCCAGACCCAGGCTGGAGTGCAGTGGCATGATCATAGGTTACAGAAGATTGGGACTATTGGTTAATTATTTATTTTTTAGATTTTGTAGAGACAGGATCTCACGATGTTGCCCAGGCTGCTTATGAGTTTCTGGCCTTAAGCAATCCACTAGTCTTGGCTTCCCAAAGCATTGGGATTACAGACATGAGCCACCACACCTGGCCAGAATATTAAAAGTTTTTCAATATGATTGTCCCAATTTTTGCCTTTACCAGCAGTGCCATTCTGGTGTGTATCTAGTTTTAATTGTAGGTTTAGTTTTAAAAGAATATTTCTAATCACTGATAATTAATGAGGGAGGGTAAGCACATTTTCATGTTATTTGCTTATTTAGATATCCTGCCTTTGATTTGCCTATTTTGAGATTCTTGCTTGCTTTTCTAATGGGTTTTGTGTTTTCTTCGTTACTTTATTTGGAGATGGCTTCATATATTATGAATTTGAGATTATCTCTATCTAGCTAATGTATTTCTAATCTTTTGTATATCTTTTGATCTGTTAATAGTGTCTTTCCATAAACAGGAGATCTAATTTTAATGTAGTTAAATGGATCACTTTTTGTTTTTTATTAGTATCCTTTGTCCAATATCCTAATCTGGAAAGCATAAACATATGCTTTGATATTTTCATAACATAAACATAAACACTGATAATTTCCAAAAAATTCTTTTGTTTTGCTATTGTGATCTACACTCCACCAGGAATTTATTTTTATGATTGCTGGGAAATAGGAATCAGTTTTTATTTCTTTCTCATATGAAAATTACATTGGCCCACCACCATTTATTGAGATTGTCTTTACTTGTAGTTGCAATTATCTCTCCATACATGCTTAAGTCTGTTTCCAGGCTCCCCAGTAAGTTGTTGCATTGACCTAATAGTCTATGTTTCCACTAATGCCATCCTATCTTAACTACTCTGGCTCTTCTATTTCAAAATTTTCTTGATTATTTTTGGCCTTGCATTTCCGTATACATTTTAGAATGGGTGGCCAATTTCTCCAAAATCCTCACTGAACTTTTGTCTGGCATTGAATTGAATGGCTAACTAGAATACACAGCATAGAGAAGACCTTAAATGACCTGATGGAGCTGAAAACCATGGTACAAGAACTACGTGATGCATGCACAAGTTTCAGTAACTGATTTGATCAAGTGGAAGAAAGAGTATCCGTGATTGAAGATCAAATGAATGAAATGAAGCAAGAAGAGAAGTTTAGAGAAAAAAGAGAAAAAAGAAACGAACAAAGCCTCCAAGAAATATGGGACTATGTGAAAAGACCAAATCTATGTCTGATTGGTATACCTGAAAGTGACAGGGAGAATGGAACCAAGTTGGAAAACACTATTCAGGATATTATCCAGGAGAACTTCCCCAACCTAGCAAGGCAGGCCAACATTCAAATTCAGGAAATAAAGAGACCACCACAAAGATACTACTCAAGAAGAGCAACTCCAAGACACATAATTGTCAGATTCACCAAAGTTGAAATGAAGGAAAAAATGTTAAGGGCAGCCAGAGAGAGGTCAGGTTACCCACAAAGGGAAGCCCATTAGACTAACAGCGGATCTCTCGGCAGAAGATCCAGAAGAGAGTGGGGGTCAATATTCAACATTCTTAAAGAAAAGATTTTGAACCCAGAATTTCATATTTGGCCAAACTAAGCTTCGTAAGTGTAGGAGAAATAAAATCCTTTACAGACAAACAAATGCTGAGGGATTTTGTCACCACCAGGCCTGCCTTACAAGAGCTTCTGAAGGAAGTACTAAACATGGAAAGAAACAACTGGTACCAGCCCCTGCAAAAACATGCCAAATTGTAAAGACCATCAATGCTAGGAAGAAGCTGCATCAAACAATGAGCAAAATAACCAGCTAATATCATAACGACAGGATCAAATTCACACATAACAATATTAACCTTAAATGTAAATGGGCTAAATCCTCCAATTAAAAGACACAGACTGGCAAATTTGATAAAGAGTCAAGACTCATTATTGTGCTGTATTCAGGAGACCCATCTCACGTGCAGAGACACATATAGGCTTGAAATAAAGGGATGGAGGAAGATCTACCAAGCAAATGGAAAGCAAAAAAAAAAAAAAAAAAAAAAGCAGGGGTTGCAATCCTAGTCTCTGATAAAACAGACTTTAAACCAGTAAAGATCAAAAGAGACAAAGAAGGCCATTACATAATGGTAAAGGGATTAATTCAGCAAGAAGAGCTAACTATCCTAAATATATATGCACCTAATACAGGAGCACCCAGATTCATAAAGCAAGTCCTTAGAGACATACAGAGAGACTTAGACTCCTACACAATAATAATGGGAGATTTTAAAACCCCACTGTCAACATTAGAGAGATCCACAAGACAGAAAGTTAACAAGGATATTCAAGAATTGAACTCAGCTCTGCACCAAGCGGACCTAATAGACACCTACAGAACTCTCCACCCCAACAACAGAATATACATTCTTCTTAGCACCACATCCCACTTATTCCAAAATTGACCACATAATTGGAAGTAAAGCACTCCTCAGCAAATGTAAAAGAACAGGAATCACAACAAACTGTCTGTCAGACCACAGTGTAATCAAACTAGAACTCAGGATAAAGAAACTCACTCAAAACTGCTCAACTACAAGGAAACTGAACCACTTTCTCCTGAATAACTACAGGGTACATAAGGAAATGAAGGCAGAAATAAAGATGTTCTTTGAAACCAATGAGAAAAAAGATACAACATACTAGAATCTCTGGGACACATTTAAAGCAGTGTGTAGAGGGAAATTTGTTGCACTAAATGCCCACAAGAGAAAGCAGGAAAGATCGAAAATTGACACCCTAACATCACAATTGAAAGAACTAGAGAAGCAAGAGCAAACACATTCAAAAGCTAGCAGAAGGCAAGAAGTAGCTAAGATCAGAGCAGAACTGAAGGAGATAGAGGCACAAAAAAAAAAAAAAACCCTTCAAAAAATCAGTTAATCCAGAAGCTGGTTTTTTGAAAAGATCAACAAAATTGATAGACTGCTAGCAAGATTCATAAAGAAGAAAAGAGAGAAGAATCAAATAAATGCAATAAAAAATGATAAAGGGGATAACACCACTGATTCCACAGAAATACAAACTACCATCAGAGAATACTATAAACACCCCTATGCAAATAAACTAGAAAATCTAGAAGAAATGGATAAAATCTTGGACACATACACCCTCCCGAGACTAAACCCAGAAGAAGTTAAATTCCTGAATAGACCAATAACAGGCTCTGAAATTGAGGCAATAATTAATAGCCTACCAACCAAAAAAAAAGTCCAGGACCAGATGGATTCACAACCAAATTCTACTAGAGGTACAAAGCAGAGCTGGTACCATTCCTTCTGAAACTATTCCAATCAATAGGAAAAGAGGGAATCCTCCCTAACTCATTTTATGAGGCCAGCATCATCCTGATACCAAAGCCTGGCAGAGCTACAACAAAAAAAGAGAATTTTAGACCAATATTCCTGATGAACATTGATGCAAAAATCCTCAATAAAATAGAAGCAAACCAAATCCAGCAGCACATCAAAAAGTTTATCTGCCAGGATCAAGTCAGCTTCATCCCTGGGATGCAAGGCTGGTTCAACATACACAAATTGATAAACATAATCCAGCATATAAACAGAACCAATGACAAAAACCACATGATTATCTCAATAGATGCAGAAAGGGCCTTCGACAAAATTCAACAGCCCTTCATGCTAAAAACGCTCAATAAACTAGGTATTGATGGGATGTATCTCAAAATAGTAAGAGCTATGTGTATGACAAACCCACAGCCAATATCATACTGAATGGCCAAAAACTGGAAGCATTCCCCTAGAAAAGTGGCATAAGACAGGGATGCCCTGTCTCACCACTGCTATTCAACATAGTGTTGGAAGTTCTGGCCAGGGCAATCAGGCAGGAGAAAGAAATAAAGGGTATTCAATTAGGAAAAGAGGAAGTCAAATTGTGCCTGTTTGCAGATGACATGATTGTATATTTAGAAAACCCCATCATCTCAGTCCAAAATCTCCTTAAGCTGATAAGCAACTTCAGCAAAGTCTCAGGATACAAAATCAACATGCAAAAATCACAAGCATTCCTGTACACTAATAACAGATAAACAGCCAAATCATGAGTGAACTCCCATTCACAATTGCTTCAAAGAGAATAAAATACCTAGGAATTGAACTAACAAGGGATGTGAAGGACCTCTTCAGGGAGAACTGCAAACCACTGATCAATGATGTAAAAGAAGACACAAACAAATGGAAGAACATTCCATGCTCATGGATAGGAAGAATCAATATTGTGAAAATGGCCCTACTGCCCAAGGTAATTTATAGAGTCAATGCCATCCCCATCAAGCTGTCAATGACTTTCTTCACAGAATTGGAAAAAATTACTTTAAAGTTCATATGGAACCAAAAAAGCCAGCATTGCCAAGACAATCCTAAGTCAAAAGAACAAAGCTGGAGACATCACACTACCTGACTTCAAACTATACCACAAGGCTACAGTAACCAAAACAGCATGGTACTGGTACCAAAACAGATATAGACCAATGGAACAGAACAGGGCCCTCAGAAATAATACCACCCATCTACAACCATCTGATCTTTGACAAAGCTTACAAAAAAAAAAAAAAAAGAAATGGGGAAAGGATTCCCTATTTAATAAATGGTGCTGGGAAAATTGGCTAGCCATATGTGAAAAGCTGAAACTGGATCCCTTCCTTACACCCTACACAAAAATTAATTCAAGATGGATTAAAGACTTAAATGGTAGACCTAAAACCATAAAAACCCTCGAAGAAAACCTAGGCAATACCATTCAGGACATAGGCATGGGCAAGGACTTCATGACTAAAACACCAAAAGCAATGGCAACAAAAGACAAAATTGACAAATGGGATCTAATTAAACTAAAGAGCTTCTGCACAGCAAAAGAAACTACCATCAGAGTGAACAGGCAACCTGCAGAATGGGAGAAAATTTTTGCAATCTGCTCATCTGCAAATGGCTAATATCCAGAATCTACAAAGAAGTCAAACAGACTTACAAGAAAAAACAAACAAGCCCGTCAAAAAGTAGGTGAAGGATATGAACAGACACTTCTCAAAAGAAGACATTTATGCAGCCAACAGACACACTAAAAAATGCTTATTATCACTAGTCATCAGAGAAGTGTGAATCAAAACCACAATGAGATACCATCTCACACCAGTTAGAATGGTGATCATTAAAAAGTCAGGAAACAACAGGTGCTGGAGAGGATGTGGAGAAATAGGAACACTTTTACACCGTTGGTGGGACTGTAAACTAGCTCAACCATTGTGGAAGAGAGTGTGGTGATTCCTCAAGGATCTAGAACTAGAAGTACCATTTGACCCAGCCATCCCATTACTGGGTATATACCCAAAGGATTACAAATCATGCTGCTATAAAGACACATGCACACGTATGTTCATTGCGGCACTATTCACAATAGCAAAGACTTGGAACCAACCCAAATGTCCATCAATGATAGACTGGATTAAGGAAACGTGGCACATATACACCATGGAATACTATGCAGCCATAAAAATGAATGAGTTCATGTCCTTTGTAGGGACATGGATGAAGCTGGAAATCATCATTCTGAGCAAACTACGGCAAGGACAGAAAACCAAACACCACATGTTTTCACTCATAGGTCGGAATTGAACAATGAGAACACTTGGACACAGCATAGGGAACATCACGCACTGGGGCCTGTTGTGGGGTGGGGAGAGGGGGAGGGGATAGCATTAGTAGATATACCTAATGTAAATAACGAGTTAACGGGTGCAGCACACCAACATGGCACATGTATACCTATGTAACAATCCTGCACATTGTGCACATGTACCCTAGAATTTAAAGTATAATTAAAATAAAATAAAAAAGATTTTTAAGACCATCAGCACTTTTCACGATTGCCTCAGTTCCTGGCACCAAATTTAAATGGGCTTTTGATGCCTCGCAAATTTGTTCTTTTAATTTTGAAATGTCTAAAGTAAGATTATCTTCTCTTCCTTGTAGATGGCATCTAACCATGTCCCAGTGATGCTCAGACTCATTATAGGCTTGGAGTGTAATACAAAAATCTGTCATATTCCAGACATACTGTAACTGAAAAAGATATTCCAAGCTTGTGAGCCTAGCTCTCATCCAAATGATAGTTTAAGATCATTAATTTGGTTTGCCAATTTTTGAACTATTTTGACCTGAGAATTCCACAATTTTGAGGAAGTTTTTTTTGCCAATCATGTACATATTCCACAGTTTGAGCAGAGGAGTGTAAAGCAATTCCAGCAGCCACAGCAGTACCTTTGACTGTAATAAGGCCCATAATGACCATTATAAGGGTAAAAATAAATCTTTTTGTTTTGGTAAACACTCCCTTAACATTTCTGTGACGATATGAATGGAAGGAGAGACTTCCCAAGGTCTATTGAGGGAAACCGGTATCCAAACTCCTTCTCTAGCCCTCACCAGCAACACAGATGTTTTTACACCAAATGTGCAACCAATACAGGTGAAAAGGCGACAGTTTTGACAGTAATAGTTTGATAATTAGGTCGAATATTAATATTTCTGACCATTAACATAAAAGGAGGCTTGACACAACTCTGAATGGGTATTGTTTGGTTGGAAGAAAACTGATACATAAATTGATGTCTCCCACCTTCTCTATTAATATAATATTGTTTTTCCAAACCTGAATATG
Source organism: Macaca mulatta (assembly GCF_049350105.2). Taxonomy (NCBI): domain Eukaryota; kingdom Metazoa; phylum Chordata; class Mammalia; order Primates; family Cercopithecidae; genus Macaca; species Macaca mulatta. Next base: position 151,491,356 of record NC_133406.1, on the reverse strand, counting down.
AGATTGGGCCATCATTAACTTTCATGATTCGGGATGTTTAGGGTCTATGATTGGATTTATCATTTTTGGATGTGGGCTGGCCATACCAAAATTGGTCCAAATCACGGGAAAATGAGCAGGTTTTTCAGTGTAAATGGTGTCATCTCTTTGATAGTATAGTTCTTGGTTTAGTCCTGTCTTGCATCTATCATTCTGATTGGTACAATTAACTGCAAAGATCCCCTTAGGGGCCCAATCAAGAACAGTTCCATAGGAATTATTTTGCAGTACCACAGCGTGATCAGCGATGCAATCCTTCCAAATCAATATTTCTAAATCCTTTGACCAATATTGAGGTTGTTGACACCTCTGTTTTCTGGGCTTACACTGTTCCAATTGAACCAAACTTTGTGAATGATCTGGGCTTCATCCAGAAAATAAATGACAGGATACTGGTCTTTGATTATGACCTGGAATCTTAGCTAGCCAATGTTGTCGGTAGCCTTTTAGGCAACTGATAGCTGGCCCTATGCAAAGAGCGAGGAACTGATAACCCATGGACACATTTATTAACATTCCTTCCTCCTCTGGGTGAGAGGGCCCACGAGTACCTGTAGGCTCAGGCATCCAAACACTACTATTAACATAAACCTCAACCAGGGTTTCCAACCATGTGACAGGCCTAATTAAAGGTGGGAAGGGGACATATGCCTAACAGGTATAATTAGCTGCAGTTGCTCCCGCAGGCGGGGGGAGACTTACCACCATTGATACAATCATCAAGGCTGCAAGCAGCATATTATCTGGAGTTTGCATTACCCTTGTGTTCTTTAGGCTTTTTTCAGCTAACTGTGTCAGCTTCTTTAATTGGGCCCAAGTCCGTGGCTCTGCTTTCTTGGTGGTTGACAACTTTATCTGTAAGTTGTAGGTATCTAAACTGGAAGCTCTTTTTTTCCTGGGGAAATAAAAGCAAAACCTCTCCCCCATGTTATCACCTTCCCTATTTCCCACGTTTTATTTGTATTATCTTTCCACCAAATCAGTTTTCGTTCTTGTGGGCTGTTCGTTTTACCAGTAAGATGTTGTTCTGCAGGGGTGATGGTCTAATTTCTATAAATGTTTAAAAAGTTTAAAGTATAGAATACTAGATTAAGTTGCATCTGGAGAGTGTTATACTCCTTACTGTCTTTTCCTTTTTTTTGTTTAACCAATTGAGCTTTGAGTATTCTATTAGTTCCTTCAATTATGGCCTGTCTTTGGGAATTACAGGGAATTCCTGTTGTATGTGTAATTTTTCACTGATTTAAGAATTTTTGAAATGCTTTACTATAGTATTCTGGCCCATTGTCCATTTTAATTTTTTTTTTTTTGAACTCCCATGACAGCAAAACAAGGTAATAAATGTCTTTTAACATGGAAAGTACTTTCTTCTCTCTAGCAGGTTGCCCATGTGAAATGTGAATAAGTATCAACTGTCACATGGACAAATGACAATTTTCCAAATGAAGGTACATGCATGGCATCCGTTTGCCATAACACATTAGGACTTAGACCTCTGGGAGTAACTCCTGCCTCCTGAGTGGGCAGGTGTAGAATCTGACTGGGTGCAATGTTGTACAATACTTTTTGCCTGTTTTCGTGTGATATCAAATTTATTTTTTAATCCTGTTGCATTTACACGAGTCAAGGCATGAAGTTCTTGTGCTTCCATGAATGCAGGTGATAGCAGCAAGTCAGCTTGTTCATTTGCTTTAGCTAAAGACCATGGTAAATTAGGGTGTGCTAGAATATGAGTAATACAAAATGGGAAATTTCTTTTTCTTACAGTTTGTTGTAACAAATTAAACAGCTGGTTTAACTGATCATCGACACTATATTTGATTAGGGCTGTCACATGGTTGGAACCCCCGGTTGAGGTTTATGTTAATAACAGTGTTTGGATGCCTGAGCTTACAGATACTCGTGGGCCCTCTCATCCAGAGGAGGAAGGAATGTTAATAAATGTGTCCATGGGTTATCAGTTCCCCGCTCTTTGCATAGTTCCCTTGGCTGCGGGTGGGAAGTCCCTGGCTTCTTGCACTTCCCAGGTGTGGCGATGCCCCACTCTGCTTCTGTTCGCCCTCAGTTGGTTGGATCCACTGCCTAACCAGTCCCAATGGGATGAACTCGGTACCTCAGTTGAAATGCAGAAATCACCTACCTTCTGCATAGGTCTGGCTGGGAGCTGCCGACCGGTACTGTTCCTATTCGGCCATCTTGGCGCCTCGCCTCAACTGGCACTCTTTAAATAATAAAAATCTTATGAGAATCATCAAACTGTTTGCTGAATTTGATCCATTCTCTCATGAGTACTTGGACAAATAAAAATGTGTGAAAATAAATATGACAATTGTATCCAAAATAAATTATGAAGACTTAATTGAAATAGAAATAGGCACATAGAAAGTGAAATGTTAAATAAATAAAGCAGGTTCTAAAAACTACTTCCTTATTAGATTTTATACCGAATTGGATAAATACTGATCATTGGTTCTTATAAGCTAATGTTATTACAAAAAAATCTTGAAATATTTTTTTCCTAACTAAAATTATCTTCCTGACTATATTCAACAAAGTGAAACAAATTCTAGTTGATCATAACATGCCACTGAACAGACTTCGTGGGATTAGTCTGACTCTGTGCTATGACAATACAGCTGTTATGAAAAGCAAGCATTAAAGATGTGTGCACTCTTTAAAAACATCAGTAAATAAACAGAACGTGCTATATGGAGCTTATTCCTCTTTTATAAGGGAATAAGCTGACCTCATAGTACTCAAAATGTTAAATACTAAAGTATTTTCAAGTTATATTTTCTTTTTAGGTTTGCCATGAAGAAGAGTGTATTATGCACACAGGTCAATGTGCATTTTCTTAATTTTTATTCTTTCTGGATACATAATAGTATGCATTTATGGGTTACATGTGATATTTTGATACAAAAATAAAATATGCAATGATCAAATCAGGATAATTGGGATATCCTTCACCTCAAGCATTTATCATTTCTTTGTATTAGAAATATTCCAATTCCACTCTTTTAGTTTTTTGAAATATGGGTACAAAAATATAGTTAGAAGAAATAAGATTAATGTTGTTAAAATAGTTTAAATGAGATGTCTACTTCTTGTGATGACAAAGGGAAGGAAATATAAAATGAGTGGTAGGGGAGGGATATGATGAATGTCAATTCTGCCTTTGATTGAAGTTGCAGGAGCAAATTGTGGTATGTGCCACCAACTCCTGTGTATTAAGTTTTTTGTAGAACTGTAGCTGGTTATGAACTTCAGGACTTGGTAGACTGAATTTAACGTAGGGCGGGCACAGTGATCAGAGTGCTGAAGGGGTGAACTGTGTCAGATGCATCTGATACACTGACTCATCTTCTCAATATCTCCTCTCAACTCAGCTGTGACTGGAATGGAGAGTTCAAAGGAATTCAAGCTGATAGCATCTTGCTTTAGGACAGGTGTTGCTTGTCTTTCTGTTCAATCCTAAGCCATTTCTATACCATGGACACTTCTTTTTTAAAAATTCTGTATTAAGAGTCTGGTTATTTCAGTGTTAAGGTAAAAGAACCCAGTTATAATAAGTGTTTTTCATATATTTTTTCATCATTCTCACAACAAATATGTGAGAAGAATGATGCTTAAAAGGTAAGTAACTTTCTGAGGTGAAGCAACTAGTAGGTTGTAGAATTGATTTTTGAATGCAGATTTCTCTCTTCTTTCTCCACTGTTCTTTCTCACCCTTGTTTCCACTAGTGATCCTACCTTCTTTCTACAGCAGCAATATTTGTTTTAACAAGCCTACATAATTTATAGACCACCCTAATTTTTTTTTGTCTTTAAAGTAGTGACTTTGTGTGAATATTCCAATATTATTACTATTTACAAAAGAAATTTAGGGCAGCCTTCAGTGTTTGCCTTCCAAGGCAGGTTATGAGCCCTGGGAGAAGAGTTTTACTTCATGTCTTGTCACACTGTATACATCTAAAATTGATAGTGAATTGGTTACTGACAATTATCATAAAGTTTGGTATTGGATAACTAGTGGATAATTTAAAAAGATCCTTAATGGATAAAAGATATGACATCTCCATTGACTTCAGGGGAAAAAAAAGTGTCTTAAGGGCTCTTAAGGCTATTTAAGGAAAAAGCTTGAAGTGTGATATCGTAGAATTTCAGAACTGAAACAGATCTTTGTCTGTCTTCCTTTTTCAGCCCAAAGATACTTTAAGTGGTTTAAAGATAACATACAGATTATCACATTAGAAACACAAAGTTATTCAAGAAAATGTTCACCAAAATTTTTTTTTTCTGTCTTTACACATTCATAAGACATTTAATTCCAAGATGGAGACTTGATGTCTACCACCAGAGCTAATGAAACTGAAAACAGATTTCTACTTAATGCCCTTGAACTAAAGAAATCTATTTTTTTGTGTGTGTTTTCTTTCTTTTTACTTTAAGTTCTGGAATACATGTGCAGAACCTGCAGTTTTGTTACATAGGTATACATGTGCCATGGTGGTTTGCTGTACCTATCAAGTATTCCATGGTGTATCTGTGCCACATTTTCTTTATCCAGTCTATCACTGATGGACATTTGGGTTGGTTCCAAGTCCTTGCTATTGTAAATAGTGCTGCAATAAATATATGTGTGCATGTGTCTTTATGCTAGATTGATTTATAATCCTTTGGGTATATACCCAGTAATCATGGAAACTTTTATTCATCAAGAATTTATTTTCAGAAATGAGATCAGGGAGATGATGAAATATATTTCAGGCTTCACTCTCCCCTTCAGAAATTTCAAGAAGCAACTAACCATAGACTGCAAGATGTTTGTGAAAGTCCCAGTACAGTACTTAGAAACAAGCCTAAAACACCTGAGGGTCGGTAAAACTGAATTAGAAGGGTAAGAAAAATGGCCTCACTTTGACCATGCTGCCCCTCCTATTCCCTCACGTCAGTAAGTACAATACCACAAAGAGGGAATTCCTTGGGTCCCCCCCCTTTTTTTTTTTTTTGAGACAGGGTCTCCCTCTGTCGCCCAGGCTGTAGTGCAGTGGCGCGATCTCAGCTCACTGCAAGCTCCGCCTCCCGGGTTCACGCCATTCTCCTGCCTCAGCCTCCCGAGTAGCTGGGACCACAGGTGCCCACCACCTCGCCCGGCTAGTTTTTTGTATCTTTGGTAGAGATGGGGTTTCACCGTGTTAGCCAGGATGGTCTCGATGTCCTGACCTCGTCATCTGCCCACCTCGGCCTCCCAAAGTGCTGGTATTACAGGAGTGACCTACCGCGGCCAGCCTGGGTCCATGGTTTTTACAGAGGAAAAAGAAAATTGGAGGTGGTCCGTCAGCTTCCCTAGCATTCCGAGAGTTTTTCCAAGAAGCTCACTCCAGTCTAACCACATGGAAAACACTGGGAGTAGCAGTCTTTGGTGGTACCTCTGTGTTCCTGCCAGCTGTGATGCCCAGTTGGAGATATCAGCCACCAGCAGAGCCCATGCATAAAGCTGAGCTGCTTGCTTTCAGAAGCACGGTGGGAAGTTCACAGTGACCAGCTTGCAGTCTTTGGTGTACCTCTGTGTTTCTGCCAGCTGTGATGCCCAACTGGAGTTATCGGGAACCAGTGTAGACCATGCACAAACCTGATTTGGTTGCTTTCAGAAGCCCAGTGGGAAGTTCAAACTGGCTCGAGTCCCTAGATGGCTCCTCTTCAACCCTGTTATCAGAGCGGATCCTGAAGACCTGCCTAGGCAGGGAGACACCCTCTTCTGTGCATTTTGGTGAAGAATAATAGCTAGTTTTGCTTAACTCAGGAGGCCAAACAGTGGTTCCACTCAGCCAAAAAGCCTTCCCCATGGTCTCACGCAAGAGAAAAGATGCCCACCTTCTTACTTAGGAGAAGCATGTGAGCTATTTTTAAACAAAACGATTAATAGCATCTATAGCTAAAATAAATGATCAAGGGATACATATTACAAAATGATGGAAATTCTGACATCCAAAACAAAATGTGTGTATGGTGGGGTGAGTAAAATTAGAGTTGTTGCATGAAATCCAAGTTGTTATCAGCTTGAAATAGACTGTTATAAGTTAAATGTTTTATATTCATAGTAATCACAAAGCAAAAGTCTATAGTAGACGCACAAAACAAAAACAGAAATGATTCAATATATACTACCACATAAATTCATGAAGACTCAAAGAAAGACAGCAAGAGAGGAAGAAAGAAAAAGTATTTCCAATAATGATGGAGATCTTTATGATTATCCACTTCTACTTAATGAACAGTAAATAAATTTTTTCTTCTTTATTATTTTCTTAAAAAGATTTAAGAGACAGGGTCTTACCGTTCCCAAGGCTGGAGTACAGTGACATAATCAGCTCACTGCAGCCTTGAACTCCTGGACTCAAGTGATCCTCCTACCTCAGCCTCCCAAGTAGCTAGGACTACTGGCACACACCTTTGTATCCAGTTATTTTTTTTCTTTGTAGAGAAGGAGTCTTGCTTTGTTGGCCAGGCTAGTGTTGAACTCCTGGTTTCAAGAGATCCTCCCATCCTGGCTTCCCAAAGTATTAGAATAATAGGCATAAGCCACTATGTCCACCCTTCTTATGATTTTCTTAATAACATTTTGTTTTCTCTAGCTTACTTCATTATAAGAATACAGCATATAATACATCTATAAAATATGCGTAAATCATTTGTTTATATTATTGGTAAGGCTTCTCGTCAATAGTAGGATATTAGTGGTTAAGTTTTGGGGAAGTCAAAAGTTATACATAGATTTTTGATTGTGTGGTGAGAAGTTGTCCCTAGCCCTTGTATTGTTGAAGGGTCGATTATATATTCACTCAACATCAAAGCATCTAAATGTATAAAGCAAATATTAAATGATCTGAAGGTAGAGAAAGATTGCAATACAATAACAGTAGAGGACTTTAGTGCTCCACTTTCAACAATGGACAAATCATCCAAACAGAAAATTAATATGGAAACATGGGACTTGAATAATACTTTAGACCAAGTTAACTTAATAAACATATACAGAACATTCCACCCAACAGCAACATAACACATATTCTTCACAATCACACATGGATCATCTCTAAAATAGATCACACATTAGGCTGCAAAACAAGTCTTACAAATTTAAGAAATTTTAAATCGTACCAAGTATCTTTTCTGACAACAATGGTATAAAACTAGAGTCAATAACAGGAATAATATGGAAATCAAACAACATGCTCCTGAACAACCAATGGGTCAATGATCAAATTAAAAGAAAAATTTAAAAATATCTTGAGATGAATAAATATGGAAACACAACATATTAAAGCTTATAGAATCCAGCAAAAATAGTTCTAACAGAAAAGTTTATAGAAACAGAAACTATATAAAAAAAAAAGATCTATAATAAACAACTCAATGTTACTCCACCAGAAAGTAGAAAAAGCAGAATAAACTAAGCCCAAAGTTAGCTGAAGGAATTAATAAAGACCAGGCAGAAATAAATAAAATAGAAACTAGAAAAACAATATAAAAGATCAATAAAACTAAGAATTGGCTTTTAAAGAAGATAAAGAAAATCAACAAATATTTATCTATACTAAATAGAAGAGAAGACTCAAAATCACAATGAAAGAGGAGACATTACAACTCATAGTACAGAAATACAAGTGATCAGAAAAGACTACCATGAACAACTATATGCCAAAAAAGTGGATAACCTAGGAGAAATGGATACATTCCTAGACACATGCAACCTACCAAGATTGAATTATGAAGAAATAGAAAACCTTAATAGACCAGGCCGGGCGCGGTGGCTCAAGCCTGTAATCCCAGCACTTTGGGAGGCCGAGACGGGCGGATCACAAGGTCAGGAGATCGAGACCATCCTGGCTAACACGGCGAAACCCCGTCTCTACTAAAAACACAAAAAATTAGCCGGGCGAGGTGGCGGCGCCTGTGGTCCCAGCTACTCGGGAGGCTGAGGCAGGAGAATGGCGGGAACCCGGGAGGCGGAGCTTGCAGTGAGCTGAGATCTGGCCACTGCACTCCAGGCTGGGCGACAGAGCGAGACTCCGTCTCAAAAAAAAAAAAAAAAAAAAAAAAAAGAAAACCTTAATAGACCAATAACATGTAAGGATATTCAATCAGCAATAATAAGTCTCCCATCAAAGAAAATCCTAGGATGTGATGTCTTTACTGTTGCAATCTACCAAACATTTAAAGAAGAATTAATACCAATTCTTCTCAAACTCTTCCAAAATATTGAAGGGAAGGGAATACTTTTAAACTCTTTTTACAAGTCCAGCATTACCCTGATACCACAGTTGAACAGGGATATTACAAGAGAAGAAAATTATAGGCCAATATCCTTGATGAATACACACGTAAAAGTCCTCAACACAATATAAACAAACCAAATTCAACAACACATTAAAAGTATCACGCAACACGACCAAGTGGGATTTATCCCTGAGAAGTAAAGATGGTTCCATATATGTAAAACAATAAATGTGATACATCTTATCAACACAATGAAAGACAAAAGCCATATGATCATTTTATTAAATGCAGAAAAAGTATTTGATAAAATTCAGCTTCCTTTCATAATGAAATTCTCAATAAAGTAGGTATAGAAATAATGTAACTCTATACAATAAAGAACATATTAGTATACCATAATCCTGTAGCTTACATTATACTCAAGGATGAAAAATTAGAAGCCTTTTATCTGAGATCTTGCACAAAACAAGGATGCTTATTTTCACCATTTGTATTCAACACAGTATTGGATGACCTTGCTAGAGCAATTAGGAAAGAGAAAGAAATAAAAAACATCAAAATAGGAAAGAATAAAGTGAGATTTTTGCTGTTTGCTAATTATTCTATGTATATATAACCCCAAAAACTTCAGCAAGAAACTATCAGAAGTAATAAATAAATACATTAAAGTTTCAGAATACAAAATCGACATCCAAGAATTAGGTAGCATTTCTATATATTATCATCAAACTATCTGAAAAAGAAACCAAGAAAACCATCTCACTTATGATAGCTACAAAAATAAAATAAAATAAAACAAAATACTTAGAAATAAATTTAACAAAGGAAGTGAAAGACTTGTACACTAAAACCTTAAAAAATGTTGATAAAAGAAATTGAAGACATAAATAAATGGAAAGATACTCCATATTCATGGACTGGAAGAATTAGTATGTTTAAAATGTCCAGATTGCTACCCAAAGCAATGTATGGGTTCATTGCAATTCTTATCAAAATTCCAATGTCTATTTCACAAAAATAGAAAAAAATCCTAAAATTTACACTGAGTTACAAAAAACTCCCAAATAGCCAAGGAAATCATGATTATAAGAAATCTGGAGGCATCATACTACCTGATTTCAAACTATACTACAAAGCTATTGTTATTAAAACAGTATGGTACTGGGCTAAAAATAGACACTTTGCTCAATGGAACAGAATAGAGGATCCAGAAATGAACCTATCCATGTACAGTCAATTGATTTTCAACAAAGGTGATGGGAATACACAGTTGAAAAAGAAAAGTTTCTTCAATAAAGAGTGTTGGGAAAGCTGAATATCCACATGCAGAGCAACAAAATTGGACCCTTATCTCACACTATCTAACAATGAACTTAAAAGGAGTAAAGACTTAAATATAAAACCTGAAATTGAAAAATGACTAGAAGAAAATATATGAGACAAATGATATGACATTGATTAGAACAATGATGTTTTTATTTTACCCAGAAAATTCAGGCAACAAAAACAAAAATAGACAAATAAGACTACATCAAACTAAAAGCTTCTATACACAAAGTGAAACAACAAACAGGGTGAACAAACAACCTATGGATTGGGAGGAAATATTTGGAAAGCATGTATCTGATAACAGCTTAGTACCCAAAACATATAAGACGATCAAACAACTCACTAGCAAGAAAATAAATAACCCAATTTTAAAAATGGGCAAGGAACTAAATAGACATTTCTCAAAAGAAGACATACATATGGCCAAGAGATACATGAAATAATGCTCACCATCACTAATCATCAGAAAAATGCAAATCAAAACCACAATAAGATATCACCTCACACCTGTCAGAATGGCTATTATCAAAAAGATGAAAGATAACAATTGTTGGTGATGATATGGAGTAAAGGGAACCCTGATACACTATTGGTGGGAATGCAAATTAGTACAGCCATTACAAAAATGATGTGGATGTTTCTAAAAAAAAAAATAAAAAAATACAATTAGCATATGGTGCAGCAATCCCACTTTTGAGTCTATATCTAAAGAAATTGAAATCAGTACATTGAAGAGATGTCTGCACTTCCATGTTCATTGCAGCATTTATTCACAGTAGCCAAGTTGTGGAATCTCCCTAAGTGCCTATCAACAGATGGATGGATAAAGAAAATGTGGTATATATACACAACGGAATATTATCCAACCTTAAAAAGAAGTCATTTCTGCCATTTGAGACAACATGGATGGAACTTGGCAAAATAAGCCAAGCAAAGAATGACAAATACCACACATTCCCACCTGTATGTGGACTCTGAAACAATTGAATTAATAGAAGCAGAGAGTAGAATGGTGGTTACCAGAATGTGATGGTGGGAGAAATGGAGAGATGATGGTTAAAGGATAAAGAGTTTAATTTGGACAGGAGCAATTAGGTTTTGTGTGTGTGTGTGTGTGTGTGTGTGTTTAATTTGTTGCACTGCATGGTCAATAATGGTATATTGCATATTTCAAACTTGCTAGATGAGTAAATTTCAAATGTTCTCACCACAAAAATGTTAATTAAATTGTTCCACATCATATTAATGAACATAACATTACTTAGCACTTTATAAATATGTACAATTATACTTTGTCAATTTACAATAAGATAAAATTTTTTTGACTAAAAAATTTAAAGAACTTATTTTAATGTCAGGTATGTATAATAGATTTTTTAAAATATATAATGGCTAGATAGTTGTTCTTATTTGTCTTGAAATGTTTTCTGGACCATCCATTTAGTCCCATTGTCTGCTGATTTTTATTATACTCAGTGCTATACTTTAAAATGATTATAATTTACATTTTATTGTGTTATCTGGTACTATAATTTTTTCCAATACATTGTGATATGGTTTGGCTCTGTGTCCCCACCCAAATCTCATCTTGTAGCTCCCATAATTCCCATGTATTGTGGGAGGGACCTGGTGGGAGATGATTGAATTATGGGGGCAGGTCTTTCCCATGTTGTTCTTGTGACAGTAAATGGGTCTCATGAAATCCGATGGTTTTAAAAATGGGAGTTGCCCTGCACAAGTTCTCTTTGCCTGACACCATCCATGTAAGATGTGATTTGCTCCTCCTTGCCTTCTGCCATGACTGTGAGGCTTCCCCAGCCACGTGGAATTATAAGTCCAATTAAACCTCTTTCTTTTGTAAATTTGCCCAGTCTTGGGTATGTCTTTATAAGCAGCATGAAAACAGACCAGTGCACATTATTTTGGCTCATCCTTCCATTTTTGAATGGAAACTAGGATCATATTGTGAAGTTCCTACGAAATTTTCATTGGCATTGTATTGGATACAGTAGGCCAATAAAAATTGATCAATAGATATTTAATATTTTTACTTCTTTGCTTTCACTTTAGATCGTGGTGTGTTGCTCCATTTATTCTAAACCCTTTTTTTAGTATTGGCAGGTTTTCTATGTTTCTATTCAAATTCACATTTTATGATCAGTTTATAGATGTATTTAAAATTTTTAAATTTATATTTGATTGAACCTTTCCAGTGAATTTTTTAAACTAGATATTGTTGTTCTATAACAGAATGCCTTCAACCGGGAGCCTAAGGCAGATTCTGTCATGTAGAGTTCCATGAGCATATGTAGTATTTTTAAATGAATTAAATTTGCATAATTTTTGGCATGGCATTACCGTTCAGTTCAATTCTCTGTTATCTTACAGATAGTCCACCATTCTAGTGTATTGAACTTTTCTGGCCTCACAGAATGGTGAGTTTTCAGTCCTCACGTAACTGGCATCCATTAGGACAAATCTTGCTGTGGGTCAGTTACCAATAAAACCAGATGAGTATCTCCTTCCATTTACATTTTTGTCCTAAGAGCTTGGGTTTCATGCAGAGAACATTTTTTTTTTCTAGTGTTCTTCCTGCCGGAGAGCAAAGATTACTGGGTCTATATTTGCAGAGGGTCAGCTTTCAGGTTGGAGGCAGCAGACATGAGGTTCACAGGTATTACCTTCTTACAGACTGTCACCCATCTCATGAAGTCATCTTGTTACAGCAGCTTGGCCCCTGATTTCTTGGCTCTTGTGTAAATAGAAATTAACACCAGACCAAACAGAAATTTTTATCAGGCAACATTTAATAGGCTTGCAGCCTGAGCAAGGCAAGTGAGCAACATACAGGAAAGGGATCCCTGTTGCCAGCTCTCCAAAGGGCTTAGCTCTTGTCATTCATTTAAGGAAGCTGAGGAGAAAAATGAGTGATATGTAGGCTTGTAGAGGTGGGGAATTTTTAGCACCAAAGATGACTCGGTCCTTCAGAAGCCACTCTGAGGAACATTTGTCTCGAATAAAACTTCATTTTAGAGGCACCTTCAAAAAGAGGATAAAATTTCTCTAGCCCAATGGTTAGCACTTTTGGTTGAAAGGCAGCAGTCTCCAAATGCAATTCTGAATAAAAATCTGCTTCACTAACAAATTCATTGGTCAAAGCCAATGAGCAATTGGAAAAATATTAAGTAGTAACAAATGACTAATTTTATTAGTAAATCCTTCTCTTCCTTGCCTACATCTACCTCCCTATATGCAGCTTTCTCTATTCCCCCTTATATTTCTGATTTCTCTGCTTCAACACCTTCTCATACTCCTTCCTCCTCTTACTCAGACCTCCAGCTTTTCCCAACAACTCTCCTGAAACCCCCAAATGCCAAGGACCTCTGATACAGGTCACATTTGACAGTTTACTTTAACAGTAAACAGGCTTCCAAAGGTACTTGCGTTGGGGAGGTCTTGTAATTCATGGCAACATCCTGTCCCTGAGTAAAAAATATTAACATGAAGAGTTCTCTTCCCTTCTTCTAAACTTTCCTGTATGTTCCTATAAAAGCATTCCAACTTGTAACAGACTCTGAAACACTTCCAACTGTGTTGGTGTGTCTTCCAGGATTTATCCTCATATTTGTCTTCCAATAAACTTTTATCAAATTATTTGTCTCAACAGCATTATTTTGGTGGATACTTCTACAGATTCTTTCTTCTCATGATCCAGGTATAAAGAGACCTATAAAGTTTAAATCTTGTACTGAATTAAGCTGAATTAAGAACTCTAATAAAAGATTTCCCTAAACTCAAATAAGATTGGCAAATATTCATAGAAGAATTTAGAATTCTTTTGGGTGAACATGACCCACGGTTACCTGATTGCTATAGATAGAATGTTTATGTTCCCCCAAACTCGACTGTTGAAGCCCTTACTTCCAGTGTGACAGTATTTGGAGATGGGCTCTTTGGGATGTAATTAGGGTTAAATTAGCTTATGAAGGTAAGGACCTCCTGATGGAATTAATAACCTTATTAGAAGAAGAAGAGATTTTTCTCTTCTTGTCTGTGATAAAGCAAAGAGGAAAGGCCAGGTGAGGACACAGTAAGTAGGCAGCCATCTGCAACCCAAGGAGAGAACACTTCCCACCCTCTAAAACTGTGAGAAAATAAATTTCTGTTGTTTAAGCCACCCAGTATATGGCATTTTTTTCTGACAGCCCTAGTGTGGCAGGACTTTTCCTTAGTTCAGCTAAAGACGGGGTTCTTGTCCATCCCATGGACATGAAAATTTAGGCTTCCAGGCGGTTTAAAGGGTGAATGAAGCAGGGTTTTATTGGGTGAAAAGGAAAAAAAGAGGGGAAACGGGGATTTTCGCAAGGCCAGAGTCCCTCTGCTAGAGGGCTTCCCACCAGGCACTTTGAATCTCAGGTTCCGCCCAGGAAGAGGAGGGGCCAGGCTAGGGTTCTTCTCTGCGGCAAACGTCCTGAATTTCCCGAGGCACCACCTCAGTGGGCAGGCTGATTGGAGTTTCTCCAAGACCCCCTCCCACCTGACTGTCTCACTAGCAGTCTAACACACTGACCTATGTGTGACCTGTATCAACTTGTAGTGATGTTGGTTGAAATCTGAAATGCTAAATCCTGGATGACAAAAGCTGGTTATACTTTCCTGGAAAGGGAGCTACAGAATCCTTCTTTCCACAATAAATCTGAGGGTCAAAAAAAAAAAATTTTTTTTAAGGCTCTAAGAGTAGGTTGAAGTCTCCTAAAAGCCAGACCTGAAACATTTCCAGCAAAAATTAATTGGACCATAATTCAGTCATGCAAACTGATGAAACTATAGGAGATTTTCGGAATAGACTAGAAAATACCCTCCAACATTTGTAAGCTAAGGAAGATGTTAATGTAATAGCTACTCTTTCATCTCATTTCGCCAATGGAGTTAAGCCTGAAATTGAAGACCAAATTTGAAAACTAATTAGAATGGAAATAGCCCCTTTATCTGCAGTACAATACTTGGCACAGCATTTTGAAAGGACTTTAGAACAAAAATGAAGCAGATTCCAAAATAAACTTGTAGCACTACTAATCCAACAGCTAGGTTACCCATTTTATAACAAGTGACTTGTTGACAAGGACACGTTTGGATATTGTTAATAGGACACAGGAAAGAAGATTGTCCCATCTTACAAGAGGAAAACAAAAACAGAAAAATTCCTAATTCCGTTCAATCAATGTTCTCACAAAAACCAGACAAAGAAAAACCATCCAGGCCGGGCGCGGTGGCTCAAGCCTGTAATCCCAGCACTTTGGGAGGCTGAGATGGGTGGACCACGAGGTCAGGAGATCGAGACCATCCTGGCGAACACAGTGAAACCCCGTCTCTACTAAAACTACAAAAAACTAACCAGGCGAGGTGCCTGGCGCCTGTAGTCCCAGCTACTTGGGAGGCTAAGGCAGGAGAATGGCGTGAACCCGGGAGGCGGAGCTTGCAGTGAGCCGAGACCGCGCCACTGCACTCCAGCCTGGGCAACAGAGCGAGACTCCGTCTCAAAAAAAAAAAAAAAAAAAAGAAAAAGAAAAACCATCCAATATTCTGCCTTATGCTAAACACTCACAGTAAATACAATACTAATATAGACGGTCAACTTCATCAATTCCTGGTAAATAAGGTTGCTACTCTTTCTACATGAAACCCTGCCATCTTTGCTCAACCTTTTCTTTGGAGTAAGCCTATTACACAGGTGGTATTTCAAATACTCCACAGATTTTCTCTGTATCTCAGCCCTTAACTGTAACTATTGGGGTTTGACTGCAAAAACATTCCTTCCTATCTTGCGATATCACCCCTGCACATTTAATAGGAAGATATTTACTTTGCAAATGGATCTGCAATATTAAATGTGCTCCAAAAGGACTATTTTTTAAGGTTGCAGAGAACACTTCTATTCATAATCAAGTTGTGTCTGCTCAAGATGCAATTTTGCCTTCTCTATTATATTTGATACTATCCCAGATAAAGATCTTGAGCTTATATCTGGCTGAATCTTTGTGTTTTTATTTCACCCCTACAGTGTCCTGGAGCTTTCCAAGTTACCTTCAGAGAACAGATAATTAGAAGGAAAGATAACAATCAACCTCTGTAATAGACTAGACAAACTGAACCTGAAAGTACTGAATGCAAAGCAGTGAATTAAAACTATAAAGAATTTTCTGGTCGTTGTGCTAGTGGTTGCGTTAGCATCTTCAAATTTTATTTTTGGAAGAAATCTTAGATACCTTTTGTTGTTGTTGTTGTTTTTAAAAGCCCATCATATCATGTGAAATATAATCTCACTTACTTCAGGTTTGAGTGACATTTTGAAAAGCCAAGGATGAGGAGGAATCATATTGTTTTTAAGTCTAACTTCCTCAAATATTTGACACACTCATATTGGAACAGGTTAGTCACTTAGAGATGCAGCAAGTGAAGGAAAGGATGTGTCTTATATACTGGTGAGTATCTAGCGCCAAAGCCAGATATAAGGATGTAGCCTTCCATATGTATTTTGATTGAAATAATGAAACTGGGAGTGGAGCATGAAGGTCAGAGATGATGTTCTTATTAAAGGCTTTTGAGATATATTAACAAATTTGCTTCCATCCCTTCACCACCTCCCAAAACAGGTGGAATAAGGCTTTTTAATATTAACTAAATTGAGAGGTGGAAAATGGCATGCTGTGTTCATAAGTTTATAAATATTACTGAGATGAAATATATTTTCATGTAGTAATTTTTAAGTCATACTTTCACCTTATAACACATAAGTTTCATTGCAGCATTGAAGTCCGGGTTAGTGTTATAATAAAAAGTATATTGCATTCAGGCTGGGTGCGGTGGCTCATGCCTGTAATCCCAGTGCTTTGGGAGGCTGTGGCAGGCAGATCACTTGAGGTCAGGAGTTCCAGAACAGGCTGGCCAACATGGGGAAACCCCATCTCTACTAAAAATACAAAGATTATCTGGGCATGGTGGTGTGTGCCTGTAATCCCAGCCACTTGGGAGGCAGAGGCAGGAGAATCACTTCAACCTGGGAGGCAGAAGTTGCAGTGAACTGAGATTGTGCCACTACACTCCAGCCTAGGTGACAGAGTGAGACTTTGTCTCAAAAAAAAAAAAAAAGTATATTATAGTTAGTGCTGATTATGTGGCAGACATTGTGTTAAATTCTTTGTAGGTATTATTTATGAAATTTAATGTATTCCTTAGTACAAGCTTGTTGATGTAAGTATTATCATCCTCATTTTACAGCAAATATACTACTAAGACTTTTAACCACATTTTATGACAGCTCATAATGCCACAAGGTTCTGATACTTGGTTCAAATGATAACTCACTTTGTTAAAAAAAGAAGGTTAAATTATGTTTAATAACTGCTCCTTGTTCTTCAAAGTAGACTAGAAAAGAAAGTGGACTAGAATTATCTGGAACTGTCTATCTCTACCTTTCCCCTCAACTCTGAAAGTTTTATTATTCATTTTCTAAAAGAATAGTACTGAGAGATTGTGTAAGTCTTACACCAAGTTACATCTAGGGCATGTAAGATGAGCTAAAGAGACTGATCACAATAGCTTAGCAGCAGAGAATTCTTTTGAGAGAGTTATTGGTGTGCACTGATATCCACCCTCTCTTTATCACTGCTCATTTTCCCCATAGGGCAATGAGAGGTGCTGCTTTCTTACTATCTTTACAAACTAAGTAGCATTGGGTGCTTAAAGATCCTCTTGAAAAGCTGATATGTGCTCTTTGGGGTTTGGAGACACTAGTACTGGTGCCCAATTCATGCCTAAAACCATCTAAAAGTGATAGTCTGGGGTGGAATGGTTTGTGGCAAAGTAGGAAAGAAAAGAGAGTTGGGGGCATCCTGTTCCTACAGTGTATGGCTAAACTGGTGCGCATGAGTTTTTCTCCGGGGTAGAATCACTGGGGTGTTCTGGACTTGGGTCATATTCCTGCCCAAGATGTCAACATGTCAAGGTGCACTGATCTCAGCATCAACAATATATTGAATGAGTGCATCTCTAGAAGAGAGAATTTGAGGAAAGGAATCAGAAGTGGACTACAATAGATACTTGCTATTGGGAGGTCCTGGCAGCGGGGGATCAGCAAAGAACCCAAATCATCCTTAAGGACTTAAGCCACCACCAGAAGGTGCCGACATCAGATCAGTTATGTATCATGTGAGGTTTCTTTTCCTTAATTCCCTGCACTCTAGTGTTACAACTTGAAGGTATCATAAACATGAGCTAGTGTACGCAGTGGGAGGTAGAGTTGGAAATGAAAATAAAAAGCCATACTCCTTTTTCACTCTGTGCCTGTAAGGCTGAATCAGGCCTTGGCTGTGTGACTGAGTGGGATCTGAGGGGGAGCAAGATACAAGGGGAGAAACTTTAAATCAAATCTCTCAGAGAGAGATTTAAAAATTTAGGTCAAATGGTATTTATTTTTATTTAGAAAAAGAGACTATTCATTTATCTGAGAGTGACTAATGAACAAACAGGAAAAAAAGTTATGATTACATAAAAGAGGAATTATAAGAAAGAATAAAGTTGCTTTTTGCTTGCACAGAACTAGATATAAAATATTAATTGTTTAAAATGTAAAAACAATAACTAAATTGGGGCATAAACAAGATAAATCTTAAATACAAATGAACTAATATGTTATATTGTGTTCCCATGGTTGGGGAATAGGCAGTACCTATTCTATAGTCCTATTAAGGCTTTCTTAAGTATCATTGTTGAAAACTAAGAATATCTTGGGGCCGGGCGCGGTGGCTCAAGCCTGTAATCCCAGCACTTTGGGAGGCCGAGACGGGCGGATCACGAGGTCAGGAGATCAAGACCATCCTGGCTAACATGGTGAAACCCCGTCTCTACTAAAAAATACAAAAAACTAGCCGGGTGAGGTGGCGGGTGCCTGTAGTCCCAGCTACTCGGGAGGCTGAGGCAGGAGAATGGTGTAAACCCAGGAGGCGGAGCTTGCAGTGAGCTGAGATCCGGCCACTGCACTCCAGCCTGGGCGACAGAGCGAGACTCCGTCTCAAAAAAAAAAAAAAAAAAAAAAAGAAAACTAAGAATATCTTAAAGAATATTAACAAAGTGCATGACATGAAATGACAGCGGAAAAATTAAAAGAACATTGAAAAAAAATGACAGAGAAAAAGATGAGAAGAGTGTGTATCTGATGTATGCAAAAAATACTAATGCTAGTCTTATGTTATTCCTACTGTAAGATTTATCTCCATACATCTACGTGGAAAAACTGGTCGACTTAAACATAGAGGAAAATTTCCTACATTATTAATTTCTTCCTCTAAAAGTAGAAGACAAAAATACTCTAATTCTCAGACTTTCCTATGGGTAGGCATATGATTTCGATTCTTCCCTGCAGGTTGACTTTTGTGAGGCTTAGCTGGAGATGTGAGCAACTCAAAGATGCAACTTTTCATGGGGTAGGGGAGTGTTTGTTTACTGAAAATGTGAAGATGGCGGCATCCATTTACTCACAGCTGACACTGCAGAAGGTTCCAGCATTTCATCCGGAGATCATGGTGCTGGGTCATGGTAGCTGTGTTGTTTTCCTGTGAGATGCCTTTACAATGGTATTATTATCCTTGGTGGAATAGCTGTAGAGTATGGCTCCCTCACAATTCTGGAGTATCTGTGTGCAACCTAATGATCTTAAAAATTAAATTACTTTTTACTTAAATTGCTGAGCAGATTGTTATTTGCTATGAAGAACTCTGAATAATACACATCCTGAAACAATTGTAGTAGGATAATATTTTGTATTAATGAATTATTCTTGATTTTTCGATCTGTCATTTATTTTTCCCTAGCAAGGCATTTACCCTGAGTAGTTTTGAGGATATAATGTCATAGCAGAGGGGCAGAGAGAAAAATGAAGTCAAATTTCAGGCTTTATAGGATTATAGTCCTGGTCCTCAGAAGAATGGAAAGTAATTTGAGTTTGAGTTAAAGCTTTCCTTCTGTGTGTGGAAGTTATTTTCTAACTTCAGGAAAGGGAAAAGACTAAGAAAGGGAAACTGGAGAAGAGAGATCTAGGTGGCTTGGGAATGGGGCAGTAATTACCTACAGGGTTTATATGGACAGAGAAGGTGGAGCCTCTACTCATATATGAATTCTGCACAGAGGCAACCACTTTCTCTGCCAGTGCCCACAGATCATGCAGTCTCCACCCAAATGACAACTGTGCACTCTCTGTACTTTAAAGCCTAGTTAAGTGTCCCAGATCTCCTTTATTTGCAGCCAGCATGCCATACAAAGACCACTTGGCAGGAGTGATGCTCAACTGTGCCCCATGGCTTGTTTGGTCTCATCAGATTTTCATCATATTCACCACACTTCAGCCCTATCCTAGGACCATAGTAAATCCCCGAATAAGAGCATGGGACTGAATATACAGAAGGGTGGTACCTATGAGAGAAAAAAAATCTACCTGGAACAGAAACTGCTTGATATCTCGTTGGAAAATGCATCCAAGTTACACAATATCTCTCTTGAGTCCTTGTGTGTGATTTCAAATATAGGATTTAGTTAAAGATCATATTAAAAGTTAGTACTATAAATAAGCATGAGTTGAATTGCTCTGTAGGTAAAACATTGACCTCATACTTAACCTTTACTTTGCAATCTTTATGGTTCAAGAAAAATGTATGCATCATGATTTTGAGTTAAGTTTAATGGCAGTTGTTTGACACTCTGAAGTTGCTCATTCAACTTGTTTCTTGGGAAGAGGGAGCTGGACAGGCAAATTTTGTTCCTTGTACTTTTAGAGTATGTGACACATTGGTTGCTGTGATTTGCTTCTCATCTGGATATCCTGTATCTCTTTCTGAAGCCTCTGGCTCTCATTCTTGAATCCCTCCTTGAGAAGGCGTTCCTGTTCCTAAAAGGGAAAGTGGAGACTAAGTCTATCCAGCTTAACACATTTCCACCAAATTAGTTTCCCTTTTGGTACTTATATTGATCCTTCAAGAATTTTTGACACTTGCTTTTGAAATGCTTTCTTCCCTTAATTTTCATTCTATCACTCTCTTCTGAGTCTCCTATATCTGCAATAATTTTTCTATGAATTTTTAGCTTCAAAAATGTTGTTGTCCTACAGTTTCTAAAATATTAGTGACCCAGCATTTCATTCCTTGGTCCCTTCACCCTTCACACACATGCAACACAGTCTTTTGGAAAAACCATAACTTTCTCTTGTTCTTTTTTGTTGTTGTTGTTCATTTCTGATCTATACAGTATGGACTCTTACATATATATCTAGGAAGGTATGAAAGATAGGTGATTTCCAATTGGTAGGTTACTACATAACTCAAGAGTAGGGCAAGTGTTTGATCATGGAATTTAGTACCAGTCTCCAAAATTCAGAGGTAACAGAAATAAACTGAGGAGATCAGGGCTTACAGTGGCCCATAGGGTATTTCTGGGCAAACATAAATGTGGAAAAGAGCCCAGAGAAGAAGAAAGAATTAGCACCATCAGCACTTAACCAGTGTGCTTAAGTGGTAGATGGTTAGGGAATCTTTCTTTCTTTCTTTTTCTTTTGAGATGGAATTTCACTCTTGTTGCCCAAGCTGGAGTGCAATGGCGCCATCTCAGCTCACTGCAGCCTCCGTCTCCCGGGTTCAAGCGATTCTCCTGCCTCAGCCTCCTGCGTAGCTGGGATTACAGGCAGGCGCCACCATGCCCAGCTAATTTTGTATTTTTAATAGAGATGGGGTTTCTCCATGTTGGTCAGGCTGGTCTTGAACTCCCGAGCTGAGGTGATCCGCCCCCCTCAGCTTCCCTAAGTGCTAGGATTACAGGTGTGAGCCACTGCACCTGACCTGGTTAGGGAATCTTTGTACTCATAACAGTGCTTCCAGACATAAAGTCATAGCAGGCATGACAGAAACAAAATCCCTATGGATCCCTCTCAGTAGGAAAGACGGGCTAGATATTTCTCCAGGTACTCTGATGCAGAAAAGTTACTTATTGCTCGTGAAATTATAATTACTTCATTTAGCAAATGAGAAACTAATAGTTCCTCTGCCATTAGAGGAAAATTTGATCACATAATGTAAAATACTTGTGCAGTGCCTAGCAATGTTTGTTGGTGATAGCATAATAAAGAATTCCATGTGATTGTAGCCTGCAAGTAAACAGTCTTTACTAACCAGAGATGACTGGCATAAAAACAGTTAGGGAATGAAAAACGTAGTAGTGTCTGGGCTAGAAAGTTTTTTGGGAGGCATTAGGTTCTCAGCTTTACACTTCGTTTTCAATAGGGGGCACTGGAAGAGAAAATTGAGATGATGCTATTGAATACCTGAAGTTTAAGAGCGAGGGTCTTCTCTTGCTCTGCCATTAACTGGGCCCTGTCCCTCTCCATCTTCTCAGTCAATTGTTTCACATGTTCCTGATAACTCTTCTCTTTCTGTTCCATCATCTGCTCATTCTTCTTTTGTATTTCCTCCAACATTTTCTTTGCAGCTTCTGCAGATTCAGCCTTTATACGTTCCACTGTGGAAGAAAAATAAACAGAAAAAAATATGAATATTCAATTGTAGGTGTTCCCTTTTCCTTTCCCTCTTTTTTGTTTGTCTTATCCTTACATCATTGATAAAACTTCTTGTAATTTTGCCCTGGATAACCAGAAAACCAATGATCATACAGATTAGTTAAGAAAACTCTCATAAAACTATGAATGATACTTGCCATTCTTTCTCTACAATAATAATTTCAGGTGGACCAATATTGCTAACTAACATTTTGAGGGCTTTCCAACCATGTAGAGTGTTTTCAGCTGTTCTCACCTTCAATCGCTTTTTCCTTTTCTGAGAGTGACTGGTCCGTCTGTAGAAGTGCGTCAGCCACATCCTCCCTGGACTCCAAGTATTTTTTCAGCACCTCTTCGGCCTGGTTATACAGAGAGAGGTAGAATGAAGAAAGAGTGATGATGGGTCAGAGCAAAACCCTGCAATACATCTGTTAATTCAATTTAATTTTAGCACTCATGTAACAATTCACTTTATAATTCCAATAGTATTTCAGATTTAGTAGGTCTGAAATGCAACTCTGGATCTCCCTTCAAACCTATTCCTTCCCAATGACCCCAATTTTAGTAATTAATAACTCTGTTCATCTAACTGTATCCCGGATATCTTTCTTGTCTCACATATCCTGTAAACAATCATCTGCAAATTATGTTAGCTTTAGCTTCAAAATACAGCCAGAACCCATCACTTGTCACCTGCTTCATCCAAACACCCTAGTCCAAGACAGCATCACCTCCAGCCTGGACAATTGTTAAAGTATCTGGTCTCTCTGCTTCCACTCTTTTTTCTCTACAGTCCGTTCTCCTCAGAGCAGCCAGATATTTGCTATATTATTTAAAGAAAAATCTTACCATTCGTATACTCAAAGCCCTCTATTAACTTTCTAGTTCATCAAAAAATGTTTCAAACTTCTTTCACTGGACTTCAACATACTCCCCTGTCTGGCTTCTGGTATCTGACCACTCCTCTGAACGTATCTGTCACCAGTCGCTCCTTGGTTCACCACCAGGCAGCACATTAGCTTTCTTGCTATTCCTAGGACACAAGCCAATTTATTTATCTGGATCATTTCTGTTATTGAAAGTTCTTTTTTCCTAGAGTCCATTTGGCTCACTCTTTAACTTCTTTGAAGATTCTGCTGAAACTTGACCTCATCTGAGAGGCCTTCAGTAAGAACATATATATAAAATTGGTGCACTTTTCCTTCCTCTTCTATACCTGTATCCTGCTTTTTCTTCAGAGTGTTTTTTGTCACTGTGATAGGGACTGCTAGAGTCGTTCTAAATTTCTGTTCTCCTCTGTGTACTTTGTAACAGACTGTGATTTTTTGTTTTTTTTCCAGCTGGGCAGGTCGTGATAAAATACTGTCTTTTCTTTTCTTTTCTCTTTTTATTCTTTTTGAGACGGAGTCTCGCTCTGTCACCTGGGCTGGAGTGCAATGGCGTGATCATGGCTCATTGTAACCTCTGCCTTCCGGGTTCAAGTGATTCTCCTGCCTCAGCCTCCTGAGTAGCTGGAATTACAGGTGTGCACCACCATGCCTGGCTAATTTTTGTATTTTTTTAGTAGAGACGGGGTTTCACCATGTTGGCCAGGCTGGTCTTGAACTCCTGACCTCAGGTGATCTACCCACCTCGGCCTCCCGAAGTGCTGGGAATATAGGTGTGAGCCACCGCACCAGGCCAATACTCTCTTTTCTACTCAACCTCCCTTATAGCTGAGGTGCCCATATGGCCAGACTAAATTCTGGCCAATAACATATACTCAGAAGTATTATATAGTACATCTTGAAAATCTCTTTAAAGAAAGTTGACCCTTTTACTCTTTTGTTTTTCCTCTTTTACCCCATCTATAATGTGGAACCAAAGGCTGAATTTCTATGAGCCATCTCAGAGCAGAAATTGACCTTGAAGATCGAGGCCATACGCTAAGGGGCTGAAGCAGAACAAGGGATCTAGATGAATGTGAAGTCATCATAGCAGCATTCAGCTCTCTCTTCCTGATTTCTCACATACATACAAGAAAGAAAGAAACTTCTACCTTTTAAAGCCACTGTTGTTTTTCATTTTGAGTAACATATAGCCAAAGCTAATTCTAACTGATGTAACCTGAGTGTACCAGCATAGAAGAATTGCTAAAAGCATAGAAGAATTGCTAAGAGAATAGATTCTGCTACCTGCACTTGCATCCAAGCTGTATCATTCATTATTTGTGTGATATTGGTAAGTCCTTGCACTTCCCTGACCCCGGGCTGCAAAGCTTGTGGCTCCAAAAGAGAACCTTTCCTTCCTCTGGAGGAGAGGAAAGAGAAGAGTGGGAGGGACTTTGTCTTGCATCTTGCACACCAGCTCAGCCACAGCAGGACAGGGTGTCAGTTGGAGTCACAAGGACCCCGTTCCAGGCCCTCCTGGATGACATTTCTAGACACACCCTAGGCCAAGGGTAATCTGCTACTTTGAAGAGAAGGATCCAGCCCTGGCAGGATCCATCACCTGCTAATTGAAGAGCCTTTGCACCCTGAATAACCAGCAGCAATACCCAGGTAATATGTTGAGGGCCCTGAGAGAGACTCTGAGACTTGCTGCTTCAGGTGAGACTGAAGCACGTTCTCAGCCATAGTGGCTATGGGGCGAGACTCCTCCTGCTTCAGAAAAGTAGAGGGAAAAGTACGGGGGGCAGTGTTTGCACTTTAGGTAGCAGCTCATCTGCATGGGGGATAGAGCACCAGGCAGGCTCTCAGGGTACCTGATTCCAGGACTTTAATCTTGGATGGTATTTCTGGACCTGCTCTGAGCCAGACAGGAGCCCTCTGTTCTGAAGGGAGAGTCCCAGGCCAGGCAGTATTTACCACAAGCTGATGAAAAAGCCCTTGGGTCTTAAGACAATATTGGTGGTAGTCTGACAGTACTCTCCATGGGCCTGTGGTGGCTGTGGCCATGGGGTGAGGCTCTGTGCTGCCTTTGGAAAGGAGAGGGAAGAGTGGCAAGGACTGTGTCTTGTGGCTTGAGTGCCAGCTCAGCTGCAGTACAATAGGACACCAGGTAGATTTCTAAGGTTTTTGACTGTAGTCCTTGGTCCAGATGACATCTCCGGACATCTCTGGACATGCCAGGGGCCTGAGGAAACTCACTGCCCTGAAGGGAAGGACACAGGCCTGGCTGGCTTTGCCACCTGCCGATTGTAGAGTCGCAGGTTCTTGAGTGAATGTAAGTGGTAGTCAGGGAGTTACGATAGCAGGCCTCAGGAAGGACCCAGTGTTGTGCTGGCTTCAGGTCTGACCTAGCACAGTGCTAGTTGTGGTGGCCACAGGGGTGCCTGTGTCACTTCACACCGAGCTCCATTTGGCTCAGAACAGAGAGAGAAAGACTTCATTTGTTCGGGAGAAAGTAAGAGAAGAGAACAAGACTCTGCCTAGTACACCAGAAAATTCTGGATCTTGCCCAAGACCATCAAGGCAGTACCTCTAGGAGTCTGTAAGAATCACAGTATTACTGGACTTGGGGCGCCCCCATAGCAGATACAGCTTAGATCATGATACCTAAGTCCTTTTGAATATCCGGAAAGCCTTCCCCAAAGGACAGGTACAAATAAGCACAGACTGTGAAGATTACAATAAATACCTAACTCTTCAATGACCAGACACAGATGAACAAGTATCAAGACCATCCAGGAACATGACCTCTCCAAATGGACTACATAAGGCATCAGGGACAAATTCTGGAGAGACAGATATGTCACCTTTCAGGCAGAGAATTCAAAATAGTTGTTGTATTAGTCCATTCTCACACTGAAAAAGACGTAGGTAATTTATAAAGGAAAAGAGGTTTATTGGATTCACAGTTCCATGTGGCTGGGGAGGTCTCATAATCATGGTAGAAGGTGAAAGGCATGTCTTACATGGTGGCAGACAAGGGAGAATGAGAGCCAAGTGAAAGGGGCTTCCCCCTTTATAAAACCATCAGGTCTCATGAGACTTATTCACTACCACAAGAACGGTATGGGGAAAACTACCCCTATGATTTAATGATCTCCCACCAGGTCCCTCCCACAGCACATGAGAATTATGGGAGCTACAATTCAAGATGAGATTTGGGTGGGGACACTGCCAAACCATATCACTCTGCCCCTGGTCCCTCCCACCAGATTCCTCCCACAGCACATAGGAATTGTGGGAGCTATAACTGAAGATAAGATTCGGTTGCAGAAACAGCCAAACCATGTCATTCTGCCCCTGGTCCCTCCCAAATCTCATGTCCTCACATTTCAAAGCCAATCATGCCTTCCCAACAGTCCCCCAAAGCCTTAACTCATTTCAGCATTAACTTTAAAGTCCACAGTCCAAAGTCTCATCTGAGACAAGGCAAGTCCCTTCTGCCTATGAGCCTGTCAAATCAAAACCAAGTTAACCACTTTGTAGATACAATGGGAGTTATAGGCATTGGATAAATATACCCCTTCCAAAAGGCAGAAATTGGCCAAAACAAAGAGCCTAAAGGCCCCATGCAAGTCCAAAATCCAGCAACGCAGTCAAATCTTAAAGTTCCAAAATGATCTCCTTTGACTCTATGATTCATATCCATTTCACACTGATGAAAGAGGCAGATTCCCACGGTCTTGGGGAGCTCTGCCTCTGTGGCTTTGTGGGGTATAGCCCCTTCCTGGCTGATTTCATGGAATGGCATTGAGTGTGTGCAGCTCTTCCAGGCACATAATGCAAGTTGTTGGTGGATCTACCATTCCGGGGTCTGGAGGATGGTGGCCCTCTTCTCACAGCTCCACTAGGCAGTGCACCAGTGGGGCCTCTGTGTCGGGGCTTCAACCCCACATCTCCCTTCTGCACTGCCCTAGCAGAAGTTCTCCATGTGGGGCCCACCCCTGCAGCAAACTTCTTCCTTGACATCCAGCCATTTTCACACTTCCTCTGAAATAGAGGTGGAGATTCCCAAACCTCAATTCTTGACTTCTGTGCACTCGCAGGCTCAACACCATGTGGAAGCTGCCAAGGCTTGGGGCTTGTACCCTCTGAAGCCATGGCTGGAACTGTACCTTGGCCCCTTTTAGCCACGGCTGGAGTGGCTGGGACACAGGGCACCAAGTCCCTAGACTGCACATAGCAGAGAGGCCATGGGCCTGGCCCACAAAACCATTTTTCCCTCCTAGGCCACTTGGCTTGTGATGGGAGAGGCTGCCATGAAGACCTCGGACATTCCCTGGAGACATTTTCCCCATTGCCTTGGTGATTAACATTCAGCTCCTTGTACTTATGCAAATTTCTGCAGCTGGCTTGAATTTCTCCTCAGAAAATGAGTTTTTCTTTTCTATTGCATTGTCAGACTGCAAATTTTCTGAACTTCTATGCTCTGCTTCTTTTTTAAAAATAGAATGCTTTCAACAGTACCCAAGTCACCTCTTAAATGCTTTGATGCTTAGAAATTTCTTCCATCAGATACTCTAAATCACCTCTCTCAAGTTCAAAATTCCACAAATCTCTGGGGCAGGGACAAAATGCTGCCAGTCTCTTTGGTAAAGCATAACGAAAGTCACCTTTCCTCCAGTTCCCAATGAGTTCCTCATCTCAATCTAAGACTGCCTCAGCCTGGATTTCACTGTCAGCATTTTGGTCAAAGTCATTTAACAAGTCTCTAGGAAGTTCCAAACTTTCCCACATTTTCCTGTCTTCTTCTGAGCCTTCAAACTGTTCGAACCTCTGCCTGTTACCCAGTTCTAAAGTTGCTTCCACATTTTTGGGTATCTTCACAGCAGTGCCCCACTCTACTGATACCAATTTACTGTATTAGTCTCTTTTCACACTGCTGATAAAGACATACCTAAGACTGGGTAATTTATAAAGTAAATGTAACATGGTTTCATGTGGCTGGGGAGGCCTCATAATCATGCCAGAAAGTGAAAGACACGTCTTACATGGTGGCAGACAAGGGAGAATGAGAGCCAAGCAGAAGGGTTTTTCCTTATAAAACTATCAGATCTTGTGAGACTTATTCCTGACCACAAGAACAGTATGGGGGGAAACTGCCCCCATGATTCAATTATCTCCCACCAGTTCCCTCCCACAACACAGGGGAATATGGGTTACAATTCAAGATGAGATTTGGGTGGGGATACAGTCAAACCATATCAGTCGTTTTGAGAAAACTCAAAGAAATTCAAGATAACACAGAGAAGAAATTCATAATTCTATCAGATAAATTTAAAAAACAGATTGAAATAGTTTAAAAGAACCAAGGTAGAAATTCTAGAGCTGAAAAATGCAATTGGTATAGTGAAGAATGCATCAGTCTTTTAATAGCAGAATTCATCAAGCAGAAGAAAGAATTAGTGAACTTGAAGGCAGGCTATTTTTAGAGGATACAAAAGAAAAATAATAAAAAAATGAAGCACACCTATAGGATCTAGACAATAGCCTTGAAAGGACTAATCTACGAGTTATTGACCTTGAAGAGAAGGTAGAGAAAGAGATAAAGGTAGAAAGTTATTCAAAGGAATAATAACAGAGAATTTCTCAAATCTAGAGAAAAACATCAATATCCAAGTACAAGAAGGATATAGAATATAAAGTAGATTTAATCCAAAGAAGGGTTTAACCTCAAGGCATTTAATAATAAAACACCCAAAGGTCAAGGATAAAGAAAGGATCCTAAAAGTAGAAGAGAAAAGGGACAAATAACATACAATGGAACTCTAATATGTTTGGCAACAGAGTTTTCAGTGGAAAACTTACAGGCCAGGACAGAGTGGCATGACATATTTCAAGTGCTGAAGGAAAAAATCCTTTTACCCTAGAATGGTATAGCAGGTGAAAATATGCTTCAAACAAGAAGGAGAAATAAAGACTTTCCTACAGAAATGAAAGCTGAGTGATTTCATTGACACCAGACCTGTCCTACAAGAAATGCAAAAGGGAGTACTTCAGTCATAAGAAAAGGACATTAACAAGCAATAAGAAAACATCTGAAAGTCAAGACTCACTGATAATAGTAAGTACACAGAAAAACACAGAATAATATAACACTGTAACTGTGGCATGCAAATTCCTTTTATCTTGAGTAAAAAAACTAAGGGATAAACCAATCAAAATTAATAATTAATATACCTTTTAAAACATACACAATACAATAAAATATAAATAGAAAACAAAGTTGCAAAGTGGGGATATGAAGTTAAAGTGTAGAATTTTAATTCATTTTTTGCTTGTTTGTCTGTTTATGCAAATAGTGTTAACTTGTTATCAGCTTAAAAAAATGGGCTATAAGATGGTATTTGCAAGCCTCCTGGTGACCTCAAACCAAAACACATACAACAGATACACAAAAAATAAAAAGCAAG
The DNA here is from genome assembly GCF_049350105.2 of Macaca mulatta. Classification (NCBI taxonomy): domain Eukaryota; kingdom Metazoa; phylum Chordata; class Mammalia; order Primates; family Cercopithecidae; genus Macaca; species Macaca mulatta. The sequence continues at coordinate 151,461,768 of NC_133406.1, read as the reverse complement.
AAACTAAATCACATCAGCAGAGAAAATCAATTTCACTAAAAGGAAGACAGGAAGGAATAAAACAAGGAGGAGAAGACCACAAAACAACCAGAAAACAAATAACAAAACATTACTTATCAATAGTAATGTTGAATGTAAATAGACTAAACTCTCCAATCAAAAGACACAGACTGGCTGAATGGATTAAAAAAAACAAAGATCCAATGATTTGTTGCCTACCTCACCTACAAAGACATACATAGACTGAAAATAAAGGAATGGAAAAAGATATTCTATGCCAATGGAAACCAAAAGTAGCAGGAGTATTCAGTCATACTTAGACAAAATAGATTACAGGACAAAAACCATAAGAAGAGACAAAGAAGGTCAGTGTATAATGATAGAAAGGTCAATTCAGAATGAAGATATGACAAATTTAAATATATGTGCACCCAATACTGCAGGACCCAGATATGTAAAGGAAATATCATTAGAGCTAAGGAAAGAGACTCCAATACAATAATACCTGGAGACTTCAACATCCCACTTTCAATATTGGATAGATCTTCCAAACATAAAATCAACAAGAAAACATTGAATTTAATCCGCACTATAGACCAAATGGACCTACTAGATATTTACAGAACATTTCATCTAGTGGCTGCAGAATACACATTCTTTTCCTCAGCACATGGATGATTCTCAAGGATATCCCATATGTTAGGTCATAAAACAAGTCTTATAACATTCAGAAAAACTGAAATGATATCAAGCATCTTCTCTGACCACAATGAAATAAAACTAGAAATCAATAATAAGCGGAATTTTGAAAAGTATACAAGCACATGGAAATTAAACCCTATGTTCCAGAACAACCAGTGGGTAAATGAAGAAATTAAGAAGAAAATTGAAAAATGTCCTAAAACAAATGCTAATGGAAATTCGACATACCTAAACCTATGGAATATAGCAAAAGGAGTACTAAGAGGAAGATTGTGACTATAATTGCCAACATAAAAAAGAAAAACTTCAAGTAAACAAGCTAATAATGCATCTTAAATAACTAGAAAAGCAAGAGCAAATCAAACCCAAAGTTAGTAGAAGAAAATAAATAATAAAGATCAGAGCAGAAGTAAATGAAATTGAAATTAAAAAACAATACAGAACATCAATGAAACAAAAGTTTTTTGAAAAGTGTTTTGGTTCTTTCAAAAAGTTAGACAAAATTGACAAACTTTTAGCCAGACTAATAAAAGAAGAGAGAAGTCCCAATAAAAATCAGAGATGAAAAAGAAGACATTACGACTGACACCAAAAAAACTCAAAGCATCACTAGTAATTACAATGAGCAACTATATTCCAATAAATTGGAAAATCTAGAATAAATGGATACATTTCTAGCAACATACACTCTACCAAGATTGAATCTTGAAGAAATTCAAAACCTGAACAGACCACTAACAAGTAACAATACTGACATCATAACAAAACGTTTTCCAGTACAGAAAAAGCACAGAACCTGATGGCTTCACTGCTGATTTCTACCAAACATATAAAGAAGAACTAATATCAATCCTACTCAAATCATTCTGAAAAATAGAGGAGAGAAGACTTCCAAACTCATTCTATGAAGACAGTATTACCCTGATACCAAAACCAGACAAAGAAAAATCTTAAATAACTAAAAGTAGAATTACCATTTGATCCAGCAATCCCACCACTGGGTATCTACCCAGAGGAAAATAAGTCATTACACAAAAAAGATACTTGCACACACATGCATGTTTATAGCAGCATGATTCACAATTGTAAAAATGTGGAATGAGCCCAAACGCCCATCAATTAATGAGTGGATAAAAAATTGTTTTGTATATATATAAAACATATAATACACACACATACACACACTATGGAATACTACTCAGCCATAAAAAGGAAAAAAAAAAACAATGACATCCATAGCAACCCGGATAGAATTGGAGACTATTATTCTAAGTGAAGTAACTCAGGAATGGAAAACCAAACATCCTATGTTCTAACACATAAATTGGAGATAAGCTATTATATGAGGCCACAAAGGCATAAGAATGATACAATGGACTTTGGGGACTTGTGGGAAAGGGTGGGAGGGGGGCGAGGGATAAAAGACTACACGTTGGGTATAGTGTACACCAAAATCTCAGAAATCACCACTAAAGAACTTATTCATGTAACCTGTTCCCCAAAAACCTATTGAAATGAAATAATTTTAAAAACTCTACAATGTCTCTAATGAAAATTGATGCAAAAATCCTCAGTAAAGTACTAGCAAACCAAATTCAACAATACATTAAAAGGATCACTCATCATGACCAAGTGGGATTCATCCCTGGGGTGCTCAACATATGCAAATCAATCAATGTGTTAAATTCTATCAACAGAATGGACAAAAACCATATGATCATTTCAATTGATGCTGAAAAAGCATTTGATAAAATTCAATATCCTTTCATTAATAAAACATTTAAAAAACTGGGTATAGGTGGAACATACCTCAACATAATGAATTCCATATATGACAATCTCACAGCTGTTATCACACTGAATGGGAAGAATAACAAAAATACTTTCCTCTAACATCTGGAATACATCAAAGATGCCCACATTTACTACTGTTATTTGCCACACTATTGGAAGTACTAGCGAGAGCAATCAGTAAAGAGAAAGAAATAAAGGGCATCCAAATTGGAAATAAAGAAGACAAACTATTCTTTATTGCAGATGATATCTTATATTTGGAAAAATCTAAAGATTCCACACCAAAAAAACTATTAGAACTGATAAACAAAAATAAGATCCTGTTATTTGCAAGAACATGGAACTGGAGGTCATTATGCTAAATGAAATAAGCCAGGCACAGAAAGAAAACCATCTCATGTTCTCACTTATTTGTAGGATTTGAAAATCAAAACAATTGAATTCATGAAGATAGAGAGTAGAAGGATGGTTGTCAGAGACTGAGAGGGGTAGTGGGATGGTGTGGGGAGGGAGGTGGGAATGGTTAACAGGTAAAAACAAGCAGAAAGAATGAATAAAATCAAGTATAGCACAACATACTTGATAGCATAAAACTTGGTGGCACAAAAGGGTGACTAATAATTTTTGTCACCCTTTTGTCAACAATAATTTAATTGCACACTTTAAGATAACTAAAAAAGTATAACTGGATTGTTTGTAACACAAAGGATAAATACCTGAGTCGACAAATACCTCATTTTCCATGATGTGATTATTGTGCATTTCATACTTATATCAAAACATCTCATGTACCCGTCAGTATATACACCTACTATGTACCCACAAAAGTAAAAAAATAAAAAAATACAAATTTGGGATATTAGTAATACATATTTTATAGAATTGCTCTGAGTATTAAATGAATTAGGCTCTCAGCACAGCTCCTGGAACACAGTAAGTGCAACATAAATGTTAACTGTTATTATTATTTGTTTATAAGCTATAATTTGCTAATTGCCTGTGTGTACTTTGACAGAGATTGGTCTTTTTTTAACTGCTGTATCTCCAGCAACTTGACAAGTTCCTGGCATACAGTTAGGTCAAAATAAATAATTGTTGAAGGCCTAGATGAATAAATAAATGAATCAGTTTAATAAACCTTTTTTGAGGGTTACATCTGTGCTTCTGAGGAGGAATTCCTATTATGGTGGGCTCTCTTATTGAATGAATCAGTAAATGGAAAAATGAAAGGCAGAGCCCGTAGGCACCAGTCACAGTGCCATTTACCTTCTTCCCAGTAGGCTTTAAAAGCATCCCCTCAGCGAGTTCCAAGAAATGGTACCCACTGTGTAGTTTACCTGTATCCCCTTCCTTGGCACCTGGTAGTACTTCTTCTTCAGCTCCTGCTGCTTCTGAATAAAGAGACGGTAACCTCCTGGTTTAGAAAATGTTCCCTGCTTGACATCTTCTTCTAAAGGGCCAAATATATCCTGAAGTAAAGCCATGCAACAATCTGATGATGCTTTGGAATTCTGCTTACAAAAGTCATCTTGCCTTGCTTCCAACTGGGCCTGTGAAGTGACAAAACAGCACAGATGTTTCAATAAAGCCATGAGGAGGATGTTAACTATGTAGAGACTGGAAAATGCTTCTCCTGCAGAAATTGTGGCCTCTAAATAGAGCCATGCTCCTCACCTTGCTGTTAGATCCTAGAATATCCCTAAGTTGTGCTTATTGCAGAAATTGATCTGCTTCTCTGTTTGTGATTTCCTAAAGCTCCTTTCTCCTAGTTTTCCTGCTTCAGAGAATGATTCTCAAAGCACATACACATTTCATATGAAACTTTTATCTTTCCAAGTCTCTCATTTCAGGAATAGTTCTGAGCACAAACACTGGAGTCAGGCAGCCTGCCTAGAGTTCCCAGATCCACTACACTGTGGCTTGTGACACTCAATCTTTGTGAACCGAGGATTCCTCGTCTGTATAGCAGAGGAGCAATACCCATCACATAGGTTTCTCTTCAGGGTTATATGAGGCGATGTAAACTATTAAGCCCAGGGACTTTTTAGAAGTGCTCAGTAAGGAGTACATGATTATTTAGTACATTCTTTAATATGAGAATATTTTTGTGTATTTTCTCAACATAGGGCTAATGAAAGTAATGAAGATTGTACCGTAGGTATTTTCAGTATTTATAAAGTCTCATAGAACAGCACATTTATCTACATTAAATCACTCAACATAACTTAACTACGAAGCTTTCTCTTTCCTCCTTAGGTTGGAAGGGTGACAATTGCTGACATCGGCTATCTAGCTTCACCAGAACCTCTGAATGTAGCAATGTATCATTTATAAGATGGCGCCCTCCTAGCTAGGGAAAGGACTTCCACTTGTCAAGTGGCGATTCTGCATGCAAAAATACTCTGTTCACTTTTGGATGTAGTTGGAATGAGGCAGATGTTAAAAGCTGTTTTAAATTAAAAAAAATTTCTCTAATAAAATTTATATAATTAATTTCTCTTTTTTGGCTTTCTGAATATTTTACCATTGGCTCACATTTAACAAAACAACAAATTATTAGGGTTATTTAAAAATAATTTAGTCCCCACTGATAATTACCAGGGAACATAAAGGCAATGTAATTTTTAATTTAAAAGGACAAAATAAGTTAAAATAGTCTTTAATAATGCAGTTGTACAATCTACTTACTTTCTTAAAATATGGGACCCAGATAGGAAAAACTAACAAAAGCAAATTTTTGTAAAAAATTAGGTATCATTTTTTTAAAGGTCTAAGTCTTTTTTTTTTTTTTTTTTTTTTTTTTTTTGAGACGGAGTCTTGCTCTGTCACCCAGGCTGGAGTGCAGTGGCCAGATCTCGGCTCACTGCAAGCTCTGCCTCCCGGGTTCACGCCATTCTCCTGCCTCAGCCTCCCAAGTAGCTGGGACTACAGGCGCCCGCCACCTCGCCCGGCTAGTTTTTTGTATTTTTTAGTAGAGATGGGGTTTCACCGTGTTAGCCAGAATGGTCTCGATCTCCTGACCTCGTGATCCGCCTGTCTCGGCCTCCCAAAGGTCTAAGTCTTTTAATAATTATTTCAAATATGTACATATAACTGAGTGTAACTATTTTGGGGTCTAGAAAGAATTATTTTCCCAAGAAGGGCCCATATTTTTCTGCCTCTCATGACCTAGAACACCAAATATACCCCTAATTTCCTCTGGAATGTTTGGTCCACATCCTTGAAAGAGTTCTTCATGAAGACTTCAATGGCCTCTCTCTCACTGTCCCTGTGAAGGTCCAGCAGCTCCTGGAGGGTTTCCGTGGGCAGCTGCACCTTCTGGCCCATCTGTTGTTCATAGTGTGCAATAGCCTTTTCCACTGCGGCTGAGTTCTCTATCTGGGCCAAGGCCAGGACTGCGTTCTCCATGCAGGGCAGATCCCCACTGCTGATGGCATTGACATAGGTCAGCACCAGGCTCTCTAGACCTGCAAAAGGGAATTTTTAAAAAAATGTGACTATCAGTTGGTGGGACAGAGTATTTTGCGTGCTTTTCAAGTGAGTTTCACAAATAATAGTTTTACATAAGTTTTGGATAAAGAATAGTAATGGAATAATTTGTTAACCCGAGTCACAGAGGGAATTGAAGTTGCTCTTTCCTATTTCCTTCACCTAAAAGGAAGACACTGAAATGAATAAGTTAGGATATTTTGGGGCTGAGATAATAGGTCAATGTGTTTTCTTACCTTTCTTTTCTCTCACCTCTCCCTTTATTCCCTTTCTCTCTTCACTCCTAATTTATGAAAAAAGTCAATGAGAAAACTTAGCCTTTTATTTTTATTAATTTTAGTGGTGCAGACCACTAGTCCGTTGTCTGGCTTAAGGTAAACATGTCTTCTTAGATATTCTCTCGTCAGAACTACAGATAGGGTAATCAACTCATTGAGTTTGCCAGGGCTTTGCTGGGTGTAGCAATGACAGTCTCACATGCCAGGAAAACCTCATCTTAGGCAAACTGGAGTGGTTGGTCACACAATAAGAGCTGATTCTTTTTGACTCCATCCTGTACCTTCTCATCTCTCTGTAGTTTTAAGTACTATATGTATGGATAGCTGGTGTATTTCGTTTCCTGCTTTGACATTTCTTTTAGGCTTTGGATTAAAAATAAGTTTTGCACCTTATTTTTAATGCCTATTTTATATCTCTTACTGCATAAATCAGAAGAAACTCAATATTAAATAATCTAAATGTAAAAACTTCATCCACTCTGAAAAACTATTTCTCCTCCTGATACTACTATCTCACTAAATAACACAGCCATTCAAGCAATTGCTAAACTTGAAACTCTGGAGACAGGCGTGGCATTTCCTTCTTATTCCTCTCATAAATCCATATTCCCTCTATCAATGGGTCTTTTGGATTTAATATCCAAAGTATGTTTGGATCTTGTCAATTTTTACCATTTTCACTGCCATAATCTGAGACTCACCCAATGTCCATTTATTGCTCAACCACTGGAAATAGCATCCATCTCTCATTCCCTCCCTTTCACCACTCCAACAAATTATCTACAAAATATTCCAAAAGATATGTATAAACATAAGTTAGATAACCTTACCTCACTGCCAAAAATTCTTCAAGATCTTCCCTAGACCTTAGACAAACTCTAATCTCCTCAAAGTCCTCTGCCAGTCCTTTCAAGACCTGACCCCTTTATACCTCTCCAATTAGGACACCACTCTTATTCAGTCTCCTCTTGTTCCAAACACCTGTCTTTCTTCTATTTTCATTAAAAAAATTGAGATGGAATTCTGTCCTGTCACCCAAGCTGAAGTGCAGGGCATGATCATAGCTAACCATAGCCTTGAACTCCTGTGCTCACACTGGGCCCTCCTGCCTCAGCCTCCTGAGTAGCCAGGACTCCGGGCAAGTACCACTGCACTTGGCTGATTTTTAATTTTTTCATAATGATGAAGTCTTGCTATTTTGCCCAGGCTGGTCGTAAACTCCCAGGCTCAAGGAATTCTCCCACCTTGGTCTCCCAAAGTGCTGGGATTACAGGCATGAGCCTCCTGTGTTCTATTTTCTTGAAGTTGTAAAGTTCTTTCCTGCCCTGGGCATTTCCACATTACATTATTTGTTGTAAAGTTATTCCTCTATGTGCTTTGGTTAGCTCTTAATCATTTATTTTATATACATATAAAGTGTATATATGTATTTGAGACAGAGTCTCACTCTGTCTCCCAGGATGGAGTGCGGTGGTGCAGTCTCAGCTCACTGCAACCTCTGCCTCCCAGGCTCAAGTGATCCTTCAGACTCAGCCACCTGAGTAGCTGGGATTACAGGTGTGAGCCACTATGCCTGATTAATTTTTGTGGTTTTAGTGGTGACAGGGTTTCACCATTTTGCCCAGGTTGGTCTCAAACACCTGAGCTCAAAGTGATTCACCCACCTCAGCCTCCCAAAGTGCTGGGATTACAGGCATTAGCCACAGTGCCCTGCCAACTCAATCATTTTTAAATTCTCATCTTACATGTGACTTTCACAGATGAGCACTCTCTCACACTCTAAATTATATCTCCCTGTCTCTCCCTTTACTCTTTCATAGCAGCCTATTATTTTTATGCATTGTGTTAATCACTATTTATATTATACTTTTTTTTTTTTTTTTACTTTTTACAAAAGTATCTTTCGCTCCTATTATGCTGGAATGAGGATAAAAGTCACATTTCTTTTATCCATCATTATACCCAGTGGTTGGTACATTACATTACAGACATTCCCTAAATATTTTAGAATTGCTGAACAAGAGAATTGTACTGCAATTAGTAGCAAAGTCTCACTTACATACAGTATTTGCTTTTTTCTTTGTTGCTCAGTATATATATCCTGGATGTTTATTTGATAAAGAGGGAGCTGAGAAGCTGGTGGAGAAGTTTACCACAGCAGAATTCAATTCTAGTTCTTTTCTTTTTTTCTCCTTGCAAGGAATATGAGATGATACTATAGTTTTAGTATTCATGTAAAATTTATATTATGATTTTCATGGTGTATTTTCCTTGCCATCAATAGACTATGCATTTGTCAGAAGTGACCCTTATGCTTTCCATTTTATCCTCTACAATGGGCAGAAGGAGAAAGTCCAGGTAGGAAGTGGGTAGAGAAAGTGACTCACGAGGCCCATTGACTGGAATGCCACCTGAAAGAGTCTTGACATTGGAATGGCTGAGGATGTAGGAACAAAATTCTGCAACTTGTTCTATGAAATCAGGGTTCAGCTCTTCCTCCTTTAGCTGCTCCAGGCGAGCAAGGTACTTCTTCTGAGCGGGCCAATCGAAGATGAAGCACTTCCTGTTGGGGAAGAACTTTCGGATGCACAACCGAGGATCATTAAAGCTTTTACTTTTTTTATCAGTACCTACAGGAATGAAAATTAGAGGTAGTAAAACTTCACATTAATTACTTCAAATATGATCTTTCAATTTTATAATTTTCACAAAGCCTATGTAAGGAGGAAATTAATTAGGAAGAAGAAATAAAAAATTAAAGGGGTAGAGAAAGGAAAGTCTCCAAGAAGAGGTAGGTAATGCAATTTAAAATTGATTCCAACTGATATAGTCAAGCAATGTCTCCATTTCCTCTAGCAGAACAGTCAGGAAAATACAGTTCAAAATTTTAATTTTTAGCACTACACATAAATGGTTATTTTGATATTATTTTCTCTCTATTTATTACCCAACCAACCATCAGACCCACTAACCTTGTCTTAGCTTTAGTGAAAGCTCCAGGTAGTCATCGGCAGTGATGGGTTCTCCATCTACTTCCAGTTCCAAGGTGAAATCTCTGAGAGTCCACACAAATGCTGGAAAAAAACTCACAAAGTCCGCTGAGTCTTCTACAGAATTGTTACCAGGTGAGGAGTTTGCCTTGATTCGATCTGTCAGCTCTGTCACATAGCTGAGACGCTAAATTAAGAAAACTACAGAAAATGCCACTTTTTATACTACATTTTATCCTAATGCTTACCTAAAATAATTTGGTTTCTTTTTATTAGCTCATTCATTCATTCACAAACATTTATTTACAGAAGTCATTCACTCACAAACATTTATTGAGCACCTACTATGAACCAAGCACTGTCCTAGGGACTAAAAATGGTGTAATGAATGAGACAATGCTACCATTAGAGAGCTTACATTCTAATCATGGAGACAAACAATGAACCAGTAAACAAAAATATAATAAATTATCAGGTATTGATAACAATTGTCTTGAAGGAAAATGAACTGGGCAACTAGCTCCTAGTGTATTTTTAGAAACTAGCAACCAAAAGACACTCATCTAACACTCTAGTGTCTCCCAAATCTGCCAATAAGGAAGGCAGAGAATAACTGTGTGTATCTGCATGTGGTGCTGGTTTATGTAGTTTTCCAGGTAAATTATCTCTGACATTGTAGTTGAGCAACGATCTGAATGAATTGAAGAAACCAGTCATGTACAAATCCATTGGAGAAACATTGCAGACAGAGATCACAGACCCTGCAAGCCCCTTAGATAGGAAATCACTGAGTGTGTGAAACATATATCAAGAAATCCAGTGTGGTAGGGCAGAAGGTTAAAATAAGTAGAGGTTGGGATGTGCAAGCTCTGTAAACCAAAGTAAGAAGTTTGAAATTTAATAGAAAGTTAATGGGAACGCATTGGTGGGTTTTAAGTGAAGAGAGGATATAGTATGATGTTTTTTAAAATCATACTGGCTGGCATTGCATCTGCGAGTCAAGTGCATATGCAAAATAAAACAAGCAAACAAACAAAACTGAAACAAAAAACAATTAGGTAGTTGAAAAGATAACCAAGACGAGAGGCAATGGAAACTTAGAGTTATCATGGAGAAAGTAGTGAGAATTGGCTAGTCTAGAGAAATAACTTTAATAGTGGAGCTGAAGGAATTCGACGATTAATAATTTCCAAAACATAAGAAAGGGAATCATCCAAGATGATTCCTAAGCTTTTGATCTGAGCACTTCTGTGAATGATGTGGGAATTTGTTGTGATTGGAAAGACTGGGAAGGAGTTGTTTTGGACAGGAAAATTAAGTTTTGTTCTGTATATTTTAGGCTCGAGATGTCTCTTACACATCTGAATGGAGATGTCGCATCAGAAGCTGGATACAAAAGTTTGAATTTGCTCATGCTTGGGAATACAGATTTGATGGTGATTAACATATTGGGGCTACTGAAAGCCTTGAAGCTGGATGTGATCATCTGGGGACTGAAAGTAGAAAAAGAAAAGAGGCACAAGAACTTGAGAGTTATAATATTTAGAGGCTAAAAGGAGAAAGAGTATGGAGTAAAGTAATCTGAAAAATTAGGAAGGTGAAAAATTAGGAAACTGTGGTATTCTAATAGGAACCAATTCCAAGTGAAACAAGCATTTCAGAAAGGTGGAAGGGATCAAATTTATGAAATTCTCCTAGAGAAAAAAAAGGCTTATGGAGGATTGGAAGATCAAATGAGGTGAGAACTGTGCATTACGTATAGGAATATGAAGGTGATCTTGATGAAATCTAATTCAGTATAATGCTTGAAACTAAGCTAATGGAAATGGTGAGGTCATTGATAATGAACTAGGTTAAGTAATGTGTGAGAGTGGAGAATAACAATAAGAGTGGAGAGTTCCAATAAGGTGATGGAACTGAGTACACCAGGGTGTTAAATAGTTGTCTATTGGTTGCTATTCTCTAAAAAGACACCAGGAGCTAAAATCTTTAATGAATGAAGGATGTATTTATTGGAACATTGCTAGATAATTGCAACAAAGCATAGTGGTGTTGTCTGAGGGCATATGTATCAAAGAAGATTCTCTTTTTAATGGTAAAGGAATGAGAAAGTGTCCGTAACTCTAATATGGAACAAGGAGGATACCTAACTCATCTCTTACACTTACGATATGCAAGGTATGGGATAAAAAATAGTCATCACATAAGACCACTGGAGAGGTCTGTAGGAGAAATAGTATCTATAGTGTATAGCTAGTTATCAGAAGGCAACACTTAGAGCAGATGATAAGAATATAGAGAGTTACAAAAGTGAGACAATGAATTCTAGAGGGCATTGAGGGTTTGGACAGGGATAGGAGATTAAGTCAGATAGAAGATACACAGAGTCTTGGGTGGCTGAGTGTCTAAGGATACATGTAACTGGGAAGACTTGAAGTTCTGGTGGAGATTGAGATAGAATGAGATGTTCAGCATAATGAGATTTATTAAAGAGAGGACTTATGAATTCTTCAGTACCTGTCTGTCTGCCTCTGTACTTGGTGAAAAAATCAAGCTGTTATTTTCTAGGTTTAGTGCTGTTCTGTACCACAAAAAAGGATACTGCAGTTGGTCCATGGCCTGCTGGTTGATGGTTCCCATGCTATTGTACACGAAGGTGCTGCTCAGGAGGACAGCCAGGGCGAAGATCCAGGAGTCATTCTCATTGTCACCCTGTTAAGTCATTGTAGAAGCCACACAGAGGAGTGACTAGAAGAATGTATAATCAATTCAGATAGCTGAAGACTGACTGAACTCCAGTTCTGTGTCTCATTAGTTGTGAAAACTTAGGTAACTCACTTCCTTATGTAGTATTTTTTTCCCACCTGTAGAATAAATTTTATTTATGATGTATAATTTAAGGTATTATATATAAATGTATGCGTCAGTGGGAAACACATGAGCACTTGGTAGCAGAAGCTATTTTGATCAGCTACTAAAATTCAAACTGGTATCCTAAACTTAGTTTATGACCCTATTCCATTTCCATGGCACATCATGGTAAGACATTTTTTACACAGTAGTTAAAATAAGCTCCTCTAATAAGAACTTTCTATGTCTAAGATTTATGAGTAGTAATATATTATCCTTAATGAACAAAGATGTTATTAGATTTTACACTTTGCTTCTCTTTCTACTGGTGCTCCTGTGGATGTGAACGTTTTTACTACCTTTATGGGATCCCGCTGTAAAAAGTCAGACATGTTTGTAAAATGTCTACTGAAGTTTATAAACACCTTCAGCAGCCTCACCAAAACATTTTACTATAATATGAAAGAAAATGACTGAAAACATCGTTAGCCATTATTTCATAGGTTTACCCATAATTAATCAACTGAACTTACTGTGCACTCTGAATGCTTATACCACATAAATTTAAAAAATAATATATTAATGTAATTAACTAGAGTCCTAAATCCAGGAGTAGGAGTGATAGTGCAAAGAGGGTTATTGACCTGACCTGGTTTATGTAGATTTTAATCGACCTAAGTGAAATTTTTAAAATATTTATTTTTTTTACCTTCTCTATATCTCCCAGGCCCTCAGTGTCGAGCAGAACTAGGGTGTGTTCTGGCTTCTTGGGATGAGGCACACACCACATCCAGATTCCCTTGGTGTGAGACCTCACTGTGGAGCCCAGAGAGAAGCCTGCAAAAGAAGGAGAGGATAAAAGGGAAAAGCGATTACTTAGTAGGTGTTTCTGGAAATTGAGATAATAGTTAACATAATTGAAGTTAAAAGAGATAAAAGAAAATACAACTGGCATGAATCTTAATTACAATCCTGGAAATAGGAAAATTAGATATCTAATACACACTGAAACATTCATTTTTTCTTAAAGTTCATTGAAAGCTTGCTGTCACTACATGAGAACTTTAATAAATGTTTTATAAGTCATTATTATAGAAGTTAATTTTCTTTATTAACATTGTATTCCTTCCAGAAAGGGACACTTATACTCTTAAGTATAGAATAAAAGTAAAGTGGGAAGAAAGAGTCAGTTGACTGTAATCCTCCAAATTCAGTGTAAAGAGCCCATTAACGGACTGCAAGTTAGCTTTCAACATTCATTCTCGTCTCTAACTTTCTATTCTCACATCCCTAGGCTGGATGTTCTCAGTGTGTATGGACAGAAGGGGCTTAGAGCTTTCCTGGTGTCACTCACCGTTTTTCTTCCCAGCCAGCTTGTTCATCAGGTAGGATTTTCCTGTGCGATAGAGGCCCACAATTGCCACCACCACCACAGGCTGTGTAATTGCAGATAGGATCTTCAGAGCTTCTGGATTCACCACCAGCTGCCCTTTAGTGTTATCAATGAGGCTCACTGGGCCCGGCAAATTGATCTCTGGAGCCATGTCCAGGGTGTTGTTCCCTTGTGTGCAAGGAAAAAGATGAAATGGAAAGCAATTTTTAGGTGGCTAGCTATACTGAACTTTACAATATGGATTAAATTTTTGTTTTCTAGGCTTGAACTTTTTTTCATATACATTTTTTAAAGCCCGGTTTCTCTTTAAGTCTGTCTTACAAATTGGTCCACTGGCTTTCTTTAAAAATAACTTTATTTTGAAATAGACTTACAGAAAAGATGTACAACGGGTATGGAAAGTTCCCATATATCATTTCCCCTAATGTTAAAATTTTACATAACCATAGAACAAGGATTTTAACATTGATACAATGATAACTAATCTCATTGATACAATGATAACTAATCTACACTCCTTATTCACATTCCACCAGTTTCCCACTAATGTCCTTCTGCTCCATGATCCAGTCCAGGATTCCTCATTGCATTTAGTCATTATGTTTCTGTATTTTCCTTGAATCTTTGATGGTTCCTTATTCTTTCCTTGTCTTTCATGTCCTTGACATTTTAGAAGTTGACTGGCCTATGATTTTGTAGAATATCCCTCAGTTTGGGTTTTTTGATGTTTCCTCGTTGATTGAAGTTAGGCATTTTTTTTTGCAAATGTCACAGAAGTGATGTTCTGCCATTTTCAGTGTCTTGTATTAAGGGATTCATGATGTTGACATGACTTTTTCTGGTGCTGTGACCTTAACTTTGATCACTTGGTTAAGGTGTTCTCTGCCAGATTTCTCTACCACAAAGTATTATGTACCATTTTGTCACTAAAAAGTACCATTTGGAGAGACAGTTGGAAGTCTATGCAAATAAAGTTTCATCATACTTTCATAATTTTTTCAGTCACGATTTTTAGCATCCATTGATAATTCTTGCTTATAACTTACTGTGATGTTTGACTAAAGGTAATTTTCTATTCTCATCATTCCTTCTACATTTATTAGAGTTCTAATGTGAGCAAGAACTTCCCTTTCTCCTCTATTTATATTATTTACTTATTTAATCATTTAGTTGTATCAGTGTAGACCTATAGATGTTTATTTTATCATATGGGTAACACTTTACTATCGCTATTTATCTCGTTGCTCAACTCGTCCCAGATTAGTTCAGTGAGAGCTCCTTCAAGCTAGAGCCCAGGTTCTTTGGACATGCTTCCATCATATTTTCAGTGCTTCTTCCCTTCTGGCATTACAATATATGCCAAGCTTATCTAATATTGTTTCTGATTCAGCCTTAGAATCAACCATTTCTCCCAAGGGCTCTGGTTGCTTTCATTGGATAATGGTACATAGATACCAAGATTATCACACTAGGTGTAGTCATTACTTCTAGGCCCTCTCAGGGGGAAAGTTAAGAAATCTGTTTGTATACTGGCACATGAAAACACACATCTACATTTATTTCTCATCTTTCCATTTCTATATATAAGCTTGAGTTTCTTCTGATATTTCTAATTCCAATTCAACAAAACAAAATGTATTCATGCTTTCCCCTTGTTTTTAAAACATTTTCTCTGAGTATGTCATTATACATAATAAATTCAGTTATTTGCTCAATTCTAGTACATATAATTGGTTTTAAAGTTGCTAACTCATATAAGTCTTCGAACGATAAATTTGCTAACTAGAGTGCATTATTAGTTAACAGTTCTTCTTGTCTTTGGTCTTACACATACAGTCAAAACACTGTATTCCAAAGTTTCTTAGACTACCTTTTCTTCCTCTGTTCTCTTTGGTGCAGTTAAATTATTTTTTTGTAAACTAGTTAGGTTCATTTGTTGGTTGATTTTAAGTATGTATTTATTTTGAGTATACGAAATATCATAGTGCTGAAAGTCAGAGCTTTACAACAAGCTGTAGTCAGAGAAGTGTCACTTTCCTTCATCCCATTCCAGCTGTCTTTCTATTCTTTCCACTTCATGCCCACTTATCCTCCATAGATATCCAATCTTGTTAGTTTCTAGTTTACCTTTCTTGGACATTCTTTTCATTAATGAGCATAGACATGTATATTTTCTTATTCACATTTTCTAACATAAAGATCACATCATATAGAAATATGGGAATCTCTTCATATCAGTTCATAGGAAGATTTCTCAATTCTTTTCACAGGCATCTACTCCATTTATGTGGACATACCACAATTTATTCAACTATTCTTTTAGGTGTAGACATTTAGATTGTTTCTAATATTTAGCAATTACAAACAGTGCTACAATGAAAACCTCTGCTAACTTTGTGAGTGTGTATTTTTATATTGCTATAGGAGTAACTTTAGGATAGTGTCCTATAAGTGAGATTTCCGGGTCAAAAGGTAAGAGCATTGTATTTTGTTGATATTGCCAAGTTCCTTTCCAGAAGGAGGTACAAAGGTTGAATTCCCACTAGATCATCTTGTATCTCATTGTTCAGAAAAAGAATTTTTTTCTAGATATGTCACATTTTCTGAATTAATTACAAAATTTTCTTTGGAAACTTTTCACTTTCACATTTAGATCTTTGGACTGAGCAAAGCTGAGCTCGCTGAGCTCACATACACAGTAATAGGAACCTTTACCTGGGGAATCCTGTGTCATACATATCTCCACACTTTGAAACAGATACCATTCTAACCCAGCCTTGCTCCTGATTTCTTCCAAGCCCCTCTGTGGACAGGGTTTGGTCAGATTGTGGGACTCAGGTTACCCAATGGCTTCTTCCTGTCACTATACAGGAAGCCCTTTGAGCTACAGCAGGACATCACAGGTTCTTAATATTTGCTGTGAATCAGCATTCACCTGTTATTCACTCAAGCTTGATATCTCAAATCTAACATGTAGAAAATCTGTTGATTTTTTACTCAATTATGTTACCAGATTTTAATCTGTCTGTGTTTTAAGATTGATTCTTTATTACTTGCATGTATATCAGTTTGCATATTGCTTTCAATTATTTCAGGTAATGAGGCCAGCATCAGGAAACATTCTCTGATGAACCAGGGCTTGTTTTTTTCTGACTTCTGTTTCATGTAAAGCAGTATATACACAATTGTAGGAAAAGCCTGTTTAACCAGGCCTTGGTAATTTGACAATTTTGTAAATTTAAAATGAGCGACAAGCCTTCCTGTAGTAAATCTTAATTTGTGTTTTTGCCTTGAATATCTTAATCCCTGTTACTTAAAATGATCATGATATAAAATTTATAATTTCTTTAATGTGCCATCATAGACCGTAAGCATTACAGCTTTCCTTCTTCTATAATAAAGAGTGCTTTGTTTATAACATGGAGTTGATTACTTCTGACTTGCTCTGATGAAGGCTTATATCTCATTATCTGTTTCCCCTCTCTTCAGGGGTCAATGGCAAAAAAGCTATTTATTTTTCTGTGATCAGGACTCGTTTTATCTTATAGCAATGGCCCATAGAGACTTCTGGCAAGACTTCTGTTTCATTTTATAGCATGATGTATACCACCTTAAAATGGAAATCAATGAACGACTGACTCAGAAAAGTAGCTGCACAAAGATTGTATAAGCTCCCTAATTATGATAACTTGTTCCCTCTCTTTGCAGATCCCGAGTTGCCTACCTGCATTTACCTAGAGCTATAAAAGTGGCAATAATGAATGTGATGGAGCCCTAACTTTATTAAGCAGATGCTAATAATGATAAAGTTAGTTTAAGATGGTGTCAAGAAAGAAATAACAATTTAAAAACATTCCTGTCTCTCTATGTAGGCTCCACCTCTGCTGGAGCCTATTTCACAGCAGGAGCAGAGGGCACTAAGGAACCTGCAGCCACTTGATAGGGCCAGGATTTTATGTTGACTTATGTCCCACAGCTGGCTCAGCTGCGGCCTATTGTGGCAATGGTCAGTTTAGATAAAACTGATGAACCCTGGTAAATATTTTCCCATCCCTGCCCCAGTCTTACCCGGATCAGAGATCCTTTAGCGTTGGAAAGAAGGTTGTTTCAATGTGAAAGTCGAATTCTTTTCCTCCTCTCTTTTCTTCTGAGTTTGGCTGCACTGCTTTCTCCCTCTTTTTTCTCTCACAGTAACTGTGGACTTTTACTTTACCCCTCCGATGTCCTGGGGCTTCCCAGGTTTTCTTCAGAGACCTGAAGGGAGACAAGGAAAAGAGGTAACCTCTGCAAAGAAATGGGCTAATATGAAACTGAAAGTATCAACTAAAGCAGTGACTCATTCACCGTGAAAAGAATTGTTGACAGCTGTGCTAGTAAGGTTTGTCATGATTTCTCAACCAGGAATTTCCCATTTTATTATTGGGAAAGATCTTGGAGACTGCTTGCAATATTAAGTTTTAAAAACCTCTTCATTGGGTCATTTAAAATAGTGCTATTTATCTCATGTTTGTGGGCGAGTTTGAGAAGCATGTGGATGAGAAAGCCTCATATAATATTTTCTTCGGCCCAATTACCTTGAATATTAGCTTGAGCACTGTTAAGTGCCCTGAGGGAATATCCATGTCTTACATACTTTTGAATTATCAGCACCTAACCCAGGTCCTGACACTTAACGTTTAATAAATAATAAATAATGATGAAGGTAACTCTCATTTATTGCACACTTGATACAGACACAGTGATAACTTCTTTATATAAATCAGACCATTTTATTCTTATTTTGTATTTGTTTATTTTTTAGAGACAAGTTCTTTCTGTGTTGTCCAAGCTGGAGTGCAAAGACATAATCATAGTTCACTCTAATCTCAAACTTCTGGGCTTAAGTTATCCTTTTGCCTCAGCCTTCTTGATAGGTGGGACTACCAATGAGACATCATACCAGCTTGTGTGTGTGTGTGTGTGTGTGTGCGCGTGTGTGTGTCGGGGGGTAGATATGAAGTCTCACTATGTTGTAAGGCTGATCTCCAACTCCTGGTCTCAAGTGATTGTCCTGCCTTGCCCTCCCAAAGTGCTGGGATTACAGGTTTGAACCACAGCACCCATTTCCCGTTGCATTCTACAATAATTTCACTACAATGTTACCAAGAAATTTAACAACTTGTTAATATTACAGAGCTACCAAGTAAGATTTGAACCCAAGTCTTCCTCTAAAACCCATACCATCAACCACTTTACTAAAATACCTCTGTGTTTGGTGAGTGAACAACAATAACGTTTCTTATTTATCAATTACTTTCTAGGCCAGATTATTTACATATATTATTTAAACAACACGATTCTGCTTCAAAATATGGGGTGTTTGTTATTCTCCTTGTCCAAGGAGGAAAAAGAGAAAGAGATTAAGTAATGTTTAACTAAAGCCATTGAGCAACTTCAAACTAGCAAGTCATTACGTGAGATTCTAACTTGAAAAATCAATTTAATTAATATCACATTATATCTCTGTTCCACGCTGTCTCTAAAAGAAAGAGAAAAAAAAATAAACAATGAGAGAAGAGAGTAGGATCGTGTGTGTGTGTGTGTGTGTGTGTGTGTGAATATTGGTGACATTGAAAGTGAAAGTAGAGCAGGGTTATTTCAAAATAGAAGTAATTCTAGGAAATCAGCTGCTTTTTCTCTTCTCAACAATAAAATCTATTGTTTATGTCAGGGAACCATAAAATAGCTCCAGGAACAATTGAATCTTTGTGAATTATGTATAGTTTAAGGGTAAATGAAGATGAATACTTGTTTATTAGCTAGAGGAGCCCTTTTTTTCCTAAGTTTCTGGCCCTTCCTTCACTATGCTGAACATTGTAATTGCCCTGTGAGCCAAAGGCAGTGACTTCATTCCGGGGTGATTATCGTAGGTGAGAAGCTTGAGGAAACAGGAACCATGTGCTGTCCAGTCCCTCAAAGAGGACAGAGTAAATTCAGACAAGTGTGCATGTTCTTTCTAATTCAGTGACTCCCTTCTGCACTAGTTTCTAAAATTGTGTCCTTTATTTTGAGAGCTCTAGAAATTGGGAATACAGTGAGGATATGGTAAATTGGGGCCATATCAGAGGGTAGCTTATGTACTTAGCTCACACCTGAGCTTATGTGGTGGGTTTTGTGCTTGGAAGTAAAGATAAGTTGATGAAGAAGACCTAGCATCTGAGATCAAAGGTAGTAGAAAAGGGTAAACAGGCATTTTCAATGTTACAATTATATAACATCTTCAATGGTAGGAGTGACAAGATGGTGCTATGGCAAAACCAAGAAGGGCATCTCATCCAGCCTTGGAAAGTTAGGAAGTAGGACACTTTAAGGATGAGCAGGGGCTGAGAAATAACAGATATAGGGTGAGGAAGCAGGGTTTTAAGAAATCTTTGCCCCTTTTGCAAAGACCCTCAGTCAAAAGAATATGCCCAGCTTATGGACTTATAAGGAGTTTGGGTTCATTCAAGTACTGAGAACTAGAAAGCCAAAACAAATTCCTAAAATGTTGAGCTGAAAAAAAAATTTCCTTCTACTTCATCGTCTTTATAAATGTGGGACAGCATTTAGAGACCATTCTAAGAAACATCCCAGGGGACTTTGTATCTGAAAATATACTTTGGAATAAACTTTGAAATCTTTATTGAAAAGTCATAATAAAAATGAAATTCGGATGCATGTCCTGTGCCCTTTTTAGTTCCTTGTTCTGATGAGCTGGCTTTTCCTGTTGAGCTGACTTATGCTATTTCTAGTGGTATTAATCACTTCTTCCTATCATGGGAACTCCCCCATCCAATCATTATTATTTTGTTTTTAATTTTAATAATTGCCTTTATCCGTGTTTGAATACATATCCTTAATACATTCATATAAAATATTAAAGGCACAGAAGATCACAAAGTATGCTTTTTTTTTGGTGGATTAGCATATAAAAAGTACTTTCGGCTCCCTGAGAGGCTGGGTGGAGGTGGAGGCTATGTGCTCGCGGTGTTGGTAGAGGTGCTACAATAGAATGTAATTTACTATGGTGCTGAGGTTACCCTGGTTAATGCTTCCTGCATGAAGAGGACAAATGTATAGAAAGCCTCAAGAGAGAGGGACAAAACCATATTGCCAAAAGAGTGAAAGATTTCTGGAGTGCACAAATCAGAGGAATTTTTTCTCACTTCGTGACGCCTTGGAAGAGGAAAGAACAAGAGATTTTCATAAGAATTTGCAATCAGTGCTTGGCCTCCCAAAATCTTGAAAGAATTAGATCAAAGATCAAATCCATGCTGCGGCAGCAATTCTTTATAACTAAATGGAGCTCCCTATATGGAATGCAAGAAAAGAAGACTTTATAAGTAGTATAGAATCTTTTAATGTATCATTTTTTTCAACTAAGTATATTATATTTGTGTTCATCTTGACAATCTTATCTTTGTTTCGCTTTTGATATGTCTGACAACCCAGTTTAAGAGTGATTATTCCAGTCCTTGATAATAGAGTCCATGTAGTGGATTTGGAGTTATGAAATACAAGTTGAGGTCATAACTTGGCAACCTAACGGATGATCTTGGGCAAATAGATTAATCTTCCTATCTTCCTTTTATTATCCATAAACCGAAGATAACATTTGTCCTTCAAGGTTATAGTAAGAACTAAATGAAATCTGTATTTGTTAACCTAAAGCACTCAACAAAGACAATAAATATAACATTAATGCAATCAATTTTTATAAAAAAAATAAAGGCACAGAAGAATATATGATGTGAAATGAGTTATCTTCTCATTTCTCACCTCAAACATTCAGGTTCATCCCTACTGTGACCATGTATACTAGATTATTTTCTATTTTTCCAGAAGGAGATAATAATATATGCACACATTTATTATTTTCTAAATTCAGTGGTAGTAATTATACATGTTTCCTGCATCTTTTTTTTTTTTACTTATGATACATCTTGGAGACTTCTCATATTAGTTCAAATAGAGCTTCTCTCTTCATTTTAGTAGCTGTAGAGTATCCCTTTACAAGTATTTCCCAAGATTTCCCTTATCAGTACCTGAAAGAGGGACTTTAATTTTTTTTTTTCAGTCCTTTGGCATTACAACAATGCCACAACATAAATACTATTACACATAAAATTTTCGACTTGAGTAAATCAATCTATATGATAGATTTCTAAATGTGGAAATGCTAGATCAAAAGTATGTGCACTTAAATATTTCATATATGATTCCAACAGTTCACACTCTTATTAGCAAATATGAGACACTGACAATATCCTCAAACCCTTGCCAGCTCAGTGCCCTGTCAAACTGTTCTTTCATGCCCATGATAAATTGAAGCAAGAACCTCATAGTTTTTCTTTGCACGACTTTTATTGTCAGTAAAATTAAACATTTTTATCATATTTTTGCCTGTTTAAAATATGTGGTGTTACTCTCTTCTCACTGATTTACAAGAGCTAATTATAACTTAAATTATCTCTGTGACTATAACATTAATTGAAAATAATTTCTTCATCTTACCATTTGTCTTTTTGCTTTATTTAAATCTTTTCTAGGATAATTTTATCTTCTAACTTGTTCACCATTTCTATTAATTATTACTTCAGTCAAAATTAAGTTTGTTTTTATGAACTTCAGGCCATAATATTCTTTGAAATTTGCTTTTTAATTTTAAACTTTTCTTAAAGGAAACTGCAATAACACATATACTTTTAAAATGAGAAACAGTGTTACACCATTTTAACAAAAGAAACCTCATTTCATAATTTTTTTACCAGGATTTCCCAGCCTATTACATAAAAGAGCTAAGAATTTTCATCCCTAAATCAACTAACTTAGCAGCCCCAGGTAGCACTGCAATAAACATATTGCCAGCCACATCAAGAATCTGTGAAAACACTGAGGCCTCTTCATTTTCAGCTGCTTCAATCTCTTCTTTCAGTCGATTAATCTCTTCATTTAACGACTCAAATATCTCTTTGAATCCTTCAGTAAGTGGTTCTTCTAGGACCTATAAAAGTAAAAGAGCCTACTTTGGAAAATTCCCAATTTTTAAGAGTCAGAGTTTTGTATTTAACAATTTCATTAAACACATGTCCATTTCTCTAACATCTTAGAAACTCTTTGATGGGTTTGTCTGACATTTCAGACGACTGGACCTGAATAGTGGGAGTATCCATGATTTACACCTTTGTGACATTTCCTCAGCACCATCTCACTGGAGGTAGGGAGGAATTTTGTTCCAGCACAATGAATGCCCTTCAAGAGGGAATGCAGGTTTAATTCTAATTGATTCCCCTTTTCACCAATGTAGCAAGGTCATGCTCATCTAGCAAATAATGGGGACTGCTGACCCTGTATAAAACACAGGTCGTCAAGTTCCAGGTTGGGACAAGGAATATATTTTACTCTAGTTGTATAGGATGGGCCAGGCAGATACAGAAACAAATGGAGCAATTTGAGATCATTCAGTATCATTTCATATTAAGCCAAATCTGATACTTTCATCCAGATGGATCTATTTTGGGTCCTTTTGATGGTTGTGCCAAGAATCCTAAGGGCTGGTGGACTAAGGTCCTAATTAATTGGGGCACAGTGAGACCATCCTATAATCACCACAAACAGCAGCCCAGCACCCTGGGGGATGTCATGTGTACTCTCCAAAGTCTAACGTGACAGAAAGTGCTGGAGTCTTGTAAACTTACAGACTTCAGTAGAATTCACATGTATTTGAAATTTAAGTGAAATATATACCTTTTGTGTTTCCTTCTGGAATCTTGACTGAGCTTAAAATTTTGGCCCTTCCCTAACTGAGGAACTGGCATTGTGCCTTAAGCACTGCCAAGCTTCATCCAGACTCACCTTCAGCTTATGACTCAGCATCTTTCTCAGTTCTCTCATATAGTTTTCCCTTTCCCTCTCCATCTTCTTCTTAAGTTGGGCTATGTTTTCCTGGAAGCTTCTCTCTTGAGCCTCCATCATTTGCTGCTGTTCCTTCTGTTTTTGTCTTAGCAGCTCCTGTTCCTTCTCAGCTGCCTCCTTCTTAGCCTGCATAGCTGTTCCACAGAGGTTTTACAGAGGGAAGAAAATAACAGTCAGGTGGAAGAAGAACCATGATGGCTAAGTATATGGAGTCAGGAAGAGCTTCTCCCATTGAGAGAACAGACCATAGAGAAGACTGACAAACTCCAAGCAGGACTTCAGAAGGAAGGCATTGAGAGTGGATGAAGGAAGGATGCAGACCCAAGGCTGAAGGGAGAGGAAGCTGGGAACCTTGCACAGGTGAGGTAAATTGGTGCGAAGTGGCCCACTCTCACCAGGGACCTCTAGAATCCTAGCTTTAAGAGACCCCACAACTCCCATAGATGTTTGAGCTGGCAAAGACAGCTGCTTGGAGAGTTGGTAGGGACAGGACTCTGGCCCGTGTGGAGCCTAGATATTTGGCACAGGAATGGCTGCAGTGGAGCACAACCAGGATCTCCCATCCCCCAAGGCTTGCCCTGCCCAAATATGTGGCTTTGGCTTTTGCCAACTATTGGTCCTGGATAGAACTGGGCTATCTTGCCTGTGGGATGGGTCCAGTATGATCTGAGCATCTCCAAGTCTGCTAGCCTCTCTCATGGTCCCTGCCTAATTGCATCCACTTAAAGTGCAACGTCAGATGCCAAACCGAAGCACTTTCCAACAGCCATCACCATATCTTCTTTGCTGACATACCCTACCTAACCATCATAGAGCTTCAGCAGATGGGCTAACACCAGCGTGCGCTCAATGCACCCTCTCCCCAGTGTTTTGCTGGCACACACTCGCTTGCAGCCTCTCACCACCACTTTGCTGGTACACACACCTATGCAGACCCTGTCAACATGCCACCACCAATGCACGTGCACAGAACCTGCAGCACGACTGCCCTGCTGCTGCTGCTGCTCACCCATGACCTTGGACCCCGCTGCCACTGCTCTGAGAAAGTACTTTTGCCAGCACCCCTCATTGGCGTGTTGTTGCCAGTTAACCAGGAACAAGTTGCCCCCTGCAGCACAGCAGGTGCTTAACCTAGAGGGGCCAGAGAACAAAGCCATGGGCCTGGTCCCAGCCTACTAAGGTTCAAGCCCCCAGCCCAGGAGTGCTGATCTGAGCCTTGGCCCCTTGAAATCATCCAGAAAAAAACAACTTGGTCAAATGAACCCAACTTATACCGGTTGAATCTTCAAGAGAATAAAATAATATAAAAGCCAGAAACCCATAATAGAAACAGAAACTTCAAAGACAAAAGGAGTATTAGCCCACACAGATGAGAAAGAAACAGTGAAAGAACTCTGGCCTTTTACCTCCAAATGAGTCCACTAGCTCCTCAGCAATAGTTCTTAAACAAACTGAAATGGCTGAAATAGTAGACATGGAATTCGGAATCTGGGTAGCAATGAAGATTATCGATATTCAGGAGACAGTTGAGATACAGTCCAAGGAATTGAAGGAATTCAGTAAAATAACTCAAGAGCTAAAAGATGAAATAGCTATTTTAAAAAAGAGCCAAACTGATTTGATAGAGCTGAAAAACATGCTACAAGAATTTCATAATACAATCAGAGTATTAAATGTAGAATAGACCAAGATAAAAAAAATAATCTCAGAGCTCGAAAATGCATTTTTCAAATCAACTTAATCAAACAAAAATAAAGAATAAAAAAGAATGAACAAAATCTCAGAGAAATATGATATTGATATTATGTAAAGAGACCAAACCTATGACTCATTGGCACCCGTGAAAGAGAGGGAAAGATAGCAAGCAATTTGGAAAACATATTTGAGGATAATGCCCATGAAAATTTCCCCAATCTCACTAGAGAGGTTGACATTCAAGTTCAGGAAATCAGAGAAGCCCTGTGAAATCCTATACAAGATGACCATCCCCAACACATGTGAGATGGTCATCAGATTTTCCAAGGTCAGCGCAAAAAAAAATAAAAATAAATAAAAAAATAAAAGGCAGCTTGAGAAAAAGGGCAGGTCTTCTACAAAGGGAATCCCATCAAGCTAACAGTGGAACTTTCAGAAGATACCCTACAAGCCAGAAGAGACTGGGGACCTATATTCAGCATTTTTACAGAAAAGAAATTCCAAGGAAGAATTTCATATCCAGCCAAACTAAGGTTCATAAGAAAAAAAAAATCCTTTTTAGACAAGCAAATGCTAAGGGAATTTGTTACCACCAGACCTGCCTTACACAAGCTGCTGAAAAGAGTGTTAAACATGAAAATGAAAGACCATTATCGGCCATGACAAAAGCACACTTCAGTACGTGGATCATTGACACTACAGAACAACAACAAAATCAAGTGTGGATCAAACCCACACAAATCAATATTAACTTTGAATGTAAAAGGACTAACCACCCCAGTTAAAGGCACAGAGTGGCAAGTTGCATAAAGAAATAAGATCCAACTGTCTTCTATGTTTAAGAGACCAATCTCACATGCAATTACACCAATAGGCTCAAAGAAAAGGGATGAAGAAAAATCTATCAAGCAAATGGAAAACAAAAACAGCAGAGGTTGCTATTCTTATTTCAGACAAAACAGACTCCAAACCAATAATGACCAAAAAGGATAAAGATGGGCATTACGTAATTGTAAAAGTTTCAATTCAACAAGAAGACTTAATTATACTAATATGTATGCACCCAATATTAGAGAACCCTAGAGTCATAAAACAAGTTCAAAGAGACCTATGAAGAGACTTAGATAACCACACAATAATAGTTGGAGTCTTCAACACTTCACTGACAATATTAGACAGATCATTTAGGCAAAAAACTAACAAAGACATCCAGGACCTAACTTGACACTTGACCAAATGGACCTAACAAACATCTACAAAACACTCTGCCCAACAATAACAGAATATACATTCATCTCATCTGCACATGGCACATACTCTAAAATTGACCCCTTGCTCTGCCATAAAGCAATTCTTAACAAATTTTTTTTTAAAAACCCAAATAATACCAATGCTCTCAGACCACAATGCAGTAAAAATAGAAATCAACACAAAGAATATCTCTCAAAGCCGTATTATTACTTGAAAATTAGAAAATATGCTTCTGAATGATTTGGGGGTAAACAGTGAATTTTAAGGCAGAAATAAATTATTTGAAATTAATGAAAACAAAGATACAACTACCAGAATCTTTGAGACAAAACTACAGCAGTGTTAAGAGGAATGTTAATAGCACTAAACAACTACAGCAGAAAGTTAGAAATATCTCAAATTAACAATCTAACATTACACCTTGAGGAACTAGAAAAACAAAAGTGAACCAAGCACAAAGCTAGCAGAAGACAAGAAATAACCAAAATCAGACTTGAAGTGAACAAAATGGAGACAAGAAAAGCCATACAAAAGATCAATGAAAACAGTGGTTCTCTGGAAGAATAAATAAGATAGATATACTTCTAGTTAGACTAATAAAGAACAAAACAAGAGAAGATCCAAATAAACACAATAAAAAAATGACAAAAGGGACATTGCTACCAACTCCACAGAAATACAAAAAATCCTCGGAGACGATTATAAACACCACTATGCACACTAACCAACACTAACCAAGAAACCTAGAAGAAATGGATAAATTCCTGGAAACATACAACCTCCCAAAAGTGAACCAGGAAGAAATTGAAACCTGGAATAGTCTAATAACAAGTTCCAAAATTGAGTCAGTATTAAAAAGCCTACCAAGCAGAAAAAGTCCTAGACCAGACAGATTCACAGTCAATTCCACCAGACATAGAAAGAAGAGCTGATACCAATTCTACTAAACTATTCCAAAAAAATGGGGAAGAGGGAATCTTTCCTAATACATTCTATGAGGCCAGCATCATTCTGATTTTAAAAACCTGGCAGAGACACAACAAAAAAAGAAAAATGCAGGACAATATTCCTGATGAACATGGATGAAAAAATCTTCAACAAAATGCTAGCAAACCAAATCCAGCAGCACATTAAAAAGCAAATCCACCACTGTCAATTAGGCTTTATTCCTGGAATGCGAGATTGATTCAGCATATGCTAATCAATAAATTGATTCATCACACAAACGGGACCCAGAACAAAAATCACACGATCATCTCAGTGGGCACAGAAAAGGCTTTTGATAAAATTCAATATTTCATGTTAAAATATCTCAACAAACTGGGCCTCAAAGGAACATACCTCAAAATAATAAGAGCCATCTATGAAAAACCCACAGCCAACATCATACTGAATGTGAAAAAGCTGGAAACGTTTCACTAGAGAACCAAAAAAGGACAAGGATGCCCACTCTCACAATTCCCTATTCAATGTGGTACTGGAAGTCCTAGTCAGAGAAATCAGGCAAAGGGGAAAAAATAGTTATCCAATAGGAAGAGAGGAAGTCAAACTATCTCTCTTCATAGACAATAGAATTCTGTACTTAGAAGACTCCATACTTTCTGCCCAAAGGCTCCTCCATCTGATAAACTTCAGCAATGTTTCAGGATAAAAAATCAATGTACAAAAATCAGTAGCATTTCTACACACCAATAATGTCCAAGTTGAAAGTCAAACCAAGAACACAATCCTATTCACAATAGCCATTGTGAATAACCAAGAATAAAATACCTGGGTTTAATCAGGCAGGGGAAACATCTCTACAAAGAGAATTATAAAACACTGCTGAAAGAAATCTGAGACTGTACAAACAAATGGAAAAACATTCCTTGCATATGGATAGGAAGAATCAATGTTGTTAAAATAGTCATACTGCCCAAAGTGATTTACATATTCAATGCTATTCCTATCAAATTATCCTTGACTTTTTTAAAAATAGAATTAGTAAAAACTATTCTAACATCCGCATGCAACAACAACAACAAAAATACTCGAGTAGCCAAGGCACTCATAAGCAAAAAGAACAAAGCCAGAGACATCACACAACCTGACTTTAAACTATATTACAAGACTACAATAACCAAAATAGCATGGTGCTGGTCAAAAAACAAAACAAAACAGACACATAAACAAATGGAAAAGGTTAAAGAAAGCAGAAATAATACCACACACCTACAACTATCTGATCTTTGGTAAAGCTAACAAAAAAGCAATGGAGAAAGAATGCCCTACTCATTCTAGGGCTAGGTTAACTGGCTAGCCATATGCAGAAGATTGAAACTGGACCCCATCTTCTCACTATATACAAAAATCAACTTGACAGGAGTTAAAGATGTAAATGTAAAATTTAAAACTATAAAACCCCCAAAAGAAAACCTAGGAAATGCCATTCTGTACATAGGCACTGGCAAAGATTTCATGATGAAAACTTCAAAAGCCACGGCAACCAAACAAAAAATTAACAAGTGGGACCTAATTCAACTAAAGAGCTCATGCGCAACAAAGGAAACTATCAACAGAGTAAACAGACAACCTACAGAATGGGAGAAAATATCTGCAAACTATGCATCCGACAAAAATCTTTTTTTTTTTTTTTTTTTTTTTTTGAGACGGAGTCTCGCTCTGCCGCCCAGGCTGGAGTGCAGTGGCCAGATCTCGGCTCACTGCAAGCTCCACATCCCGGGTTCACGCCTTTCTCCTGCCTCAGCCTCCCGAGTATCTGGGACTACAGGCGCCCGCCACCTCGCCCGGCTAGTTTTTTGTATTTTTTAGTAGAGACGGGGTTTCACCATGTCAGCCAGGATGGTCTCGATCTCCTGACCTCATGATCCGCCCGTCTCGGCCTCCCAAAGTGCTGGGATTACAGGCTTGAGCCACCGCGCCCGGCCGACAAAAATCTAATATCCAGAATCTATAAGGAAGTTAAAGAAATTGAGAACAAAGCAAATAACCCCATTAAAAAAACAGGCAACGGACATTAACAGACATTTATCCAAAGAAGACATACACATGGCCAGCAAGCATATGAAAAAATGCTCAACATCATAAATCATTAGAAAAATGCAAATAGAAACCACATGAGATATAATCTCATACCAGTCAGAAGGGCTGTTATTAAAAAGTCAAAAAATAACAGATGCTGGCATGGTTGCCAAGAAAAGGGAATTCTTATACACCACTGGTGGGATTGTAAATTAGTTCAGCTGCTGTGGAAAGCAGTTTGGAGAGTCCTCAAAGAACTTAAAACAGAACTATCATTTGACCCAGCAATCCCATTACTAGGTATATACCCAAAGGAAAATAAATCATTCTACCATAAAGACACATGCATGTGCATGTTCATTGGTACACTATTTGCAATAGCAAAGATGTGGAATCAACCTAAATGTTCATCAGTGGTGAACTGGATAATGAAAATGTTGTACATATATGCCTTAGAATACTACACAGCCATAAAATGAATGAAATCATGTTCTTTGTAGCACTGTGGATGAACTGGAGGTCAATACCCTAAAAGAATTAATGCAGGACTAGAAAACCAAATGCCACGTGTTCTTACTTATGAGTGGGAACTAAATATTGAGTACACATGGACACAAAGGGTCCAATAGACACAAGGACCTACTTGAGGGTGGAGGATGGGAAGAGGGTGAAGATTGAAAAACTACCTATTGGGTACTGTGCTCATTACCTGGGTGATGAAATAATCTGTACAACAAATTCCCATGACACACAATTTACCCATGTAACAAACCTACTTGTGTACCCTCTGGACCTAAAATACAAGTTGGAAAGAAAAAAAAAAAAAAAGGAAGTAACAGTCTTGTCTGAGTTCTATTCTCCTGAGTTCAGAGGCCAAACTGACATTGTAAAAAGCACCAAGGTGGGGAATTGAGAATCTCTGAATTCTCCCACTAGCCATGTCAGCATGAGCATGTTTAAGAATGTTGTGGGAAGAAATTGAGTGGCTGAATGTTCAATCCCAACTCCCCTTGTTATTTTCAGTTTTAGCAGAGCATGTGTTCCCTATGAGAAGAAAGCTCCTGGTAGAAGGAAAATCCTTTTTTCTGAACATCAAGAGGGTATTACAAGAACCTACCCATTTGCCTGAAAGCTGAGCCCTGTCCCTGTACCTGCTATGGCTTTCTCTCCGGCAGTGAGGGCTTTGTCTGACTGCAGGATGGATTCCTCTATAACCACCTGTGACTGCAGGAAGCTCTGGAGGACCTCGTTTGCCTGAAGAATCAAGAAGGAGCAAAGACCTGTCAGGCAGCAGAAATCTTGCCTTGTGATAAGGAAATTATCGTTCAACAAAGCCACAAATCTAACCTTGTAAACCTCACATTATTCTTAAGATTCCACAGCGGTTTCTTTCTTTCCACAGCCACAACAAAACATCCAAGCTCTTTGTTGAGACATGAAAACCCTGTGCAGCAGCCTCCCTCATGCCTGTCCAGCCTCTTTTCCCAGGGATGCTGCTCACCACCCACCTCAGGGTGCAGACAACCAGATTTCCATGCAGTTCTACAAACCCACATCCTCCATAGTTTGCATTATTTGCTTTCTTTTTTCTTCTGCCTGAAAGCCTGTCTACCCTTTTCAAATTAGGATAACATCTATTGATACTTTACCTAATAGCTCTTACCTCGCTGGAAGCTTTTCTAGTCTAATTATTAATTAATTAATTAATTAATTAACTTTTGATCACTGTTAAGAATGTTGATAATAGTTCACTAAAAGTAAACAATGTATTCAAATTTAATTTAAAAAGTTAAAACCTTAAAAAGACGGAACAGGTAACTATTTGGTCTATTTACAGGAGTAGCGGTGAATATAACGGAAAATTAAACAGTTGAGAAACTTTTTTTTCTTTTTTGAGACAGTCTCACTCTGTCACCCAAGCATAAGCTCAGTAGTACTGACTTCAACCTTGAACTCCCGGGCTGAGTGCTGCTGCCTCAGCCTCCTGTGTAGCTGGGACTGCAGATGTGTACTAATTTTATTTTTTATTTTTGTAGAGATGGAAGTCCTGTGATGTTGCTCAGGATAGTTGCAATCTCCTGGTCTTCAGCAATCCTCCTGCCTTGGCCTCCCAAAGCGTTGGGATTACAGGTGTGAGCCACTGTACCTGGCCTGAGAAACTTTAAGAATTTGAAACTTTAAGGGAGTAACATGGTTGTCCAAAATGGGAAATTAACAATCATGGAAAATACAACACTGCATAGACTTAACAGTCACACATGGGAAGGAAAAAAAGGCATAAATACCTCAGCCAACATGTGATTAGTGACTGAAATTTGGGTGGGTGGGGCACAACACAGAAGGAAGGACCTAGGCATTTTTTGATTGTTATTTTCCTTGTTTCCTTCTTTCAAAAAAAAAAAAAAAATCAGATTAATGGGTGTGTTAGGCCATTCTTGCATTACTGCAAATACCTGAGACTGGGCAATTTATTTTTTTTCTTATTGTGTGATTGTAGCTTATTCATTTTCATTATGATATAGTATGCCATTATGTGAATACACTAGTTTACTTGTTCTATTGTTGATGGACATTAGGGTAAAATTTCAGTTTGGTGCTATTGTGAATGGTGCTGTTGTGACCATTTCTGTCCCAGTCTTTTAAGTGAATGTATATATCTAGGAATGGATTTGCTGGGTCATTCAGTATTTGTTTTTCAGCTTTAGCAATTGAAACCAAACAGTTTTCCAAATTGATGTTCTGATTTATACCTCATTAGCAATGTGTGAGAATTCCAGTTGCTTCATATTCTTGTCAACACTTGGAATTTTGACTTTTTAAATATTAAACAGTCACCTTCTTTTCATTTGACTTTGAAACTCAGATAAGTGAAATTACCTGACCTGTACTAGGCTTGGTTCTGAGAATGCAAAAGACCTTGCAGTTCAGAATTTAGCCCTTTTTCCTCTTTAACTGGTAGGGACTTTTGAAGTAAAAAATCATACTCAGATTTGATATACGTATCTTTCCAAGGAGAATTACAAGTAGCTATTTATTTTCATCTGATCTGTATTTAAAATAGTTTTTTGGACACTACTGTTGTAGGGTGAGTGAGCAATAATGATTTAGGTTTAGAGTTAGGATCTACATTTAATTTTTTTTTTAATTTAACTTTTATTTTAAGTTCAGGGGCAATTTATAAAGCAAAGAAGTTTAATGGGCTCATAGTTTTGCAGGCTTTACAGGAAACATGGCTTCTCGTAAGGCTTCAGGAAGCTTTTACTCCCGGTGGAAGGTGAAGCAGGAGCTTGCATGTCACATGACAAAAGCAGGAGCAAGAGAGAGGGAGAGACAGAGTGGCTGGGGGAGGTGCCACACATTTTTAAATGACCAGACCTCCAGAGAACTCACTATCACGCAGACAGCAGCAAGCCATGTAGGATCTGCTCCCATGATCCAAACACCTCCCACGAGGCCTCACTTCCAGCATTGGGGATTACAATTCAATATGAGATTTGAGTGGGGACAAATAACCCAACTCAATCAATGGGGTTCACATGCAGGTTTGTTACATGACTATATTGCATGATAGTGAGGTTTGGGCTTCAGTCAAAACAGTCACCCAGATAGTGAACATAGTACCCCAAAGATAGTTTTTCAACCTACTCCCCTCCCTGCCTCCTCTCTCTTGTATTCCCCAGTGTATATTGTTCCCATCTTTATGTACATGTGTGTTCATTGTTTAGCTCCCACTTACAAGTGAGAACATACAGTATTTGGTTTTCTGTTCCTGCATTAATTCACTTAATATAATGGCCTCCAGATGCATCCATTTTTCTGCAAAGGACATGATTTCATTCTTTTTATGGCTGCATAGTGTCTCAAGGTGTATATGCACCGCATCGTTAAAATCCAATCCACTGTTGATGGGCATATAGGTTGATTCTGTGTCTTTGCTGTTGTGAATAGTGCTGTGATAACATATGAGTGCAGGTGTCTTTTTGGTAGAATGTTTTACTTTCCTCTGGGACTATACCCAGTAATGGGATTGCTGGGTTGAATAATAATAATAATTCTATTTTTAGTTCTTTAAGAAATCTCCAAACTGCTTCCCACAGGGGAATTTACAATTTACAATCCCACCAGCAGTGTATAAGCACTCCCTTTTCTCTACAACCTCACCAGTATCTGCTATTTTTTCCTTTTTTAATAATATAGGCTAATTTCTAATTTTGTTTTACAAGTTTTTTGAAGTTGATTGATAAATAAAAATTATGTTTAAGAGGAACAGCACAATATTTTGATATATGTATACATTATGAAATGGTTACCATTATCAAGCTAATATATTTGCACCTCATGCAGTTATCTATTTTTGTATGTGTGTGGTGGGAACACAAGGAACCACTCTCTTAGCAAATTTCTAGTATGCAGTACATTGTTTTAACTATAGTCACCAGGCTATACACTAGGCATCCAGAACTTATTCATCTTATAACTGAATGTTTGTATCTACTGCCCACTATCTCCTCTTTCCTCCCACCCCTCTCCCCCTGGTAACCACCCATTCTACTGTGACTTTCACTAATTTTTTTTTTTTTTTTTTTTTTTTTTTTAGATGGAGTCTCGCTCTGTCGCCAGGCTGAAGTGCAGTGGTGCGATCTCGGTTCACTGCAACCTCCGCCTCCCGGGTTCAAGTGATTCTCCTGCCTCAGCCTCCTGAGTAGCTGGGACTACAGGCATGCACCACCACGCCAGGCCAATTTTTTTATTTTTAGTAGAGACAGGGTTTCACCATGTTGGCCTGGATGGACTTAATCTCCTGACCTTGTGATCCACCTGCCTCAGTCTCCCAAAGTGCTGGGATTAGAGGCCTGAGCCACTGTGCCCAGCCAACTTTCACTCTTTTTAAATAATTTCACATGAAGGTGCGTTATGCAGTATTTGTCTTTCTAAGAATGGCTGATTTCACTAAGCATAATGTCCTCCAGGTTCATTCATGTTGTCGCCAGTGGTAAGATTTCTTTCTTTTTAAGGCTGAATAATACCTTATTTTATATATCTATATTTACATATAGATATGCATATATATCACATTTTCTCACTTGCTCATTTGTGGATGGACACAGGTTGTTTTCATGTCTTGGCTATCGTGAATTATGCTGCAATGAACATGGGAGTGAAAATATCTCTTTGAGATAGTGACTTTAGTTCCTTCGGAAGTACAACCAGAAGTCCACCAATAGCTGTTAAACTAATAAATTCAGTAAAGTTGGAGGATACAAAATTGACATACAAATTCAGCTGCATTTCTATGCACTAAGAACAAACTATATGAAAAAATAAGAAAACAATCACATTTATAATAGCATCAAAATAATAAAATGCTTAGGAATAAATGTAACCAAAGAGGTGAAAGATCTGTACACTGAAAATCATAAAATGCTGAAGAAATTAACTGAAGATGACATAAAGTAAATGGAGAGATATTCCATGTACATTGATTGGAAAAATTAATATTGTTAAAATGTTCATACTATCTAAAAAATCTACAGATTTACACAATATCTATCAAAATTCCAATGCTGTTTTTTTCACAGCAGTAAGAAAACCAATTATAAAATTCACATGGAACCATAAAAGACCCCAAATAGCCAAAGCAAAAAAACCAGAGCCAAAGGCATCATACTATCTGACTTCAAAATCAACTACAAAGGTATCAAGTAGCACAATGCTGGCATAAAAACAGACATCTAACTCCATGGAACAGAAAAGAGAGTCAGGAAACAAACCCACATGTTTACAGGCAAAGACTTTAAAAAAACATGTGCCAAGAGTACACCAAGAGAAAAAGGTAGTATCTTTAATAAATGGTGGAATGGTGGTAGGAAAACGGAACCCTTGTACTACACACAAATGTCAACTAAAAATTCGTTAAAGATTTAAACATAAGATCAGAGACTGTAAAACTCTTAAGAGAAAACCTGGGAAATACTCCTAGACACTGGTCTTGGCAATGATATTTTTGAATTTCACACCAATAGCACAGGCAACGAGTGCTAAAAGAAACTAGCGGGACTACATCAAACTAAGTTACCACTCAATAGAAAAAAGAAAGGAAAAAAGAAAAAACATACAGAATAGAACATATTTGCAAACCATATATCTGATAAGTGCTTAATATCCAAAATATATACGGAGCTCATATAACTCAATAGCAACACAACAAAATGAAATACAACAAAACTGATTTTTAAAAAATGAGCAAAAGACCTGAACAGACATCCCTCAAAAGAAGACATTTAAATGACCATCAAGTATGTGAAAGCATGTTCTGCATCACTAAACTTCAGAGAAATGCAAATGAAAACCATAATGAGATATCACCTCACACAGAATGATGATTACCAAAAAGTCAAAAGATAACAAGCGTTGGCAAGGATGTAGAGAAAAGGGAACGCTTAGACACCATTGGAAGGAACATGAATTACTATAGTCATCATAGAACACAGGACAGTTTCCTCAAAAAGAAAAATCATGAGTTTCCAATGGCTTTTAAGTACATAGATCAGCCCATCAGCTCCACCACTTGCTGACTGTGTCATCTTAGGAACTTTATTAGCCTCTTCGTGCGTTAACATTTCTCAATTGCCTATGCGGAAGATAGTAGTAACTAATTTACATTATTCTGAGAATGAAATTGATAATCCAACAAAATCACCTAAAACAATATCTGATACACAAAATGAATGCTCAATGTCTATGAACCTTTCTGTTGATCATCACCATCATCATCATCACTATCAATGTATGCCAGTATGATAAGCATAAACACTCCATATCCAATTGAGTATTAATTTGTCCATCTTGTGTAAGACCATAAACTTCTGAAAACAAAGCTTTTCCTTTCATAGTGTATTTTCTGTATTTAGCACAAAAACTATCACATTATTTGATAAATAAAAGAAATGGTTTGTTTCACCTGGACTTCTGATTCTAAATCCTCTTTGGGAAAAAAATAGTTCTATTTTAGTAAGAGTAGCTAAATAATTGTGGATTTTAAGATTTAAAACATCAAGGTATTGCCGTGCTTCACTTTTTGTCCATAAATGGTGCTCTGTTCTTAGATTTTCAGAAGGGGCAACAAGGACCCTCTGACTATCCTCTGTCATCCATTCCCTTCTCCCCTTATTCCTCACCTTAATTCCTTTTCTGGGCACTAGTGTATAGTCCTGTTCAATCTTCTTTTTTGCTTCTAAGTAGATATTGTGCCCTCCAGGAACAAAGAAAGTTCCTCTTGAAATACTTTCCATCAAGAGCTCTGAAAGCTGCTTAAGCTCAGCCTGGCAATATTTGGCAGATGCCTCTTCATTCTGCAGCACAAAGTCTTCCTTCTTTTTCTCCATGGTGTCCTGCCAGAAAAGTGTAGGGGAAAAAACAGTAGAAAGAAGCTGTTAGAAGGGAAGGTCCAACTGTGATCCTCTTGGAAGAAGTAGTCTGATGGCCTCAGAGCGGACTGAGATATGGTATAGACCAAGAGTCAGAAGACTTGTTTTAATTCCAGTTTGAATCAGTTCTCTGCATGGCCTGTGGAAAGTTCATGAACTCTATCTTTCCTTCAGCAAAAGATGATCAACGGTGATCTAACTATGAAAAATAAGCAAGGGACAATTCAGTTGTGGCAGTAGTAGTGTCCTTAGAGAGCATGGATTGCTATGGATAAAATGTGTACACAGAAAATCAACCCTTCTGGTATAATCACATCCCAGTAATGACTTGATTGTACTCTGAACAGAGCTTGGAACTCTTTTGAAATTCTTCCAAAAGGGATCTTAACATGTGAAGATATGGGAACATTATTATTTTTTGCTTACACTTGTAAGCTATGATTGCATCTGGGTTTTCTCAATATGTACTAAGAGATTTCTGTCACTTGTGGACTGGTAATAGACAGACTGAAAGAAGGTTATTCAATAACAGTGCCAACGGCAGATTTAAGATATCTCCCAGGATTTCCCCTCCGAAGTTTCCACACTCTCCATAGTCCCTGGGCTTATTAATACGATGGAGTGTACTCCAGTGTTTAGGTAACATTATATGATATCTGTTGACTTTTAGAAATGGAGAGTATTCAAGTAGTACTGAGTATACTCAAGAAACTATGTAAGAATTACCATATCACATGAGCTCTTTGAAAGCAGAGCTTTTTTGTTTACCTTGAGGCAGAAGAGAAAGCCAGAGAGATTAGAAACAAGAGAAACATTTGATGCATCATTGCTGACTTGAAGATGGAGAGAGGTTCCCCTGAGCATACAGGTAAGAAGTAAGCTCAATCAACACCTTGTTTTCAGCTTGTGATACACTGAGGGGAGCACACAGATGCCCTAAAAAGAACTTCTGACTTACAGAGCTGTGAGCTTACGCATTTTTTCACACTCAGAGTCAGGCAAGTGCTTCTTTATTTTACCTTTTTAGAAAATAAAAAAGCCGGGCGCGGTGGCTCACGCCTGTAATCCCAGAACTTTGGGAGGCCGAGGCGGGCGGATCACAAGGTCAGGAGATCGAGACCACGGTGAAACCCCGTCTCTACTAAAAATACAAAAAATTAGCCGGGCGCGGTTGTGGGCGCCTGTAGTCCCAGCTACTTGGGAGGCTGAGGCAGGAGAATGGCGTGAACCCGGGAGGCGGAGCTTGCAGTGAGCCGAGATCGCGCCACTGCACTCCAGCCTGGGCGACAGAGCGAGACTCTGTCTCAAAAAAAAAAAAAATAATAAAGAAAATAAAAAAACAAAAATTGTATATGCATAATGCTTACATCATGTTATTTTGAAATGTAACATGAAATGTAACATAATCTGTACAAGTTAAGAATTCTGTTTAACTTGTATAGATTATGAAATTACTAAAGCTAAGTAACATATATATTAGCTCCAATATTTGTCATTCTAAATACTACTCTCTTAGTAATTTTCAAGAATGCAATACATTGTTATTAACTGTAGTTAGTATGTTGTATAAATGTGTTGTTAAATGGGCTACAATCATAATTTCTTATATATGATAGAAAATTAATACATTTCCCATATTTTAGAAAAATCAAAAACTGTAGCCCATTAAATTCAGTCACATAAAATAATACAAGCTCCCTTTACCATGAGAAAGAGATGAACCATGGCATTAAAAAGGTGGGCTATAAGTATCATTCCAAAAAGGCAGGAATCAAGAAAAAAAAATACGAAGATTACCACAAGCTTCTTCTGAAATTCCTGGTTTTTATCCTTGAAGGAGTGCTCCATGAAGACTGCAATGGCTTCCCTCTCACAGGCCGTGTGCACGTCCAGCAGGTCCTGGAGCGTGTCTGTGGGGAATTTCACTTGCTGGGCCATCCGCTGGCTGTAGTGGTCAGCTGCCCTCTGCACGGCCGCTGAGTTCTCACGCTGGGCCAGAGCTTCCATTGCATTCTCCAGACAAGGAACCGCTCCACTGTTGATGGCATCCAGGTAGGTCTCCACCAGCATCCCCAGCCCTGAATGATTTAGAAAATTTAGGGAATAGATAGAAAGTTTTCACTCATTGTTTTACAAGTGGTATCATCATTCTAAAAATCACAAAAAATTCCATTTAACATGAATTTTCCCTCCTTCTTCTTCTTTTAATTCTACTATTACTACTACTACTACTTTTTACGAAGCCACTTTCTTACAATAACGTCCCTGTTGTTCCTATTTATTCTTTCTATTTTGTTCTCCAACTCATCACATTACAAAGTTAATTACTAATCACAAACAATATGGAGCAAGGGTTTCTTGAAAAAGAATACTTTTCTGCTTAAGTAAAAATTTAAAAACATTTATTCAGCAAAGTAAATTACATCATTTGTGGATCATGATTCTGAATGTAAACGCAGGTGCCTTTATAAAAACACTTAAGAGAGTGCCAGAACATTAAACCCTGTGAGAAGCTCTTTTCTGTACAGAGCACTAAAAGACTGCACAGGTAACATGTTCATGAAGCCAGCTTTGTTTATAAGATTATGCTGAATTTTGTATCTCAAAATCTCATTAGGCTTGCAGAAACTCATGACATGCTACTTACTTTCTGTTTTGTGTAAATTCACAACACATCTTTTATACCCTCACTGAGAAAAACATCCTTCACTTATCCCACACCTCATAACACAGATGTTATCTCCTTACCAGCTGTTCGTGCTTATAAGCTTAGTTTACTAGTTTTTGATATACGGTAGGCCTCAATAAACACCCATATAGGGAAATAGACTCACGGTTTCCAGTGACAAGGATTCCCTCCCTCAGGGTCTTGGTCTTTGCATGGGTGAGGATATAAGAACAGAAGTTTTCTGATTGCATCTGAAAATTACTATCCAGTTGGTCTTCGGGTACTTCTTCAACATGGAGTAAGAGATTTTTGTCATTTGTTGGCCGGTCAAAGACAAAGCACTTCCGTTTTGGAAAGAAATGCCTGATCCACTCCCTGGGCTTGTTAGAATTTTGGATTTGGGGATTCCTGCCTGCAGAATTAGTGAAAAAAGTGACTACTGAAGAACAGCTTTTAAGCGAGCCTGAAGATTTTCATTTCCAAAGTTCCTTGCATCAACCACTACAGTCTCTCATGTCTGTGAATCTATGCAACAAAACCTCTCATGCAACCAAACTTATGCTAGTCTACTTGAGTTATGAAAAGTCAATTTCTGCACAAAGCAGAGTCAGAAAGTTACTTCTGGAAAGGAAGGGAAGGCCTCCACCTCAAGTGAAGGAATTTATGGTTGGTTTCCTCAGCCGCTGTATGATGTCTGGTAGACTGATGATTTTTTAAATGTTTGCTGAATTATGATTAACTAAAATATGATAAGAAGTACTTTCTTTAAAAATTGTATATATTTAAGGTGTTATAACATGAAGTTTCGATGTGCATGTACATAGTGAAATTACTACTAAGTAAGCAAATTATATATCCATTACCTTCTATACTTTTCATCCCTTTTTTTGTGGTAAGAGTACCTAAAATCTAATCTCTGTAAATTTTAAATGTAAAATACAATATCGTTAAGAATAGTTCTCCTGCAGTGTATTAGATCCCTAGACTTTCCCACCCTATATAACTTCAAGTTTGTACCCTTCACCCACATGTCCTCATTTCCTTCCTCACCGTGCCCTGGTAACCACTGTTCTACTCTCTGTTTCTATGTATTTGATGTTTTAAAATAGAATCCATATAGAAAAGAGGTCCTGTCATATTTTTCTTCCTGTTTCTG
The DNA here is from genome assembly GCF_049350105.2 of Macaca mulatta. NCBI lineage: Eukaryota > Metazoa > Chordata > Mammalia > Primates > Cercopithecidae > Macaca > Macaca mulatta. The sequence continues at coordinate 151,421,121 of NC_133406.1, read as the reverse complement.
GCTAATATTACATAGCATCATGGACTTTCTCAATCTTACTGTCCCCATGTCAGAAATGAAATGTAGGGCTTAAAAATAAAGTAATGCTAGAAACAAGGACAAGATGCGGCTGGGGAAAATGTCGGAAAGAGACAGAAAATACTCAGGTCAGATTATATTAGGTCTAACATTGTCTTGCAGAGGGATTCTGTGGCATGTATCAGTTATTCAAAACAAATATTTGTTGAAAGGATGAACAAATGAACAAACATGGATATTGATTGCAGGTGCCAGCAGGTATCCACTCTGCTAAATATAATCTGTTTAACAAACGTATAATAGATTGACAACATATTATATGAGACTGTAGAATGAAGTAGGTGATGTTATGAAAACAGTAAAATAAAAGGTTTGACAGTCCTATTGGAAGCACATGTCAGTGTATTTTTTTTTTAATTTCCTGAATCATTAACTGTATGAATCTCCTTTTTCTCTAAAGGATATAACTATCCAGGCTAATAAAATAGACCGAGTCAAATATATTTCCAAAATTTGATCATTTGCCTTCTTGTGATTCTGCGTTTACGAGCTTCCAAACTTATTAGGTAATTTTCTCCAAATAGAATAGGAGGAGAACTTGAAGTTAATAAGTAACACAAATATATGAGTCTTAGGATGTGACAATATTAATTGTAATCCTTAATATATTTTTCACAGTACTTATTGGTCTAAAATCATTTGATAGAACTTTGAGTTTTAAATTTCCTCAATGAATTTGAACCTCAGCCTCTGGGAAATTTCAAGTAAAAATAACCACAAAAATCATAATCACTTGTCAATCACCAACCACCACGAGCAAGGGCCTCAGTCAGGTCCAATATAAAAATTTGTGTCAGGTGTTGAAGAGCAGGTCCTAGTTGAGCCCACCCACTACTGAACCTTCTCCCATCTAGGCTATGCTCTGATACCTGGAATCAGCTTCAAGGCATTCTCCAGGTATTCATCTTCTGTGATGGGGTGTCCATCTAAATTCAGCTCCAGCGTAAAATCCCGAACAGTCCAAATAAAGTCTGGAAAGAAACTTACAAACTCGCTGGAGTCCTCAACTTTATCAGGCTTGGGGCAGGATTTTGCCCTGATTAGCTCTGTTAGTTCAGTCACATAGCTGGGATCTCAGCTAAGGAAGGAGTAGCACCCTATACCATCGTTTCCACATCTCACTTAGAAACAAGTTTTATACACGTTCCCTTTTACACTGTGTCTTTTCTTACTCAACCAGGACAACTGAGTCACAGCAAAGAAGACACAGTATCAGTTTCCATTCCCCTAAACTCCATAAAACCTGCTCTTCACTTCCCGGAAGGATACTGCAGCTGCTCCAGGGCCTGGTGGTTGATGGTGTTCATGCTGTTGTAGATAAAGCTGCTGCTTAGAAGCACAGCTAGGGCAAAGATCCAAGAGTCATTCTTAGGGTCACTCTAGTGTTAAAGAAATAGAAAAAGGAAGCCACAGTTTAGATACATCTCAAGGTCAACTATTTGTATCCACGTAACCAAAACTTAAGTCATTCCAGTTTTCCCAAAATGCTGTGTCTAAAGGAAACACAAATGTAAGCTTTATATGCTTGTCAGCATGATTTGGTGAAATTAAATAAATCAGCTATAGAAAAAGCAGCATAAGCATCTCTATTTTCCGTAAAAATGTTGTTAATGTATAATACCCAATCACATGATAAGTAAATATACTTCTTCCTTTATGCTTTATCAGTTGTGTAAGGAGAACATCTTGGTTTGAAGTCTCCTGAACGATGCTCTCCACTTTTTGTATGCAATAAATTTAAATTTTTCCAAACTTGATCTGATATTATTTGTGATACTTGAAAGCACATTACTGTTAGGACTTAAGAGTCTCCTTTTAATTTATTCACTTATTAATTCATTCATTTGGTTGTCCATTCACTATTTCAGCTGTAGTATATATAACGGAATAGTAAGGCATGTAATATGAATTTTGAAGATCATGTTAAAGTCAAACTGTATTTTTGCCATTTATATTGATCTTCTCAGGGCATCACTTTCTTTACATATTAAAAGTAGCAATTGACATGGTCAATGTGTAAAATATTTGATGCAGTGCCTAAAGCATAGTAAGTATGAAGTCATTAGTGAACAATAATCCTTCGGCAGATTTTCTCAATCATGGCTATATTAGTAATGCAAATGTTAATCAATCAAATTCACCAAAAATTGTTCAGCTATGTACAAAATGCAGATGCTGCCTTTGGTTTTGTGGATGCAAAGTTCCATAATCACAAGAAGATGACTTTCAGGAGTGGCAGATAGCATTGTCAACATAAAAGTGCAACCAAGATGATAATTTCTGCCGGGAGTGGAACCAAAGTCATAATGTAAAAAACAAAACAAACAAAAATCTAAAAAATGGGAGGTGGGAAGGAAGGAAAATAAAGAGAAACAAATGCTATGTGAGTTCGAGCAAGAAGTTACTGTGTCTAACTAGAATAAGATGACAGTAGGTTGAAAAGAGCTGGACGTTAAGGAGTACATAAAATGAGGACTTGTGGAAATGAAAGAATTAAAAAGGTGAAAGACTCAACAGAATCCAAGTCAAAAATTTTAGGGTATGATCATATAATGGTATTACAGTTATTTAATTCAACTGAATGAGTGAATAGGTATGTGGAGAAGACAAGGCTAGAAATACTATTCAGGGCAAGACATGAAGGTCCCTTAAATAGAATTAAATGCTGACCAAATCCACAAATTCCAAGACCAACAAGTAATTTTGCTTCCATCAAGCATGTATATATTTGTATGTTTTGGTTCCTTGAACAGTCATACTTTTGCAAATAAAAAAGTTTATGCACATTACAATCTATTTCAAATCAATATTTCATCTTTGTTGTACACTGAAATGATGATTGATAACTTTAGAACTGTATCCTTAAATTCACTGTTTCTAAATGAGACCCCACACACATTTGTAATTTTTGCAGTATGAAAGCGAAAACACACTAATTCTATTTTCTTTTTTTTGAGATGGAGTCTTGCTCTGTTGCCCACACTGCAGTGCAATGGTGCAATCACTGCAACCTCCATCTTCCAGGTTCAAGTGATTCTTCCACCTCAGCCTCCGAAGTAGATGGGATCACAGGCACCTGCCATCATGCCCGGCTAATTTTTGTATTTTCAGTAGAGATGGGATTTCACCATGTTAGCCAGGCTGGTCTTGGACTCTTGACCTCAGGTGATCCACCCACCTTGGCCTCCCAGAGTGCTGGAATTACAGGTGTGAGCCACTGCTCCTGGCCTCTATTTTCTTTTTCTTTTTTTTTTTTTAACTTTTAATTTAAGTTCAGGCTTACCCCCAAACTTAATAAAATAAAATAAATAAGTCAAAATATTTTATTTTAAGTTCAGTGGTGCCCCTGAACTTAATGAAATACCATGAAACTTAATAAAAGTTTAAAAAAGGAAAATTGAGAAAATGTCCCTGTCCGACAGCTTTGAAGAGAGTACCGGTTCTCCCAGCACAGAGTTTGAGCTCTGAGAATGGACAGACTGCCTCCTCAAGTGGGTTCTTGACCCCCGAGTAGCCTAACTGGGAAAGACCTCCCAGTAGGGGCTGACTGACACCTCATACAGCTGGGTGCCCCTCTGAGACAAAGCTTCCAGAGGAAGGATCAGGCAGCAACATTTGCCATTCTGCAATATTTGCTGTTCTGCAGCCTCCCCTGGTGATACCCAGGCAAACAAGGTCTGGAGTGGACCTCCAGCAAATTCCAACAGACCTGCAGTGGAAGGTCCTGACTGTTAGAAGGAAAACTAACAAACAGAAAGAATATGCACACCAAAACCCCATCTGTACATCACCATCATCAAAGACCAAAGGTAGATAAAACCACAAAGATGGGGAGAAACCAGAGCAGAAAAACTGAAAATTCTAAAAATCAGAGCACCTCTTCTCCAAAGGAACACGGCTCCTCGTCAGCAATGGAACAAAGTTGGATGGAGAATGACTTTGATGAGTTGAGAGAAGAAGGTTTCAGATGAATGGTAATAAAAAACTTCTCCGAGCTAAAGGAGATGTTCAAACCCATCACAAAGGAGCTAAAAACCTTGAAAAAAGATTAGACAAAAGGCTAATGAGAATAAATCGTGTAGAGATGACTTTAAATGACCTGATGGAGCTGAAAACCATGGCATGAGAACTATGTGATGCATGCACAAGCTTCAGTAGCTGATTCGATCAAGTGGAAGAAAGGGTATCACTGATTGAAGATCTCATGAATGAAATGAAGCGAGAAGAGAAACTTAGAGAAAAGAAGAGTAAAAAGAAATGAACAGATCCTCCAAGAAATATGGGACTATGTGAAAAGACCAAATCTATGTCTGATTGGTGTACCTGAAAGTGATGGGGAGAATGGAACCAAGTTGGAAAACACTCTTCAGGATATTATTCAGGAGAACTTCCCCAACCTAGCAAGGAAGGCCAACATTCAAATTCAGGAAATACAGAGAACGCCACAAACATACTCCTTGAGAAGAGCAACTCCACGACACATAATGGTCAGATTCAGCAAAGTTGAAACGAAGGAAAAATGTTAAGGGCAGCCAGAGAGAAAGGTCAGGTTACCCACAAAGAAGTCCATCAGTGGATCTCTCAGCAGAAACTCTACAAGCCAGAAGAGAGTGGGGACCAATATTCAATATTCTTAAAGAAAAGAATTTTCAACCCAGAGTTTCATCTCCAGCCAAACTAAGTTTCATAAGTGAAGGAGAAATAAAATCCTTTACAGACAAGCAAATGCTGAGAGATTTTGCCACCATCAGGCCTGCCTTACAAGAACTCCTGAAGGAAGCACTAAACATGGAAAGGAACAACTGGTACCAGCCACTGCAAAAACATGCCAAATTGTAAAGACCATTGATGCTAACATGAAACCGCATCAACTGACAAGCAAAATAACCAACTAACATCATAATGTCGGATCAAATTCACACATAACAATATTAACCTTAAATGTAAATGGCCTAAATGCTCCAATTAAAAGACATAGAATGGCATATTGGATAAAGAGATAAGACCCATCAGTGTGCTGTATTCAAGAGACCCATCTCATATGCACAGACACGCATAGGCTCAAGATAAAGGGATGGAGGAAGATCTACCAAGCAAATGGAAAACAAAAAACAGCAGGGGTTGCAATCCTAGTCTCTGATAAAACAGACTTTAAACCAACAAAGATCAAAAGAGACAAAGAAGGCCATTACATAAAGGTAAAGGGATCAATTCAACAAGAAGAGCTAACTACACTAAATACATATGCACCCAATACAGGAGCACCTAGATTCATAAAGCAAGTCCTCAGAGACCTACAAAGAGACTTAGACTCCTACACAATAATAATGGGAGACTTTAAGACCCCACTGTCAACATTAGACAGATCCATGAGACAGAAAGTTAACAAGGATATCCAGGAATTGAACTCATCTCTGCACCAAGCAGACCTAATAGACATCTACAGAACTCTCCACCCCAAATCAACAGAATATACATTCTTCTCAGCACCACATTGCACTTATTCCAAAATTGACCACATAATTGGAAGTAAAGTTCTACTCAGCAAATGTAAAAGAACAGAAATTGTAACAAACTGTCTCTCTGACCACAGTGCAATCATACTAGAACTCAGGATTAAGAAACTCACTCGAAACCGCTCAACTACCTGGAAACTGAACAACTGGTTCCTGAATGACTACTAGGTACATAATGAAATGAAGGCAGAAATAAAGATGTTCTTTGAAACCAATGAGGACAATGACACAACAGAGCACAATCTCTGGGACACATTTAAAGCAGTGTGTAGAGGGAAATTTGTTGTACTAAATGACCACAAGAGAAAGCAGGAAAGATCTAAAATTGACACCCTAACATCACAATTAAAAGAACTAAGGAAGCAAGAGCAAACACATTCAAAAGCTAGCAGAAGGCAAGAAATAACTAAGATCAGAGCAGAACTGAAGGAGGTAGAGACACAAAAAAACCCTTCAAAAAATCAATGAATCCAGAAGCTGGTTTTTGGAAAGATCAACAAAATCGGTAGACCACTAGCAAGACTCATAAAGAAGAAAAGAGAGAAGAATCAAATAGATGCAATAAAAAATGATAAAGGGGATATCACTACCAATCCCACAGAAATACAACCAACCATCAGAGAACACTATAAACACCTCTATGCAAATAAACTAGAAAATCTAGAAGAAATGGATAAATTCCTGGACACATACACCCTCCCAAGACTAAACCAAGAAGAAGTTGAATCTCTGAATAGACCAATAACAGGCTCTGAAATTAAGGCAATAATTAATAGCCTACCAACCAAAAACAGTTCAGGACCAGATGAATTCACAGCAGAATTCTACCAGAGGTAGAAACAGGAGCTGGTATCATTCCTTCTGAAACTATTCCAATCAATAGGAAAAGAGGGAATCCTCCCTAACTCATTTTATGAGGCCAGCATCATCCTGATACCAAAGCCTGGCAGAGACAGAATAAAAAAAGAGAATTTTAGACCAATATCCCTGATGTACATTGATACAGAAATCCTCAATAAAATACTGGCAAACTGACTCCAGTAGCACATCAAAAAGCGTTATCAACCACAATCAAATTGGCTTCATCCCTGGGGTGCAAGACTGGTTCAACATATGCAAATCAATAAATGTAATCCATCATGTAAACAGAACCAAAGACAAAAACCACATGATTATTTCAACAAATTCAGAAAAGGCCTTTAACAAAATTCAACAGCCCTTCATGCTAAAAACTCTCAGTAAACTTTGTATTGATGGAATGTATCTCAACATAATAAGAACTATTTATGACAAACCCACAGCCAATATCATACTGAATGGGCAAAAACTGGAAGCATTCCCTTTGAAAATCAGCACAAGACAGGGATGCCATCTCTTACAACTCCTGTTCAACATAGTGTTGGAAGTTCTGGTCAGGGCAATCAGGAAGGAGAAAAATAAAGGGTGTTCAATTAGGAAAAGATGAAGTCAAATTTTCCCTGTTTGCAGATGACATGATTGTATATTTAGAAAACTCCATCATCTCAGCCCAAAATCTCCTTAAGCTGATAAGCGACTTCAGCAAAGTCTCAGGATACAAAATCAATCTGCAAAAATCACAAGCATTCCTATACACCAGTAACAGACAAACCAGAGAGCCAAATCATGAGTGAACTCCCATTCACAATTGCTTCAAAGAGAATAAAATACCTAGGAATCCAACTTACAAGGCATGTGAAGGACCTCTTCAAGGAGAACTACAAACCACTGCTCAATGAAATAAAAGAGGACAAAAACAAATGGAAGAACATTCCATGCTCATGGATAGGAGGAATCAATATCATGAAAATGACCCTACTGTCCAAGGTAATTTATAGATTCAATGCCATCCCCATCAAGCTACCAATGACTTTCTTCACAGAATTGGAAAAAACTACTTTAAAGTTAATATGGAACCAAAAAAAGAGCCCACATTGCCAAGACAATCCTAAGCAAAAAGAACAAAGCTGGAGGCATCATGCTACCTGACTTCAAACTATACTGCAACACTACAGTAACCAAAACAGCATGGTACTGGTACCAAAACAGAGATATAGACCAATGGAACAGAACAGAGCCCTCAGAAATAACACCAGATGTCTACAACCATCTGATATTTGACAAACCTGACAAAAACAGGAAATGGGGACAGGATTCCCTATTTAATAAACGGTGCTGGGAAACTGGCTAGCCGTATGTAGAAAGCTGAAACTGGATCCCTTCCTTACACCTTATATAAAAATTAATTCAAGATGGATTAAAGACTTAAATGGTAGACCTAAAACTATAAAAACCCTAGAAGAAAACCTAGGCAATACCATTCAGAACATAGGCATGGGCAAGGACTTCATGACTAAAACACCAAAAGCAATGGCAACAAAAGCCAAAATAGACAAATGAGATCTAATTAAACTAAAAAGCTTCGCACAGCAAAAGAAACTACCATCGGAGTGAACAGGCAACCTACAGAATGGGAGAAAATTTGTGAAATCGACCCATCTGACATTGGGCTAATATCCAGAACCTACAAAGAACTTAAATAAATTTACAAGAAAAAAATCAAACAACTTCATCAAAAAGTGTTCAAAGGATATGAACAGATACTTCTCAAAAGAAGACATTTATGCAGCCAACAGACACATGAAAAAATGTTCACCATCACTGGCCATCAGAGAAATGCAAATCAAAACCACAATGAGATACCATCTCACACCAGTTAGAATGGTGATCATTAAAGAGTCAGGAAACAACAGGTGCTGGAGAGGATGTGGAGAAATAGGAACACTTTTACACCGTTGGTGGGAATATAAACTAGTTCAACCATTGTGGAAGACAGTGTGGTGGTTCCTCAAGGATCTAGAACTGAAAGTACCATTTGACCCAGCCATCCCATTACTGGGTATGTACCCAAAGGATTATAAATCATGCTGCTGTAAAGACACATGCACACGTATGTTCATTGTGGCACTATTCACAATAGCAAAGACTTGGAACCAACCCAAATGTCCATTAATGATAGACTGCATTAAGAAAATGTGGCACATATACACCATGGAATACTATGCGGCCATAAAAAAGGATGAGTTCATGTCCTTTTCAGGGACATGGATGAAGCTGGAAACCATCATTCTCAGCCAACTATTGCAAGGACAGAAAACCAAACACTGCATATTCTCGCTCATAGGAGGGAATTGAACAATGAGAACACTTGGACACAGGGTGGGGAACATCACACACTGGGGCCTGTCATGGGATGGGGGGAGGGGGGATTGATAGCATTAGGAGTTATACCTAATGTAAATGACAAGTTAATGGGTGCAGCACACCAACATGGCACATGTATACATATGTAACAAACCTACACGTTGTGCACATGTACCCTAGAACTTAAGGTATAATAAAAAAATGAAAAAAATATAACTTAACTTCCTCATCTGTGAAGATTTTAAAATGAGATTAATTTTCACTTAGGGAGGAAGCAAAGGGAAGAACACAGATTTCACAGATGGGATGCCTGGCTGAAATTCCAGCTTGACCATTGGTAACTGTGTGACCATGGGCAAGTTACTCGACCTCTCTCTACTTGGTGTCCTCATATGACAAGTAGGGATAATAATAGTACATGTTTTATAGGGTCATTGTATGATTAAACATGTTATTATTTATAGAGTGCTTAGAATAGTGCCTGACACATAGTGCTATATGTATTTAGTAAATAAATAAAATTAGAAATTGAGGGGATAAAAAAGAATTAATTTGATCACAATAAAGGCTTCTTTCTTTCATTTCCAAATGCTTAAAAACAACACTTAAAAAATTTATTTTGAAAAAAATAGAATTAGTTTGTTTTGGCTTTCATACTGCAAAACAGGGGTTTGTTACATAGGTAAACTTGTGTCATGGGGGTTTGTTGCATATATTATTTTATCACCCAGGTGTTTAGCCAAGTACCTATTAGCTATTTTTCCTGATCTTTTCCCTCCTCCCATTGTCCACCTTCTGATAGGCTCCAATGTGTGTTGTTTCCCTCTATGTGTCCATGTGTTCTCATCATTTAGCTCCCACTTGTAAGTGAGAACATGTATTTGGTTTTCTGTTCCTGCATCTATTTGCTAAGGGTAATGGCCTCTGGCTCCATCCATACCCTGCAAATGATCTTGTTCTTCTTTTATGGTTGCATAGTATTCCATAGTGTATATGTACCACATTTTCTTTATCTAGTCTATCATTTATGGGACTTTAGGTTGATGCCGTGTCTTTGTTATTGCACCATAACGAACATTCACATGCATGTGTCTTTATAATAGAGCAATTTATAGTCCTTTGGGTATATATCCAGTAATGGCATTGCTGGGTCAAATGGTAGTTCTGTCTTTAGGTCTTTGAGGAGTTGCCACACTGTCTCCAACAATGGTTTAACTAATTTACACTCCCACCAACAATGGATAAGTGTTTCTATTTCTCCACAACCTAGCCAGCATCTGTTATTTTTTGACTTTTTGATACTAGCCATTCTGACTGGTGTGATCATGATAGTATTGTGGTTTTGATTTGCATTTCTCTAATGGTCAGTGATATTAAGCTTTTTTTTCATATGATTGTTGGCTGCATGTATGTCTTCTTTTGAAAAGTGTCTGTTTATGTCCTTTGCCCACTTTTTATTTTTATTTTTGTGAATTTAAGTTCCTTAAAGATGCTGGATATTAGACCTTTGTCAGAAGCAGAGTTTGCAAACATTTTCTCCCATTCTTTAGGTTGTCTGTATACTTGGTTGATGGTTTCTTTTGCCGTGCAGAAGCTCTTTAGTTTAGTTAGTTCCCATTTGTCAAATTTTGCTTTTGTTACAATTGCTTTTTTGGCATCTTCATCGTGACATCTTTGCCCATGCCTATGTCCTGAATGATATGGTCAAGATGGTTTTCCAAGGTTTTTATAGTTTTGGGTTGTATATTTAAGTCTTTAATCCATCTTGAGTTAACTTTTGTATATGGTCAAAGGAAGGGGTCCAATTTCAATCTTCTGCATATGGCTAACCTGTTATCCCAGCACTATTTATTGAACAGGGAATCCTTTCCCCATTGCTTGCTTTTTGTTTTTTTGGGTTTTTTTTTCCAGGTTTGTCAAAAATCAGATAGTTGTAGGTGTGCAGTCTTAAATTCTGGGTTATCTGTTCTGTTCCATTGGTCTATGTGTCTGTTTTGGTACCAGTTCCATGTATTTTGGTTACTGTAGCCCTGTAGTATAGTTGGATGTCGGGTAGCATGATGCCTCCAGCTTTGTTCTTTTTGCTTAGAATTGCCTTGGCTATTTTTTGCCTGAGTTCTTTTTCGGTTCCATATGAATTTTTTAAAAACAGGTTTTTTAAAAAAATTTTATTTCGTTTTTAATTTTTTTATTATTATACTTTAAGTTCTAGGGTACATGTGCATAATGTGCAGGTTTGTTACATATGTATACTTGTGCCATGTTGGTGTGCTGCACCCATCAACTCATCAGCACCCATCAACTCGTCATTTACATCAGGTATAACTCTCAATGCAATCCCTCCCCCCCACCCCATAATAGGTCCCCGGTGTGTGATGTTCCCCTTCCCAAGTCCAAGTGATCTCATTGTTCAGTTCCCACCTATGAGTGAGAACATGCGGTGTTTGGTTTTCTGTTCTTGCGATAGTTTGCTGAGAATGATGGTTTCCAGCTACATCCATGTCCCTACAAAGGACACAAACACATCCTTTTTTATGGCTGCATAGTATTCCATGGTGTATATGTGCCACATTTTCTTAGTCCAGTCTGTCACTGATGGACATTTGGGTTGATTCCAAGTCTTTGCTATTGTGAATAGTGCCGCAGTGAACATACGTGTGCATGTGTCTTTATAGCAGCATGATTTATAATGCTTTGGGTATATACCCAGTAATGGGATGGCTGGGTCAAATGGTACTTCTAGTTCTAGATCCTTGAGGAATCGCCATACTGTTTTCCATAGTGGTTGAACTGGTTTACAATCGCATCAACAGTGTAAAAGTGTTCCTATTTCTCCACATCCTCTCCAGCACCTGTTGTTTCCTGACTTTTTAATGATTACCATTCTAACTGGTGTGAGATGGTATCTCATTGTGGTTTTGAAATCCATTTCGTCTCAGAAAAACAGTTCTTTTCTAATTCTGTGAATAATCTCAATGGTAGTTTAATAGGAATAGCATTGAATCTATAACTTGCTTTTGGGCAGTATGGTCATTTTAACAATATTGATTCTTTCTCTCCATGAGAAAGGAATGTTTTTCCTTTTATTTGTGTCATCTCTGATTTCTTGGAGCAGTGGTTTGTAGTTCTCCTTGGAAAGATCTTTTGCCTCCCTAGTTAGCTGTATTCCTAAGTAGAAATTATGAATGGCAGTTTGTTCCTGATTTGGCTTTCAGCTTGACTGTGGTTGGTGTATAGGAATGTTAGTTATTTTTGCATATTGATTTTGTATCCTGAGATTTTGCTGAAGTTGTTTATCAGCTTAAGAAGCTTTTGGGCTGGGACTATGGGGTTTTCTAGACATAAAATCATGTCGTTGGCAAACAGGGATAGTTTGACTTTCTCTTTTCCTATTTGGATGCCCTTTATTTCTTTCTCTTGCCTGATTGTCCTGGCCAAGGCTTCCAATACTATGTTGAACAGGAGTGGTGAAAGAGGGCATCCTTGTCTTGTGCTGGTTTTCAATAGGAATGCTTCCAGCTTTTGCCCATTTAGTATGATGTTGACTATGGGTTTGTCACATATGGCTCTTATCATTTTGAGCTATGTTCCTTCAATACCTAGTTTATTGAGAGTTTTTACCATGAATGGACTTTGAATTTTATTGAAAGCATTTTCTGTATCTGTTGAGATAATTGTGTAGTTTTTGTCTTTATTTCTGTTATGGGATGAATCACATTTATTGATTTGCATATCTTGATCCATTCTTGCATTCCAGGGATAAAGCCTACTTGGTCATGGTGGATAAGCTTTTTGATGGGTTGCTGGATTTAGTTTGCCTGTATTTTGTTGAGCATTTTTGCGTTGATGTTCATCAAGGATATCGGCCTGAAGTTTTCTTCTTTTGTTGTTGTATCTCTCCAGGTTTTGGTATCAGGATGATGCTGGCCCCATAGAATGAGTTAGGGAGGAGTGCCTCCTCCTCAATTCTTTGGAATATTTTCAGTAAGAATGCTACCAGCTTTTCTTTGTACATCTGGTAAATTCAGCTATGAATCCATCTGTTTCTGGGCTGTTTTTTTTTTTTTTTTGGTAGGTAGGCTATTTATTAATGCCTCAATTTCAGAGTTCATCATTTGTCTGTTCAGGGATTCAATTTCTTCCTAGTTAAGTCTTGAGAGGGTGTATTTGTCAACAAATTTGTCTATTTTGTGTAGATTGTCTAATTTATGTGCATGGAGGTTTTCATAATATTGTATTTATGTGGGGTCAGTGGTAACATCCCTCTGTCGTTTCTGACTAATTCTATTTTCAGTTTATACTCAGACTAATATAAATATAGGAAAAGACAGCACCTAATACTATAAAGCAAAATTATCTAGAATTATCCAATTTGCAAATTTTTGTGTGGGGCTAGCTCATGCCCTTCTAGAAGTCAGTGATGCTTACATTGCCTGCCCCTGTAAATTGGGCAAAAACTTTTATAAATGTTCCTGGTATAGCTGGTGCTTTTCTTTTCTTTTTCTTTTTTCTTTTCTTTTCTTTTCTTTTTTCTTTTTTTTTTTTTTTTTTTTTTTTTGAGACGGAGTCTCATTCTGTCACTCAGGCTGGAGTGCAGTGACGTGATCTCAGTTCACTGCAACCTCCACCTCCCGGGTCCAAGCGATTCTCCTGCCTCAGCTTCCTGAATAGGTGGGATTACAGGCACCCGCCTCCACGCTGGGCTAATTTTTGCATTTTTAATAGTGATAAGGTTTCACCATGTTGCCCAGGCTGGTCTCGAACTTCTGACCTCAGATGATCCACCCGCCTTGGCCTCCCCAAGTGCTAGGATTATAGGCGTGAGCCACCGCGCCAGGCTAGCTGGTGCTTTTCTATGCATTTAAAAATAGATTATTTCAGTGAAACTCTATTTTCCTGATTTCTACCTTCAAGCCTACGAACCCCACACACGTTAACTAGTAGCACCCATTAATCCCACCGGTTACAGCGTCTTCCAGGTAGCTTTCTCCTAAATTGTATCATTGGGTTAGGCCCTCACTTCCAGCATCTAAGCACTCTAAATGATCACAATGTTGTCTTCGCCACTAGGCTCTGAGCATTTACCTGGTTCACTGATTAGCATAGAGCTTTGAAATTCAGGATTCTGTATTTAGCACACAGCCCTAGACTTCTACTATGCAGTAAGTATTTATTAAATTTTATAATTCATCCAACTGTTAAAAATAAGAAGATCTATCACTAATACTTCAAAATATTTGAGCTTACCCAGAAAGTAAGTTCCCAGAAATGAAATTTAGCTTTGTTTCCATAATCAGATTTGTGATTCAGGAATAGGCCAGAGAAGTTGGATTGATATTATGCATAAAAACATAAAAAGAGAATCAAAGGGTAAAGAAGATTTCTCTATAGCTCTGTCTTACCTTTTCCATATCACCCAGGCCCTCCGTGTCCAGAAGGACCAGGGTGTGGTTTGACTTAGAGGGGTGGGGCACACACCACATCCAGATGCCTTTGGTTTCAGACTTCACTGTGCAGCCCAGAGGGAAGCCTTCAAGGGAAGAGGAGAAACAACATATAGTGACAGCAGAATCCAGGCAGACAAGGCCTAAACCGGTTAAATGTATAAGAACGTAAGTTTTCGGCAGGGGAAATGGGTTGCTTCCATTTCAGCAAAGAAATCAATCAAATCTTTATTTATATAAATGACTTTCTCAGAAGGTACTTGGGTCCCCTATTCACTTCATATCTAACCATAGGCTCAAATAAGTTATATTACAGAATTAATGTAAACTCTATTAACCTGTTACTATGGTCTGAACATTAATCCCTCCAATCCCCCATTCATACGTTGGAACTTCAGTGAAGTCTGAAACCAAACCCCAAGGTGATGATATTAAGAAGTCAGAAGTGGGGTGGGTGCAATGGCTCACACCTGTAATCCCAACACTTTGGGAGTTCGAGGCAGATAAATCACGAGGTCAGGAGATAGAGACCATCCTGGCCAACATGGTGAAAGTTCGTCTCTACTAAAATACAGAAAATTAGCCGGGCATGGTGGTGCGCACCTGTAGTGCCAGCTACTTGGGAGGCTGAGGCCAGGGAATCACTTGAACTCAGGAGGTGGAGAGATTACAGTGAGCCGAGACTGCGTCACTGCACTCCAGCCTGGCAACAGAGTGAGACTCCATCTCAAAATAAAAAAGAAGTCAGAAGTGATTAAGTCATGAAAGGTCATGTCCTCAGTAATAAAGTTAATGCCCTTATAAAAGGCCTTGAGGGATGAGTTCATGTCCTTTGCAGGGACACGGATGAAGCTGGAAACCATCATTCTCAGCAAACTAACACAGGAACAGAAAACCAAACACCACATGTTCTCACTCATAAGTGGGGGTCAAACAATGGGAACACATGGACACAGGGAGGGGAACATCACACACCGGGGCCTGTTGGGGGTTGGGGGCTAGGGGAGGGATAGCATTAGAAGAAATGCCTAATGTAGATGACAGGTTGATGGGTGCAGCAAACCACCATGGCACGTGTATACCTATGTAACAAACCTGCATGTTCTGCACATATATCCCTGGACTTAAAGTGTATATATATATATATATATACACACACACACACACACACACATATATATATATATACACACACACACACATATATATATATATATATATATATATAAAGACCTTGAGGGAATTTGATTGTTCCGTCTGCCCCTTCTGCCATTTGGGGACAATGGGAAACCCCCTCTGTGAGTAACAAGCCCTCACTAGACATTGAATCACCTTGTGCCTTAATCTTGGACTTCCCAACCTCCAGATCTGTGAGAAATTAGTTTTTATTATTTATAAATTACCCTGTGTAATGTATTTTGTCCTAGTGGCAGACACACACTAAGACACCTGTGTATTTTTATGCAACGCTCAAGAGGAAGAAAAAAGCATGCATTCATAAGTAAAATTAGGGAGAGGGCTGAGACAAGAGGTCCAAGTGCTGGGCTCATCTTCATGTAGTGACTCTTTTTCCTTATGCAGGTGCCACCTGAACAGAAGGATATCCAAACGGAGGAGATTCTGACATGGAAAGGACAGTATAAAGCATCCACTCAAGTATGGTCTGTTTCCAGGAGTGGAGTAGTGAGAATAAAATCTTGAAATTTAGTTGAGGAATCTGTGATTTGAACTCCTGAATATGTAGCCAAGTAGACCAGATTTGTTAGTAATGGAACCCATTGAAGTGTTTCACATGGATGATGACAAAAATCAGCAAAATATTTAAGAAAATCCATGAGGTATTAGAATACTGCAGGAATTAAAAAGTTATACCTCGGACTAGTAAAAGAGTTCTAGAATTTTAAAGGCTGAAAGTGTGAAAGTTATCAGCACCAAAATGCCAAACTTGAATGCAATGAAGTCAGCAGACCATGAAGGAAAAGCTCTCGTGCACACTTTCCTGTGATGGGAACTGCCACTGAAGATGTTGCCAATCCACAACCTCGCAACAAAGGCTAATATTCTGAGGACATCTTTCCAGTAATAGCCAGTCTTAACTGTAAACTTCAAGTGGTCTAACTTGCAATCAGAGTCCCTGCAATCAGGGTCCCTTCTGTGAAGACTCTCTCTTAGCAACAGCCAGTACACATATTAAGTCCTGTGAGTAAGCTCCTGTAAACAAATAAACTTTTGTTTCAAAACACCCTGCGTGTACTTCTCCTTTTTATCTTTAAAGTTCCCACTGTCTCAACCAACCTATGATTTATTATAGTGTGCATACCTGAATTGGTATGCATATGGTCCCCTGCTCATTCTTAAATAAACTCATTTCTTTGGAGAGCTACTTTCTCTGTTGCTACTTTAGCTTGACATAATCTGGCATCGGAAGTGGGATCTAAAGTGAGCTTATCTTGGAATGATCAGCAGCCCCTGAAACCATGAGTGGTATTCCCTTGTTGAGCCCTTTGATCTGTTCGTTTCCACATCTGACCTTTTGTACTGTGTTGAGTCTCCCCTTGGGTTAAAATCTCTTCTTTTTGTCTGGTTCAGGATCTTATTTGGATAAGGTCACTTCAATAAAAAGCCTTGAATCCCTTCTTAGCCTAAAAATGACTTTGCTTTTTCTGGCAAGCCCTTTATGAGATAAGAACATTGTCCTTCTGGTGAGTACTCTTTTTTTTTTTTTTTTTTTTAACTTCTGCATGCCTGGTTTAATATTTTGTTTGGTCTGCCTGCCTGATTTAAAATTTTGGTGAATTGAGTCTTTTCTTACTTCTAAACATCTGCCAAGAGCAAAAATAAATGTACCAAACAGTAGGCATGGGTTGACCAATTTAAACCAGTTAAGGCAGTGCCATCATTAAGGAGTGACTCCAATCTCTGAAGATGAAGTATTTTGTGTGAAGGTAAACGGGCCATGGATAGGCAAGGTTACCATTAGAGCATCTGCCACACTTAAGAAAATTTCTATTCAACAGGGAAAATGTGGTCATGGGTTGGACAACAAAGGCAATGATTGTCCACCAACTAAAACAAATACCCTGGACCGGGTACATTGTAAAACAAAACACCAGTCCAAACTTCTGACATTCCCAACCAGATTCATAGGATTTTATTTTTTTCTTTTCAGAGATTAATGAGAAACAAAATAAGACACCCAAATTTAAAGGCATGCCAGAATAATCTTTCTTCTGGGACTCTAGCCAGCTGTATTTATGGTCCATCTCATGCACATTTCTCAATTGATGGGGAAATTACACCAAAAGTAATTTAGAATTACAATGGCCATTATGTGGGACATTCCAGATGAACTTTCAAGAACTGCATTTTAAGAAGAGAATTTAAAATTGGAAGGGGTCGGTCTCTGCAGAGCCAGGAGGGGAAGCGATGGCTGGGCCCGGGTGGATCTCCAAGGTCTGTCTGCTGCTGGGGGTATTCCACAACCCAAAACAGGTGACTAGAGGTTTTACTGATGTTGTTCAGCCAGTGACTTTAATTCCAGGAGATGGTATTGCCCCAGAAATTTCAGCTGCAGTTATGAAGATTTTTGATGCTGCCTAAGCACCTATTCAGTGGGAGGAGCGGAACGTCACTGCCATTCAAGGACCTGGAGGAAAGTGGACGATCCCTTCAGAGGCTAAAGAGTCCATGGATAAGAACAAGATGGGCTTGAAAGGCCCATTGAAGACCCCAATAGCAGCCGGTCACCCATCTATGAATTTGCCGCTGCGCAAAACATTGGAGCTTTACACAAATGTCCGGCCATGTGTCTCTATCTAAGGCTATAAAACCCCTTACACCGATGTAAATATTGTGACCATTCGAGAGAACACAGAAGGAGAATACAGTGGAATTGAGCATGTGATCATTGATGAAGTTGTGCAGAGTATCAAGCTCATCACCGAGGGGGCGAGCAAGCCCATTGCTGAGTTTGCCTTTGAGTATGCCCGGAACAACCACCGGAACAAAGTCACGGCGGTGCACAAAGCCAACATCATGCGGATGTTAGACGGGCTTTTTCTACAAAAATGCAGGGAAGTTGTAGAAAACTGTACAGATATTAAATTTAATGAGATGTACCTTGATACAGTATGTTTGAATATGGTACAAGATTCTTCCCAATTTGATGTTGTTGTTATGCCAAATTTGTATGGAGACATCCTTAGTGACCTGTGGGCAGGATTGATCGGAGGTCTTGGTGTGACGCCAAGTGGCAACATTGGAGCCAATGGGGTTGCAATTTTTGAGTCGATTCATGGGACGGCTCTAGACATTGCAGGCAAGGACATTGCAGGCAAGGACATGGCGAATCCCAGAGCCCTCCTGCTCAGTTCTGTGATGATGTTGCGCCACATGGGACTTTTTGACCATGCTGCAAGAATTGAGGCCGCGTGTTTTGCTACAATTAAAGACGGAAAGAGCTTGACAAAAGATTTGGGAGGCAATGCAAAATGCTCAGACTTCACAGAGGAAATCTGTCGCCGAGTAAAGATTTAGATTAACGCTTCTACAACTGGTATTTGCATCAGTCACTCTAAATGGACCCCACATAAACCTCTGTTTAGAATACCTAGGGATGTATGCTTTGGTTTACTTGTTTCTTGACAATACATTTTTAGATCTGGCCTTTTCTTAACAAAATCTGTGCAAAAGATGCATGCGGGTGGATGTCCCTAGGTCTGTTTTCAAAGAACTTTCTCCAAGTGCTTATTTTGTTTATTAAGTGTCTACCTGCTAAATGTTTTTTTTTTGTAAAATCTGAGTGGACTGTATCATTTGCTATTCTAAACCATCTTACACTTAAGTTAAAATAGTTTATCTTCAGCTGTAAATATCAGGATACAGAATTAACAAGAGAAAATGTCAAACTTTTTAAGAAAAACCTTGTTTTCTTTGGTTTTTGAAAAACATAATGGAAATAAAACAGGATATTGATGTAATAGCACAAAATGACACTCTTATAAAACTAAATGGGCACAAGAGAAATTTCCTGGGAAAGTTCACATCAAAAAGAGTGAATGTGGTATATTTCTAAATGAAATGGAAAATAGAGACAGATTTGTCCTTCACAGTAGAGTATGAATAAAAACTTCACATCCAAGAAGTATATAACGAGAGATATAATTTTTATTAATAAGACAAAGGTAATATATTGGATACAAAGACACGAAAAATGTATTGTGCATTCAATTATTTTGCTGTCTCGAGATTTAATATTCTTTCCAAGAGCTTTTAATGAAGCAGAGAGCTAGTACTTCATTTTCATTGGAGGCATTTTCAGCATCATGAGTTGTCACAGCCTCTGAGCCTCTGAGCCCCTGATTTTAAGCCAGAAGGGCTGAGCGTATTGTAAACTTATTCTTTCATGTTGCTGTCTGGGAATGGACCACACTACAGCTGGTAGTTCTGGGGGTGATACTGCCGAAAGGCCTGAACACATGTTATTTTGGCTGCAATTGAGGAACTCGGGATGATATTAAGTTTGTATTTCAGCAACTGCCCCTTCTCCTATCCCAAAGCACCAATTACTGCCCTCTGCCTCAGCATTACCAGTATAAGATGACATTCCAAAGATTGCAGGCAACTCAGCCTGAGTTAATTCACAAAATTGTGCCATGCCGGGACTTGAGCTTGGGCTTAGGCTTGGGCTCAGCTTTAGACCCTCAGGCATCTCCTTTCTCTTCCTGCCTTCCTCTCCCTTATCTTCCACTGCAGCATGATTTTCTTAATCTTCATACACTCACTATTTTCATGAACAGTTACCCTCTGGCCCCACAACCAAACACAACTCATGGCCTCCCTTGGCCCTTGCATAACATTGCGTGGTGGCTCACACCTGTAATCCCCGCATTTTGGGAGGCTGAGGTGGGCGGATCACCTGAGTTCGGGAGTTCAAGAGGAGCCTGACCAACATGGAGAAACTCCGTCTCTACTAAAAACACACACGCAAAAATTAGCCGGGCGTGGTGGCGGGCTCCTGTAATCCCAGGCAGGAGAATCGATTGAACCCGGGAGGTGGAGGTTGCAGCGAGCCGAGATCGCGCCATTGCATTCCAGTCTGGGCAACAAGAGTGAAACTCAGCCTCAAATTTAAAAAATAATAATAATAAAAACCAAACTGTTGTGGAAACTGCAGTATACCCCAAATTTAGTCCACAGCCTCCACAGAATTAACAGTTAAAGGCAAATGAAAAATCTCAAAGGTTAGCCATTTGAGCAAGTAACCTTAACTTATTCTATTTTTTCAGTTTGGATTTAGCTGTCCTTTTACAAACAAGTGAGTTTGAATCTCTATGTTTTACAGTGTTATGACTAAATTTTTTAAAGTGGAAAACCCTGTGATCTTTGCTTGTGTGTGTATTTATGTTTGCATGTTTTGTGTATGTAATAATTTTCTTCCAAGATATGTGAAAGAACTCTATTTAATTGGCTTACAAGATATGTGAAAGGGCTCTATTTAATTGGCTTAAAGGGTCAACAAAGCAAACGTAAAAGAGTCTCTTGACTATTCTTGCTGTACTTGTATAAATAATCAGGCTTTGTTTGATGAGGTTAAATTTATTCTGAAACAAGCCTTATCTTGGCAAAAACTGCAACGACTAGAGGAGAAAATTTATTATTAAGAAAGGAAAACTATACTTTATCTGTTATTAGATTGCAGCCCTATGCATTGCTTTTGAGTTTATTATTATTTATCTACAACCTGGACTAAATTTCCAATTCTTCTAGGTTCGTCCAACCCAATTTTCTGGCCTGGAATTGCTAAAATAAAAATCTGCTCTGTTCCTGAAGCTCTATACACTAAAGCTACACAACTCAATGTAAATTTCAAGGGATGAATCTCATGTCTCGTGTTTGGGCCACACAGAAAGTTCACCGAACCACTCCATGCCATACCCAAAGACATTTAGTGTGTAAACCAGTATGAGAAGTTGATGGTTTCATGCCATGGACAGCTTTTTCTAAGAATGATAGAACAATACTTACAAAAATGAGACTATTATCCTTCTTAAATTTTCTTTGCTTGTGCCTTCTTTTTCATTTGACAGGATAATACCATAGTTATAATTTCATAATCATCAGCTTCTGTGGGTACCTGATGGAATGTTGGATCTGTCATGCCAATCCCAAATCTTTACATGATCTAAGAGATGCTTTCTTCCATGTAGTGAATAACTTTGGCAATATTCTTAACACAACTTTTTGTTCAAATTGTACCAATGATCCCTTTTTACAGAGTTAGCACTCTCGGCTTTAATTTAACCAAGTCATGAGATACTAAATAATAGAATCACTAACCAAACTATGTAAAAGACTCAATGCCTATACCAAATCTTACCCAGTCCCACATGGTCTTTTAATTTGTTTAATTGAGCTCTTGGTTCAGAACCATCGTCCAAAATGAATTTGTTATGCTCCTGTTGGTTTTGCTTTGCATTATTTTCTTTAAGCTTTGTACCTGTTACCTGTCTGACTTCTGCAGAAATGACACTCCTGAGATAATAATGCTGGCTCAGCACTTAAAGGATATGCCAAAAATGTTGAATTGAAAAAATTGACTTCATAATGAATTCCAGGGAGAATTAGCCTGAAACCCACTCCTTCCAAACATCCTTGTTGCTCAAATGTGGCTAAAAGTGTTTTGAAACTGACTCCCAGTCACCAATCACTTGGGACCGACTTGGGAACAAACCAACTAAATCAAGTGCATCCAAGCACTGAGGAACACATAATGCATAACTACAGGATGATTGATCAGAGATGCTTTCAGAGAAAGATCTTGATCAAAGGGGGAACTGCAAAAGTTGTCAGAAGCAAAATGGAGTCACTTATGCCAAACCCTAACAAAATGGAGTCAGGAGTTCATGAAGGAAGGGCTTTCCTGTACACTTTCTTGTGGTGGAAATTGCCATTAGGACATTGCCAAACTACAACCTTGCAACAAAGGCTACTTCTGTACTTCCAGTAATAGGCAGTCCTAACCACAATCTTGCAAGTGGCCTTACTTGCTGCCATCAGGGTCCCTGCAGTCAGGGTTCTCTCCATAAAACTCTCTCAAGCAGCAGCCAATGCACATGTCCTCACCTGCAATATGATCCTGTAAACCAGTGAACTTTCATTTTACATTAACTGGCATATATGTCTCCTTTTTGTCTTTAAAAGTTTCTCACTGCCTTAACATTTCCAGACGAACTTATGATTTGTTATATGCATTTCCAGAATTTACAAATCCCCTACTTATTCCTGAATATATTCATTTCTTTGGAGAGTGACTATCTGTTGTTATTTTGAGTTGACAGAGGAACTCAAGATATGGTAGTCAAATCATTCATTTCCTGAATGATGAAAATGAAGAGTAGAAATAGTAACTGATTGGCTTAGTTAGAAAGACATACAAACTACACTTTAACATCAGGCTTCTAACTGGTAGCTTGGTGCTTTATAAGCCACACTGAGTCCCTGACACTACAGCCTCATGTAAAAGAGAGAAATTATAACCAATAGTGACCTTAATTACAAAAAATAGAGAAATTAGAATATCCAATATGTATTGAAACATTCATTTTATCTTAAAGTTCTGTGGAAACTTGCTATTACTACATAAACATTTTAGTAAATATTTAATAATGCATCATTATTTAATTTTTTATTAATACCTTATTTATATATGAAATGTGAAGATAAAGGCAAAGTGGGAAGAGTCAGTTGACTCTAATCCTCCAGAGTGAATGTAAAGAGTATGCGAATGAATTCAAAGTTAGCTATCAATATTTATCTCCAACACTAACTTTCTTTCATCTCATCTTCAAACTGGACACTGACTGTGTAACTGGACAGATGGGGTTCATCCATGCTTTGCTGGTGCCACTCACCTTTGTTCTTCCCAGCCAGCTTGTTCATCAGGTAGGATTTGCCTGTGCGGTAGAGGCCCACAATTGCCACCACTGCTACAGGCTGTGTAATGGCAGACAGAATCTCCAGAGCTTCTGGATTTACCACCAGATGCCCTTTAGTGTTTTCAATGAGGCATACTGGGCCTGGCATGTGGATCTCTGATGCCATGTTCGGACCGTTCCTTTGTCTGCAAGGAAAAAATGAAGCAGAAAGTAATGTCTGGTCAGTCAATTGAGCTGAATTCTACAATAGGGCATAAATTTTTGTTTATTATTCTTGAGCATTGTTTCTTGTGCATTTCTAAGAAGACCTGTGGCCCTTTAAGGTTGTCCTATAGACAGGGCCACTGGTTGCCTTTTAAAATAACTTAATTTTGAAACAGACTTATAGAAAAGATGCATGATAGGTATGAAGAGTGCCCATATACCATTTCCCTGGCTTCCCCTAATGTTAATATTTTACATAACCTTAGAGCAATTACTGAAACCAGGATTTTAACATTGATACAATGATAACTAATTTACACTCCTTATTGACATTTCACCAGTTTCCCACTAATGTCCTTCTGCTTCACGATCCAATCCAGGATCTCTCATTGCATTTAGTCATTATGTTTCTGTAGTTTTCTTGCATCTTTGATAGTTCCTTATTCTTTTTTTTGTCTTTCATGTCTTTGACATTTTAGAATAGTACTGGCCTTTGATTTTGAGGAATATCCTTCACTTTGGAGTTTTCTGATGTTTCCTCATTGATTGAAGTTATGCATTTTTTTTTTTTTTTTTTTGCAAATGTCACAGAAGTGATGTTCTGCCATTTTCAGTGTCTTGTATTAAGAGATTCATGATGTTGACATGACTTTTTCTGGTGCTGCGACCTTCACTTTGATCACTTGGTTAAAGTGCTTGCTGCCAGATTTCAGATTTCTCCACTGTAAAGAGTTTTGTGCCACTTTGTCACTAAAACATTTCCATTTTGAGAAACAGTTTGGAGACTATGCAAATACAATCTCATCATACTTTGTTGTTGTTGTTGTTGTTGTTGTTTTTTCAGCCACTACTTTTAGTTTTTATTGACGATTCTTTTTGTAGTGTTTGACTAAATAGATTTTTTATTATAGTCATTCTTTCTATATTTATTAACTGGAGTTCTACCATGAGCAAGGGCTGTTCCTTCTTTATTTATTTTGTTTGCTCATTTAATCATTTACTTGTATCAATGCAGACTCAGAGATATTAGTTTTACTCTGAGGGTTTCAATACTTTACAATCAATATTTATTTTGTTACTCAACTTGTCCTAGATTTCGTCATTGAGAGCTTCTTCAAGCTGGATCCTTTTTTTTTCTTTTTTCTTTTTTCACATGCTTCCATCATATTTTCAGTGCTTCTTTTCTTTTTGGCTCCACAACGTATTCTAGAAAACACATCTGCATTTTTCCTGCTTTATCCCTAGAATCCACCACTTCTCCCAGTATCTTTGGTTTCTTTCATTGGATAATGGTATTTTGACACCAAGATATCTCTCTAGGTGTGTTAATTATTTCTAGACCCACTCAGGGGCAAATGTGAGAAATATATGTATGTATACTAGCACACATCTGTATTTATTTTTATTTGTACATTTCTGTAATAAAGCTTGAGATTCTGTTGATATTTCCAGTTCCAATCCAACACATCTGAGCTCATTCAAGCTTCTGACTTTCCTTTTTAAACTATTTTCTCTAAATAAGCTAGACTTTGGTCTCCTAATAGGTGATACATTTGTTTCCTTGCTCAATCCTAGTATATTCATATAGTAGTATCAAAATTGATAATAAATCTGTGGAAAAATAAATTTACTTACTACAAGAAAATTATTAGCGTACAGTTCTTTTGGTCTTTAGCCTTATATACACACTCAAAACATTGCACTTCAAAGTTGCTTAGGTTAGTTTTGTCCTTCACCTTCTTCAGTATGATTAAATTATTCGTTTGTAAAACAGTTAGTTACATTTGTTACTGTTTCTGTTTCATTTTGGCCTCCCTCACATCTTGGTCTCTTGGTTGATTTTAAGTATGATTTATTTTTTGAGTTTGTGAAACAACATGGTTCTTAAATTCAGAGCTTTTCAAAAAGTTACAGTCAGAGAAGTGTCACTTTTCCTTCCTCTTACCACTCCACTCCCATTGCACTGGTCTTCTATTCTTTCTACCACATTCCAACCCATCCTCCGTAGATACCCAATCTTGTTAGTTTTTGGTTTACCCTTCTGGGATTTTCTTTTCACAAACGAGAATGTACCTATTTTCTTTTTCACATTTTCTAACACGAAGATCATATCATATAGAAATTTGGAAATCCCTCCACATCTGTTCATAGAAAGCCTTTAAAATCCTTTTAACATTTATCTACTCCTTTATGTGGATTATACCCCAGTTTATTCAATCACTCTTCAATGTATGGGCATATAGATTGTCTCAAATATTTTGCAATTACAAACAATGCTGCAATGAATAACTCTGTAACTTTATGCAATGTGTATTTTTATATTGTTACAGGAGTAATTTCAGGATAGATTCCTACCAACAGGATTGCTTGGTCAAAAGATGAGAGTATATAATTTTGTAGATATTGCCAAGTTCCTCTACAGAAGGTTGTACAAGGCTGCATTCCCACCAGCTCATCTTGTATGTCATTTTCCAGAAAATGGAATTTTTCTGAGGTGCCCCGCTTACTCTTCTGACTTAATTACAAAATTTCCTTTGGAAGCTTTTTACGTTCACATTTAGATCTTTGGATTGAGCAAAGCTGAGCTCGCTGAGCTCATGTGTATAGTAATAGTAATTTTCATCTAGGGAACATTGTGTCATACATATCTGCATATTTTGAAACATAGATACCATTCTAACCCATCCTTGGTCCTGATTTCTTCCAAGCCCCTCTGTGGGCAGGGTCTGGTCAGACTGTGGGACTCAGGTTACCCAATGGCTTTCTCCTTTCACTGTGCATCGGCATTCACACATTATTCATGCAAGCCTGATAGCTCGCACCGGACACTTATCTGTTGATTTTTGACTCAATTATGTTACCAGATTTTGAATTCTCTGCATTTTAAGATTGATTCTTTATTACCTCCATGTATATCAGTCTGCATATTGTTTTTAATTATTTCATGTAATGAAGTCACACCAGGAAACATTCTTTGAGAAACCATGGCTTGTTTTTTGTCTGATCTCTGCCGTATAGGGAGTAGCATGTGCACAATTGTAATCTTGCTATCTTTATCCAGGACTTGATAAATTAAATATTTTGATAGTTTTGTAAAGTTAAAAGGAGTGAAAAGCCTTCTTGTAGTAATGCTTTAATTTTGTGTTTTTAAGTTGAATGTCTCAATCCTTATAACTTATGTGATCATTATACAAAGTATATAATCTCTTTAAGATACAAGCAAATATAGATGATAGATACTATAGTTTTCATTTTTATCCTATAATAAAGAGTGGTTTGCTTCCATATAGAGTTAGTTACTTCTGACTTGTTCCACTGGAGGCTTCTATTAAATTATCTGTCTTCCCATCACTTCAACAGAAGATGGCAAAAACGCCGTTTATTTTTCTGTGATCATGACCCATTTCCTCTTATAGCAATGGCCTACAGGATCTGCTGGCAAGCAAGAAGGGCAAACCAGAAACTAAAAAGATTGGGTATCTATGGAAGATGAGTGAAAACACAGTATGGGTCTGTCCAATTCCATAGCTTATACTATGCTACCATAAAATAGGAATCAATCAATCATTGGCTCAGAAAAGGTGGTGGCACAAAGATGTTATAAGCTCCTCGATTATAATAATGTGTTGCCTCTTTTTGCAGCTCCCAAGTTACCTACCTTCATTTACCTATAGCTATAAATGTTGGCAATAAAGAAAGTGACAGAGTCTATTAGGCAGATATTTAAAGATAACGGTAATTTAAGATGGTGCCAGAAAAGAAATAACAATCTTAGAACATTAGCTTCTCTGAATATCTGTTCCACCTCTACTGAAGCCTAATTTGACACAGCAGGAATTAGAGCACAGTAAAGTACATGCAGTCACCTAAGGCCAGGATTTCATCTAGACTTGTATCCTGTAGCTGGCTCAACTGCAGCGTACCTTGGGGATGGTCAACTCAGAGAAAACTAATGGATCCTTATAAATCACAAAATCCTTATAAGTCCTAGTCTTACCCAGAGTAGAGATCCTCCGGAGTTGGTAAGAAGGCAGCTTCCATGAGAAAGTTACAAGTCTTTATTCTCTTCTCTTTAGTTCTGAATTTGGCTGCACTGCTTTCTCCCTCTTTTTTTCTTGCTGGAACTTTGGACTTTTACCTTACCTCTCCAATGTCAGGGGCTTTCCAGACTTTCTAGAGACCTGTATTTATACATGTAAAAAGCAACGCAACCTCTGCGAATAAATAGAGTAATATGACAGTCCGTGATTTAGCAACAATAAAAGAAATTGCTGACAGCTGTGCTAGTGAGAGGATTTGACATAATTTCTCAAACAGAATCTTCCAATTTTATTATTAGAAGAGATCTTAGAGACAGCTTGCAATTACTTAAAGAAAAAAACTTCATTGAATCATTTAAAATAATGACATTCATCTCATGTTTGTGGGCCACGTTGAGAAGTGCAGGAATGAGAAAGCTTAATATAATATTGTTTAGGTTCAATTCGCTTGAATATTAGACTCTTTTAAAATGGACCTCATTATTTGCGTTTAGAAATGAGGACTGTAAGTACTCTGAGGGAATGTCCACGTCTTACACATGTTTGAATTATTAACACCTAACTCAGGTCTTGGCACTTAACATTTAATGATAATGAAGGCAGTACCCATTTTGTTTACATAGATTATCCCATTGTATTCTTATCAGGAATACTTTTACCACAATGTTAAAAGAGAAATGTAATAATTTGTTACAATTACGGAGCTACTAAATAAGATTTGGGCCCAAGAAGTCTTCCTGTCAATCACTTCATTAAAATACTCTGTGTTTGCTTAGTGTACAGTAACAGTGTTTTCTCCTCATCAGTTCCATTCTAGGCCATATTCTTTACACATACCATTTTAAATATAAAAATACCTCAAGATAAAGGGTGTTTATTATCCCCATTGTCCAAGGGGGAAAAATAATCAGAAAATGGGTAATTAATATGTCTAACTAAAGCCATTGAGCTACACACCAAGGTAGCAAGTAATTGAGTGAGATTCAAACTTGAAAATCCATTTGATTAAAATCACATTGATTCGCTATGGCATATTGTCTCTAAAAGAGAGGAGGGTGGGAAAAGGGGAAGAAAGAGAGAGAAATGGAGAGCAGAGAGTAAGACCTGTGCATGTGTGTGTGTGTGTGTGTGTGTGAATATTGATGAGACTGAAAGTGAAAGTAAGGCAGGGTTATTTCAAAACAGAGCTATTGCTAGGAAATCACCTGCTTTTTCTAAGCATTAAAATCTATTGTTTATATCAGGCAAACAAAAAATAGCCCTAGGCAAAATTGAATCTTTGTGAATTATGTATAATTTAAGGGTATATAAATTTATAAGAAAAAAAGATTCCACTTTCCCAACTTGTTGTTTTTTGAGATGGATTTTCTCTCTTGTTGCCCAGGCTGGAGTGCAATAGCATGATCTTGGCTCACTGCAACCTCCACCTTCCTGATTCAAGTGATTCTCCTGCCTCAGCCTCCTGAGTAGCTAGGATTACAGGCATGAGCTACCACACCCGGCTAATTTTGTATTTGTAGTAGAGATGAGGTTTCCCTCTGTTGGTCAGGCTGGTCTTGAACTCCCAATCTCAGGAGATCCACCTGCCTCGGCCTCCCAAAGTGTTGGGCTTACAGGTGTGAGCCACCATGCCAGACCCCAACTTGTTTTTAGAGTGTTTCTTTGGAGACTAGTGGGCCAGAGTCCTTTCTTTAACCTTTTGAATATAAATAGAGCTTTCTAGAGGTTAAATATCATTGCCAGCTTTACAACCCAGAGATGTCTTCAGGAGCCTGGATTCCATGTCTTTTGAAATGGAAATATCCAGAAAGACAGGCTTCCTCACACTTTGGGAGCTTAAGCCCCGTGCCTATCCTGTCTGTAGCCATTTCCTCCAAGGGAGATAAATTTTAATATTCTTTCAGATAAGTAAATAGCTACTACATTTCCAAGGTGAGCATAGGATGAAGAATACAAGGAAGGTATAGCAAAGTTCTGAAT
Source organism: Macaca mulatta (assembly GCF_049350105.2). Taxonomy (NCBI): domain Eukaryota; kingdom Metazoa; phylum Chordata; class Mammalia; order Primates; family Cercopithecidae; genus Macaca; species Macaca mulatta. The sequence continues at coordinate 151,391,701 of NC_133406.1, read as the reverse complement.
GTAACAGCAAATTATGTTGTCAGTTCTGTCATGGGAAAACAGGATGGCATTGATCCTAAGGAAACATGTTATATAAACCAGCTAAAAACAGTGCAGTGTAAATGCTGGGCGAGGTGGCTCACACCTGTAATCCCAGCACTTTGGGAGACTGAGGTGGGCGGGTCACTTGAAGTCAGGAGCTTGAGACCAGCCTGGTCAACACAGTGAAACCCCGACTCTACAAAAATACAAAAAAAAAAAAAAAATAGCCGGGTGTAGTGGTACATGCCTGTACTCCCAGCTACTAGGGAAGCTGAGGCAGGAAAATCACTTGAACCTGGGAGGCAGAGGTTGCAGTGAGCCAAGATAGCACCACTGCACTTCAGCCTGGGTGATAGAGTGAGAGTCTGTCTCAAAAAACTATTTTATAAAACGTGAATAAGAAAAGACACTACATCTGCATTTTATATATATTGGATATGTAATTTTAATGTGTAAGTAAGAAATGCTCGCACAGGTTTGGGTCTGGTGGCTCACGCCTATAATCCCAGCTACTTGAGAGGCTGAGGCAGAATAATCGTTTCAACCTGGGAGGTAGAAGTTGCAGTGAGCCCAGATCGCGCCACTGCACTCCATCCTTGGCAACAGAGTGAGACTTCCTCTCAACAATAACAACAACAAACAACAAAAATAAAAATAAAATAGTGCAGTATAAAGAGATCTTATGTGTTAGGATGTATAAATTCTGTGAACTTTCAACCTGATTTTGCAGTCATTTGTGGAATACCTATCTGCATGTATTTGGTTCTTGTTAATAATAAAACAGTATTCCATTTTTTCTAAATTTTTGTGGAGACAACATTTTTGTTACAACTTTTATTTCACCAACAATATGAAAGAATTAAATTTACTACTTTCCCTACATACCCATTTCCAGAAGAACTAAAGTTGTTACCTATAGGTAAATTTAAATATGTTGATTAATTCAATTCATGGTACATATTAAATAATTTTATTTTTCAAAAACCTAGAAATCAATGACAAAGAACAAAAGCCTAGTAGTAGGATATCTACTGTAAAATTAGCAGTATTTCTAACTCATTGATGAGATTAGAAGTTATTTTTTATTTTTATACTTTCCAGCATATTGTGACTTTTTTCAATGACTAAATTATCATCCCAGGAAAACACATACACATCAAGAAAGTCATTTTCCTGTTGAATAAGAAGATCGCTTATTTAAATAATCATTTTCTGCTGGGTATTTGGTATTGTAATCCATTGGTCATTTATTTGTAAGACAGATATTTAATAAGAAATGACTACACACAAAGTCTGTCATACATTAGTGTTTAATTGTATACAATTGAAGTATTTATATTAAGGCAAGTCAGGTAGGAAAGGGTACTTAAAATGAAAATCTTATTCTTTTGATGTGGACAGAAATCAAAGGCGTTTGATATAGTTACATGAGGTGGTTAATGACTACGTGAATTGCCCTAGTCTGAAATAAACATTTTGTGATTTAGTGATTTAGCACAGGAAGCATTTTCTTTTTCTTCTGTATTAAGAACAAAGGGTTTTCCGTTGACATAGGATTGATACGATAGTGAAGTCACGGGGCTTAAAGTATAAGGCTGCTTTGAAATCACCTTTCCAAAATTATAACTGAGGAAATTGTGACAGTGAAAGAAATCAGACCTAACTGACCCCATCTTGCTTCTAACCTTTAACCTGTCCTTGTTCATCCTGGGGCCTAGGCCAAACTAACTTTGGGAAGGAATTCAGTTCATGGTTTGACTCTGAAACAAAATTGATAACAGCCTTTTCCTGAAAACACCCCTTATTGCCTGGGAACCAGTCTGCCTTTGCAGGACCAACAAATTAGCTACAAGATTAGAAACTACAGTTTATGAGTCATGCAGCCTCTGGCTCCAAGAGTCTGAACCTCCTCAAATTGCTCCTGGGATAACATCACTATTGCAAAATCTAAGATAAGTGCTTGAGATATTATGCAGACCCCATACTTGATGAATCAGTTGACACCACCTAGACCAGTCATCTGGCCCAAGCAGCTCACGCCACCCAGACCAGTAATCTGGCTGAACCAGTTCTGCCATCCCACCCAGGAACAAAAACCAGCAAGAAAAATGGACTTTGATCCCCTATGATTCCATCTCCAACTTGAACAATCAGTACTTCCCACTTTCCAAGCCGCTAGTCACCAAATTATCTTTAAGAACTCTGATCCCCTAATGCTTGGGGAGACTGATTTGAGTAATAATAAAATTTGGGTCTCATGCATAGCCGGCTCTGTGTGAATTACTCTTTCTTCATTGCAATTCCCCTGTCTTGATAAATCAGCTCTGTCTAAGCAGTGGGCAAAGTGAACCCATTGGGCAGTTATAGTTTAGGAAAAGTAAACTAGTCACACAGTTTGCGTTTATGAATATGGTGAAAGGTATGTCAAAGCCGTGGTAACTTATCCTAGTTGTGCTGTATTTCAGGGACTGGAGCTGCTGCCCAGTTTCCTTCACTCCAGACAGGATCCTGTCTCTGGTCTACCTGCGAGGCTATAGGACCTCGCTGTGTCCACCTTGGGGTGTGTTTGCTTCACAGACAGGGAACGTCCCTTGGGAGCAGACACATCGCTTAAATGTTTTTACTTCCTCTCTGTATCATATTCAATGTGATATAGGAGTAAAGAATAAATTATTTAGGCAGGTAGTGAGGGTACGGGTATCCTTGGTAAGGTTTTCCTTTTAATGAAAAGCAGCCCCCAAATAATTTTCTTTTCTAACAAAGAGCAACCTGTATAATTGAGCTGCAAACATATACCAGCAAGCTAGAAGCTTGCACAGGTGAATACCGGCAGTTGTGCCAACAAGAGCCTGGGACTAGGCATGTTCAAATTGTGGCTCTCTTCTTTCTTCTCTTTGTCAGCCACATGTACAGTAAGAATCAGACAACGAGGTTCCGGCCAAATGGAAAGTCCATTTGCATAATAAGATTAGGGTGGGGTAGCCAGCCTTCTGGGCATGTTATATAAACATCACAGCTGGTCCAGCCAATCTATGGTCCCTATGTAAACCAGACACCACCTCCTCAAGCCTGTCTATAAAATCTGGTGCACTCTGCTGTGGGTTGGAATTCTCACTTGGGTGCCTCTCTCTCTCACAAGAGAGGCAGCTGTTCTCCTTTCTCTTTATCCAGACAATGATGCCACTTAGATGTACATACATGTGACATGATTTCATCTGACTAAGGAGGCCAAAGGAGACCAAGCAACACTGTCTCCTCAGCTTTTTGTTTTTCTGAACTATTTCTAGTGTGAAAGGAAAATATCTTAGGCCCCAAATCACTAAGCTAAAGGGAAAAGTCAAGCTAGGAACTGATTAAGGCAAACCTGCCTCTCATTCTATTCAGAGTCACCCCTCTGCTCACTGAGATAAATCCGTACCTGATTGCCTCCATTGGTGAGGCTAATGAGAAACTTAAAAGAATGCAACCGTTTGTCTCTTATCTACCTATGACCTGGAAGCCCTCTCCCCATTTTGGGTTGTCCTGTTTTCCGGGACAAACCAATGTTCATCTTACATATGCTGATCGATGTCTCATGTCTCCCTAGAATAGACTCCGTCTCAAAGAAACAAACAAACAAACAAACAAACAAAAAAACTGTTCTCTGATCACCCAGGACACATGTTGTCAGGACCTCCTGAGGCAGTGTCATGGGTGCACATCCTTAACCTTGCCAAAATAAACTTTCTAAATTAACTAAGACCTGTCTCTAATTTTCATGGTTCACACTAGTATTCTTGGAGAGATGCCCTATTTTCCTTTGTATTTCTAACAAGGTTCCACTCCTAACTTCTACTCTAACCCTGAAGAGTTTTCGTAAGAAATAGAGTCTGTGAGAGATCTTCAAGCTCAACCTAACAAGTGAGAAGATAGCACTACTGAGGTAGGCTATAGACATGTTATGGGACAATCAAAGACCGGAGAGACTGAAAAAGGCTCAGGAGAGTTTATTAAATTAAGGTGATCACCAGCTCAGCCAGGCACACGTCCAGAAAGTCTGAGTCCTGAACAAAGGGCTTTTCCTACTTTTAAACATCTTAAGGTGGGAACTATGTGAGGCAGGAAGCAAGTCACAGAAGCTAAAAACGAAGGCAGCATTAAACATTTCTTACATCTTGAGAGAAGCATGTCTTGCAACCTAAACTTAATCAGTCTTGTGACCCTCCAGCCATGCAGGAGGTAAGCAGGAACTCGCTGGGCTTTTGAGGAATACACTTTGAGGAATGTGGAGTTGGGGAGTATAGATAAGGTCCACCGACCACAAAGAGAAGACAGGCTGTTAATATTCTCTTTTAACTTGAGTGTAAGGGGTGTGGGGAGGGTCACACTTCGCAGCAACTTCAGGAGGATTTTTAAATTTATATTACTGTTACTATTAGGTTATATTTGATTTCATTAATTCCTTCTTCATTCCCTGCTTTTGGTGCTCGACAAGAACGTAGATTAGTAAAGAGCACCACAGTTAGCTATTTCTTCTTGAGTGAGTACGTACTCATCTTGGGATACTGGTGGGTAGCTTTGCAGAGCCATTATTCAGGTGGTGGTATGTCTGTCCTTGGTGGCTCTGCTGCTTACTCTTTTTGTCTTAGATTTTTACAGACGGTCCAATATTATTTAGTTTACTGAGATGTGCAGCTTTGCAGGCATCAAAATATATGGACACAGGCCCTTTATGCGAGTAAGGGAAATTTTGTTTTCTTTACAAGTTTACAGACTCTGGTTTTTGTAGGGTTTGTATATGATGACATTAGGGGTTCACCAATTTAGACTTGAAACCAGAAGTCACTGGATAAGAACTCTGGGTCGTAACATACTTGGGGCTGCCCATTGCCAGGATCACAGAGAAAATAACTGGTCTGATTGTAGACAAAAGTTCCTATGAGTCCCTGTACACTCATAGTAGATCTGGTATAACAGAGTTTTAGTCACACATTTTCCAGACCAGGCTTCTATCATATAATGATGACAGTCTTCCTGGTCCCTTTTTATAACCATAGGTGAAAGTGTCAGTGGCTTTAATATTACTAATATGATTAAACTTATACTATGTTTGGGCACCCTTTTGGGCAACAAGCTTGGCAGTATTTGCAAGGATAACATGACAGCAAAAATCAGTACAAATAAGAGTATAACTACGTTTGTAAATTCAATCCACATTTACTTATCTATCATTGACTTCCTCAGGCTTCGGCCATGTGTAGACTAGTCAGCTTCCCGTTGTGTGACTGGAGCAGGGCTCGATGTTTCCTCAAGCTTCAGCTGTGCGTGGACCAACCAGCCTCCGGTGTGGTGAGAGCAGGGCAGTTGTCCTTGTCAGTAGTGGCTTGGTTTTGCTGCAGGATCAGTTGTGTCAGGTGGTCTGGGTTTTAGTGACTGGTCCACTGGTGCTGGGCGGCAGCTGCTGCTGGTTTCAGCTGGCCATGATGAATCCAAGGTGTGATACCTGCAACTTTAACAGCAGTGGGGGTAGACAAGATCACAATATGGGGACCATCCCATAAAGGCCCTAAAGTGGTTGGGTTCCATCGTTTGGCCCAGACAGAGTCTCCAGATTGGAAGGGATGTACTGCATCTGTGAGGCTATCAGGTATTCTTTCTCTTACCCACCCTTGTATTTCCTGCATGGCCTCACCTAAGGCTTGCATTTGCCTTCTTAAGGTTAATTCCCCAATTTCTTTTAAATCCCCTTTTATCTGAGTTATGATCGGGGGTGGTAGGCCGAACACTATCTCATAGGGCGAATAACCAGTTAAGTTAGTAGGGGTGCACCTAACTCGGAGAAGGACAATGGGCAGCACCTGATCCCACCTTAGATGAATTTCTTGGCAAGACTTCTTTAACAGCTGTTTGAGTGTCCAGTTCATTCTTTCAACTTTTCCAGAACTCTGTGGGTGATAAGCTGTACGCAGTTTCCATTGTATTGGCCCCTGCCATGGATTGTTTTGGGCACAAGTTAAACATTGCTCACAAACGGCTCAAGCGATGGCAGTTAGTCGTGGCACATAGAAATGCCATCCTGCAAGAGTCTCTAATGCAGTTTTTCCCATATGCTTTCCTTGATGAATCTGCTTTATGAACCGGGAGGCTATTGCTTCTGGATGGCAAGCCTCCCATCTGAGAACTTCCACCATCCTCCTTTCTGGTAACTTCCACTCTCCTGCTCAAACCAAGCCTTTTCATTAGAGGAGTAGTTAGGGGGTTCTGTAAGGGGATGCTCCTGTAAGAGCATGGTAAGGGTTTCCTCTTCCTTCTTAGTTACCTCTGTCGTTGCAGCTCTTTTGGCTTCTTTGTTCGCCTTTCTGTTTCCTCCAGCCTCATCACCTCCTCCTCTTTGATGCCCTTTGCAATGGATGACTGCTACTTCTTTTGGAGCCCATATGGCTTCTAAGAGCTGCTCTATTTCCTTTTTAGTTTTGATTTCCTTTCCTTCAGTAGTTAATAATCCTCTTTCTTTATATATGGCTCCATGGGCATGCAAAGTGACAAAAGCATACCTTGAGTCAGTATAGATGTTTACTGACTTTCTTTTGGCCAAGATCAATGCTCTAGTGAGAGCTATTAGCTCAGTTCTTTGGGCTGAAGTTTCAACTGGCAGAGGGTGGGCTTTGGCTACTGAGTTTAGTGTTACCACTGCACATCCAGCCCAGCTGACACCTTCAGATATGAAGCTGCTTCCATCAGTAAAGTATTCAACATCTGGATCTTTTAAGGGCTGGTCCTTTCAGTCTTTTCAGCTTGAGAAAACACAACAGGGGCTTTCCATGCTCCACCCATTCTATTGGCAACAGTGTGACTGGATTTAGAGTATTCACAGTCTCCAAGGTTATGCATGGATTTTCACACAAAAGTCCTTGATATCTTAACAACCTAGGGTTAGAAAGCCAGCGATGCCCCCTCTGCTCCTTCAGGGTGATGACCATGTGGGGCACCCGAATTATTACCATTCCTCTGTTGTTGGGACAGTAAGGGTCATTATTATGGCTTTTCTTTGACCTAGGTTTAGAGTCATGTCCCCTTTTGGTGTAAAGGAGATTTGTACTTGCAATTTCTGGAGCAAGTCCTTTCCTAACAAGGGCACCAGACAATTTGGCATTCATTCTTCCAGTGTCCCATCTGCTTGCATCTTGCACACTGATCACTCTCAAGCTTAGGTCAGCCCTCTTGTCCTGGTTTAGCTTCCTGGTTGCCTAATTTGTCCTCTACCATGATCGTGACCACAACCATGTCCTCTTACAAAACCAGTTTCTCTTCCAACTAAGGCCGCCTCCAGCAAGTCTGCCTTTTCCTTAGCTCTGCGTCTAGCTTCTCTCTTGGCCTCATCATCCTGATTTACAAACACCTTAGTAGCCACCTGGATAAGCTGGGTAATATTCATTCCTTCAAAACCTTCTATCTTCTGAAGCTTTCACTTTATGTCCCCTTGCACCTGGCTTACAAATGCTGCTTTAATCTTACACTGATTACCCACAGCCTCTGGGTCAAATGGCATGTGAAGCTGGTAAGCCTCACAGAACCTTTCATAAAATTCACTGGTACCTTCCTCTGGCTTCTGGCAGACCTCTGAGACCTTTTCAATATTGGTGGCCTTTTTCCCTCCAGCCTTTATTCCATTTAGGAGTGCCTCTCGATACCGCTGCAAACTTTGTAGCCCTTGAGCCCGGTTAGGGCCCCAGCCTGGGTCAGCCTCTATCAGGAGTGCTTGTTGTGCATATTGCCTGATATCTCCTGTGCCTGCAGACACATTGTTCTCCAGTCACTGGAGAGTGGTTTGTATAACTCTACAGCACTCTTCCATATTAAATAATGACAGAAATTGTTTGCAATCAGCCCAGGTAGGATTGTGAGTTAGGGAAATGGACTGAATTAGATCTATAAGAGCCTGAGACTTCTCTGTATAGGAGGGAGTATGTTGTCTCCAATTTAAGAAATCAGTAGTAGAGAAGGGCTGATAAACGACAAACGGTTCTCCTTGGACTTCATTCTGTGCATTCGAGTAAATTTGTCCCTGTGTTTCTTGGAGGGGCATCAGCATTGCTCGGGCATGGCCTGACTAACGCAGTTGACCTCATCCCCCTGGAGTTATTCCCTTGGCTTTTCAGGAAAGGGCACTGGCTCCTCTCTGCATGGTGTTGCCTGAGAGGTGCTTTCTTCGGAGTCTGAATCTCCAGAAGCAGCTGGGGCAGTTTCCTGTCTAAGGCTTGCCAAGGATGGATAAATTGGTGCATAGAGGGGTGGACTTTCTAACTCTTCACCTAACAGGTGAAGCCTGTAGGACATGTTTTTTTTCTTCTTTTCCTGTGACTCCTTTTCTTTTTCTGATGCCTTGCAGTCTCTTTCTATGGTTTTGTATGGGCCATTAGAGTCTTACAGTAGGTCTCAATGCTGGTCTGCAGCCACTTAGAGTGGGTCTGAATTACACTTAATTAGGAGTGGATATACAGAAACTGACCTGGGTGCCTGGGCTGTTCTCCAAGCCTGGTGACCACCCAAAACACTTGGCCAATTATCTCCCCATCTATTGTCCCCATAGACAGGCACCCTACATTAAAAGATGGCCAGTCTATCTCACAAAGGGTTCTCAGTTTCTGTGGAGTTAGCTTAACCCCATAATCACATTAAAACCTTTTTTAAAGTTTTTCAGCATGCACTCCAGTGGCGTAGGCTTTGACCCTTTTCCTCCCGTTTCCTCCCTCATGGCACACTTTCACTCACACTTTCACTCTTGGATCCACCAGACTGGGTCCTATCACCGGAGGTTCAGACACTGCTTAGCCAGGAGTGTGCCTTAATTCCTGTCACAGTTCGATGCAGCCATGGAACTGGTCCTATAGGTTGTATGCAGTGTCCTAGGTCTGGTATTTCCCACACTCGCCTCACAGCACACAGTCCACACTAAGAGATCTCTGCCTCCCCACACCATGCCCCACACTGGTCCCTCCTGAGGCCGTCTCTTTCACACGCTTTCACACGCCGCCCCCGTCCCCAAAACGGTTTTCCTTTCTGACTGACTTGCGAGCCCTACCTGCGTCTGGTGTTGGTTAGGGTGTGAGTTTCATCCGAATCAACGGGCCTCTCCCGTTGTCCCAACCCCCTCAGATCGGACAAGTCATCATGCCCTGGGAGGTGATCAGGCTCCCCTTCCATCCTTTTGGGACAGGTCTTGCCTTAGGGCCCAAACCTTATTGCTGTTCAGATGTCTGCACACAGCTCCCGTGACTGTCTTGCAACCCTTTCCACTGGTTCCATTTGCACTGTTGGTGGAAGGCTCTGGAACACAGGAGGGCCATTCTCCTTCTGGGCTGAAACTCTCCCAGTGGTGCCAAGGACCCCAGGTCTCCCCTGTCCTGGGGCTCTAACCCACAGGCAAAGGAGACAGAAAATCTGCTGTCTCCAATCCCGAATCCTGGATAGGCCCCCGGAAATGTTGTGGGACCATCAAAGACTTAAAAGACCGAAAAAGGTTCAGGAGAGTTTATTACATTAAGGTGATCACCGACTCAGCTGGACATAGGTCCAGAAAGTCTGAGCCCCGAACAAAGGGCTTTTCCTACTTTTAAACATCTTAAAGCGAGAACTACGTGAGGCGGGAAGTGAGTTACAGAAGCAAGAAACAAAGGCAGCATTAAACATTTCTTACATCTTGAGAGAAACATGTCTTGCAACTTAAACTTATCAGTCTTGTGACCCTGCAGCCATGCAGGAGGTAAGTAGGAACTCGCTGGGCCTTTGAGGAATAAACTTTGAGGAATGTGGAGTTGGGGAGTATAGATAAGGTCCGCCGACCACAAAGAGAAGACAGGCTGTTAATATTCTCTTTTAACTTGAGTGTAAGGGATGGGGGGGGTCACAGTTTGCAGCAACTTTAGGAGGATTTTAAAATTTATATTACTACTACTATTTGGTTATAGTTGATTTCATTAATTTCTTCTTCAGACAAAGTCTGAGAAATTCAGCAATTAACCAATTATTTAGTAATTTTTAAGTATGTGAGAGGCCTTTTGCCCGGTGCCTTATTTTGGATGTATATAACTTTATTTCAAGAAATGATAACTTATGCTTGAACATCAAAGTGGGTGGAGAATCATTTTCTCTGCTTTTATTGTCCTTATTCTCACTCTTGATTGTAGGATACAGTAAATTCCTCTTCAAAGTTTAGCCTGTTAACTTCCTTTAAAATTCAAGAGGGAGAAAAATTGTTAAGTAGGAGTTCTGAGTTCCTCTTCAAAGAACTAACATGTCAGCTTCCCTGTTCTTTGTCCTCCATTTCAAAGTTTAACTTCCTTGTTCTTTACCTTCCTTGCCCCTAGTTCCAGTAAACAACCCTCTCTTAGCTTCTATCACTTGTTCCGTCCTTAGGCATCCTTAGTCACCTGCTCTGTAACCATCCTTCCTACCAAAACTGCTTACCCTGCCACTCTGGCTCATACCACTGCTCTCTTTAAAATAGCCAATTGGAATTAGCTTAGACTGTGCAGTTCAACCCTAACCAATAGGGGGAAGACATAGCAGTAGGGTCTAGCTGCATTAGGATAAGAACCCCTTCCCGTCCCTTGTATGGTGTGTTCTCACCATTGCTCCACCCACGAGACACACCCTTCTATAAAAGTAAATTGCCTTGCTGAGAAAACTTTTGCCTGAGTGCTATTTTCACTTGGTGGCACTGAACATTTTCCAATATGATGCCTTCCTGATGTATAAACAGCTATAATTTCATGCCAGCATTTTCTAGTCACTGTTTTATATCTCCATTGCTGGTCATGTGTTGGAGAGAATTAATGGGAAAGAAGGGTTCTCTCTTGCCCCCTCATTGCCCTTTTCCAGACCACCCAGATAGGCAGTGTTAGGGCATTCCTCTGAGTGGTACCAATGGCTATTTGGTGACTGGCTCAGCTGCAAGACTTATTCTAGTGGTTTGGGTTGGGGAAACTGGAAGGCGCCTATGCATTGCTTCAAAGCCCTGAAAAAAGTAGAGCTAGGCTATTACAACTTTAGAGGGAAGGAAGAAATGAGGAGTAATCACAGTGTTGCTATCTGATGGCTTTATGGACAATGTGTAGATTATTCTACTCTGTCAGCCTGTGGATATCATTTTCAGAGAGGTTTTGATCATCATATTGAAGAGTGTGAAAAGGAAAGATCTTGGGCCCCCGAAATCACTAAGCTAAAAGGAAAATTTATGCTGGAAACTGCTGAGGGCAAACCTGCCTCCCGTTGTATTCAAAGTCATCTCTCTGCTCCCTGAGATAGATGCATGTCCTGATTGCCTCCTTTGGAAATGCTTATCAGAAACTCAAAAGAATGCAACCATTTGATCTTACCCACTTCTGACCTGGAAGCCCTCTCCCTGCCTCAAGTTGTCCCTGCCTTTCTGGATGGAACCAATGCACTTCATATATATATTGGTTGATGTCTCATGTCTCCCTAAAATGTATGAAAACAAGCTGTGCCCCAATTGCCTTGGGCACATGTCATCAGGACATGCTGAGGCTGTGTCACGAGTGTGCATCCTCAACCTTGGCAAAATAAACTTTCTAAATTAACTGAGACCTGTCTCAAATTTTGGGGGTTCACAAGAGAATAGTTTTATTTCACCAGAAGTGGCCTGAAATCATAGAAGAAATATGGTAGAAGTGAGAGGTTTGCATGATACTGGCACTTTCTTTATTATTTTAAACATCATGATTGTGCAGGGACCTAACGGTGGTGACTTCATTCCTTGAAAATTAATTATCATGGGTGATATTGAGGTAGGAAAATAGGGTCTGAAAGCCGGGAACATAAGGCTAATTCACACTTCAGTTATGACAGGAAATATCCTCTCTATTTACGTAAGATGTAAGCTGAGTAAATGACTTTGTTACTGTACTTCAATTCTCTCCATTTACATAAGGTGTAAGCTGAGTAAATTTCTTTGTAACTTTACTTCATCCTCTCCATTTACATAGGGCATACACAAAGTAACCAGTGGAAACCTCTAGAGGGGTACTTAAACCCCTAAAAATTCTGTAATGGTGTTCTTAAGCCTCTGTGCTTGGGCCTGCTCCCATACTGTGGAGTGTACTTTCATTCAATAAATCTCTGCTTTCGTTGATTCTTCTTTCCTTGCTTTGTTTGTGCATTTTGTCTAATTCTTTGTTCAGGATGCCAAAAATCTGGACTCCCTCCACTGGTAACATATTTTGATAAGCCAGCCAGGAGGAGGTAAGCCCAAAGTTTGGGATTTATTTTCTCCTTTTCCTTTCTGCTCCTTACAAAGAATCAACCTCTCTCTCTCTCCATCTGTCTCAGTCTCTCTCTGTTTTTCTTTCCGACTCAGGACCCTTGGTGGGCAGCACCTAAACATGAAGGCAACTGCAAGTTTCTGCCGTGACCAGTGAAACTAAGGGGTTTCCATGTGGAAGCACCTAACCACCACCTCCAGATTCACTTAAGTGACCAGAGTCTTTTTCCTTTTTTTTTTTTTTTTCCTCTTTTCTTTCTTTTTCAGTCTTTCAGCGGCTGCTTCCTAGCAGCTCCTTGGAAGTTGTGGGCAACTGGCTGGGGGTCACTCTCCAGTGTTGCCTGAAGGCCAAGGAGTCAACGGGGGTAACTGCCCTGCCTGGAAGGGGGAAGGACTCTTTTTTATCTTTTCCAGTTGTGGTACCTGATCCCTACATGTGGTGCAACTTGGAGCAAACTCACACTTGTTTCAGGTGACTTAAACCTCCTTTTCCTATGCTAAATTCTTCCCTTCCCCTACTGTACTAGCTAAGGACTAAAGAAGCCCACCCAACCTCCAATTCCTATCATTAGAGTTCATGGCTATCCTTATAAAGCTCATAGTAGGCCATTGCACCTGGAGGGAAAACATGCACGTGGCACTGGTGCCCACCTAAGGTCAGAGACAACTGACACTCTAAGATTGAACCCCTCAGGGAGACACCCTGGTGTTTGAAATCCTTCCTCCCCAGTGCCGTAAAGAAATAGCACTTGAACATAAATTTAATTTATTTAGTAAGGCCATTTTTACTTCCTGCAGAAAGGGTACACTTGCCAGCAGTTTTACCACAAGAGTACACCGAACAAAGGAGACAGGGTCATTTATAACTTGATACGTCCACTCTACTGCTGTGACCGGTTTCCATTGGATGGAACAGGACCTCACATTCTGTATTTGTCCCGATTGGTTAGCAACTTAGAACTTTTTAAAAGAGGCAAAGGTAGAGGAGAACAAAGGAAGGAGGATGTAACTTGTGGAATGCTGAGAAAGGTAAAAACACTTTTAAATAAAGAATAGGAACAGGCTATGACCTAGTGCTAGCTTGGACCAGTATAAGCATGCCAGGGGAAATATTTAGGAGCACAGATCTTTGAATGAAGTTTGCTTCTAGGAGAAGTTACTATTTATTCCTAATTAGATGGGGAGGAAAGTCTTTGAAGAGGAACCTCTACTTTACTTTTTACACTGGGAATCCCCCACACCTCAGCCTCTCCAAAGGGGACACTCTCTGCAGAGGTTCTGAGTTCTAGTACTAAGCCCTCCTTAGAATTTTCTCTTGGAGTTGCGATACTGTTTGGCCCAATATTGTTTGGAGTCTGGAGTTTACTGTTGAATGGGAAAGTGAGATGGCGTTGCATGTATCCAGGCCTTTGTGCTGCTGTTCTAAGCAGGGGACCTGATTAATGTGTGATGCTCTCTTTTGGTGCTGTTTGGCCCCAGTGCTCTTTGGAGTCCAGGTAGGTTTGACCTCTAAAAATCAAACTGCCATGGAAACTGCTTTACCCAAAATTTTGGTTCACAGCCTTCATTGGATTATCTATTGGGGCAAACAAAGTAAAACCACTAAGCTTATACTGTTGTCTCAATACTAAGGTTCCAAGCTACTGGATCTTCATTTATGTGTGTGTATACATGTCTAGATGTGTTTATTTGTATGTACATTTATTGTTATATGTATCTACCAAATTAGCTTATAAGTAAAAGAGCACACATAAATTAAATAAACAAGTCTAAGCAATTTTCAAGTTCATGTGATTTATACTTAAATCTTTACTGAACAAGCTGGCTTTAAAATTATTGGTAGAATAAAAATAGAAATGCCTTTAGAATTGCTAGCAGACATTTTGTCTGGATTTTAGTATGTCTTTGCTAGATATTTTGGGATGTCAGTGCTTGGCATAGAAGGTTATAAAATATAAACACAGCTATACAAGATATACAAGCTAAACACATCATATACAAGATGATCTTGGTTTGTATGCTTCCTTTTGATGAATGAGAGTAATTTATGAAAGGAAAATATCTTGGGCTCCCAAAATCACCAAGCTGAAGGGAAAATTCAAGCTGGAAATGCTTAGGCCAAACCTTCCTCCCATTCTATTCAAAGTCATCCCTCTGCTCACTGAGATAAATGCATATCTGATTGCCTTCTTTGGAAAGGCTAATCAGGAACTCTAAAGAATGAACCCTTTGTCTTCCACCTACCTGTGACCTGGAAGCCCCTAAACCCCCTCCCCACTTTGAGTTGTCCCACTTTTCTGGACTGAACCAAGGTTCATTTTACTTATGTTGATTGATGTCTCATGTCTCCCTTGTTAAAAGTGAAAGAATTGAGTACAATGAATGGGATAAATGTTTTAGGTAAACTTTTTGTGTAAATTAAAATCTTAAAGTTATTTTTAATGCTCATTTAACATATGGTAATTTCCAATTAAGGTTGTGATATGAGGAAATACGTTTCTAAAATTGTGAAATTGTTCTTATCTATAAATGCGAAACAAGGTAGTGAGGAACCACTAAGTAGGGGAAACATGTGAGAAAAGTTTAAATAACAGAATATTCCTTAAAACCTGATAAAAAAAAATTGTCGATATTTGACTAACATTTTCATAGTTGAAGCTTTTAGTCTTTTTTTAATTATTATTATACTTTAAGTTCTAGGGTATATGTGCATAATGTGCAGGTTTGTTACATATGTATACTTGTGCCATGTTGGTGTGCTGCACCCATCAACTCATCAGCACCCATCAACTCGTCATTTACATCAGGTGTAACTCCCAATGCAATCCCTCCCCACTCCCCCCTCCCCATGATAGGCCCCGGTGTGTGATGTTCCCCTTCCCGAGTCCAAGTGGTCTCATTGTTCAGTTCCCACCTATGAGTGAGAACCTGTGGTGTTTTGGTATTCTGTTCTTGTGATAGTTTTGCTGAGAATGATGGTTTCCAGCTGCATCCATGTCCCTACAAAGGACACAAACTCATCGTTTTTTATGGCTGCATAGCATTCCATGGTGTATATGTGCCACATTTTCTTAATCCAGTCTGTCACTGATGGACATTTGGGTTGATTCCAAGTCTTTGCTATTGTGAATAGTGCCACAATAAACGTGCATGTGCATGTGTCTTTATAGCAGCATGATTTATAATCCTGGGGTATATACCCAGTAATGGGATTTCTGGCAAATGGTATTTCTAGTTCTAGATCCTTGAGGAATCGCTATACTGTTTTCCATATGGTTGAACTAGTTTACAATCCCACCAACAGTGTGAAAGTGTTCCTATTTCTCCACATCCTCTCCAGCACCTGTTGTTTCCTGACTTTTTAGTGATTGCCATTCTAACTGGTGTGAGATGGTATCTCATTGTGGTTTTGATTTGCATTTCTCTAATGGCCAGTGATGATGAGCATTTTTTCATGTGTCTGTTGGCTGTATGAATGTCTTCTTTTGAGAAATGTCTGTTCATATCCTTTGCCCACTTTTTGATGGGGTTGTTTGTTTTTTTCTTGTAAATTTGTTTGAGTTCTTTGTAGGTTCTGGATATTAGCCCTTTGTCAGATGAGTAGATTGCAAAAATTTTCTCCCATTCTGTAGGTTGCCTGTTCACTCTGATGGTAGTTTCTTTTGCTGTGCAGAAGCTCTTCAGTTTAATTAGATCCCATTTGTCAATTTTGGCTTTTGTTGCCATTGCTTTTGGTGTTTTAGTCATGAAGTCCTTGCCCATGCCTATGTCCTGAATGGTATTACCTAGGTTTTCTTCTAGGGTTTTTATGGTATTAGGTCTAACACGTAAGTCTCTAATCCATCTTGAATTAATTTTTGTATAAGGAGTAAGGAAAGGATCCAGTTTCAGCTTTCTACGTATGGCTCGACAATTTTCCCAGCACCATTTATTAAATAGGGAATCCCTTCCCCATTTCTTGTTTTTCTCAGGTTTGTCAAAGATCAGATGGCCGTAGACGTGTCATATTATTTCTGAGGACTCTGTTCGGTTCCATTGGTCTATATCTCTGTTTTGGTACTAGTACCGTGCTGTTTTGGTTACTGTAGCCTTGTAGTATAGTTTGAAGTCAGGTAGCGTGATGCCTCCAGCTTTGTTCTTTTTGCTTAGGATTATCTTGGCAATGTGGGCTCTTTTTTGGTTCCATATGAACTTTAAAGCAGTTTTTTCCAATTCTGTGAAGAAAGTCATTGGTAGCTTGATGGGGATGGCATTGAATCTATAAATTATCTTGGGCAGTATGGCCATTTTCACGATATTGATTCTTCCTATCCATGAGCATGGAATGTTCTTCCATTTGTTTGTGTCCTCTTTTATTTCACTGAGCAGTGGTTTGTAGTTCTCCTTGAAGAGGTCCTTTACATCCCTTGTAAGTTGGATTCCTAGGTATTTCATTCTCTTTGAAGCAATTGTGAATGGGAGTTCACTCATGATTTGGCTCTCTGTTTGTCTGTTACTGGTGTATAAGAACGCTTGTGATTTTTGCACAATGATTTTGTATCCTGAGACTTTGCTGAAGTTTCTTATCAGCTTAAGGAGATTTTGGGCTGAGATGATGGAGTTTTCTAAATATACAATCATGTCATCTGCAAAGAGGGACAATTTGACTTCTTCTTTTCCTAACTGAATACCTTTATTTCTTTCTCTTGTCTGATTGCCCCAGCCAGAACATCCAACACTATGTTGAATAGGAGTGGTGAGAGAGGGCATCCCTGTCTTGTGCCAGATTTCAAAGGGAATGCTTCCAATTTTTGCCCATGCAGTATGATATTGGCTGTGGGTTTATCATAAATAGCTCTTATCATTTTGAGATACATTCCATCAATACTGAATTTATTGAGAGTTTTTAGCATGAAGCGCTGTTGAATTTTGTCAAAGGCCTTTTCTGCATCTATTGAGATAATCATGTGGTTTTTGTCTTTGGTTCCGTTTATATGCTGGATTACGTTTATTGATTTGCGTATGTTGAACCAGCCTTGCATTCCAGGGATGAAGCCCACTTGATCATGGTGGATAAGCTTTTTGATGTGCTGCTGGCTTTGGTTTGCCAGTATTTTATTGAGGATTTTTGCATCGATGTTCATCAGGAATATTGGTCTAAAATTCTCTTTTTTTGTTGTGTCTCTGCCAGGCTTTGGTATCAGGATGATGTTGGCCTCATAAAATGAGTTAGGGAGGATTCCCTCTTCTTCTATTGGTTGGAATAGTTTCAGAAGGAATGGTACCAGCTCCTCCTTGTACCTCTGGTAGAATTCAGCTGTGAATCCATCTAGTCTGGGACTTTTTTTGGTTGATAGGCTATTAATTATTGCCTCAATTTCAGAGCCTGCTATTGGTCTATTCAGGGATTCAACTTCTTCCTGGTTTAGTCTTGGGAGAGTGTAAGTGTCCAGGAAATTATCCATGTCTTCTAGATTTTCTAGTGTATTTGCATAGAGGTGTTTATAGTATTCTCTGATGGTAGTTTGTATTTCTGTGGGGTTGGTGGTGATATCCCCTTTATCATTTTTGTTGCGTCTATTTGATTCTTCTCTCTTTTCTTCTTTATTAGTCTTGCTAGCGGTCTATCAATTTTGTTGATTTTTTCAAAAAACCAACTCCTGGATTCATTGATTTTTTGGAGGGTTTTTTGTGTCTCTACCTCCTTCAGTTCTGCTCTGATCTTAGTTATTTCTTGCCTTCTGCTAGCTTTTGAATGTGTTTGCTCTTGCTTCTCTAGTTCTTTTAATTGTGATGTTAGAGTGTCAATTTTAGATCTTTCCTGCTTTCTTTTCTGGGCATTTAGTGCTATAAATTTCCCTCTACATACTGCTGTAAATGTGTCCTGGATATTCTGGTATGTTGTATCTTTGTTCTCATTGGTTTCAAAGAACATCTTTATTTCTGCCTTCATTTCATTATGTACCCAGCAGTCATTCAGGAGCAGGTTGTTCAGTTTCCATGTAGTTGAGTGGTTTTGATTGAGTTTCTTAGTCCTGAGTTCTAGTTTGATTGCACTGTGGTCTGAGAGACAGTTGGTTATAATTTCTGTTCTTGTACATTTGCTGAGGAGTGCTTTACTTCCAATTTTGTGGTCAATTTTGGAATAAGTGCGATGTGGTGCTGAGAAGAATGTATATTCTGTTGATTTGGGGTGGAGAGTTCTGTAGATGTCTATTAGGTCCACTTGGTGCAGAGATGAGTTCAATTCCTGGATATCCTTGTTAACTTTCTGTCTCGTTAATCTGTCTAATGTTGACAGTGGGGTGTTGAAGTCTCCCATTATTATTGTATGGGAGTCTAAGTCTCTTTGTACGTCTCTAAGGACTTGCTTTATGAATCTGGGTGCTCCTGTATTGGCTGCATATATATTTAGGATAGTTAACTCTTCCTGTTGAATTGATCCCTTTACCATTATGTAATGGCCTTCTTTGTCTCTTTTGATCTTTGCTGGTTTAAAGTCTGTTTTATCAGAGACTAGGATTGCAACCCCTGCTTTTTTTTGTTCTCCATTTGCTTGGTAGATCTTCCTCTATCCCTTTATTTAGAGTCTATGTGTGTCTCTGCATGTGAGATGGGTCTCCTGAATACAGCAAACTGATGGGTCTTGACTCTTTATCCAATTTGCCAGTCTGTGTCTTTTAATTGGACCATTTAGTCCATTTACATTTAAGGTTAATATTGTTACGTGTGTACTTGATCCTGTCATTTTGATATTAACTGGTTATTTTGCTCGTTAGTTGATGCAGTTTCTTCCTAACATCAATGGTCTTTACATTTTGGCATGTTTTTGCAATGGATGGTACCGGTTGTTCCTTTCCATGTTTAGTGCTTCCTTCAGGGTCTCTTGTAAGGCAGGCCTGGTGGTGACACAATCTGTAAGCATGTGCTTATCTGTAAAGGATTTTATTTCTCCTTCACTTATGAAACTTAGTTTGGCTGGATATGAAATTCTGGGTTTAAAATTCTTTTCTTTAAGAATGTTGAATATTGGCCCCCACTCTCTTCTGGCTTGTAGAGTTTCTGCCGAGAGATCTGCTGTTAGTCTGATGGGCTTCCCTTTGTGGGTAACCTGACCTTTCTCTCTGGCTACACTTAACATTTTTTCCTTCATTTCAACTTTGGTGAATCTGAAAATTATGTGTCTTGGAGTTGCTCTTCTTGAGGAGTATCTTTATGATATTCTCTGTATTTCCTGAATTTGAACGTTGGCCTGCCTTACTAGGTTGTGGAAATTCTCCTGGATGATATCCTGAAGAGTGTTTTCCAACTTGGTTCCATTTTCCCCCTCACTTTCAGGCACCCCAATCAGATGTAGATTTGGTTTTTTCACATAATTCCATACTTCTTGAAGGCTTTGTTCATTTCTTTTTCCTCTTTTTTCTTTAGACTTCTCTTCTCACTTCATTTCATTCATTTGATCCTCAATTGCTGATACTCTTTCTTCCAGTTGATCGAGTCAGTTACTGAAGCTTGTGCATTTGTCACGTATTTCTCGTGTCATGGTTTTTATCTCTGTCAGTTCATTTATGGCCTTCTCTGGATTGATTATTCTAGTTAGCCATTCTTCCATTCTTTTTTCAAGATTTTTAGTTTCTTTGTGCTGGGTACGTAATTCCTCCTTTAGCTCTGAGAAGTTTGATGGACTGAAGCCTTCTTCCCTCAACTCGTCAAAGTCATTCTCTGTCCAGCTTTGATCCGTTGCTGGAGATGAGCTGTCTTCCCTTGGAGGGGGAGATGCGCTTTTATTATTTTAATTTCCAGCTTTTCTGCCCTGCTTTTTCCCCATCTTTGTGGTTTTATCTGCCTTTGGTCTTTGATGATGGTGATGTACTGATGGGGTTTTGGTGTGGGTGTCCTTCCTGTTTGTTAGTTTTCCTTCTAACAGTCAGGACCCTCAGCTGTAGGTCTGTTGGAGATTGCTTGAGGTCCACTCCAGACCCTGTTTGCCTGGGTATCAGCCGTGGAGGCTGCAGAAGATAGAATATTGCTGACCAGCAAGTGTACCTGTCTGATTCTTGCTTTGGAAGCTCCATCTCAGAGGTGTACCCTGTCGTGTGAGGTGTGGGGTGTCAGTCTGCCCCTAGTGGGGGATGTCTCCCAGTTAGGCTACTCAGGTGTCAGGGACCCACTTGAGCAGGCAGTCTGTCTGTTCTCAGATCTCAACTTCCGTGTTGGGAGATCCACTGCTCTTTTCTAAGCTGTCAGACAGGGTCGTTTGCGTCTGCAGAGGTTTCTGCTGTTTTTTTTTTTTTTTTTTTTTTTTTTTTTTTTTGGTTTAGCTGTGCCCTGTCCCCAAAGGTGGAGTCTACAGAGACAGGCAGGCCTCCTTGAGCTGCTGTGGGCTCCCCCCAGTTCGAGCTTCCCAGGGCTTTGTTTACCTACTTAAGCCTCAGCAATGGCGGGCACCCCTCCGCCAGCCTCGCTGCTGCCTTGCGGTTAGATCACAGACTGCTGTGCTAGCAATGAGGGAGGCTTTGCAGGTGTGGGACCCTCCCGGCCAGGTGTGGGATATAATCTCCTGGTGTGCCGTTTGCTAAAACCCTTGGTAAAGCACAGTATTGGGGTGGGAGTAACCTGATTTTCTAGGTGTTGTGTGTCTCAGTTCCCCTGGCTAGGAAAAGGGATTCCCTTTCCCCTTGCACTTCCCAGGTGAGGCGATGCCTTGCCCTGCTTCAGCTCTCGCTCGTCAGGCTGCAGCAGCTGACCAGCACCGATTGTCCGGCACTCCCTAGTGAGATGAACCCAGTACCTCAGTTGAAAATGCAGAAATCACCCATCTTCTTTGTCGCTGGTGCTGGGAGCTGGAGACTGGAGCTGTTCCTATTTGGCCATCTTGCTCTGCCCCCCAAAGATAACAATTGTTGGCAAGATTTTTTTTTTTTTTCAATGAAGTCTTGCTCTGTTATACAGGCTGGAGTGCAGTGGTGTGATTTCAACTCACTGCACCCTCCACCTCCCGTGTTCTAGAGATTTTCCTGCCTCAGTTTCCTGAATAGCTGGGATTACAAGCATGCACCATCATGCCCAGCTAATTTTTGTATTTTTAGTAGAGATTGGGTTTTGTCATGTTGGCCAGACTGGTCTTGAACTCCTAACCTCAGGTGATCCACCCACCTTGGCCTCCCAAATTGCTGGGATTACAGGAGTGAGCCACTGTGCCTGGCCAACAAGAATATTTTTAAAAGATAACTTTGGTATGTTGTTTTTTGGGATGTAATTTTTGCAATGTAAATTGGTGCAGCCACTATGAAATCAATATGGAGGTTTCCTAAAAATTTAAAAATAGAACTACCATGTGATTCAGAAATCTTCTATTTATAAATCCAAATGAAATGAAATCAGTATTTTCAAAGAGATATCTGTACTTTCACATTTATATGTAAATAATTGTAAAATTTCATACTTATATTTAAATATGAAAGTACAGATATTTAAGCATATCCATATTAATTGCAGCATTATTAACAATAACCAAGATAATGGAAACTACCTAAATCCCCATCAATAGATAAATGCAAAAAGAGTGTATATATATAGATAGATACATAAAGTGTGTTTGTATGCACATATATACATATGTATACATACACATGCATTTTATATATCTGTATATATTCACACATTTATATATATATATGTGTGTGTGTATATAGATTATCTATATATATAGAATGTGTGTGTTTGAATATATATATACACACACATATACATTCAATCTTAAAAAAAGAAGGAAATCCTGCCATTTGCAACAACATGAATGAACACTGAGGTTATTGTCCTAAGTGAAATAAGCCAGACACAGAAAAACAAATACTGCATGATCTCACTTATTTGTGGAATCTAAAATAGCCAAACAAATAGTCAAACTCATAGCAACAGAGAGTAGAATAGTGTGGTTGCCAGGGGCTGGAGGTGGAAGAAACGGAGAGATGTTGGTTAAAGAGTACAAAATTTCATGCCGGGCGTGGTGACTCACGTCTGTAATCCCAGCACTTTCGGAGGCCGAGGCAGGCAGATCACAGGGTCAGGAGACTGAGACCATCCTGGCTAAGACGGTGAAACCCTGTCTCTAATAAAAATACAAAAAAAAGTTAGCCGGGCATGGTGGCGGGTGCCTGTAGTCCCAGCTACTCGGGAGACTGAGGCAGGAGAATGGCGTGAACCCGGGAGGTGGAGATTGCAGTGAGCCAAGATTGCGCCACTGTACTCCAGCCTGGGTGACAGAGTGAGACTTCGTCTCGAAAGAAAGAAAGAGAAAGGAAGGAAGGAAGGAAGGAAGGAAGGAAGGAAGGAAGGAAGGAGGGAGGGAGGGAGGGAGGGAGGGAGGGTGGGAGGGAGGAAGGGAGGGAGGGAGGGAAGGAAGGAAGGAAGGAAAGGAAGGAAGGGAAAGAAAGAGAAAGAAATTTCAGTTATGCAAGGCAAACTCTGGAGATGTACTGTACAGCAGTGTGACTATAATTAACAATATTTTATTAATTGTGACCTTGAATTTTGCTAAGAGGATAGATCTTAAGTGTTCTCACCCCACCTCAAAAAAAAAAAAAAAAAAAGAGAATAGAAAAAAAAATAGTAACTATGTGAGGTGATGGCTATATTATTGGCTTAATTGTGGTGATCATTTCACAATGTATACATATATCAAAACATCAAGCTGCACACCTTAATTATATACAGTTTTATTTGTCAGTTTTACCTCACTAAAGCTGAAAAATAAACACAGAATTTCTAACTCCTGTTTGGACATAGATGAAGAGTAGAGAAATTCAGAAATGATTCCCAAATAAGTCTCGAACTAACACAAAAAAGAGAGAAATTGTTCATTTCATACATTCTTAGGAAGCTAAAAAGTTCATCTTAAAATGTTTACTGTAGGAAGAACACATACTTTCATAGAACCAGCACAGTCGAAAGTGTCTCAAAACCTTCCAGAATGCTCTGTGGGTAGTTGATTAGCTTTACCATATAAAATATAAACCTCACTCTCTTAATTCCAACCCTCAAATGTACCCTTCACGTGGTAGCTCGGAAAGTGGATGAGATGCTTTTCCTCATGCTCTGGGATTGGGTCAATACTTCTCTTTCCTAACAAGGCACTCTTATAAGCAACAGTACATTGTGAAAGCTGTGATGTGCTGCCTGGATCACAGGTGTCAGCTCTCTTAATGGGAAAGTCTTCCAGGGCAGACTTCCAATGACTGATCAGCACCAGGAATGAAGGCCTAGCACCCTTGTTCCAAAACAGGAAAAACCGAAAAAAGTCATTCCAGCTACAGAGCTCCGCGTGGAATTGACAGAGGGCAGGGATTGCGCTGGAGTCCAAACTCCGCTGTCTTGGCAACCTGCTTCTTTCTTAGTCACACAACATTAAATCCGAATGCATATATCTGGTCCCAGAGGTCTGGAACTGAGCTGCTTGACAAGTTCTTATCAAATTGAATCAAATCATTCACCACAGTGCCAAGAAATAAAAGCGTGTTTTACCTAATATACCATGATATCTAATCTTACCGAAAAGTGTGATTCAAACAGGCCAAAGTTTGCCTCACTTGTTGGATTTCTAAGTTTCACAAATAGATCACAGCAGTTAAATTACAAGGATCATGAAGAGATTAGGAGAAAATCCAGAATGGAAAGAATCTGTCTGTGACACTTTGCCTTACCTTTTCCACATCGCCCAGATGATTAATGGGTAGAAAAAGTACTTAGAAAAGATGAATAAGGCCTAGGTTTTTATAGCACAAGATGGAGACTATAGTCAATAATAATTTTATTGTACATTTTAAAATAACTAAAAGAATGTAATTGGATTGTTTGCAAGACAGAGGACAAATGCTTGAGGGATGGATACTGCATTTACCATGATGTGATTATTACACATTGCATGCCTGTATTAAAGTATCTCATGTTCCCCAAAAATATATACAACTACTCAGTACCGACAAAAATTAAAAATAAAAATTAAAAATATATATACATCAGAGATATTGGCCTGTAGTTTTCTATTTTTGATGTATGTTTCTATTTCTATTTTTGATGTCTTTCATCTGGTATCATGATGTGTCATAATACCAGCCTTGTAGAATGAATTTGAGGTATTCCCATTTCTTCTATTTTTTTTGAATAGTTTGAGTAGGATTGATATTAGTTTTTCTTTTAATGTTTGGTAAAATTAAGCAGTGAAGCTATTGAATGCCAGGCTTTATTTGCTGGGAGATTTTTTATTATGGCTTCAATCTCATTACTTATTATTGACTTATTTGGATTTTGGATTTCTTCATCTTGGTAAATTGTATTTGTCTAGGAATTTATCCATTTGTTCTAGGCTTTCCAAGTTATTGGCATATAGCTCCTTATAGCAGTCTCTAATGACCTTTTGAATTTCTGTGGTGTCCATTGTGATATCTCTTTTTTCATGTCTGATTTCATTTATTTGCATCTTCTCCCTGTTTTTCTTAGACTAATGGTTTGTCAATTTTATCTTTCAAGAAATCAACTTTGTTTTGTTAGTTTTTTGTATTTTTTTAATTTTCACGTCATTTATTTCTGCTCTGATCTTTCTTATTTTTTATGTCTACTAATTTTGGATTTGGTTTGCTTTTGCATTTCTAGTTTTTTAAGATACATTATTATGTTGTTTACTTGACATTTTTCTACTTTTTTGATATAGGTATGGTTTTCAATGATCACCTTATTATTCATTTCTATTTATAATTTCAATTTTTTAGGCTACTTTGTGGCCTGACATATTGTCTATTCTTGAGAATGATACACACGCTAAAGAGAAGAATGTGCATTGTACAGCTATTGGATGAAAAGTTTTTAAGTATCTGTTTGGTCTATAGTGCATTTGTTGTCTAGTGCAGATTAAATCTGATTTTTGTTATTGTTAATTTTCTGTCTAGAAGATCTGTCCAATGCTGAAAGTGGGGTGTTGAAATCTCCAGCTATTATCTCTTTAGAGCTAAAGAGAGAGATAGACCCCAATACATTAACAGCTGCCAATGTTGGTGCATATAGATTTACAGTTATGCTATTCTTTTGCTGAATTGACTCCATTATCATTATATAATTACCCTCTCTGTCTCTTCTTACAGTTTTTGTGTTGAAATTAGTTTTGTCTGATATAAGTATAGTTACTTTTGCTTTTTGTTGGTTTCCATTGGCATAGAGTATCTTTTCTATCCATTTATTTAATTTGATGTGTATTTTTATAGGTGAAGTGTGTTTCTTGTAGGCAACTGATCATTGGGGTTTGGTTTTTAAAATCCATTCAACCACTCTGTTTTCTTTCCTCCCTCCCTCCCTTCCTCCCTCCCTCCCTCCTTCCCTCCCTTTCTTCCTTCCTCTCTCTCTCTCCCTTTCTTTTTTTCATACATTTTTTCTTCCTCCTGGGTCTGGCAGGCTAGGAGCAGAATACAGACGAAAGCACTGGAACATGTGGGACTGGAATAGCCTGATGTTTGACTGCTTGTGTGGTAACTGTGAATGGGTGGACCAGGGTGTGTAGGGAGTGGAGTCGTCCTCCCAGAACTGAGAGAGGGCCCTTGGGTCATTCGAGCAATGCAAGTGTTGAGGTTGGCACAGGTACAAGAGTGAGGTTATGGCGTGAGAGTGAGATGGGTATGGTGGGGTGGGGTGACTGTTGGAAGTGTGTGTTAGCATGTTTTAGAGTTGGGGCCAACTCAGGGCATGGCATGTTGGGGCACATTTGACCCTGGATGTTGACTGAGAAGCTGGGTGCCAAGGGCTGGAAGAACAAAAGGCCCATTTGTCAGCAGGACCCATGAAGATGTGACTGCAAACGGGATCAGCGCTGGGAGAGGCTGAGGCTCCAAGGTGACTCCTGTAGTAAGGCAGTGAAGGGGCAGGCCTGGGTTTCCCATTTAGAAACACATTGTCAGCTGCAGCCACTCTTGGATATTCACTTGGAGGGGTCTAGTGTCATCTTTGTAAAGAGATTTCAAGGCATGGAACGAAGCATCTGACCTGATCAAGCAGCTGATAAAGTTGTCAAAATCCATGTTCCCTCCTTCATCCAAATAGTGTCAGAATATTATGTTGTAGTTGTTCATTCAGGTGGAACCCTGCTGCCCCAAAGGCCCCTGCAAGTTCACTGCTGCAAATGGTTCCAGATTAGTCAACATCAAACTGCTTGTATATTGTCTGTCACCTTTTGATGTTGTTCCACAGGTACTTGAATTCCTCAAAGTCCAGCTTGCCTGTGATGTCACTATCCATCATGGCTATCATGCTTTGACATGTATCAATGCCAAAACCAGGAGTCTTCAGTTCAGTCCTACTGATAACAGCCTTGTTGAGAACATTCATCAGTTCTGCGCCGCTGACCTTGATGCCATCTCCAGCCAACTGGGCAAAGACTCTCCAGAAATGATGGACCTCCTCACTCTTGTTGGCCTCAGTGTTGGAGCAATGTGTGTGTGGAGGCAGGGGCTCTAGGTTGTGCTGTGTATCCACCTCCATGATGGAGATAATGATTCCACCTAGGAAGCACATGGCCACTCTGCCACCTCTTCTGCCTCTGCTGAAGAACTGATTGCCAGACCTCTGGGTGTGAGGAGACATGTTCCTAGTTAACTCATTCTTGAAGGGTGGAGGTGGCAGTGGCAGGAATGGGAGAGATGAAGACCTGGATAGGGGCCTGGGGAACGTGCTTGGAGGCCTGATCAGTGGAAGATCACTCTATGGCTTTTGATTGGAGAGTTTCGTCCATTCACATTCAATGTAATCATTGATAAGTAAGGACTTAATCTTGCTATTTTATGTGTTTTCCAGTAGTTTTGTGGTCTTTTCTTTCCTGTCTTCCTTTTAGCAAAGGTGATTTTTCGGGTGGTATGTTTTAATTTCTTGCTTTTTATTCTTTGTGTATCTGTTGTATGTTTTTTGATTTGAGGTTACAACGAGGTTTGCAAATAATATTTTATAAGCTATTATTTCAAACTGATGACAACCCTGACTGCATAAACAAATAACAAACAAGCAAAGAGAAAATGAATAAAAATTCTATACTTTAATTTAATCTCCATGCTTTTCAAATTTTTGTTGTTTCTATTTATTATTATACTGTGTAATGCTTGAAAAGTTGTTATAGTTGTTATTTTAGATAGGTTTATCTTTTAGTCTTCCTACTTGCAATATGAGGAGTTTACACACCACAATTATGGTGACGTAATATTCTTTTTTTCCCCTGTGTACTTGCTACCACCAGTGAGTTTTGTACCTTCAGTTGATTTTTTTTTATTGCTCATTAATGTCCTTTTCTTTCAGATTGAAGGAATCCCTTTAGCATTTCTTGTAAGACAGGTCTGTTATTGATGAAATACTTCAGCTTTTGTTTGTCTGATATTATAAAATGGACTCATTGAAAAAATTATACATGGGATAATTTTATAGTATTATTTGCAATGAATCATTTCTCTTTATTGTACATTATTCTAAATATAAATTGAAAGTAGTTCATAAATAGATCTTTGGCTTCCTATACTTTTAAAACATGGATTTCCCAGTTTGAATTTTCAATAATAATCTCAGAAAACACCCATATGATTTCCCAATGTTAAAATAAATTGATTTTGTTGAAATAAGTCCTATTTTTGTTTGTTTTTTAATTTAAATTGATTACTTTAGGAATAATACAAAGGGATCTGGGGATATGATTTTTCCTCAAAATATAAATTATTTCCAATCTTCCAGATAGAATCTGTTAAGAATCTGATCAAAAAACCCCACATTATACCAAATTATAAGCTCTTGATGGCAGTAAAACCATAAGCCAAATCTGGAATTCTGGTATGGTTTGAAGATGTCTAATTCTATTTTCCTGATCTTCAAGTCCCTTTTTGTCAAGCCCTAATCTCATTTCCAGTCTCATCTTTCATTTCAACACACCTATTCAGTGCTTCAGGCAAATGGAATAATTCTACAGTACCTTTAGTAAGACCTACACTTTCTAACATATCTGACTTGGCTTATGCTGGTCTTTCCTCTTGAATGGTCCCTTTATCTCTACAATTACACCTTGTATAACTTTTTAAAAGACCAGTTATTTTAAGCCTAGGGCTATTTTTTATGGTCATAGTCTCTTCTTGTTCTGAACTCACAGAGTACTTGTTCCCATTTATTGGAATTACCACATTTTCTTTTACATTGTAGTTTTTCATAACATTTCTGGCAAACATTATCACCCTGGTTGCATTTATAGTTTTACTTCTTTATTTCCCTCACCAAAAAGTCATCTTTATGAGGGCAGAGACTGGTATATTGAATCATACATAAAATAAAATTCAGTGCCTGGCATTTAGTGGATGAACAATAAACACTTGTTGGGTTTAATTCATAGCATTTTTATCCTCAATACAGCCCATAACTGATAAAAAATTGCTAAAGAAATGCTTATCCACATCTGAAGTTTGAACTTAAGACTGTCTTCAAAAATACGTGTTTTTTGTCCCATTATCTAGCTGAAATAGCAAGTGAACAAATGAATGAACGAAGAGTAGATGCCTAAATCTCTTGCTGCCATATACTTTCTAGATTGATTGCAAGAACGACTTGTGGATTTTTGCACTGATAGTGCTTTCGAATGGGCACTTTGTCACAACACCATGAGTACCATCACTCACCAGGCTCAGGAGAAGCTGTGGCATCCTTCTAGGACCTGAACCACCATGATTTATTGATTTTACAGGAGTGGCAACTAAGACTGTTCCTCTTTCCTATAACTCAAAATCAAGATTGGAGATAAGAGGATACAAGGCCAAAGAGAAGTTCATAAAACTCGTTTCTAAGTGATATTTGGAAATTGTGAGATAGGGTACTTATCTTTCCTTAGGTAAGGTCTATCTATGTGGTTGAACTAACAAAGCTAACCAGGGCACGATCCTCACTTAGAGTGGAGGAGAAAACTTCACTGAGTTTGGAATTTCTTTTTAGCTTAGTTTAAATTGTATGGGATTTTGTGCTGTAACTGAAGATAGTTCAATGCCCCACTACCAGAGATGACTATCTGAAGGATGTTTTAAAACTGATTCTAGGTGACAGAGCATGGCCTTGGTGGTAGAAAATTCAATAGGAGGTGGGAATCAACCTAAAAATTTGATGTCAATTTTTAAGATTGATCAAAGCCTGTTTCAGTGGTGATTTCTGGTTGTTGAAAGGTGATTGATAATTTATTTTCATGGGTTATGATTCCTTGAGAAACTCCAGCAGCTTGAGTTTGAACACATTAAGGAAATTTGGGCCCGATGTTGGATCAAGTGATTTTAGGCCAATTAGTACCATGAAATTTGTACCATATCCAGGTTATAATCAGTGTTATAACTTCTTAAGTCTCATATACATATATTCCTTATTAAATACTTTTTCTATTCTATATCAAGAAAAATAACTACAGTCATCCCTCAGCATACATAGAGAATTGGTTCTAGGACCACTGTGGATAATCCATGCAAAATCCTTGCATACCCAAGTCCAGCAGTGGCCCTGCAGAATTCGTGTATACCAAAAGATGGCCCTCCATATACGTGAGTTTCACATTCCTCAAACAGTATATTTTCATACTGTGTTTACTTGAAAAAAATCCATGGTAAGTGAACTCAAAGTTCAAACCCACGTTGTTCAAGGGTCAACTGTAATCAGATTGGAAGTTGCTAAGCACAGAATAACAATGAAATAAAATAAACTACTTTCAAAAACATATACTTACAGCATATTTTGCTAGAGCCTAGTTACATCTTTCAGAGAGAGAATATTTATACTTTCAAAAGTCAAGAAAAAAATAGACATATTCTTCCAGTAAGACAATATAAATCTTTATTTTGTATTTCTCATGTTATCACCTTCTTCATTCTTTAACACTATCTAATAAAAGGTTAATTCTGTAAGAAAGGTCTGGCCCTCAACTGGTTCCTGGGACATAAAGGGTAGGCCCTTAGAACAACCAGCCTTATAATAAATGTTTGGACATGTTGAGGGCTTGGGCCATACCGGGTACTTTATGCTAAAAATGTGATTTATGGTGGCGGTCTTAGGATATACCACACCAGTTTGACCTCTGAAGAGGCAGGAGTCTGAGCAAATAAGATCAGCCACATGAGCACCCCATTCCTACATGACTGCCCTCTAATAAAAACACTAAAGTTTGTGTGACCATCCCTGGTTGACATGTGTCACACATTATTTGTGGGAGAATTAAATAATGTCTGTGCAACTCTCAAGGGAGAACACAAATGCAAGCCTATGCTTGGTGTCAGACTCTGGTCCATGTCCCTTTTGTTTTTGTTGGTTTCAATTTGTAGCTGTTCAATGTAATGAGCTGTAACTGTGAGCATAACATTTTTCTGAGTTCCATGTCTTTATTTTTTAATATTTTTAAATTATACGTTAAGTTCTAGGGTACATGTGTACAACATGCAGGTTTGCTACATATGTATATGTGTGCCATGTTGGTGTGCTGCACCCATTAACTCATCATTTACATTAGGTATATCTACTAATGCTATCCCTCCCCCTTCCCCGACCCCAGACAGGCCCCGGTGTGTGATGTTCCCCTTCCTGTGCCCAGGTGTAATCATTGTTCAATTCCCACCTATGAGTGAGAACATGAAGTGTTTGTTTTTCTGTTCTTACGATAGTTTGCTGAGAATGACGGTTTCCAGCTTCATCTATGTCCCTACAAAGGACATGAACTCATCCTTTTATATGGCTGCATAGTATTCTATGATATATATGTGCCACATTTTCTTAATCCAGTCTGTCACTGATGGACATTTGGGTTGGTTCCAAGTCTTTGCTATTGTGAATAGTGCTGCAATAAACATACATGTGCATGTGTCTTTACAGCAGCATGATTTATAATCCTTTGGGTATATACCCAGTAATGGGATTTCTGGCAAATGGTATTTCTAGTTCTAGATTCTTGACGAATCACCACACTGCCTTCCACAATGGTTGAACCAGTTTACAGTCCCACCAACGGTGTAAAAGGGTTCCTATTTCTCCACATCCTCTCCAGCACCTGTTGTTTCCTGACTTTTTAATAATCGCCATTCTAACTAGTGTGAGATGGTATCTCGTTGTGGTTTTGATCTGCATTTCTCTGATAGCTAGTGATGATGAGCATTTTTTAATGTGTCTGTTGGCTGCATAAATGTCTTTTTTTGAGAAGTGTCTGTTCATATCCTTCATCTACTTTTTGATGGGGTTGTTTGTTTTTTTCCTGTAAGTTTGTTTGAGTTCTTTGTAGATTCTGGATATTAGCCGTTTGTCAGATAAATAGATTGCAAACATTTTCTTCCATTCTGTAGGTTGCCTGTTCACTCTGATGGTAGTTTCTTTTGCTGCTCAGAAGCTCTTTAATTTAATTAGATCCCATTTGTCAATTTTGGCTTTTGTTGCCATTGCTTTTGGTGTTTTAGACATGAAGCCCTTGCCCATGCCTATGTCCTGAATGGTATTGCCTAGGTTTTCTTCTAGGGTTTTTATGGTTTTAGGTCTGACATTTAAGTCTTTAATCCATCTTGAATTAATTTTTGTACAAGGTGTACGGAAGGGATCCAGTTTCAGCTTTCTACGTATGGCTAGCCAATTTTCCCAGCACCATTTTTTAAATAAGGAATCCTTTCCCCATTTTTGGTTTATGTCAGGTTTTTCAAAGATCAGATGGTTGTTGATATGTGGTATTATTTCTGAGGGCTCTGTTCTGTTCCATTGGTCTATATATCTCTTTTGGTACCAGTACCATGCTGTTTTGGTTACTGTAGCCTTGTAGTATAGTTTGAAGTCAGGTAGCGTGATGCCTCCAGCTTTGTTCTTTTTGCTTAGGATTATCTTGGCAATGTGGGCTCTTTTTTGGTTCCATATGAACTTTAAAGCAGTTTTTTCCAATTCTGTGAAGAAAGTCATTGGTAGCTTGATGGGGATGGCATTGAATCTATAAATTATCTTGGGCAGTATGGCCATTTTCACGATATTGATTCTTCCTATCCATGAGCATGGAATGTTCTTCCATTTGTTTGTGTCCTCTGTTATTTCATTGAGCAGTGGCTTGTAGTTCTCTTTGAAAAGGTCCCTCACATCCCTTGTAAGTTGGATTCCTAGGTATTTTATTGTCTTTGAAGCAACTGTGAATGGGAGTTCACTCATGATTTAGCTCTCTGTTTGTCTCTTATTGGTGCAGAAGAATGCTTGTGATTTCTGCACATTGATTTTATATCCTGAGAGTTTGCTGAAGTTGTTTATCAGCTTAAGGAGATTTTGGGCTGAGACGTTGGGGTTTTCTAAATATACAATCATGTCATCTGCAAACAGAGACAATTTGACTTCCTCTTTTCTTAATTGAATACCGTTTATTTCTTTCTCCTCCCTGATTGCCCTGACCAGAACTTCCAACACTATATTGAATAGGAGTGGTGAGAGAGGGCATCCCTGTCTTGTGCCAGATTTCAAAGGGAATTCTTCCAGTTTTTGCCCATTCAGTATCATATTGGCTGTGGATTCCAATCAACAGAAAAAGAGAGAATCCTCCCAACTCATTTTATGAGGACAGCATCATCCTGATACCAAAGCCTGGCAGAGATACAATAAAAAAAGAGAATTTTAGACCAATATCCCTGATGAACATTGATGTGAATATCCACAATAAGACACTGACAAACTGAATCCAGTAGCACATCAAAAAACTTATCCACCACAATCAAGTGGGCTTCATACCTGGGATAAAAGACTGGTTCAACATACGCAAATCAATAAATGTAATCCAGCATAAACAGAACCAAAGACAAAACCACATGATTATCTCAACAGATGCAGAAAAGGCCTATGACAAAATTCAACAGCGCTTCATGCTAAAAACTCTCAATAAATTAGATACTGATGGGATGTATCTCTGAGTTCCATGTCTTCTAAAGAGTCATTGATCCTGAGGATGGCCTTGGGGTCTCTTGATCCCACTTTGCTGTCAAAATGGGATTCACTAGAATGTCTCTGAATCATTGAAACATGCCAAAAGCATGCTCAGAAAAGGAAGGATGAGTGGTGCTTATAAGGTGTTCTTATTGTGCCCCGACTGAAGAGTGTCTTAGTCTTCTTGAACTATAGTCCTTAGATAACATTGAATGAGATTCTTATTATAAGCTTCAAAGCTATCTGAAATAGATCTATCCAGTTTTGTAAGTATCAGATTTGACCTGATGTGAAATATCAGATATTGAAAGCTCTAAAATTGTCTTCATTTCTTTACAGATCTGGGTGAATCACTCTATAAAGCACAGAGAAAAATTCTTTGATACAGTTTTATAGAGACTGTGATACATGAAGTTACAGATTTGTGTGAGCTCATAGATTTGTCTGAGTCACTGCATAAAGCAGAGAAAAAAAAATTCCATCTTTGGCCCAATTTCACAGAGACTGTAAGACATGAGTTCGAGAGTACACTGTACCAGGAAAATTTCTTTTCTTCTCATAGCTTTTATTGTATTGTATTGTATTGTATTGTATTTTATATTATTTTTTGAGACAGAGCCTCGCTCTGTCACCCAGGTTCTGTTGCCCAGGCTGGAGTGCAATGGCACAATCTTGGCTCACAGCAACCTCTGTCTCCCAGGTTCAAATGATTCTCCTGCCTCAGCCTACTGTGTAGCTGGGATTACAGGCATGTGCCACCACACTTGGTTAATTTTTGTACTTTTAGTAGAGACAGGGTTTCATCATGTTGGCCAGGCTGGTCTCAAACTCCTGACCTCAAGGGATCTACTTGCCTCAGCCTCCCAAGTTGCTGAGATTATAGGCGTGAGCCACTGCACCTGGCCTCATAGCCTTTAAATCACCTCAGAGACCTTAACCTGGTGTCGAGAATTCAAACAACTTTTTACCACTGATCTCTGGGAAGTTCATGAGATTTTGCCAATTGAAAATAATCATGCATGCATCATCCTATTGTTTTTATAAAAGAAGCTTCTTTAGCACATCCTATGTCTGAACATACTCCCAAGGGGATGGACAGAAAAATAAGCAAGGTATCTGTCTTCAAGCAAACCTTATCTTTTAATTTGAACAAATACTATATTGCAATAAGTTCATGTGGGCCAAGACTATATTTATAACCTGGAGGCCCTAACTTCCTATTTTAACAGGTATTTTATGATGACTTTCCATGATCTGGGTACCATGGGCAACTTGGATCCAGATTCCAAGGGTCCTTGAAATATTTGTGTTTGTATTTCCCTAGTATATGGGTATCCAGTAAATGGCTCCAGAGGTTTCCTAGGGGGAGAACTTGGGAAATCATTATCATTTATTTGGGTCCTGGATTTGCAGTGTCCTTTTCCTGGGGTACTGCCCTCCACTCCAGCTGAGTTCAGGGAATTTAGCTCAGATCAAGGCTATGGATGTGACACTTTATCGGGGCTACCTCTCAACCTCCTGGTAGACAGCATTTATTTCACTTGATTGTTTTCTCTCCTTTCCATTTAACCCTATGGCTGGTCCACTGTATTGGCCATCTACAGAATTATGTCATTCATTCAGGCCTAGCTGTCTGCCACTCATTACTGTAAGTGAATCTTCTTAGATTCTAACAATGAAGGGTCAACACCAGGCCTCTATGTGTCTGGGTCTATCATCCCCCATCAGGGTGTTCGGTTCTGGAAAGGCACATTGTCCTTTCTATCTGAGGCTACTGCAAAGAGACCACTAGTGACAAGGTTGGCAGGATCCCTGTTATCAGTGCTTAATCTTAATGTTTGGTAATTTATGCTTCTAACACCTTAAAACTTGAATTCAGAGAAAGGAAGTAGAGGCTACTATAGCTGAGATTTCAAAGGCCACAGAAAAGTGTATGCCTTAGTCTCAAAACAAATAGAAGCAATCGGAAAACCAGGCCAAAAGGAAAACAAGAATAGGATTCAATTTTTTTTGCATTCTAGTACTCAGATCTTAGTCTTAGACCCCTCATTGGGCTGGCTGATAGAATTCCTAGAAGCAACAAGCAATTTCATCATCTGATAGCCAATTTCACCATTTTTTTATTGTTATCATTATTAGCATTGTCTCTTACATTTTCTTATTTATTTCTGAATAGGTAAAATAAGATTTCCTTACAAAATTCAAGAGTTTAAAGTGAAGAGTATGTGGTCCTTCAACCTCTACATTCACCTGGTTCTTCCCAGAAGGAGCTAATAATAATAGATTTTCATTAATCTTTCCAGAGATATATTTGCATGCTTGTATATAATAATTGCATTTTTTCATTGGTGATAAGATAATCTACATTGCTTTACAACTTGTTTTTTTTGTTTTGTTTTTTCATTTTACAATATCTCTTCAAGACCATTCTTTACTGGTATAAAGAGAGCTTCACTGTCAATTTGTTTACTGGCTATATAGTATTCCAGTACATGCACATACTAAAATTTATCTTACCAATCTTATGTGAAGGACATTCAAGTACATTCCAATATTTTGCCATTAAAAGCAATGGCCCAGTGGACCTCTGGTATGTAAATGATTTTTCAAAATTATATTTCCTAAAAGTGAACATAGTTTTTCAAAGTGTGTATGGATCTGTTCTATCTCATGTGGGCCAGGCACTGATATCCTCTAACAAGCACCTTTTATGTTTAAAACTTTGCTAAATGAGGGCCGGTCGTGGTGGCTCATGCCTGTAATCCCAGCACTTTGGGAGGCCGAGGCGGGTGGATCATTTGAGGCCAATAGTTCGAGACCAGCCTGGCCAACACGGTGAAATCCCGTCTCTACTAAAAATACAAAAATTAACTCGGTGTGGTGGTGTGCACCTATAATCCCAGCTACTAGGGAGGCTGAAGCAGGAGAATCTCTTGAACCCAGGAGGCAGAGGATGCAGTGAGCCGAGATTGCACCACTGCACTCCAGCCTGGGCGACAGAGTAAGACTCTCTGAAAAAAAAAAAAAAAAAAAACTTTGCTGAATGAAAATGAAAAACATACAGATCAGGATCAAAAATAGTGCAAAGCATATATGTATGATCTATAATATCCTTAATAGAGGAACTCATGCTATTTAAAGAGCGAACTCACACCTTTGACAACCTGACCAATTAATTTAGCAGGACCAGACAATATTGAAGGTAGCTCATTGACAAGTTTGTCCAAGGTATGCGCAATCCAGGAAGTATCATCATTTTTTGTAGTATCAATCACATGTTTTAGTTGATTTATCTCTGCATTCATCTCCTCACATTTCTTCTTAAATCCTTCATCAAGCAAATCTTTCTGGACCTAAAGAAAATGTAGGAAGGAAAGTAAATTTTAAAAAATCCCTATTCTCTTAAGACTTACATTTTGTATTTAAGACCTGTGTGAAACTTTCTTTATTTTACTCCTAAAAACATTTTATCAATGATTAGAGGAGACTTTGGACCTAGACATTGTGAGGAAGCATAGTTTACAACTTTACTAATATTCACCCACATTATGGTTTTGCTATGGTGCTAACTCAGGTATGAGGACAAATTCTACATGTTCCTGCCCAAAAGATGCCAGTTGGGAGGTAGCCATTGGTCTGATTGCATAAATTCTCAGTCCCAATTGGGCAGCATGGTCACCCATATTGTAGGAATGAAAGGAACTTATAAGCTGATGCAGAAATCCCTTATGAGAGAACTTTCAGATGGACAACGCAAGAATTCTCCCTACACTGTGTGCTAATTTGGGCAGGCTGCCCACACAGGGTAACAACTGCAGCAAGTTTCCCTTTCCTGTCCTTTTAAGTCCGGAAATTTCTGAGAGTTGTACGTCAGCATAGATCCACCTCAGGGTGTTTGGGTGGTAGTAGAGCTCCTGGTAATATGTGCTTGGTGAAGGAAACCAGTTGCCGTTCACATCAAATACACTGTGTGGAATGTATGTTTAACCTCTTGAGATTACTTTTAAAATCTCCCCAAACAGCAGCTCATATAAACCATATTTATATTCCCCAAGGACTTGTAGGGATCATACTCAACCTCACCTGTCCAGAATCTAAGTATAGAGAATATAGAGAAGAATTCCAAGTCTTACTGAAACAATAAAACACACACACACACAGACACAGACACACACACACACACACACACACACACACACAGAAGGCATCAGGGCTTTTAGTGACTCCCAAGCAGCAAATGGTGATGTGCTTCCTTCCAAGATGCTGCTGTAACCTTCACCAGCCCTTCCTGAGGTACCTGGGCAAGGACCGTCTGGCCTGCTGAGGCCAAGGGCAGACTTACCTTCAGCTTGTGCTCCAGCATCATATTCTGCTCTCTCAGGAGGTGTTCTCTCTCCATCTGCAGCTTCTCCTTCAGCTGGGCTATGTTTTCCTTGAGACTCTTCTCTTGAGCCTCCATCTGTTGCTGCTGCTCCTGTAATTTCTGTTTTAAAAGTTCCTGTTCCTTCTCAGCTGCCTCCTTCTTGGCCCGATCCACTGCTCCATGAAGGTATTAGAAAGAGAAGAAAATAATAGGTGAAGATTCATCTCCACTTTTCTGAGCTCAGAGACTAAACCAAATCTGAAAGGCAGGGTGAGAAATCACAGAATTTACCCAGGTCCACACCATTAAGAGCACATTTGAGAATGTGATGGGAAAGGCTCTGCCTGTCTGGCTGAGGTACAATCATAGCTCCCCTTGTTATTTTCAGATTTAGCAGAGTGTGTGCTCCACACAAGAGGAAATTCCTCATTTTGGATCTGTTAGAGGGCATTGTATAAACATAGCCCTCCTGCTGTCAGCTGAGCCCTGCCCCATACCTGCTACTGCCTTCTCTCTATCAGTGAGGGCTTTATCCGACTGCAAGATGGATTTCTCTATCACCACCTGTGACTCCAGGAACCTCTGGAAGACCTCTTTTGCCTATGGAAGCAAGAAAAAGCACTTAGATTTCTTTGAAAATTGATGTTCTGGGCATTAGTGTTGCAAAAACAATTATGGTCTTGTAACTTTTGCTTGATGCCTAAAATTCTAAAGTGGCCCCCTACAAAGCGTGCAGGCTCTTAAGTGTGACCAGAGCCCCTCCTCAACTCCTGCTTCCTGTCTCCCTCCCGTGCCTCTCCCACGGCTATAATATCTCCCTGTACCTGCTTTGGGTTCTGGCCAGGCAGAACTATGTGCACAGGTGTACAAACTCCCAATCTCTGATGCTTATATATGGTTGTCTTCCAGTATGCAATGCTGCCTCTAATCTATGCTCTTGCTTTCTCCTGCCACTTGCTGGCTACA
Organism: Macaca mulatta; assembly: GCF_049350105.2. Taxonomy (NCBI): domain Eukaryota; kingdom Metazoa; phylum Chordata; class Mammalia; order Primates; family Cercopithecidae; genus Macaca; species Macaca mulatta. The sequence goes on along the minus strand of NC_133406.1, from coordinate 151,353,152 downwards.
ACTTTAGGCAAGTTATATAATCATCCTTGGGTATAAATTCAGATCTGCAAAATTTCCAAAATAAGGGTGCTTCTTAAAGTCATTAGGAAGATGAAATTAAAATGTCTAGGGAAGAGTTTAACAATACACTGTAGGTAATAATAGCTCATTGTGAGTTAGTTGTATTACCATCACCTAGGTGGTGGTAATAAACACCAGGTAGGTAGCCCATTTTCCACAGGTCCATAAATATCATTACTCTGTGTGCAATTGTCTATTTATTTCATACTCTCATTTTTATCAACTTTGAATGCAAAGATTCTACTTTAACCACACAAATCACCAGCTCTTGGCACATGACTAATTTTCGTTCTGTCTCTCCTGGATTTCTGATACTATATTCTTTGTTTGGGGATGAAAATTTTTATTCTAAGAAATAAATAATAAATAGTGGACATTGAAAGCTAAGGCGTTATGCTATCCCTCTGCCCTCTTATTACCCACGGCTGGTGCCAAAGACTCCATTCACTCTATCCTATAAACTTCCCCATGTTCCCCTTATTCCTCACCTTTACTCCTTTCCTGGGGACTTGCCAATAGTCTTGTTCAATCTTTTCCTTTGTTTCCATGTAGAGCTTGTGCCCTCCAGGAACAGAGAAACTTCCTGCTGAGATACTTTCCATTAGGCCCTTTGAGAGCTCATTGAGTTTAGCCTGGCAGCACTGAACAGAGGACTCTTCATTCTGCAGCAAGAACTCCCCCTTCTTATTCATTGTGATTTCCTGCAAGGGAAATGTAGAGAGATGTCACCAGAAGAAACATATGGAGGAGATGAAATTCTGAAGAATCTGGTAGAAGAGTCAATCTAACTGTGGTCCTCATGAGAAAAACTTTCTAGTGGAGTAGATGTGGAATCAGAAACACAAAATTTCATATATTCACAATGCTAAAAATTCTATTCAAGGCTATGGAAAAGTTCATTAACCTTCCTGAGCTTCAGGTTCTTCATCGGTGACATGATGGGACTACATCCCATAATCTCTATGGTTTGTTGCAGCGGTAGCATCCTGTGCTCCTGTCCTCAGTGGTACAAGGATACAAGAAGGAGCAATGTAAGTTAAACAATGGCCCGGAATGAAGATCTGGTAAGAGAATCTTTGTTTTCTGGGAAAGGTAGACTATGCACAGAAAAATTGCACCGCTCAGGGATGACTTGTGCGTGTTCAGAGCAGGCCAGGAATCCTTAGAAGTGTTCACTTAAGGAGGATCTTAAGGGATCTGTATTGATTTTTACCTCAGTTATCAGAAGGTTTTCTGGTTAAGTGCTTAAGGTTTGGGGAGATAAAAGAGGGATATGTAGTCTTTTGAAACTCTATCCCTCATGAGAATCCATGATAAGTTATTCCTCAGTGACAGATGAGCATTGGTGTCAATAAAGGCAAGTATAGGCTTCATTCTTCAAGGGGAAGGATGATGAACAGTAATGACTAAGGCAAATTACCACGAGCTTCTTCTGGAATTCCTGGTTTTCATCCTTGAAGGAGTGCTCCATGAAGACTGCAATGGCTTCCCTCTCACAGGACGCATGCACGTCCAGCAGCTCCTGGAGCGTGTCTGTGGGGAGCTTCACTCGCTGGGCCATCTGCTGGCTGTAGTAGTCGGCTGCCCTCTGCATGGCAGCTGAGTTCTCACGCTGGGCCAGAGTTATCACTGCATTCTCCAGACAAGGCACAGCTCCACTGTTGATGACATCTACGTAAGTCACTGCCAGAGTTCCTAGACCTAAATGGACCAGGAGATTTAGGGGCTAAATATGAAATTAAAGCTCAATGGGATCCTAGGCTACATTTCTGAGAACACACACATGCATGCACACACACGCATGTGCACACATACAAACACATACACCCACATCCCTATCTCTTTCTGCTATTATCACTTTTATTTTCATAATGATTCTTCATTTTTATGGATCACCAGTCCACAGTGCTAAAAAATTTAAATATCTACTTTTATCTAACATACTAGAGGGTATACAGGAAGTACAAATTCTCATTTAAAGATTATAAGAAAGGTAGTTTACACAGATAAAATGATGCAGGGCAAATCATATTGCATTTATTCCTAATTTGGAAGCTACCAATGTATTTTCAGGGAATTATGGGCTAATATTTATTTATTTCTAGACTTTTTTTTTGAAGCCCAGGCTGGAGTGCAGTGGTGTGATGTTGGCTCACTGCAACTTCCGCCTCCGAGGCTCAAGTGATTCTCCTGCCTCAGCCTCCTAAGTAGCTGGGACTACAGGCATGTACCACCATGCCCAGCTGATTTTTGTAGTTTTTGTAGAAATGGGGTTTCACCATGTTGTTCAGGCTGGTCTCAAACTCCTGAGCTCAAGTGATCTGCGTGCCTCTGCCTCCCAAAGTACTGGGATTACAGGTGTGAGCCACCACCCCCAGCCTTCTAGAGGTTTTTAAACTTCAACATATCTTTTGTATTCTCTTTGCAAAGAATATTGAACATATAAGACTTACCCTAAGAAAATATTATATGTCTGTTTTTATATTCAGTTAGTTATTTTATCATCAGAGGATTTTTTTTTCAGATATGAGGAAGTCACAGATATCAGTGACAGAGTTTGCAATATTGGAGAGGAATTTGTAAATTGCAGTAAGTGTGATAATTATACACATTTCTTCATTGAGCATGGATTCCTGTATACACATAGTTCTATATGGAATCTAACAAAAATTCTGAGAAACACATTATACAATATATTCAACACACATGCGGGACCATAGAAATGTAAAAAGGAGACTCACGATTCCCAGTGACTGTGATTCCCTCCCTGAGGGTCTTGGTTCTTGCATGCGTGAAGATGTAAGAACGGAAAATGTTTGTTTGTTCCTGGAATGTGGGATCCAGTTGCTTTTCTGCCACCTTCTCGATATTGGCTAGAAGGTCTTTGTCATGTGTTGGCCGGTCAAAGACAAAACACTTCCGTTTTGGAAAGAAATGCCTGATGCACTCCCTGGGCAAATTGGATGCTTGAACTTTGGGATTCTTGCCTGAAGGATAAGAAAAATGGAGAATATAGTGAAAATAGTCTTGGTATAAGAGAGCTAAAGGTATTTTTGACAGGGTTTATATTGTCTTTTTGCCATCTTCTAGGCTTACAGACCTCCTTTATCATAAACATTCATGCAAAGTGGTCTAACACAGACATATATTTTTATTAGATAGGCTTTTCTTTGTAATTTCATGTCTAACAATTATCTGGTCAGTCATTTTCTAAACACAGAAAAGCAGAGGGGAAAACAGGGATCACAAGCATCTTGTTTTTAGAAAGTCTTAGCACCCGTTGTAATCTGAATGCTACAGTACTAATTGTACAAAGAACAAATCTGTCTTGAATAATTTATCTGCACTTTAGACTCTACTTTTCTTAAGTGAACTAGGCTCCATTCCTAGAGCTCTTCGACATACCCCTCAGTCCCCATTTCTACAGACCTCAATCTAGTCTCAAATACAAATGAAACCCAAGAGATGATGGGCAGTGTTTAGCAGATCACACACCCACTGGACCACCCACAACCCAGGCCACCTGCTGATACCTTGAATCAGCTTCAAGGCATTCTCCAGGTACTCATCTTCTGTGATAGGGTCACCATTCAACTTCAGCTCCAGAGTGAAATCCCGTACAGTCCAAATAAAGTCTGGGAAGAAACTCACGAACTCTGTGGAATCTTCTACTCCATCAGGCCTTGGGTTGGACTTTGCCTTAATGAGTTCTGTGAGCTCCGTCACATAACTAGGACTTAGGTAAGGAAAAGCAACTGTCTGCCCACAATTCACACATTTCTTTTAAAAAAATATTATAAACACTCTCTTTTGTATTGGGTTCCCTAGGCTGCACCAAAGGTAATTCAATTAAAGGGAAGGAGGAAATGACTTGATCTCCATTCCTATAACATCAATGAAACTTGGTGATTCTGTTCTATTCCTGGAAGGATACTGCAGCTGCTCCAGGGCCTGGTGGTTGATGGTGCTCATGCTGTTGTAGACGAAGGTGCTGCACAGGAGCACAGCCAGGGTAAAGATCCAGGAGTCATTCTTAGGGTCACCCTAAAAAGCACATTAGAGCAAAGGACTTAGGAGTGTAGTCTTTGGAAATTCACAGAGACATTTATTTTGTCAGTCTTTCATTTATGATTTCAGCTAATGTACTTGCTGTACAAAGAAGATAGACATGAATGTAAACAACAATTTGATAGTACAATATGTCTTCTAATCACAATTTCTTTTTTTTTTTTTTGAGACAGAGTCCTGCTGTGTCTCCCAGACTGGAGTGCAGTGGCGTGATCTCGGCTCACTGCAAGCTCCGCCTCCCCGGTCAGGCCATTCTCCTGCCTCAGCCTCCCTAGAAGCTGGGACTACAGGCGCCCGCCACCACGCCCGGCTAATTTTTTTTTTTGTATCTAATCACAATTTCTTTACATGTAAAAGGATTCTAATCTTCATAGGGTTATTCTTTTCCTCAATTGGATGAAATAAGATGCATATATGGAAAAACTAGTAAAATATCTGGTTCTCATTTGGATATTCATGATGAGTGTTAACACTTCTTCAGTCTAAACATATTTATTGGCCATGCATCATATAAAAAAACCATACCATAGTATGCATAACTGGGGATTGTAATTATATTCAATTAAATTCAGCAAACACTTATAGGAAACTGAAGAATGTTTCTCACTGTTCTTATGTTTAGAAAAGCAAATTTAATAAATTTACTCTCAAGATGACTATTTCAAAGTTGTGACAAACATTCATAATGATGAATCCAATAAAAATGACAATATTTTTAAAGAGATAACATCTTAGTAATGTACATAAGAGGTGGAACCCATAGCTATAATGTTAAATTAAAAATTACAAGTCTATCCTAGAAGATAAGAGCTATGAAAATTGAAGAAAGTGTATGTAGTATGAAGGCTTCCTGGAAGTCATGAGCTGAATGTTAAAGAATTGATAGAATGTGGATTTGAAGAAATGAAGCTGATTCTGCAAGTAGAAAGACCCACAGAAACAAAATTAGAGATTGTAGATTTCAGGAATCTTTGCAATAAGAATAGAGTTTATTGGTCTGACTGAGCAGAGGGTAAGTGCAGAAGATAAGACTGAATAGGGAGCTCCAGTACCTGGTTGATTAAGGACACTAAATGTCAGGCTAAATTTGTTTTATAAATTAGAGCATGTCTAAATTATAGATAGTCCAGGAATTATTTCTACCCTAAAAAGCATATGTAACTAGTTCCTAAAACAAATATACAAATTGAGATCTAGAGATTTCTACATAATTCCAGAAGATTCTATATGAAATTTTAGAGGTAGGAAGAATAGCCTATTCATTACTTTATGCCCAACAATCCCTAATTTTAAAAAAAGTAATCAATGAGGATTCTTCTTAGAAGTGGGACTCGTGACAAACAATAAACTATTTAGACAGGAGTATATTACTGTTTGATAGATGACTTTAGAGTACCTATAAAAATCCCAAAGGCATTTTGTTTATTATTATTATTTTTTTGTAGAGATGGGCTTTCACTATGTTGCCCACGGTGGTTTCTAACTCCTAGCCTCAAGCCATCTCCACTGTCTCAACCTGGCCCCAATAATGTTCTTAAATAAATATAAAAAACAATCCTAAAACTAAAACAGAATCACAAAATGCCCTGAATAATCAAAGTAATCTTGAACCAGAAGAACACAGCCTGGGGCATTATATTTCTTCATTTCAATATATATTGCAAAGCCACAGTAGCCAAAATAGTATGATACTGGCATAAAAACAGACATATAGATCAATGGAACAGAATAGACAATGCAGAAATAAATGTATACATCCACAGTGAACTCATTTTTGACTAATGTGCTGAGAATATACATTAAAGAAACAATGGTCTCCTCAATAAATGGTGCTGGAAAAATAGATATCCACATGTATGCAGGAGATCTATATTTGATCCCATTTACACCATACACAAAAACTAATGAAAATGGATTAAAGACTTAAATGGACAGCTAGAAACTGGATCCAGAAATCCCACTACTGTGTATACATCCAAGGAAAATGAAGTGACTATGTCAAAGAGATATCTGTTCTTTTATATTTATTGCTTACTATTCACAATAGCCAAGGCATGGAGTCAACCTGTTTCCATCAACAGATGAATGAATTTTTAAAAATGTGAAATCTATACACAATGAAATACTATTAAGCCTCCAAAAAGAAGGAAATCCTGTCATTGGCAACAACCTGGAGGAATCTAGAGGATGTTAAGCTAAGTTAAATAAACCAGGCACAGAAAGACAAACACTGCATGATTTTACTTACATGTGAAATCTAAGAGTTGAACTCATGGCAGCAGAAAGTAGAATGATGGTTACAAGGAGCTAGTGGAGAGGGGAAAAGGAAGGTTGGAAAATGTTAGCTAAAGGACACAAAATTTTAGTTATATAGAAGAGGGAAAAAAAGATATGAAGCCATAAAAATACCAGAAGAATATACAGGGAAAAAACTTGACGTTGGTTTGGGCAATGATGTTTTTAGATATGACACCAAAAGCACAGGTGACGAATGCAAAATTAGACAAGTGGGATTGCATCAAATTAAAATGCTTCAGGTAACAAAGGAAACCAGCAGCAGAGTGAAAATGCAACCAAGGGAAAGGGAGAAAAATATTTGCAAACCATATATTTGATAAGGGGTTAATATCCAAAATATATAAGGAACTTATATAACTCAATAGCAAATAAAACCTCATACCTCATTTAAAATGAGCAAAGGTGCGGCAACAACTTGCGTGCATGTGTCTTTATAATAGAATGATTTATGTTCCTTTGGGTATATACCCAGTAATGGGATTGCTGGGTTCAATGGTAGTTCTGTCTTTAGCTCTCTGAGGAATTGCCATACTGTCTTCCACAATGGTTGAACTAATTTACACTTCCACTAATGGTGTAAAAGCCCACAGCCTCACCAGTATCTGTTATTTTTTGACTTTCTATTAATATCCTATTCTGACTGGTGTGAGATGGTATCTTACTGTGGTTTCCATTTGGATTTCTGTAATGATCAGTGATGCTGAGCTTTTTTTTCATATGATTGTTGGTCACATGCATGTCTTCCTTTCATTACAGCACTATTCATAATAGCAAAGACATGGAATCAACCCAAATGCCCATCAGTGATAGCCTGGATACATAAAATGTGGTAAGTAAACACAATAAAATACTATGCAGCCACAAAGAAGAACAAAATCATGTCCTTTTCAAGGACATGGATGGGCCTGGAGGGCATTATCCTTAGCAAACTAAAGCAGAAACAGAAAACCAAACACTGCATGTTCTCACTCATAAGTGGGAACTAAATGATGAGAACATGCAGACACCTAGAGGGGAACAACACACACTGGGGATTATGGGAGGGTGTGGGAGGGGAAGAAGGAGAGAAGAAGAGAAAATGACTAATGGACACTAGGCTTAATACCTGGGTGATAAAATAACCTGTACAACCGACCCCCATGACATGTTTATCTATGTAACAAACCTGCACGTCTTGCACATGTACCCCTGAAGTTAAAATAAACATTAAAAAATGAGTAAAGAACCTGAATACACATTTCTCAAAAGACGACATACCAATGGCCAATATGTATATGTAAAGGTGTATAAAATTACTAATTATCAAGGAAATGCAAATTAAAACAAAAATAAGATATCACCTGACACATTTAAGATGGCTATTTCCAAAGGAATTAAAAATAACAATTATCGGCAAGAATATAAAATAAGGGAACATTGTTGTTTTTTGGAGTGTAAATTCATGCAGCTATTATGGAAGAAATATGGAGGTTCCTCAAAAAATTAAAAATAGAACTACAATATGATCCAGTAATCTTACTTTTATGTATAAATCCAAATGAAATTAAATCAATATTTTAAAGAGATATCTGTACTTTCATATTTATATTTACATAAGGAAGTATGAATATTTAAATATATCCGTAATAATTGCAGCATTATTCACAATAGCCAAGATATGGAAACTACCTGAATGTCCATCAATGGACAAACAGAAAAGAAAACACAGAGTACATGTATATGCATTGTATTAGTCCATTCTCATGCTGCCTAATAAAGACATACCCAAGACTGGACAATTTACAAAGGCGAGAAGTTTGACTCAGTTCAGCATGGCTAGGGAAGCCTCAGGAAACTTACAATCATGGTGGAAGGGGAAGCAAATACATCCTTCTTCACATGGTAGCAGGAGAGAGAAGAATGATAGCCAAGTAAAGGGGGAATCCCCTTATAAAGCCATCAGCTCTCATGAGAACTTACTCACTATCATAAGAATAGCGGGCGGAAACCACCCACATCATTCAATTACCTCCCACCGGGTCCCTCCCACGACATGTGGGGATTATGGGAACTACAATTCAAGATGAGATTTGGGTGGGGACACAGCCAACCCATCCATAGCATGCATATATATATTTATTGAATATTGAATATTATATATATAATATATATTCAATCTCAGAAAAGGGAATTTTGTCATTTGCAACAACATAGATGAACACTGAGGTCATTAGGCTAAGTGAAATAAGTCAGACATAGAAAGACAAATACTGCATGATCTCACTTATTTGTGGAATCTAAAATAGTCAAACTGTCAAACTCAGAGCTGCAGAGTGGAATAGTGGTTGCCACGGGCTGGGGATGGGAGAAATGAAGAAATGTTAGTCAAAGAGTATAAAATTTCAGTTATGCAAGATAAATAAACTCTGGAGATCTACTGTACAGCAGTGTGACTGTAACTAACAATACTATATTGATTGTGACCTTAACTTCTGCTAAGAGGACAGATCTTAATTGTTCTTACCACACCAAAAAATAAAAAAAGGGCATAGAAAAAACAAAATGATAACTATGTGAGGTAATGGCTATATTATTGGCTTGATTATGGTGATCATTTCACAGTGTATACACATATCAAAACATCAAGTTGTACAGCTTAATTATATACAATTTTTATTTGTCAATTATACAACACTAAAGCCAAAAAACAAACAGAATTTCCAATGCCTGTTTGGGCAAAAATAAAGTGTATATATATAGAAATTTAGAAACTATTCCCAAATAAGTCTCAAACTAAGACAAAAAAAGAGAGAAATTATTTATTTCATCCATTCATAAGAAGCTAAACACCAAAAATTCATCTTATAATGTTTATTGTAGGAAGAACAAATACTTTTATATGACGAGCACAATCAGAAGTGTCTCAAAGCCTTCCAGAATGCTCTGTGGGTAGCTGATGAGCTTCATCCTGAGAAATATAAACTGAACTCTCTTAATTTCAACCCTCAAATGTACTCTTCACGTGGTAGCTCAGAAGGTGGGTGAGAGGCCTTTCCTCATCTCCTGAGATTGGAGTCAATACCTCTTCTCTTTCTTATCAAGGCACTGTTATACGCAACTATACATGGTGAAAGCTGTGAGGTGCTGCCTGGATCACAGGTGCCAGCTCTCTTAATGAGAGAGTTTTCCAGGACAGACTTCCAGTGACTGACCAGCACCAGGGATGAAGACCTAACACCCTTGTCCCAAAACATGGTAACTCAAAAGGACCATTCCAACCACAGAGCTCCCTGTGGAATTGACGGAGGGCAGGGACTGCATTGCATTCCAATCTCCTCCCTCTCGGCAACCTACTTCTTTCCCAATCATTCTACACCCTGAGGGCTCTTTGTGGGCAAGACCTTTACTTTGTTCACCAATGTCTACGCTACTCAGCCCAAAGGCCTGGAACTCAACTGCTTAACAAGATTTTATGAAATTGAATCAAATCATTCACCACTGTGCCAAGAAATAAAAGAATGTTTTACCTAATATACCATGATATCTAATCTTGTCTAGAAGTGTGACTTAACCAGGTCAAAGTTTGCCTTATTCACTGTAGTTGGATTTCTAGTTTTCACAAATATATCACAACAATTAAATTACAAGGATCATGTCTGGAATAAAAAAAACCTGCCTATGACTCCCTGCCTTACCTTTTCCACATCGCCCAGACCCTCGGTGTCCAGAAGGACCAGGGTGTGGTTTGGCTTGGAGGGGTGGGGCACGCACCACATCCAGATGCCCTTGGTTTCAGACTGCACCGTGGAGCCCAGAGGGAAGCCTGCAGGGAAGAGGAGGAAGCTAAGCATGGGGACAGCAGAGCAGCCAAGCAGCCCTGGGGCCATGGATTCAGACTGGTTGGATTGTAACTAACCCAGCATACAAGATGGTGCTTTCTATATTTCCTCAAGAATGTCTCTCTCTGTGATTCATCAATTTCAAAAAGCAAGGGACATTAAATGTGAGAACGATGCCAAGAAAGTGCTCAAAATGGAGACGAAGAGGAATCCATGAATCAGACAAAATGGAGGTCACTGATAACAAGAACATCCTGAAAAGTGGTGGGGTTCAAAGTCAGACAGGAGTAGGTTGAATAAAGACATGAGAAGAAAAATAATTCAAAAAAGCAGATTGAGACAATGTTTTTTGCATTGAACGTGATTAAAGACAAAAACAAACACAAAATCAAGACCGGATTTGGTGCCCACGATGACATGTGAAATTCAGGAAGAGTTTTTAAGATGATACACCTTCAAACATCCTTGTATGTTGATGGGAATATTATGTGAAGAAAGTAAAATATGTTATAAGAGAAAGGAGACACAATTATGGGAGCCCAGGACTTGAATACACAAGACATGGGAGGATTCTGAGTACTAGTAGGGGAGATTTTCCTTAATGGGAATAAAGGAAAAAATATGGGGAAAGGTTACAGAAAGGTAGTGATTTGGTGGTGAGAATCAGAATGAGAAGGTTGGTTTATTGAAAGGAATTGGGTTCGCGCTTCACATGCCTAGGTTAGAGCATTAAGATACTGGAATCAAGCAATTGGCCTGTGTCCCAGGATACCACTCACCATGATTCTCTCCTGCCAGACGGTTCATCAAGTAGGATTTGCCTGTACGGTACAGTCCAACAATGGCTACCACCACCACTGGCTGAGAAATCTTGTCAAGAATCTGTATAGCTTGCTGGTTCACCAACAGCTTGTCATTGTTGTTTTCCACCAGGCAAATGGGGGCCAACATTTTGGGTCCAGATTCCATGGCAACCGCCAACCTAGAAGAGCCTCCCAGTAGAAATAAGGTTACATTCTCTGCCTCAGTAATGCAAACACCCATAAATTTAGGACCGATAAGACTTTTGCATTTCTTTGAGATAACATGTAACCTAGCATTAGTGAACTACAAAAGGCTTCCTCCATCATTCTCCCAAATCCGTAATGGTGTTAGCAATGAAACATAGTATATTATCATCTCCATAATTTTTCTTCAATAGTAATAATAAAACTCAAGTAATTGTTATCATAATAGGGGGTCTACAATACTCCAAGCCCTGTGATGCCTGCCTTAAATATCTGACCTCATTGACACTTACAAGAACCTACAAGTTAGAGATTATTATATCCCTATATATGTAAATGAGATAAATGAGTCTCACAAAGGCTGAGTGCATAAGTCATAGAGCCAGGATTACAAACCCAGACAATTGTGCAAAGTGGCAGACTAAGAAGTTCCAAGTCCTTCTTCTCTCTTGGAGACATCAAAAAACAACTGGAAAAAATGACTAAAATTATCTTATAGAAGCTCTAGAAAACAGTCAAAGGTCTACAGCACCCAAGAAAATGTCCAGTAGAAAAAAAAAAGGCACATTCAAAATAGTAGGAAATTCCAAGGTGTTTCATTTGCCCTTTCCCTATCCACTCACCTCAAGGGCATGGTTGTGGTCTGGAGGAGGTGGCAGTCCAGTTTTCACTTCCCTTCCCTGAACTGAAGGGAGTAGAACAGACTTTATTTATAACCTGCTATTCTGACTGGGGGCTGTCCTTTCTAGTATATGTTCTGCCTTACTCAGATTTCCAGTATCAATGATTTCTTGTGCATGATACCAAAACCACAGAAAACTGAAAAAAAAAATAGATACACCACACTTAATCAAAATTAAAAACTTTTGTGCATCAAAGAGCACTGTCAATGTAGTAAAAAGGCAACCCATGGAATGGGAGAAAATATTTCCAAACCATATATTTGATAGACTACATGAAGAACTGTTACAACTCAACAGCGAAAAAATCCCAATTGAAAATGCCCTGAAATGAACATTTCTCCCAGGAGGACCTATAAATGACCTTAATACACATATGAAGACATGTGCAACATTAGTTATCACTGGGGAAATGCAAATCAAAACCACAGTGAGGTACCACTCCACAACCACCCATTAAGATGACTAATATTTTCAAAAAAAAATTAAGCAGAAAACAAGTGTTAGCTAGGATGTGGAGAAATTGGAATCTTTGTCCATTGCTAGTAGAAATATGAATGGTATTGCCACTAAGAATAAAAGTATGGTGGTGGCCCGGCGCGGTGGCTCATGCCTGTAATCCTAGCACTTTAGGAGGCTGAGGCGGGCGGATCACGAGGTCAGGAGATTGAGACCATCCTGGCTAACACGGTGAAACCCCATCTCTACTAAAAATACAAAAAATTAGCTGGGCGTGGTGGTGGGCGCCTGTAGTCCCAGCTACTCAGGAGGCTGAGGCAGGAGAATGGCGTGAACCCGGGAGGCGGAGCTTGCAGTGAGCCGAGATCACGCCACTGCACTCCTCCAGCCTGAGTGACAGAGCGAGACTTCGTCTCTAAAAAAATAAAAGAAAAAGAAAAAGTATGGTGGTTCCTAAAAAAAGATGAAACATAGACTTAACATCAAAATATTTCATTTCTGATTGGGGTAATTCCAAGATGGCCAAATAGGAACAGCTCCAGTCTGCAGCCTCCAGCATGATCAATGCAGAAGAGGGGTGACTTCTGCATTTCCAACTGAGGTACCTGGTTCATCTTATTGGGACTGCTTGGACAGTGGGTGCAGCCCACGGAGGGCGAGCCAAAGCAGGATGGGGTGTTGCCTTACCGGGGAAGCACAAGGTGTTGGGGGATTTCCCTTTCCTAACCAAGGGAAGCCATGACAGACTTCCTGGAAAAATGGGACACTACCATGCAAATACTGTGCTTTTCCCAAGGTCTTAGCAACCGGCAGACAAGGTGACTCTCTCCCGTGCCTGGCTCAGTGACTACCACACACACGGAGCCTTGCTCACTGCTAGTGCAGCAGTCTGAGATCCATCTGCGAGACAGCAGCCTGACTGGGGGAGGGGAGTCCACCATTGCTGAGGCTTCAGTAGGTAAACAAAGTGGCCAGAGAAGCTGGAACTGGGAGAAGCCCACTGCAACTCAACAAGGCCTATTGCCTCTAAACTCCACCTCTGTGGGTAGGGCATAGCTGAACAAAAGGCAGCAGGCAACCTATGCAGATATAAATGTCCCTGTCTGACAGCTCTGAAGAGAGCAGTGGTTCTCCCAGCATGGCGTTTGAGCTCTGAGAACGTACAGACTGCCTCCTCAAGTGGGTCCCTGAACCCGATGTAACCTAACTGGGAGACATCTCCCAGTAGGGGCTGAGAGACACCTCATATAGGCAGCTGCCCTCTGAGACAAAGCTTCCAGAGGAAGGATCAGGCAGCAACATTTGCCATTCTGCAATATTTGCTGTTCTGCAGCCTCCCCTGGTGATACCCAGGAAAACAGGGTCTGGAGTGGACCTCCAGCAAACTCCAACAGACCGGCAGCTGAGGGACCAGACTGGTAGAAGGAAAACTAACAAACAGAAAGGAATATCATTAATATCAACAAAAAGGTCATCTACACCAAAACCCCACCTGTAGGTCACCAACATCAAAGACCAAAGGTAGACAAAACCACAAAGATGGGGAGAAACCAGAGCAGAAAAGCTGAAAATTCTACAAATCAGAGTGACTCTTCTCCTCCAAAGGATCACAGCTCCTCGTCAGCAAGGGAACAAACCTTTTCTGGATGGAGAATGACTTTGACGAGTTGGCAGAAGTAGGCTTCAGAAAGTCAATAATAAGAAACTTCTCTGAGCTAAAGGATGTTGAAACCCATCGCAAGGAAGCTAAAAACCTTGAAAAAAGATTAGATGAAAGGCTAACCAGAATAAACAGTGTAGAGAAGATCTCAAATGACCTCATGGAGCTGAAAACCATGGCACAAGAACTTCGTGATACATGCATAAGCTTCAATTGCTGATTTGATCAAGTGGAGGAAAGGGTATCAGTGATGGAAGATCAAATTAGTGAAATAAAGTGAGAAAAGAAGGTTAGAGAAAAAAGAGTAAAAAGAAATGAACAAAGCCTCCAAGAAATATGGAAAAATGTTAAAAGACCAAATCTACATTTGATTGGTGTACCTGAAAGTGATGGGGAGAATGGAACCAAGTTGGAAAACACTCTTCAGGATATTATCCAGGCAAACTTCCCCAACATAGGAAGGCAGGCCAACACTCAAATTGAGGAAATACAGAGAACACCACAAAGATACTTCTCAACAAGAGCAACCCCAAGACACATAACTGTCAGATTCACCAAAGTTGAAAGGAAGAAAAAAGTGTTAAGGGCAGCCAGAGAGAAAGGTTAGGTTACCCGCAAAGGGAAGCCCATGAGACTAACAACAGAACTCTTGGCAGAAATCCAACAAGCCAGAAGAGAATGGGGGCCAATATTCAACATTCTTAAAGAGAAGAATTTTCAACCCAGAATTTCATATCCAGCCAAACTAAGCTTCCTAAGTGAAGGAGAAATAAAATCCTTTACAAACAAGCAAATGCTGAGAGATTTTGTCACCACCAGGCCTGTTTTACAAGAGCTCCTCAAAGAAGCACTAAACTTGGAAAGAAATAACCAGTACCAGTCACTGCAAAAACAGGCCAAATTGTAAAGACCATTGATGCTAGGAAGAAACTACACCAATTAATGGGCAAAATAACTAGTTAACATCATAATGATGGGATCAAATTCACACATAACAATATTGAACTTAAATGTAAATGGGCTAAATGTCCCAATTGAAAGACACAGACTAGCAAATTGGATAAAGAGTCAAGACCCATCAGTGTGCTGTATTCAGGAGACCCATCTCACATGCAGAGACACACATAGGCTCAAAATAAAGGGATGGACAAAAATTTACCAAGTAAATGCAGGGGTTGCAATCCTAGTCTCTGATAAAACAGACTTTAAACCAACAAAGATCAAAAAAAGACAAAGGAGGCCATTACGTAATAGTAAAGGGATCAATTCAACAAGAAGAGCTAACTATCCTAAACATATATGCACCCAATATAGGAGCACACAGATTCATACAGCAAGTCCTTAGAAATGTACAAAGAGACTTATACTCTCACACAATAATGGGAGACTTTAATACTCCACTGTCAATATTAGACAGATCAATGAAACAGGAGGTAAACAAGGATACCCAGGACCTGAACTCAGCTCTGAAACAAGCAGACCTAATAGACATCTACAGAACTCTCCACCCCAAATCAACAGAATATACATTCTTCTCAGCACCACATCACACTTATTCTAAAATCGACCACATAATTGGAAGTAAAGCCCTCCTCAGCAAATGTAAAAGAACAGAAATCACAACAAATGGTCTCTCAGACCACAGTGTAATCAAATTAGAACTGATGATTAAGAAACTCACTCAAAACCACACAATTACATGGAAACTGAACAAGTTGCTCCTGAATGACTACTGGGTAAATAAAGAAATCAAGACAGAAATAAAGATGTTCTTTGAAACTGATGAGAAAAAAGATGCAACGTACCAGAATCTCTGGGACACATTTAAAGCAGTGTGTAGAGGGAAATTTATAGCACTAGATGCCCACAGGAGAAGGCAGGAAAGATCTAAAATTGACACACTAACATCACAAGTAAGAGAACTAGAGAAGCAAGAGCAAACAAATTCAAAAGCTAGCAGAAGGCAAGAAATAACTAAGATCAGAGCAGAACTGAAGGAGACAGAGACACAAAAAAACCCTTCAAAAAATCAATGAATCTAGGAGCTAGCTTTTTGAAAAGATCAACAAAATTGGTAGACCACTAGCAAGACTAATAAAGAAAAAAAGAGAGAAGAATCAAATAGATACAATAAAAAATGATAAAGGGGATATCACCACCGATCCTACAGAAATACAAACTACTATCAGAGAATACTATAAACACCTCTATGCAAATACTAGAATATCTCGAAGAAATGGATAAATTCCTGGACACATACACCCTCCCAAGACTAAACCAGAAAGAAGTTGAATTTCTGAATAGACGGATTACAGGCTCTGAAATTAAGGCAATAATTAATAGCCTACCAACCGAAAAAAGTCCAGGACAAGACAGGTTCACAGCCGAATTCTACCAGAGGTATAAAAAGGAGCTGACACCATTCCTTTTGAAACTATTCCAATCAATAGAAAAAGAGAGGGAATCCTCCCTAACTCATTTTATGAGGCCAACATCAACCTGACAGAGACACAACAAAAAGAGAGAATTTTAGACCAACATCGCTGATGAATATCGATGTGAAAATCCTGAATAAAATACTGGGAAACCGAATCCAGCAGCACATCAAAAAGCTTATCCACCATGATTAAGTTGGCTTCATCCCCAGGATACAAGGCTGGTTCAACATACACAAATCAATAAACATAATCCATCACATAAACAGAACCAATGACAAAAACCACATGATTATCTCAATAGAGGCAGAAAAGGCCTTCGACAAACTTCAACAGCCCTTCATGCTAAAAACTCTCAATAAACTAGGTATTGATGGAACATACCTCAAAATAATAAGATCTATTTATGACAAACCCACAGCCAATATCATACTGAATGGGCAAAAACCAGAAGCATTCCCTTTGAAAACTGGCACAAGACAGGGATGCCCTCTCTCACAACTCCTATTCAACATAGTGTTGGAAGTTCTGGCCAGGTCAATCAGGCAAGAGAAAGAAATAAAGAGTATTCAATTAGGAAAAGAGGAAGTTAAATTGTCCCTGTTTGTAGATGACATGATTGTATATTTAGAAAACCCCATTGTCTCAGTCCAAAATCTCCTTAAGCTGATAAGCAACTTCAGCAAAGTCTCAGGATACAAAATCAATGTGCAAAAATCACAAGCATTCCTATACACTATTAACAAACAGAGAGTCAAATCATGAGTGAACTCCCATTCAGAATTGCTACAAAGATAATAAAATAGGAATACAACTTACAACAGATGTGAAGGAACTCTTCAAGGAGAACTACAAACCACTGCTCAGTGAAACAAAAGAGGACACAAACAAATGGCAGAATATTCCATGCTCATGGATAGGAAGAATTAATATCATGAAAATGGCCATTCTGCCCAAAGTAATTTATAGATTCAATGCCATCCCCATTGAGCTACCAATGACTTTCTTCACAGAACTGGAAAAACTACTTTAAAGTGCATATGGAACCAAAAAAGAGCCCACGTTGCCAAGACAATCCTAAGCCAAAAGAACAAAGCTGGAGGCATCATGCTACCTGACTTCAAATTATACTACAAGACTACATTAACCAAAACAGCATGGTACTGGTACCAAAACAGAGATATAGACCAATGGAGCAGAACAGAGGTCTCAGAAATAACACCACACATCTAGAACCACCTGATCTTTGACAAACCTGACAAAAACAAGAACCCTATTTAATAAATGTTGCTGGGAAAACTGGCTAGCCATATGTAGAAAGCTGATACTGGATCCCTTCCTTACACCTTATACAAAAATTAATTCAAGATGGATTAAAGACTTAAATTTAGCCCTAAAACCGCAAAAACCCTAGAAGAAAACCGAGGCAATACCATTCAGGACATAGGCATGGGCAAGGACTTCATGACTAAAACACCAAAAGCAATGGCAACAAAAGCCAAAATTGACAAGTGGGATCTAATTAAACTAAAGAGCTCCTGCACAGTGAAAGAAACTACCATCAGGGTGAACAGGCAACCTACAGAATGGGAGAAAATTTCTGCAATCTACCCATCTGACAAAGGGCTAACATCCAAAATCTACAAAGAACTCAAACAAATTTATGAGAAAAAAAAAAGAAACAACCCCATCGAAAAGTGGGCAAAGGATATGAACAGACAATGCACAAAAGAAGACATCCATGCAGCCAACAGACATGTGAAAAAAATGCTCATCATCACTGCTCATCAGAGAAATGCAAATCAAAACCACAATGAGATACCATCTCACACCAGTTAGAATGGCCATCATCAAAAAGTCAGGAAACAACAGATGCTGGAGAGGATGTGGAGAAACAGGACTGCTTTTACACTGTTGGTGGGAGTGTAAATTAGTTCAACCATTGTGGAAGACAGTGTGCAATTCCTCAAGGATCTACAACTAGAATTACCATTTGACCCAGCAATCTCATTACTGGGTGTATACCCAAAGGATTATAAATCATGCTACTATAAAGACACATGCACACATATGTTTGTTGTGGCACTATTCACAATAGCAAAGACTTGGAACCAACCCAGATGTCCATCAATGATAGACTGGATTAAGAAAATGTGGCGCATACATACCATGGAATATTATATAGCCATAAAAAGAATGAGTTCATGTCCTTTGTAGGGACATGGATGAAGCTGGAAACCATCATTCTCAGCAAACTATCACAAGGACAGAAAACCAAGCACCGCATGTTCTCACTCATACTTGAGAACTGAACAATAAGAACACTTGGACACAGGGCAGGGAACATCACACAATGGGACCTGTCGGTGGGTGGAGGTCTGGGGGAGGGATAGCATTAGGAGAAATACCGAATATAAATGATGAATTGATGGGTGCAGCAAACCAACATGGCACATGTATACCTATGTATCAAACCTGCACATTCTGTACATGTACCTTCGATCTTAAAGTATAATAAAAAAATAATAATTAAAAAGATATATTTCATTTCTGTGTATATACACCAAAAAAATTGAAGGCAGGGACTCAAACAGATAATTGCACACCAATGGTCATGGTAGCATTATAATAGCTAAAAGATGAAAACAACCTTTATGTCCATTAACAGATGATATCAACAAAATGTAGTACATACCTACAGTGGAATATTATTCATCCATAAAAATGTCTGAAATTATGACACATGCTACAACATGGATCAGTCTTGAAGACATTATGCCAAGTGAAATAAGCCAGACACAAAAGAACAAATGTTAAATGATTCCACTTGGATGAGGTACTAGAATAGTCAAATACATTGAGACAAAAAGTAGAAGCATAATTACCATGGGCTGAGGGAGGAAGGAAGGGCGAATCATTGTTTAAAGGTAGAGAGACTCAGTTTACAATAATGAATAGATTCTGGAGACGGTTGCACAACAATGCGAACATATTAGTGTCACTGAAGTATACTCTTAAAATTGTAAAATTTATTAATTTTATTATGCCTATTTCACCACAAAACAAAAAAAGTAAAAGACAAAATCCTTGACAAACTGACAATCAAAGACAGTGGTTATCCTATATGTTCTTTGATCAGTAACCTGCAGTAACTTTTTAGTGATTATCATACACTGAAACATGCTCTCTACTTTGTCAATGTGACTGTATGTGCTCATCTTTTATCTACAGGTTTAGAAGAGGGATAGAAATTGGAGGGAGAAGGGGAAGAAGCAACGTGGGATGAGAATCTTTTAGAGAATGGAGGCTACCTTTTTCAAAAGGGAAGCAGAAACATGTCTAGATCTAAAGAATTAAAATACAGGCTGAAGCACTTAGCCTAGAAGGGTCAGGTTCTCAGTGAGTTACTCCCACAGATGACAAAAAAAAAAAAAGAATTAGAATAACAATACGTATAACATTGCGTATTATACAGAGAGATAGATTAGAGATATATAAAGAGAGAGAGGTTTATCTCTCTATACATAGATAAGTTAGAGAGATTTCCTTTTGAGAGATAATGTCAGTGTCACTGTTGAGTGAATTGAGGTGAAAGGCATACGGGATTTCATTGCAAGCTTTTGAGAGGTGAAGTTTAATTCCATAAATTTAGTATTGAAAGTACAATTATTCTGTAGATCTCCTGGCACATTTTTATTGCCATTATATTAAAATGATTTTCTATGATATTTGTATTTCTTTATAATCAGAATATGTAAATATAATATTGTCTTCAAATGCTTCATATACTCACTTTTGTATTTATATGTCAAATATTCAAGATGCTTCTAATGCCATCAAAAATACCAGCTCTATCATTCACTACTTATATGGCCTTGACCAAGGAGCATCACCTAGATGAGCCTGTTAATTATAGGGGTCTGTGAGTTAAATCATACATCTAACCCCGAGGGTGTTTTAGTAATAAAATGAGACATTACAAGCTTATATCTTAACATGACATACAGCACAAAATAGGATTTTAGTAAAAGTTGAATTAAATGGAGGTTAAGCTACATAATTACAATAACAATTGGTCCATTAGCTTATACAGTTCAACAAAATATGCAAACTGTAAATTACTAAGAAACCAAAACTACAGATAAATTTTTCATTAGAGCAAAATAGTAAAGTTTAAGCATGCTGTTGCTGTACAACCTGCTCTTGTCTGATTCTTCACTGAGGGGAGTAAGGAGAATGGAGATCAAACATGAGGTCCTGATTTCTACGATGAAATGCACTGTAACGTGTTCATCACATTACAGTGACTGCAACTGTACAGTCCCTTCTTTAGAGTAAGCAATCAAGGAAGCTCTAGAAAGATGTGGCTGCTCCTGCAAACATCTTTATATAAATCAGGTCTCTGGTTTCTTAGCTGTGAGGAAACAGAGAACTTTTAACTTCTACTAAATGAAATACAGCTGTTCAATCCTATTCAGGACTGGTTTTCAAACTCTGATTTACATAAGAATCACCTGAGGGGATTAACACCCAGATTCCCAGGCCTAAGTATCTATCTGTTTATCAAGAGCTACAGGTAACTGATGATCCTGTGGGAAACTAACACCACACACACACACACACACACACACACACACACACACACACACACACAGAGAGAGAGAGAGAGAGAGACTATGTAATTATTTTTAAGTCATAAAGACAAGCGATGTAAGGACTAGCTTTTATTTCTACATAGAGACTTAAATAGAGCTCTTACTCTGAACCTTTCCTAAGTGTGACCACTAGACAAATAGAAAAGAAACTCTCCCTTCAGGTTATAATTGCCTGGAAGCTCCTTGTTCTCTGCATTTCTGGGCCTGCCGCAGGACCTGAGAGAGACAGCCAGGCAGGCGCCAACCAGGGCTCATTCCAGGCCACTCACTGCTGTCCTGAGTTGATGATCAGGGAGGAGCATATCCAGGGGGACATGGTGTGCCTGGCTGTGACCTCTTGGCTGTCACTGGTTCAAGGGGAGAAGCTGAGCTTCCCCAGAACTAAAGCCAGTCACAGATTCCTGCAGGCCAGGCAGCAGGCCCCCTGCCCTTCCTGCCCTTTCCTCAGCTGCCACTCTGAATCAGAAACCGAGTCTTGAGTTGGACCAAGTTGCGTGTAAAAGAAAGCAAACATACCTGCTCTTCAGCACCACAGCTCCAAGTTTTGAGTTTTCAGTTGCCTTTCAGTACCCCCTTGCTCTCGTTCCTCCTTCCACTTTTCTTTTGTGTCCCTCCTTTATAAAGGAGAAAAAGAGAGAGAGCTGAGGAAGCTAGTCATTTCCACGAATGGGATGGTGCAATAAAGCTGAAATTGAAAGTAAAAGCAATTCATGCAGTTGTTACGAATTAGCAGAGGCACATCTCAATTTTGTTGTTGTTGTTGTTGTGAGACAGAGTCTCACTCTATCACCCAGGTTGGAGTGCAGTGGTGCAATCTTGGCTCAGTGCAAGCTCCTCCTCCCAGGTTCATGCCATTCTCCTGCCTCAGCCTCCCCCCGAGTAGCTGGGACTACAGGCACCCACCACCACGCCTGGCTAATTTTTTGTTTTTAGTAAAGACAGGGTTTCACTGTGTTAGCCAGGATGGTCTTGAGTTCTTGACCTCGTGATCCGCGCACCTTGGCCTCCCAAAGTGCTGAGATTACAGGCGTGAGCCACCGCGCCCGGCCCTGATCTGAGTTTGAGGATGGTGGTTGGGTGCAGGGGTCAGAAAAAGCCACAGATGCTGCACAGTCACACCTTAGCAAGCACAGTCCTGCCAGCTTTTTTCTGTCTTCCCCACCTTGGAAGTCTTCCTGGGCTTTCTTCTTGATACCTCTCCCAGTTAGCTTTAGTTTCCTTGGCACACAAGAAAAATAGAAAACCCATATTAGAAACAATAAACAAACCTTCAGAAACCAAGAATATTGTAAGCATTTTTCTCTTAGGGGAATTCTTGGGTTCTTTTTTTAACAAGTAGCTTTCAATGTTTTAAATATGTTCACTCACTTGCAAACACACAGACACAGGTATACTTCAAAGATATTGTAGATTTGGTTCAAGACCATGGCAATAAAGTAAATGTTGCAATAAAGTGAGTCACACCAAAGTTTTGGTTTTCCAGAACTTATGCTTACACTATTCTGTAGTCTAAGTTTAGTAAGTGTGCAATAGCATTATGTCTGAAAATAAAATTACGATCCTTAATTTTAAAATATTTTATTGCTGAAAAGTGCTAATGATCATCTGAGCCTTCAGCAAGTGGTAATCTTTGTGCTGGTGGAGAGTTTTGCCTCAATTCAATGGCTGCTGACTGATCAGGGTGATAGTCGCTGAAGGTTAGGGTGGCTGTTGGCAATTTCTTAACGTAAGATGACAGTGAAGTTTAATGTACTGACTGATCTTCCTTTCGCAAAAGATTCATCTGTACCATGAGATGCTATTTGATCTCATTTTACCCAGTTGTTTTAAAACTGAAGTCAGTCCTCTCAAATCTCATCACTGCTTTATCAATTAAGTTGATGCGATATTCTAAATCCTCTGTTGTCATTTCAACAATGTTCACAGCATCTTCGCCATGAGTAGATTCCATCTCAAGAAACCATTTCTTTGCTCATCCTTATAAAGCAACTCCTCATCCATTCAAGTTGTCTCATGACAGCAATTCAACCACATCTTCAGGCTCCACTTCCAATTCTAGTTCTCTTGCTATTTCCACCGTATCTCCAGTTACTTCCTCTATTGATGTCTTGAACCTCTTAAAGTCACCTATGGGGGCTGGAATCAACCTTTTCCCAGTTCCCATTAACGTTGATATTTTGACATCCTCCCATGAATCGCAAATGTTCTTAATGACATCTAGAATGGTAATTTTTTTTTTAGAAGGTTTTCAAATAAATTTGCCCAGATCTGTCAGAGGAATCATTACCTGGTGTAGCTATAGCCTGACAAAATGTATTTCTTAAATAATAAGAATTGCAACTTGAAATTATTCCTTGATTCATGGGCTACAGAATGGATGTTGTGTTAGCAGATATGAAAATAATGTTAATCGCCTTGTATATGTCTATCAGAGCTCTGGAATTATCAGGTGTATTGTTAATATTTTGAAAGTTTCTTTCTGAATAGTAGCTCTTAACAGTAGGCTTACAATATTCATTACACCATGCTATACACAAATGTGCTGTCATCTGGGCTTTGTTGTTTCATTTATAGAGCACAAGCAGAGTACATTTACATATTTTTAAGGGCCCTAGAGTTTTCAAAATAGTAAGTGAACATTGAATTCAACTTAAAGTTACAAACTGCATTAGCCACTAACAAGAGAGTCAGTTTGACCTTTGAAGCTTTGAAGTCAGGCATTGACTTCTCTTCTTTAGTTATGGAAGCGCTAGATGGCATCTTCTTCCAATAAAAGGCTGTTCCATCTACATTGGAAATCTATTGCTTAGGGTAACCACCTTAATTAATTATCTTAGCTAGATCTTCTGGATAACTTGCTGCAGCTTCTGCACCAGCACTTGCTGCTTTATCTTGTACTTTTATGTTATTGGAGACAGCTTCTTTCCTTAAACCTCATGAACCAACCTCTGCTAGTTTCTAGCTTTTCTTCCGCATCTTTGTCATCTCTCTCAGCCTTCATAGAATTGAAGAAAGCAATGATCTTGCTCTGGCTTAGAGTTTGGCTTAGGAGAATGTTGTGGCTGGTTTGATCTATCAAGACCACTAAAACACTCTCTGTATTAGTAGTTAGGCTATTTCACTTTCTCATCATTGCTGTGATCATCGAAGCTGCGCTTTTAATTTCCTTCAAGAAATTTTCTTTTGCATTCGTAACTTGGCTAACTGGTACATGAGGCCTATATCAGCTTTCAGCATGCCTTCCTCAGTAAGTGTAATCATTTCTAGCTTTTGGTTTAAAGTAAGAGATTTGTGACCTTTCCTTTCACTTGAACACAGGGGTAATTGTAGGATTATTAATTGTCCTAATTTCAATATTGTTGTATCTCAGGGAACATGGAGGCCCAAGGAGAGGGAAAGCCAGTAGGAAGAACAGTCAGAATGCACACATTTTAAAAGTTTGCTCTCTTGTAGGGATGCAGTTCCTATAAGATACAGTATAAAGATAAAGTATCTGTAAAGCGCAGTAAAGTGTACTGTAATAAAATGAGGAATGCCTGTATGTATGTATTCTTATGTACACACACACACATACGTACATGTATGTATACACACATATATGTGTAAATGTAAATTTGGGGTGCCCTACATTTTCGAAGATTTTACTTGAGGAAGAAAAAACTCGTGAATTGGGACCCACCAAACCCAAAGAGGTTTAGTGTTTACAATGACAAAGTGTCAGAGGCAAGTATTTATAGAGCAGTTATGGAAGCAAAATAAAGAAAATGGCAGTTACAAAATTGCATTTTTTTTATTTACCTTGTTGGAAATTCCCTAGTCAAACAGTCATATTGTAGGTTGCTGTTTATGACTGAGTAAAAGCAGAAAACCCCCATGTCTATCCTCTTAGATCCCAGCTCAGTGCGGGAATTAAATTAATATAAGATAGAGTAACAGGAGAAAAGCATAAGATGAGTTTTATATGACATGAGAGCCCTCATAAAGAAATGAAGACTCAAAGAAGCCCCTATAGTTAGTTACTTACATAGTGGATTGGACAAAGAGCAGTTAGAAATAGCTTTATTTCTAACTAGAAATAGCTAAATTATTAATATCTGGGGAAGCTTAAAAGATAAAAGCTATTTACAATGTCTGTACAGAATTCTGTTTGTTTCAACTTCTCATCCATGGGGCTAAAGATGTTGCCTTTCCTTCTACTATAGAGAGAATATCTTTCACATGGGAATTTCATCTTCTGCTTTTAAAAAACAGTATGAAGATCAAAACCAGCTGTTTTTTTAAGTGTCTTTGCTTTAAACTTTCAGTAGGCCAGAAAAGCATGTTTTAATGTCTTCAATGGGCTGAGTTTAAACTTTGTTTCTAACATAAGCATTAACCAGAAATGACCTGTTATTTTTTACTTATGTTTCTAGTAGAAGCAACGTTAAGGCTAGTTTTAAGGCCCGGGTGGTTTTGTTTGCTCAGGGATTTTGCAGGCCCAGTCTCCATTCTAACATTATGTACATTCTGTAATAAAATAATTAGAAAATAAGGATAATTAAAGATAAAATGACTAATCCTTAATTAATTGCATTATCTAAAGATGCTCATTAGCATTTTGCTCAAACTCTTGCACATCCCTAGCACACAGACAATATTTTAACATAGATATCCCCCTTCTACAGAAATTAGCAAATTGGCCCAGTTTCAAAGGAATCTACTTAGTCAGAAAATAAAGTGATTGCATGGACCTGTTTGTGGAGGAAAGAAACAAATAAAGTGTGTAATAGGAAAATGATAGGTGAGGTAGGGAAATGCCTGAGGAAGCTGGGCTTTGTGAGGACAGAGGGAGTTCTCCTCCTTCTTTCCATTCTCCACTTACCCTACCATAGTCCTTATCTACGCAAACTTTTTCATAAAAGGCAAAATAACTAGGCCTATTGAGTCACATCTGTAGTTGCAGTGACTCCAAAGGCTGAGGCAGGAGGATCCTTTAAGACCTGGAGATGGAAGCTATAGTGTGCTATAATTGCACCTGTGAATAGCCACTGCACTCCAGCATGGGCAATATGGCGAGACTTTATCTTTAAAAAAAAAAAAAAAGCATCAAATAGTAATATTTTAGGATTTGCATACCATAGGTTTCTGTCACAACTAGAGCATCCATAGACAATATCTAACAAGTGGATGTGGTTGTGTTCTGAATGAAATTTTATTTACTAAAGTAGCCATTGGGATAAATTTGGCCTATTGACTACAGTTTGCTGACCTCTGGATTAGGTAAATGTAATGCAACATGACTGGGATTACCACCTCCTCAAGTATCATTGTCTTACAAGTTGGTGGACCAGTTTCAGACTCCCAATCTGAGTGTCTGCTTCTTAGGTGATTTGTAGTAAAAATCCTCACTGGAGCAGAGATACCAAAAAAGAATGTGTTTACTAACATCTACCTGAGTATCAGAGAAGGGAATTTCTACCTTGGTTCCTGGGCAATGCATTGATATGTCTGCTCAACTAATTGTCTATCTCCCAAAACATAGCACTCCCCATAGCTCCTCCTAGATAAGCAATAGAGAAAGAAGTGGTGATGGAACATAATCAGTGGTAGCGAGGAAGAACCTGGTTTGGCTAGGGGGACACCTGCCCACTGTGAGTGAACAAGGAAGCCTAACGTGTGAATGTACGTCATGATGACTAAAGCTAGTGGGTGGCAATGATGAAGGCTATAAATGCAGACTTTGCAGGGATATTTCTGCTTGCATTGGCTAGATTTGGCCTGTTCACCCCAAGCACAGATTAAGGAACAGCACAATTATCATGGATGTATCACAAG
Organism: Macaca mulatta; assembly: GCF_049350105.2. NCBI lineage: Eukaryota > Metazoa > Chordata > Mammalia > Primates > Cercopithecidae > Macaca > Macaca mulatta. The sequence continues at coordinate 151,326,198 of NC_133406.1, read as the reverse complement.
TGTATACCAAAAAGATAAGTGCTTACAGGCACTGCCATCGTGTGGTACGATTTAGTAATTTATCTGGTAACATGAATGAATTTTCCTATGCAAAGTGATTTGTGGATATCAATGTAAAATTTTAGAAATGTATTGATGTTAATATAGAATTTATAGAAATTCATAATAATTTGTTATAATACAGGCATTTTCTAATGTAAACAGTGGCCTTGATGGAGGTTCTTTAAAGATTAATTGAAATGAGAAGAGAAATGGTAAGGTCTTAAGTTTCCATGGGGATAATGTGTTTCTATTTGATTTCTCCCTCCAAGGAAAAGAGACTTAGATGTCTATAGTTCCTTTGGGAAATGATGACAGGAATAGGGAACGCAAGAGTAAGACAGGGACGACGAAAAAGCCAAACGGGTGAATTAATGAGTCGGTTACCCTTGTGGGCAACTGGAGATCAGTCCCCAAAGTGGATATTCTGGAGAGTTATATAGAGTGCATTTCCTAATTGTCTCTTTGTGGGACAATGTGGAGTATTTATTCAACAGCCCACAGTTTCCATTGGTTGAGAATTGCCCAGGGGACTTTAGCTCCTCTGAATTTCCCAGTTGTGCTTGGGCAAAACAGGCAGGGTCTCACAGCTGGGAGTAAAACCTGAGTAAGGAAAGGAGAAAGACCCTTGACAGGGGACACAGCAGCATGCTGGGACTGCCTGCCACGGTGGTACTGCTAGATGGATTTGAGAATAGAAGCAAGAGATAGAATGCAGAGACATGAGTCTTGGCAGTAACTCAGGTTGAGGATTTGGGAAATGTGGTAGACTGCTCTGAATAATCTATTCAAAGAGAGATGTGATGGACACAATTTAAAATTCTGAAGAAATGTTTATTATATTTTAAAGCAATATTAAAAAGTTGACTGATTTGTTTTTTTGTTTTTGTTTTTTTTTTGAGACGGAGTCTCACGCTGTTGCCCAGGCTGGAGTGCAGTGGCGCGATCTCGGCTCACTGCAAGCTCCGCCTCCCGGGTTCCCGCCATTCTCCTGCCTCAGCCTCCTGAGTAGCTGGGACTACAGGCGCCCGCCACCGCGCCCGGCTAATTTTTTGTATTTTTAGTAGAGACGGGGTTTCACTGTGGTCTCGATCTCCTGACCTTGTGATCCGCCCGCCTCGGCCTCCCAAAGTGCTGGGATTACAGGCTTGAGCCACCGCGCCCGGCCAAAAAGTTGACTGATTTGTAATCAATAATCGTAAAGGCCAAATTCCCAAACAAGGGGAGGAGGCCAAAGAGTGTTTCAACATCACCAGAGACTCTGATTCAGTAAGTCTCGAGTTGAGGCTGAATATGAATGTTTTTTAAAGCCTCTCCCTATCTCCAAGTGGTGCCAATTGCAGTCATGGATGCAAAGAACTGCAGTAAATGTTCAGAGCAAGAGTAAACTAGAACTAGCAGGGCAAGCAGGTTTAGCATTGGCTAGTTTGAATAATTTCAGTGGGCTCTAGGGCAGAGGGATCATTCTTACTCTCTAGTTCCTGGACTAGCAGTGATTAGGGCAGGTAGAAGGTGACCCAGAGTGTGGCAGCCACTCAGGAAAGTGGTTGGGGTATGGGCTCTAAATTGGTTGGCTTGCATTTTGCCTGCAGGAGGATCCCTTAGTCTCTTTAAGAACTGGCTAGCCCTGGGAGGGTCAGTCTCTCTAGGGTCAGCAAAGCCCACAGATGTCAAAGCTTTAAATAAACTAGAAATGTGGTTATCACAGGGTTGCATCTTATGGATGGTCCACAAACTCAAGCCAAGAGCTTAGCACAAAACACCCAAAATAGCCAAGGCGATCTGAGAAAGAAGAACAAAGATGGAGGAATCACACTTCGCGATTTCAAAATTTATTACAAATCGACAGTAATTAAAGCAGTGTGGAACTAGCATAAAAATACACATACAGACCAATTAAACAGAATAGACAGTCTAAAAATAAACTCACACATATGCAGACAGTTGATCTTCAACACGAGTGTCAAGAATACACAATAGAAAAAGGATAGGTTCTTCAACAAATGGTATTGGAAAAAATGGACATCCACATGCAAAAGAAGGAAACGGGACCTGTATCTTACACCATAAAGAAAAATCAATTTGAAATGGATTAAAGGCTTAAAAGTAAAACCTAAAACTATAAAACTTCTAGAAAAAAACATAGGGGAAAATCTTCTTGACATTGGTCTTGGCAATGAGTTTTTGAATATGACACTAAAAGCGCAGGAAACAAAAGCAAAAATAGAGAAGTAAGACTAGATCAAACTAAAAAACTTCTGCCAAGCAAAGAAAACAATCAACAGAATGAAAAGGCAATCTGGACTCGTGGAAATATTTGCAGACCATATATCAGATAACAGGCTAATATTCAACATATATAAGAAATTCCTACAACCCCATAGCAATAAAACAAAAACAAAACCTAATTTTTAAAAAGTGGGCAAATAACTTGAATGGACATTTTTCTGAAGAAAGTGTACTAAAGGCTAACAGGTACATATCACAGTTTTAGTCTGATGTAATCCCAGTTGTCTATATCCAACTTTCCCAACACCATTTGTTGAAGAGACAGGCTGTCCTTTTTCTGTATGTATTCTTGACATCCTTTTAGAAGATGAGATGACTGTCTATGCCCAAATTTATTTCTGTGCTCTCTGTTCTGTTCCATTGGTCTATACCTTTGTCCTTACACCAGTATTCTATTATCTTCATTACTGTGAATTTTTAATATATTTGAAAATATACTGAACAGTGCTCAACATCACCAATAATCAGAGAAATGCGAATCAAAACCACAGTGACATAACACCTCACTCCTGTTAGGATGGCTATAATTTTAAAAGATAATAAATGTGATAAGAACGTGGAGAAGTTAGAATCCTTGTACATTGTTGATGAGAATGTAAAATGGTGTGACTGCTAGAAAACAGTATGGAGATTCCTCAAAAAATTAAAAATATAACTACCATGTGATCGGGCAATACCACTTCTATTACTTTGATTGTGGTGATTGGTGGGTGAATATATATGTTGAAATCCATCAAATTGTATACAATAAAAATGTGCAGTTTTTTATACATCAATTACACTTCAATAAAGCTGTTTTAAAAATAAATATATGAATAATTTTGTCAGCAGCTGGTCAAGATGGGGAAATTAATAGTTGAAGTAAAAACCACACCTTGCAAAACTGTACTGTGCTTCACAAATAAACTGCACCAAATCATAACATGCAGGACAATGATCTAAGCTTGAACTCTTAAAACCAGCTCATTCAGCCACATAGATTCCAGAAGAGCAACCCACCTAGTTTATAAATTCTCACCACCTCTGCCGAGATCATCCTGTGTTTAGCCCCAAATCCTGCACTTTTCTTAAATCCCCACTTTTGAGATGCTCTGTGGTTCTCTAGGGTGTGCCATATTCCCTTGCTGCAAAATAAATCTAACATTTTCATCAGTGTATTTTGTTTTCTGAGTGTTTAAAATACAAACATACAATAAAATAGGTTACAAAAAATCTTATAAATTTGAACTGAAAAATAAAATTATATATATGCATATATATATATATAGAGAGAGAGGCCACTAAAAGATTGTTGAAGCAATAGCACCCCAATAGTTACAAGTAGAGCCAGTATCCAGATTTTTGTTTGCAAATAACTTTTACTCATTTTAAGAAACGTGAAACAAAACAATGCTCCTTGGAGAAATCTCAGGTTCCAAGAATAGGGAGAAAACACAAGGTATGGCTATGACATATTTCTGTGCCAGAAAGGAAAGGAACACTCAAAGATGAACAGGATCACATGAAAAAGGCACAGAAGCTAGCTTGCAGACACTTCCTGCAGACAAATTCGGGACAATGTGAATATCGAAAAGAATCATGCCTATCAGTGATCAACACCACATGCTCTGAGCAAGTACCTAGCTTCAGTGATTAGGAAACAGACGGGAAAGAAAAATAAGCCAAACTACACCATGAGGATATAAGAAGGTAAATCATGAGGAACGTGAGAAAACTGATCTGGATTTTTCAAAAAGTAATTGAGATTTTAAAATGAATAATACTAAAAAGAAAACCTAGTTATTCTAGATTGATTCTAAACATATACAAATATAAGCCATAAACCTTGGTTTGCTCCTGACTCAAAACTATAAGTGAGTAAAATACCTCTAAAGTATTTTTAGAGACAAATGGAAAATTTAAGTATGGGCAGGTTATTAAATTATATTAAAGAGTAATTGTTAACTATTAACTTTCCTAGGTATGCTAATAGCACTGTATTTATTTAGACAAATGTTCTTATTCTTAGGAGATACATGCTAAAGCATTTAACGGTGAAGTATCATGAAGTTCGCAAATTACTTTTAAATGGCTCATCAAAAATGTGTGCAAAGAGACAGTTATGCCAAAATATTAACACGTTTTTAATCTTGATGAACATTATATGGGTATTTATTGCTCCATTCTTTCTACTTTTCTGTATGTTTAAAATGTTTCAAAGTCAAATTTTGAGAGGCAGAAAAGAACTGTTCTAGTGTGCAAAGACACTTTTGTAATGTTTATAAAAGTACTGGAAAGAGGGCTAGAGATGGTGGCTCATGCCTGTAATTCCAGCACTTTGGGAGTCCAAGGTAGGGGGGTCGCCTGGTATGGTTGCATGCAGCTGTAGTA